>NC_132931.1:9063291-9663291 GCF_047675955.1 Chlorocebus sabaeus | reverse complement strand
CCGGGTTCAAGTGATTCTCTTGCCTTAGCCTCCAGAGTACCTGGGACTACAGGTGCCCGCCAACACTCCTGGCTGATTTTGTATTTTTAGTAGAGACGGGGTTTCACTATGTCAACCAGGCTGGTCTCAAACTCTTGACCGCAGGTCATCCACCCACCTCGGCCTCCCAAAGTGCTGGGATTACAAGCGTGAGCCACTCTGCCCGGCCTCAATTTGGCTTTTTTGATATGATTTTTTTTTTGGCGGGGCGGGGGGGAACGGAGCCTCACTCTGTCACCCAGGCTGGAGTGCAGTGGTGCGATCTCGGCTCGCTGCAACCTCCGCCTCCCGGGTTCAAGCGATTCTCCTGCCTCAGCCTCTTGAGCAGCTGGGATTACAGGCACACGCCACTGCACCCGGCTAATTTTTGTATTTTTAGCAAAGACAGAGTTTCACCATGTTGGTCAGGCTGGTCTCAAACTCCTGACCTCGTGATCCGCCTGCCTCCCAAAGTGGTAGGATGACAGGCATCAGCCACCGCACCTGGCCAGCTTTTTTCATATGACATGAAAGGACAAAGTGAATTCTGTTGTCCCCAGAGAAAACCATTTATATTTAATCTTATTAACACATTTAATATTTGCTTAACGCTAGTCATATCAGGATCTCTGTCAAGCTTATGAGCCACCTGTCACATTTTCATAGAACCAGACAGAGAGGCATTTAGGATCTGCTTTGACAGATTCTGGAAGGACTCGTCCCGCAGAATCATGAGGCAGCAGACACTCAGGGCCTGACTGGAACCAGTTGGGAGTGCTATGGTGACAGAGGAACTCCCCTAGCTGTCTAGCTGTTATCTATCACAAGGCAGCAGCCAAGAAACCTGCGCTGCCTGTCCCTCACCCTCCTCCCTTCTAATTCCCCAAGTGACCGGTCCCCTCATTTTCCAGAAGAGATCTAATGCCCATGAAGCGAAGTCCTTCTCGACACAGGCTCAAGCTGACTGCATAACTCATGGCAGTTTCTACTAATAAATCGACGACGCTGGGAGTGAGGTTAACGGCACATCTGCACCCACGTAATCACCGCAAGAGACTCCTGACGGACGTGCCATTCCCCACACAGCAGCCAGGGGGATGCTTTACAAAGGAAGTCAGGTCAGCCAGGCACAGTGGCCCACGCCTATAACCCCAGGACTTTGGGAGGCCGAGGTGGGTGGATCACGAGGTCAGGAGATTGAGACCATCCTGGCTAACACGCTGAAACCCTGTCTCTACTTACAAAAAAAAAAAAAAAAAATACAAAAAATTAGCTGGGCATGGTGGTAGGCGCATGTAGTCCCAGCTACAGGAGGGACTGTAGTCCCAGCTACAGAGGAGGGAGGCTGAGGCGGGAGAATGGTGTGAACCCAGAAGGCAGAGCTTGCAGTGAGCCAAGATCGCACCACTGCACTCCAGCCTGGGTGACAGACCGAGATTCCGTCTCCAAAAAAAAAAAAAAGGCAGGTCATGTCCCCTCCCTGATCAAAACCCTGAGATGGGCCGGGCGCGGTGGCTCATGCCTGTAATCCTAGCACTTTGGGAGGACGAGGCAGGCAGATCGCCTGAGGTCAGGAGTTTGAGACAAGCCTGGCCAACATGGTGAAACCCTGTCTCTACTAAAAATACAAAAATTAGCCAGATGCAGTGGCGCACACCTGTAATCCCAGCTACTCAGGTGGCTGAGGCTGGAGAATCACTTGACCTGGGAAGCGGAGGTTGCAGTGAGCCGAGATCACACCACTGCACTCCAGACTCCAGCCTGGGAAACAGAGTGAGACTCCACCTCAAAAAACAACAACAACAAAAACCCTGAAATGTCTTCACATCATACTTCATACAAAAACCTAAAGTGGCCGGGCACAGTGGCTCACGCCTGTAATCCCAGCACTTTGGGAGGACGAGGCGGGCAGATTACGAGGTCAGGTGTTCAAGACTAGCCTGGCCAACATAGCAAAACTCTGTCTACTAAAAATACAGAAATTAGCCAGGCGTGGTGGCGTGTGCCTGCAGTCCCAGCTACTTGGGGAGGCTGAGGCAGGAGAATCGCTTGAACCTGGGAGGCGGAGGTTGTAATGAGCTGCGATCATGCCACTCCTCCAGCCTGGGTGACACAGCGAGACCCATCTCAAAAACAACAACAAAGCCCTGAAGTCCTTATATAGCTCATGAGGCCCATTACGATCTGGCCCTTGGAAGCCACATTCCCACCACCCACATTTCTTTTTTTTTTTTTTTGAGATGGAGTCTGCGCTGTCTCCCAGGCTGGAGTGCAGTGGCATGATCTCGGCTCACTGCAAGCTCCACCTCCCGAGTTCACGCCATTCTCCTGCCTCAGACTCCGGAGTAGCTGGGACTACAGGCACCCGCCACCACGCCTGGCTAATGTTTTTGTATTTTTTAGTGGAGATGGGGTTTCACCGTGTTAGCCAGGATGGTCTCCATCTCCTGACCTCATGATCCGCCCACCTCGGCCTCCCAAAGTGCTGGGATTACAGGTGTGAGCCACCGCGCCTGGTCTCCTACCACCCACATTTGTTACTACGCTCCCCTTCTTCACACCTTGCAGGTCACACCGGTCTCCTTCTGGTTCAGGGCCTTTGCACATGGCCATCTCGTTATTTGCAAAATTCACTCCCTTATTTAAATTTCTGCTCAGATGTCACCATCTCAGAGAGACTTTGCCTGAGAACAGAATCTACAACTGCCCCCTGGCCACAATCCCCACCCTCTGACCCTCAACGGAGCTTATCCCTACCTGAAATTATATTATACGTTACCCCACCACTGGCTATCTCCCTGACTAGAGGGTCAGCCCTACAAGGGCAGGGACTTGGCTTAGTTCACAGACCGGCATATGAGCATTTATGTTGATTTGCTGAGTAAATAAACATGTGATCAGAAGGCAAGAACCTTCTGATTTTCGGGTACCTGGATTGGCAGTGCTTGGCTTACAGACTATGGAATGCCTTTATAATCTGAAAACCACACTACAACTCCATCAGGACAGTCTGCGAGGCCGACTCTATTCCCTCCTCTTCACACTGCCTGTCTTTAACACTTGCACTCCTAGCTTCTTTCAGCGTCTTCCCTGAGTTCTGAGTCAGGACCACACAGTCTCACGCAGCTAAGGAAACCAACGCGCGACACCACAGAAAGGAACAGGGGCTGCTCCTCGAGGCTGTGACTGACTCCCTGCAGCCAACAGGGGTGGCGCTTGACCCTGAGTGCCTCCCAGCCCCGACCAGCACACTGGGCACTCCCAGCGCTCAGCCTGGAGGCTCCACAGAACGAGAATGTTCCCAGCAGCTTTGACTCTGAAATATCAAACTACTTCTGAGAGAAGACAGGTGTGGCAGGAAGGACTCAGCCATCACTTTATCCAAGGCCCTGAGCTACAGATGAGGCTACAAGGGGTAAGCACCTCACCCGAGGGGCAAAACGAGAAATAGGGCCAGCTTCCCAGCGGGCTGTGCTCACCGCCCTCTACTTAAGACATGGGTCTCTCTCTCACTCGGTGTGAGCTCCTGGAGGGAAGAGCAGCATCTCAGGCACCTCTATGTCTGGCACGCGGTGGGAAAGGAAGGCCTCTCAAGGAGGTTAAGCTTGGAGGAATCCCAGGATCCAAGCAATGTACCTGGGGGCTGAGGCCACAAATGAGTCCCCGGGTTAAGAAACTTAACCATTTTCCCCTTGATGCACACACAGACACCCACCATCTCTCCAGCCCCACCCTGAGCCACTCTCCAGCTTGCACCTTTGTGGTCCTGCCCCAGAGCCTGACAGGTGTCTGAGATGATCCTCCTCTCAAAGTTCGTACTCATTCTTCAGACCTCAGCTCCACCATCACCTCCCCAGCACACACTTCCTTGGCGCAGAATCCAGTGCGCAATAACTACTCAAGGGAATGAAGGGAATTGGTGAATGTATTATGATACATGCAACATAAAATGTGCAGGAATCAAAAACATTAAGTGTAAAGATTTAAAACACACTTTGGGGCTGGCCACGGTGGCTCACACCTATAATCCCAGCACTTTGGGAGGCTGAGGCAGGCACATCACTTGAGGTCAGGAGTTTGAGGCCAGCCTGGCCAACATGGTGAAACCCCATCTCTACTGAAAATACAAAAATTAGCCAGGCGTGGTGGCATGTGCCTGTAATCCCAGTCACTCAGGAGGCTGAGGCAGGAGAATCGCTTGAACCCGGGAGGCGGAGGTTGCAGTGAGCCAAGATCGTGCCACTTGCACTCCAGCCTGGGCAACAAAGCAAGACTCTGTCCCAATCAATCAATAAACAAACAAAATACACGTTGGGCTTCTAGTGTGCCTGTCTGGACAGATCCCAAATGTCCTTCGTTTGTGGCGCCCCTCTATCTCACCAAATTTTTCACGGTACCCGTAGGCCAAAAAAAATGCCTAACAGTTTCACGTGTAAAGTAGTTAGGTCCGAACAACCACTGCAAACCCAGCTTCGCAAAGATGTAAAATCCTAAGAAGGAACGCAGCACGGATCTCACGTTGGAACTGTGAACTGTCCCAAGCTAGCACTGCGCATGGAGTTCAACAGAATTGAACATCTGCCGCATCTGCGAATGAGACTTGCGAGTTTGCTGCAGTGCCCTGGCACAGTTTGGGAGCCACTTCTGCTATACCAAATACTCTGATGGGAAAACTCTGTATGTCTTGACTGACAACTCTCTTCCAGATCAGGTAGTCCCTACAGGCACTCCGAGGAGGTTCTGGAAGCCTGCGTGAGCCTTCTGCCCTGAAAGAGGCTTTAATCTCTGAGTTTCTTCTTTATACCGTCAGCAAAAGGAACAGGGGACAAGCTCATGTGGCCAAAGACAGTATCAGTCCAAGCAGCAAACAAGAACTAGACCAGGCTCTTGCCACACCAGCTGGCTGGGATCCCAGACACATCCCTTACGAACAGAAGGCTTTGGATGTTCTCATCTGTAAAATTAGGTACAGAGCTGGGTGCGATGGCTCATGCCTGTAATCTCAGCACTATGGGAGGCCAAGGCGAGCAGACTGCTTGAGCTCAGCAGTTCGAGACCAACCTGGGCAACATGACAAAACCCCAGTTCTACCACAAAATACAAAAATTAGCCAGGTGTGATGGTGCGCACCTGTAGTCCCAGCTATGTGGCAGGCTGAGGTAGGAGGACCACTTGAGCCCAGGAGGTTGAGGCTGCAGTGAACCATAGTCACACCACTGCACTCTAGTCTAGGCAACAGAGTGAGATCCTGTCTCAAAAAAAAATTAGGCACAGAAAAAGGCATATGTCAAAATACCAGCCAAACACATCTCCCCAACTCTAAATAGAGCAGATCTGACTTGATCTTTTATTATAAGTTAGGTCTCTACATAAGTTTTCATTATTATAAAATACAGCATACAGACAGAGAAGGGTAAAAACTATGCATGTATAGCTTGACCACGATTCCTTGTCAATTTCAGTAGCTGACTGATTCCTGCCAAGGTGGCAATCAAGGGCAACAGCTCCAGTCCCACACACCACCGAGCAAGATGGACAAACAAACCAGGGGGCACACAGGCTGGGGGGCACTGGCGGGAGCCTCACCAGCTTCTGAAAGGGAGAATGACGTAAGAACATAAGGGCTCTCTGAGGCCAACCGTTTGCAACACTGGAACAGGTTGTCTTCCAGGAAGTATTTGCAGTTTTGCATTTGCTGTTTGCAACTTCTGGTCAGCAAACAAGATCGAGCAACCAACTCAGCACTGATACTGGCATGAGTCAGACACCCCAATCAAAGCAGTAACAAGGAAGGAAAGAGAAATAAAACATGTAATTTAGTCAGCCCTTTAGCTGACTGTCACTGTCACATCACGGCCACCGAGACAAGACTCTGGCATCCACCTTCTGCCTGCAGGGGGAGCGGGGTCATTTGGGTTCACAAACCCCTCTGCCAAGGTTTAGTGGCTTCATGGAACCATACCCTACTGTTGCCTGACAGCACAACCCCCAGAGACTGAGAGGTGCTCGGGGAACACTACACTCTCCAAGGTGACCTATTAAAAAGCAGTGTCCAAGAGTGACTCAAACAGATTGCTCCATAGCCAGAGTGCCCAGGAAGTTTATTATCCATACTGAGATGTTGGTGCAGGTTTGTGTTTACCTTCTGTGAGGTTGTTTCTTGAATCTGTAGATTTATGTCTTTTACAAAATACAGCAACTTTTCATTTATTTATTTATTTTTAAGGAGACAAGGTCTCGCTCTATCACCCAGGCTGGAGGTGTAGTAGCACAATCACGGTTCACTGCAGCCTCAACTCCCTGGGCTCAAGGGATCCTCCTGCCTCAGCCTCCCAAGTAGGTGGCACTATGGGTGTGCCTCACCACACCTGGCTAATTTTTGTATTTTTAGTAGAGACAGGGTTTTGCCACATTGCCCAGTCTGGTATCGAACTCCTGGGATTCTGCCCGCCTCGGTCTCCCAAAGTGCTGGGATTATAGGAGTGAGTCACTGTGCCCGGCCACCATTATTTTTTAAATAACTTTTCAGCCTCACTCTCTTTCTCTTCTTCTCCTGGGACTTTGGTGACATGAAAGTTAGATCTTTTATTAGTCCCACAAAATCCTGAGGCTCTGTTCATTTGTTTTGTTTTGGTTTTTAGTCTAGTTTCTGTTGTTTGGGTTAGGTAATTTCTACTACTCTAACTTCAAGTTCACGAATTCTCTTCTGTCTTCTCCATTTTGCTGTGGAGTCATCCATTCAGTTTCCTATTTTGGCTATTGTATGTTTCGGTTCTAAGACATCTCTTTCATTCTTCTTTATATGTTGTTTAATTTCAACATCTGTGTCATCTTGATGCTGGTGTCTGTTGACTGTCTTTTCTCATTCAAGTTAAGAGTTCTTTGGCTCTTGGTATAGTGATTGAATTTTATTGTATCCTGGGCATTCTGAGTACTTTAAGATCCTGAATCTTATTTAAGCCTATTTAATTTTAATTTTATTTTATTTTTGAGACAAGAGTCTCTATTGCCCAGGTTGGAGTGCAATTGTGTGATCTCAGCTCATTGCAACCTCTGCCTCCCAGGTTCAAGTGATTCTCGTGCCTCAGCCACCAGAGTAGCTGTGATTACAGGCACATGCCACCACACCTGGCTAATTTTTTTTTTTTTTTTTTTTTTTTTTGTATTTTTAGTAGAGACAGGGTCTCAATATGTTGCTGGGGCTGGTCTCAAACTCCTGGCCTCAAGTGATCCACCCACCTTGGCCTCCCAAAGTGTTGGGATTATAGGTGTGAGCCATTGCACCCAGCCTCTTTTGATTTTATTAAATATTCTCTGTCACCCTGCTGATAGGGAAGGAAGGTATCAATTCATTGCTGTCAGGCAAGATTCAGTCTCCCTCCTGGGCCTCCGCTGACAAACCCTAGCTTGGAAAGGGAAGAGTACTGCATTACTCCTCCCCAGATGGTCTGAACTGACACATGGGGTGGGGTTCCCTGGTTCCGCCCAGTGGTGGTGAAGTTCTGACTTGCACTGGGCCTCCTCTGATGTCACTTCCAAGGAGAGTAGTTTTCCTTGCTTCCTTGAAGAGTCGAGGTTTCCTTGGCTATTTTTTTTTAAGTTGATAATTCTCCCTCTTGCAAATTTCCCTTAAAAGATGTCGCAGGTATGAAATAAGACTGAGCCACAGGAGAAGCGCAGCCCTTTGGACTTCCCTGCAATTTCTATAGCATTCGCTAATATCCTGGAAGCATTTAGAGGAAAGCCACCAAGAGGGTTTAAGAATGCAATTCCTTGGCTCTTGATGAATCGCAAGACATTACCAATACTTTTCAGTTGTTATTTACTTGGGGAGTCAATGCCAAATTTGAAGAATTAGCATGAAACAACTAAAAATAAGAGCATTTTCAAAGAAGTTGAGAAAAGTTTAGTACTATCTGAGGTGGAATCCACTAAGATGTGTTATAATGAATGTGGGGGGCAGAAAAAGACTTAGTTGGAGCCTATGACTGTTCACTATATTATTCACCAGCAGATCCACGCAAAAAATTTGAAACTATTATATGTGATCAAACAAGGGAATGTCAACAGTATTTGCTCTCACAGACTTAACCTAAGTTGGTCTTAGGATTTTTGTCAAAAATAGAAGCTGAATATCCTAACTGTTCTACCATATAGCAGCTCAGCAGCTTAGCAGTGGTAAAGTCTGGTGTGAATATTTTGAGCTCAGAGTGAATACTAAAACTTCTCTGAACAAGAATAACTGAAAAGTACTGCCCTCTTAGTCTTTAAAAAAAAAAAAAAAAAAAAGGGCTGAGCACGGTGCTGTAATCCCAGCACTTTGGGAGGCCGAGGCGGGCAGATCACAAGGTGAGGAGACCAAGACAATCCTGGTTAACACGGTGAAACCCCATCTCTACTAAAAATACAAAAAATTAGCTGGCTGTGGTGTTACATGCCTGTAGTCCCAGCTACTCAGGAGGCTGAGGCAGGAGAATCACTTGAAACTGGGAGGCAGAGGTTGTAATGAGCTGAGATCACACCACTGCACTCCAGCCTGGGCGACAGAGCGAGACTCCATCTCAAAAAAAAAAGAAAAAGAAAAAAGAAAGAACTGCCCTCAACCACTATTACCAAATACTAAATGACTTTGGAAATTGGCTTTTGCTGCAGACTTGATGTTTCTTAATGAGGCCAATCTAAAATTATAAGGCAAAACAGCAGTTATATGCAAAATTTATATTGTGGTAAAGTCATTTCAATGAAATTAACCTTGTATTAATCACAAGTAATGTCAATCTGCATCATACAATTCCTAGACTGTCAAGGTTAAAACAAGTGAGAAAACTTTGCACATTTTTTTGAGCTCAAACCACAGTTCTAGCCCTAGCAGCATTTTTCAGATCTTGATCTAAGTATGAAGGAAATTCCTATATTTAAAATCCATTTAACTGTACAACTGAGCAGCTCTCATCTAACTTTCAACTGGAAGTGGCTGATCTGCAATGCAATAATGCAAAAAGGCAAATATCAAGAGGGGAATCTAAAAAAAAATCCTATGAATGCTGTCTTCCAATGATGAATATGCTCCATCAAAATTTATGCTCCTTAATATAACTTGGCAGTACCTATTTGTGTGAAAAGCTATTTTCGAAGATGTCACCTATACAATCTCATTACAGATGAGCACTGACAGGTGGGTATTTGCAACAGATTTTGATGTTTGGGAACACTAACTGAGAACCCCAATGAAACAAAATTGTTTTCCGTTTTCTGTTTTTTTGAGACTGGGTCTTGCTTTGTCACCCAGACTGCAGTGCAGTGGCACAATCGCAGCTCACTCCAGCCTCAACTTTCTGGGCTCAAGTGATCCTCCCACCTCAGTCTCCACAGTAGTTGGGACTACAGGTGCATACTACCTACCATGCCTGGCTAATTTTTTAACATTTTTTTGTAGAGACAGGGTTTAGCCATGTTGCCCAGGCTGGTCTCAAACTCCTGGATTCAAGCGATCCTCCCACCTCAGCCTCCAAGAGTGCTGGGATTAGAGGTGTGAGCCATGGGCACCTGGCCCAAAACTGTTATCCCTACAAAAATCATTCCATTCTTCTTATTAACAAACCTGTATTAAAAACTTACACTCAACTGTTATTAGTTATTACTTGAATTTCTTTTAAAAATATATATTTTAAAATACAGAGACAGGGTCTAAGTTGCCCAGGCTGGCCTCAAACACCTGGGCTCAAGCAATTCTCCCACCTTGGCCTCCCAAAGCGCTGGGATTACAGGTGTGAACCACTGCAATCAGCCTTATTTGAATTTCATCAACAAAAATTGTGGACGCTTGTTGCCTCTCTTGTTACATATAATATCCTAGATTTTACTTCTTGGCATGCAAAGCCTAAAAAATATTTATTACCTGGCCTCTGACAGGAAATAAGTTATTAGCGCCTACTCCAGATAACTGAAGTGCACCTAGTTACTGGAGCTCTGCATTGACTGAGCAGTCTAGATGCCACAGGCTCTGGTTGTGGGAGTCTGGGCAGGTTACTTGACCTCCCGGGCCTCAGGTTTCTTCTCCATAAAGCAATATGGAGCTAGTCACCAATCAAGGATCATCCTCAGCTCTAAAATTCTACACAGCTAGAGAAATACTTCTGGAATATGTGAACCATGTCCATGCTGTCTCGAGTCCCTGCGGGGTTCCTTTTGTAGTCTATTCAGCCAGCGTGTCATTGTACAACATACTCAGGGCCTCAAGAGGCAGGAGAGGTTGCCTGCACCCAGAGGGAACCCAGGCTGTGGGATCTTAGGTTCCTGCATCTTTTTGGTTTGCTTGTTTTAAGAGACAGGGTCTCACTCTGTCACACAGGGTGGAGAGCAGTAGCATAATCATAGTTCACTGTACCTTCATACTCCTGGCCTCAAGCCATCCTGCCACCTCAGCCTCCCAAGTAGCTGAGAGTACAGGTATGAAACACCTCACCCAGCAAATTTTTTTAAAAAACTTTTGTTGCCGGGCGCGGTGGCTCAAGCCTGCAATCCCAGCACTTTGGGAGGCCGAGGCGGGCGGATCACGAGGTCAGGAGATCGAGACCATCCTAGCTAACATGGTGAAACCCCGTCTCTACTTAAAAAAAAAAAAAAAATTAGCCAGGTGTGGTGGCGGGCGCCTGTAGTCCCAGCTACTCGGGAGGCTGAGGCAGGAGAACGGCGTGAACCCGGGGGGTGGAGCTTGCAGTGAGCCGAGATCGCGCCACAGCACTCCAGCCTGGGCGAGAGTGCGAGACTCCGTCTCAAAAAAAAAAAAAAAAAAAAAAACAACTTTTGTTTCGGCAGAGATGGGGTCTCGTTTGGTTGCCCAGGCTGGTCTCAAACTCCTGGGCTCAAGCAACCCTCCCACCTTGGCCTCCCAAAGTCCTGGGATTCCAGGTGTGAGCCAGCACACTCGGCCCCTGCATCTTTTTTGTTGATAGTGTTTGTCTTTTCTTGAGGCAGGATGACTCTCACCATTATGAGACTGCCTATGTTTTTTCTTTTCTTTCTTTTTTTTTTTTTTTTTTTGAGACAGAGTCTCACTCGCTCTGTTGCCCAGGCTGGAGTGCAGTGGCGAGATCTCGGCTGACTGCAAGCTCCGCCTCCCGGGTGCACACCATTCTGCCTCAGCCTCCCAAGTAGCTGGGACTACAGCCACCCGCCACTGCGCCTGGCTAATTTTTTGTATTTTTAGTAGAGATGGGTTTTCACCGTGTTAGCCAGGATGGTCTCAATCTCCTGACTTCGTGGTCCACCCACCTCGACCTCCCAAAGTGCTGGGATTACAGGTGTGAGCCACCGCGCCCAGCCATGAGAGTGCCTACGTTTTTTCAAAAGTCTCTCACCCACTTGTAATTGGCTGCTTTGAATCTGCATAAATTGGGAAATCAGCTGTTTGTTAGCGTGATATCTAAGATAAGAGTAAGCCAGGCACAGCAGCTCACGCCTGTAATCCCAGCACTTTGGGAGGCTGAGGTGGGTGGATCACCTGAGGTCAGGAGTTTGAGACCAGCCTGGCCAACATGGCGAAACCCCGTCTCTACTAAAAATACAAAAGTAACTAGCCAGGCATGGTGGCATGTGCCTGTAATCCCAGGTACTTGGGAGGCTGAGGTAGAAGAATCACTTGAATCCAGGAGGCAGAGGTTGCAGTGAGCCAAGATGACACCATCACACTCCAGCCTGGGCAACACAGTGAGACTCCATCTTAATAAATAAATAAATATAAAATAAAATAAGAGTAAAGAGGCAGGGAGCATTGGCTCAGGTCTGTAGTCCCAGCTACTTGGGAGGCTAAGGCAGGAGAATCATTTGAGCCCTGCAGGTTGAGGTTGCAGTTAGCACCACTGAACTCCAGCCTGGGCAACAGAGCAAGACCCCATCACTATATGATAACAACATTAAGAGTGAAGAAGGCCGGGTGCAGTGGCTCGCGCCTATAATCCCAACACTTTGGGAGGCCGAGGCGGGTGTATCACTTGAGGTCAGGAGCTTGAGACCAGCCAGGCCAACATTGGTGAAACCCCATCCTTACTAAAAATACAAAAATTAGCCAAGTGTGGTGGCGCACC
Organism: Chlorocebus sabaeus; assembly: GCF_047675955.1. NCBI lineage: Eukaryota > Metazoa > Chordata > Mammalia > Primates > Cercopithecidae > Chlorocebus > Chlorocebus sabaeus. The sequence goes on along the minus strand of NC_132931.1, from coordinate 9,651,187 downwards.
CCTGTAATTCTAGCTACTCTGGAGGCTGAGACAGGAGAATCACTTGCACCTAGGAGGTGAAGGTTGCAGTGAGCCAAGATCATGCCATTGCACTCCAGCCCGGGCAATAGAATGAGACTGTCTCGAAAAAAAAAAGAAAAAGAGTAAAAGAGTAAAGAGGTTCTTTGAAGACTAGCATCTTCTGTATTTAAAAAAATAATAGGCCAGGCACGGTGGCTCAAGCCTGTAATCCCAGCACTTTGGGAGGCCGAGACGGGCGGATCACGAGGTCAGGAGATCCAGACCATCCTGGCTAACACGGTGAAACCCCGTCTCTCCTAAAAAATACAAAAAACTAGCCGGGCGACGTGGCGGGCGCCTGTAGTCCCAGCTACTTGGGAGGCTGAGGCAGGAGAATGGCGTAAACCCAGGAGGCGGAGCTTGCAGTGATCTGAGATCCGGCCACTGCACTCCAGCCTGGGTGGCAGAGCGAGACTCCGTCTCAAAAAAAAAATAATAATAATAATAATAATAAATGAAAGAAGGCTGTTGAGCAGGGCCTGTGGGGCCCTCTTATTCACAGACTTGTGAAATCCATTCCAGAAACTGAGTTGCTTCCTGATTCTTAGATGTGCTGGAGATGTGCTCCCCAAGCCTTGCAAGCTACTGCTCTGTGTGGCTAAAGGCCCAGAGCACTCCCACCAAAGCAGGCCTGGAACCCGCACCAGGGCTCCGCTGGCCCATGGGGCCCAAAGCACTAAGGATGCCAGGGAGTGCGAGGCAGGCAGCCTCCTAATTCCACAGAGCCTACAGTCTGGAAGAGCCTCTAGACAATGTTCAGGTACAAAAACGTCATGTTGAAGGACATGCCTCTGTCACTCTTACGTCCACGCATGCAGCAAACAGCTGAGGAGCACCTGTTGCATGCTGGGAACTGTGCTGATTCAGGCAGGAGCGGACACGCCAACCTTGCCCCAAGGTGCTCTCCTGCTATGAGAAAGGGCAGACCTATCCCAGCAGTCATGGCTGCATGGGGAGGCCAGGCGCAGGGGAAATAGAGCTGGAAGGAAAAAGCAGGCATAACAGTCTGAAACAGTCAAGGAAGGGGCGCCCAGAGGCCAACATCCGGGCTGGATTGTGACGAATGATCAGGGTCCACCGGTCAGATTAGGGGGATGAGTGAAGCTACTGACAGAGGAAGCATGTACCAGAGCCTAGAACACGGGAAACTCGGGGTCTGGGGTAACTCAAGTGTGGTGCAACGGGATGTGTTTATATGTGGAGATGCATAGATGGCAAGTAAGAGACAAGCATTCATTCATTCACTGAACAGGCTGGAGTCACCAAGGCTGGAGTGCAGTGGTGTGATTACAGCTTACTGCAGCCTCCAACTCCAGGGCTCAAGCAATCCTCCTGCTTCAGCCTCCTGAGTAGCCAGGACCATAGGCATGTACCACCATACCAGCTGATTTTTAAATTTTTTTTGTAGAGATGGGGTCTCACTAAGTTGCCCAGGCTGGTCTCAAGCTCCTAGGCTCAAGCAATCTTCCCACCTTGGCCTCCCAAAGTGCTGGGATAACAGGTACGAGCCACCACACTCGGCCGAGATAAACTTTTAAAGGAGACACCCAGATGAGTGTGTAAGGGCCTAGGGGTCTGTATGCCAGTCTAAGGTGTTTGGCCCCGGGGAAGCTGGTGAGGACAGGGCAAGGGGGTGGTGTGATCAGAATGCTGCTACAAGAAGGTAAGACTATACAACGATGCCTGCACCCCTAATATCAATGCAGTCACAGGGCCTTGACCCAGATGTCCTGGAGAACGTTCTCCACTGAAGATGGCCAAATGCCCCCAGCTGATGGCCTTTTTCCCACACAACAGGACTTAATTTAGAAACACATGACCAGCACGCGCCCGATGCAATGACGTGAAAGAGGAAGGCAGCTGCTGAGTCAGATGTGTGCAAGCATGACGGGGGGGGCGGGGGGGGGACAGCGGGCGAACAGCGGGCATGACTCAGCACAAATTGAGCTGACCAGGCCCACAGGGGCTGATGCTGCAGCTGCAGCTCCCTGTGCCTGCTTCTAGCAGCATCTCTGGGGCCTCGGCTCCCTGGCTTGAATGCCAAGGAGGTGAGCCCACAGTTCCTCTAAGCTCCAGGGCACTGCATGGATATAATCCAGTGTCAACATTAAAAGGTGGCACAAGGTGATTTACAGGCACAAAACTCTCCATAGGAATTCATGCTGCTTCATCCTCTTGACCATCCCCACTTTTGCCTCAATTTTTTTTTTTTTTAGATGGAGTTTTGCCCTTGTTGCCCAGGCTGGAGTGCAATGGCACGATCTCAGCTCACTCCAGCCTCTGCCTCCCAGGTTCAAGCAATTCTCCTGCCTCAGCCTCCAGAGTAGCTGGGATTACAGGTGCCTGCCACCAGGCCTGGCTAATTTTTGTATTTTTAGTAGAGAGAGGGTTTCACCATGCTGGCCAGGCTGGTCTCAAACTCCTGACCTCAGGTGATCTGTCTCCCTCAGTCTTCCAAAGTGCTGGGATTACTGATGTGAGCCACCAAACCCGGGCTTTTTTTTTTTTTTTTTTTTTGAGACAGGGTCTGGCTCTTGTCCCCAGGCTGGAGTGCGGTGGCACAATCTAGGCTCACTGCAACCTCCGCCTCCCAGGTTCAAGCAATTCTCCCGCTTCAGCCTCCCAAGTAGCTGCAATTACAGGTACCCGCCAACATGCCTGGCTAATTTTTGTATTTTTTGTAGAGACGGGGTTTCACCATGTTGTCTAGGCTGGTGTCAAACTCCTGACCTCAAGTGATCCGCCTGCCTTGGCCTCCCAAGTGCTAGGATTACAGGCATGAGCCACCATGCCTGGCTGATTGCCTCAATTAATTTTGAATAAAAATATAGAAAAGAGAAACAGAGAGAGCCAGGGGTCTTGCTTTACTTTTCTCAAATTCTGGGCAGATCAGTTCTGAAGTCAGCTTCTGCCTCTAGTGCAGGGGCGACAGTCTGGAGAGATCACCTGGAGGCAATCAGAATGCTGTCCCCCCCATACCCCATGTAATATGGTGTTACACCCCACACCACATGCGTGTGTTACAATTCCTATAGCAAGTCCATGGCAGCAAGCCCACAGCATGGACATTGCTACTCCCTCCTCCTTTACCGAAACGAGAATGGGATGGGCCGAAGTCAACATGGCCTCCCCAAAAGGGAATGCATGCTAAGGATTCTTTAATAGAATTCCAAATGTGTTCCGCATTGAACATCAAAGACAAACTGCAACAGTCAGAAAGTGGCCCTAGGGACCAGTCCCCAACACCTGTCACAAGAGAAACAGTAGGCCAGGCACAGGGGCTCACGCCTGTAATCTCAGCACTGTGGGAGGCCAAGGCTGGAGAACTGCTGAGGCCAGAGGTTCGAGACCAGCCTGGGCAACAAAGTGAGACCCCATCTCAAAAAAAAAAAAAATTATCCAGGTGTGGTAGCGTGCACCTGTAGTCCCTACTACTCAAGAGGCTGAGGCAGGAGGATTACTTGAGCCGAGGAGTTAGAGGCTGCAGTGAGCCATGACGATTGTGCCATTGCACTCTAGCCTGGGAGAGAGAGACACTCTCTCCAAAAAAAAAAAAAAAAGAAAGAAAGAAAAAGAAACAGTAAAGGAACTGGACAGGTTAATCCTAAGAAAAGAAGATTCAGAGGTACTTGATCCCTGTTTTAGATAGTCAGAAAACTGCTAAAGGGAGAGGCCTGGCATTCAGAAATAGGAGTAGTCACAGAGGACAGAGGTTTATATCCCCTCCAAGCAAAGACGTTCTAATAAAGGAGTCTGAACACAGAATGCGCTGTTGTGGGCGTGGCTCCCCATCATGGGAGATGTGTCACACAAGGCTGGGTCACAAAGACTTAATGACAGAAAGTGCCTGCACCCCAGGGTCCTGGGAACAGACCAACCAAATTAATGTTAATTAATCTGAGCTGGCTGATGGGTGATGATGCCTGGTGAAAAATCCCAACCGTCTGACCTAATACTTAAACACAGATCTCTGTCTTTGAAATACACACACACACACACACACACACACACACACACACACACACACACGCCCCGAGCAGCCCTTGGACAAAGGCAGGAAGGAAGAAGTACCAACCCTCTCAATTAAAAAACCAGTTCCCTTTGGGAGGCCGAGATGGGCGGATCACGAGGTCAGGAGATCGAGACCATCCTGGCTAACATGGTGAAACTCTGTCTCTACTAAAAAATACAAAAAACTAGCCAGGCGAGGTGGCGGGCACCTGTAGTCCCAGCTACTCGGGAGGCTGAGGCAGGAGAATGGCGTAAACCTGGGAGGCGGAGCTTGCAGTGAGCTGAGATCCAGCCACTGCACTCCAGCCTGGGCGACAGAGCGAGACTCCGTCTCAAAAAAAAAAAAAAAACCAGTTCCGCTAGTCAGGCACAGTGGCTCACGCCTGTAATCCCAGCACTTTGGGAGGCTGAGGTGGGCAGCTCACCTGAGGTCAGGAGTTCGAGACCAGCCTGGCCAACATGATGAAACCTTGTCTCTACTAAAAATACAAAAATTAGCTGGGCGTGATGGTGGGTGCCTGTAGTCCCAGCTGCTTGGGAGGCTGAGGCAGGAGAATCGCTTGAACCCAGGAAGTGGAGGTTGCAGTGAGCCGAGATAGCGCCACTGCATTCCCACCTCGGCCTCCCGTAGTGCTGGGATTACAGGTGTGAGTCACCGCACCTGCCAGACAGTCATTAATCTTAAAGCTCCCAAATAATCTCCTCTGACTCCATGTCTCACATCCAGGACGTGCTGGTGCAAAGGGTGGGCTCCCAAGGTCCTGGGCAGGTCTGCCCTGGTGGCTTTGCAGGGTTCAACCCAAGGCTGCTCTCACAGCCTGTGGTTTTTCCAGGGACAGGTTGCAAGGCGCTGATGGATCTACCATTCTGGGGTCTGGATGACAGTGGCCCCCTTCCCACAGCTCCACTAGGCAGTGCCCCAGTGGGAACTCTGTATGGGGCCTCCAACCCCACATTCCTCCTCTACACTGCCCTACCAGAGATTCTCAGTAAGGGGTCTGCCCCTGCAGCAGGCTTCTGCCTGGGTACTCAGGCTTTCCCATACATCCTCTGAAATCTAGGTGGACGCTGCCAAGCCTCCTTCACTCTTGCACTCTGTCCACCCACAGGCTCACCATCACATAGAAGCCACCAAGGCTTATGGCTTTCACCCTCTAGTGCGGTCAGCCTGAGCTGTATCTGGGCCCCTTTGAGACAAGGCTGGAGGCTGAGTGGCCAGGGATGTGAGGAGCAGTGTCCTGAGGCTGTGCAGGGCAGCCGAGGCCCTGGCCCTGGGCCTGAATCACAAAGCATTCTTCCCTCATAGGCCTCCACAACTGTAATGGGAAGGGCTGCAGGGAAGGTCTCTGAAACGCCTTCAAGGCCTTTTTTTCCCCCCAGTCTTGGCTATCAGCACTTGGCTCCTTTTTAAATCTGCAAATCGCTCTAGCAAGTGGTTGCTCCACAGCCTGCTTGAATTCTCTTGAAAAAGGTTTTTCTTTCTCTGTCACATGGCCAGGCTGCAGATATTCCAAACTTACACTCTGCTTCCCTTTTAAATACAAACTTCAACTTTAAGTCATTTCTTTGCTCCCACATCTGAATGTAGGGTATCAAAAGCACCCAGGTCACCTCTTTTTTTTGTTGTTGTTCACTCTGTTGCCTAGGGTGGAAGCTGCATCTTGTTATGAGGGAACATTAGACAAACCCAAACCAAACTGTGAGACATTGACAGAGACACGGCCTTACGTTTTCAAAACTGTCAAGAGCATGAAAGATAAAGACTGAGTGTTCTAAGACACAGACACACACACACACACACACACACACACACACACTCTTTGAGGTCGTGGACCAGGAAAAAACATTTTTTTCCTGATGGAAAAGATATTAATGGCAAAATGTAAAGAAACTCTATGATTAGACAACACAGAATATCAATGTTAATTTCCTGCTATTGATCACTGTATTTTGCTTAAGTAAAAAAAATAAATAGGCCGGGCGCGGTGGCTCAAGCCTGTAATCCCAGCACTTTGGGAGGCCGAGATGGGTGGATCACGAGTCAGCAGATCGAGACCATCCTGGCTAACACAGTGAAACCCCGTCTCTACTGAAAATACAAAAAACTAGCCGGGCGTGGTGGCAGGCGCCTGTAGTCCCAGCTACTCGGGAGGTTGAGGCAGGAGAATGGCGTAAACCCGGGAGGCGGAGCTTGCAGTGAGCTGAGATCCGGCCACTGCACTCCAGCCTGGGTGACAGAGCAAGACTCTGTCTCAAAAAAAAATAATAATAAATAAAATAAATAAATAAATAAATAAATAAATTTTAAAAACTGTCCTTGCCTTGTAGAAAATACACACTGAAGTACTTAGAAGTAACCAAGCACCATATCTGCAACTCATTCTCAAATAGTTCAAGAAAAAATATATCTACACACACACACACACACACATCGATAAAGCAAATATGGTAAAATATTAACAATGGAGAAATCTGGGTAAAGGGCACTCAAGAATTGTTGGCACTGTTGCAACTTTTCCGCAAATCTGAAACTATTTCGAAACAAAAAGTTAAAATTAAACACAGTTCAAAAAACCTACTGAGGCTGGGTGTGGTGGCTCACGCCTGTAATCCCAGCACTTTGGGAGGCCAAGGCAGGTGGATCACCTGAGTTCAGGAGTTAAGAGACCAGCCTGGCCAACATGGTGAAACCCCCATCTCTACTAAAAATACAAAAAATTAGCCAGGCATGGTGGCACGTGCCTGTAATCCTGGCTGCTCCAGAGGCTGAGGCAGGAGAATCGCTTGAACCTGGGAGACAGCAGTTGCAGTGAACCGAGATTGTGCCACTGCACTCCAGCCTGGGCAACAGGAGCGAAACTCTGCTCAAAAAAAAAAAAAAAAAAACAAAGAGAGATTTATTGTATAACATGACTATAGTTAGTAGCAATGTGTTGTACTCTTGAAGACTGCTAAGAGTAGATTTTAAGTGTTTTCACCACAAAAAAAGGTGTGAGGTAATGCATATGTTAATTAGCTCAATTGAGCCATTCTACCAGACTTCAAAACAATATGCCATACACTATAAATACATACAACTTTGTCAATTAAAAAACTTAAAAGCATGTTTAGTGAAGAAAATGTGCTACATTTTATTGGTTTTTTTTTTTGTTTTTTTGTTTTTTTTGAGACAGAGTCCCGTTCTATCGCCCAGGCTGGAGTGCAGTGCCCGGATCTCAGCTCACTGCAAGCTCTGCCTCCCGGGTTCACGCCATTCTCCTGCCTCAGCCTCCCGAGTAGATGGGACTACAGGCGCCCGCCACCTCGCCCGGCTAATTTTTCGTATTTTTTAGTAGAGACGGGGTTTCACCGTGTTGGCCAGGATGGTCTCGATCTCCTGACCTCGTGATCCGCCCGTCTCGGCCTCCCAGAGTGCTGGGATTACAGGCTTGAGCCACCGCGCCCGGCCAATGTGCTACATTTTAAAACATAAAATTAAAGAAAACATAATCCAAACTTTTATTTGGTTTCATTCTACCAGTTTTGTACATGTATATTACAGGACATACTTTTTTTTTTTTGAGATGGAGTCTCACTGTTGCCCAGGCTGGAGTGCAGTGGTGCCATCTCGCTCAGCTCACTGCAACCTCCACCTCCCAGGTTCAAGCGATTCTCCTGCCTCAGACTCTTGAGTAGCTAGGATTACAGTTGCCTGCCACCGTGTGTGGCTAATTTTTGTATTTTTAGAAGAGATGGGGTTTCACTATGTTGGTCAGGCTGTTCTCAAACTCCTGACCTCGTGATCCACCCACCTTGGCCTCCCAAAGTGCTGGGATTACAGGTGTGAGCCAGTGTGCCCAGCCATCCTTTTAACATGATTAGTGTTATACTACACATAATTTTGTTCTACTTCTTTTCATATACTAAATTGTGAACATTTTCTCTTGTTATAAATTCTCAAATGTCATTATATTTTCACTATTACAATATCAAGTTAGTGCATTTTCTAGTAGAGAAAAAAAAATTAAAATTGTTTAAAAAAAAAGTCATGAAAAACAGGATTGATATATTTTCAACATAAGTCTTTGTAAGCCGCTGATAAGTTCCTTAAAATAGAATTTCTGGCCCAGGCGCAGTGGTGCACGCCTGTAGTCTCAGCACTTTGGGAGGCCAAGGCAGGCAAATCGCTTAAGCTCAGGAGGTTAAGACTAGCATGGGCAACACATCAACTCCCTGTTTCTACAAAAAATACAACAATTAGCTGGGTGTGTTGGTGCACACCTGCAGTTCCAGCTAGCGGGAGGCTGAGGCATGAGAATCACTTGAACCTGGGAGGAGGAGGTTGCAGTGAGCCAAGATTGCACCACTCCACTCCAGCCTGGGCGGACAGAGCCAGAATTTGTCTCAAAAAAAAGAACTTCTGAATTTGTCTTAGAAATATCTCTGAATCGCCGGGCGCGGTGGCTCAAGCCTGTAATCCCAGCACTTTGGGAGGCGGAGACGGGTGGATCACGAGGTCAGGAGATCGAGACCATCCTGGCTAACACGGTGAAACCCCGTCTCTACTAAATATTACAAAAAACTAGCCGGGCGAGGTGGCGGGTGCCTGTAGTCCCAGCTACTGGGGAGGCTGAGGCAGGAGAATGGCGTGAACCCGGGAGGCGGAGCTTGCAGTGAGCCGAGATCTGGCCACTGCACTCCAGCCTGGGTGACAGAGCAAGACTCCGTCTCAAAAAAAAAACAAAAAAAACAAAAAAAACAAAAAAAAAAGAAATATCTCTGAATCAAAGGGAATAAATATTTTTAAGGTCCCTGACTTACTGTCAAATTATTTTTCAAAAAGCAATTTATTTTCAACATTTCTCTGCAGCTCTTCCTCTTCAAGGCACACTGCTAAGCTGAAGAGACAGGAGCAATTCCACAAAGCACTCTGCGCACGGAAGCCTAGCAGCGGGCGGAAGGAGAGAAAGCTGAAACACAGGAATTAATAAGCACTTAAGGGAGGCCGTGACACCTGTGCCCACCAGGGAGGGCAAACTGAACCGAGTAGTGGCCTCTGCTTCTCTGGTGGAAGACACATCTGTATCTCCTTGCCAAAATAAACAGAGGTTGGGAGCCAATCCACGTGTGGGTGAGTCTGGTAGTGGCGAAGGAGGGCTCTCTGATGGAAAGGGACTCAAAAGGGCAGGTGACAGAGAGGGGAAGAGGTCACACACCAAGGCCAGAAGGGAAAATAGGGTCACGGCTTTAAAAGGAAAAACAGGCTGGGCGCGGTGGCTCACACTTGTAATCCCGGCACTCTGGGAGGCCGAGGCGGGAGGTTCACTTGAGGACAGGAGTTCGAGACCAGCCTGTCCAACATGGTGAAACCCCGTTTCTACCAAAAATATTAAAAAATTAGCTAGGTGTGATGACAGGCGCCTGTAATCCCAGCTACTCGGCAGGCTAAGGCAGAAGAATCGCTTGAACCTTGGAGGTGGAGGTTGCAGTGAGCCAAGACTGCACCACTACACTATAGCCTGGGCACAGAGGGAGACTCTTGTCTCAAATAAATAAATACATACATACATAAAAAAATAAATAAATAAATAAAATCACATAATAAGTGGCCCTTTGTAACTGGCTTCTTTCACTTAGAATAATGTCTTCAAGGTCCATCCACGTTGTAGCATGCATCAGCCCTTCATTCCTCTTCATGCCTGAGTAACATTTCATTGTATGGATATATCACATTTTGTCTATCCATTCAACGGGTGATGGATACTTGGATTGTTTCCTCTTGGGGGCTGTTATAAATATTGTTGCTGGCCAGGCACAGTGGCTCATGCCTGTAATCCCAGCACATTGGGAGGCTGAGGCAGGAGGATCGATTGAGGCCAGGAGTTTGAGACCAGCCTGGGCAACACAGTGAAACCCCATCTCTACAAAAAATTTAAAAAATAGTGAGGTGTGGTGGTGCACCCCTGTAGTCCCAGCTACTCAGGAGGCTGAGGTGAAGGGATCACTTGAGCCCAGAAATTGGGGGTTACAGTGAGATATGATCCCAACACTGCACTCCAGCCTGGTGACAGAGCAAGACCCTGTCTTTAAAAAATAAATACATGGCCGGGCGCGGTGGCTCAAGCCTGTAATCCCAGCACTTTGGGAGGCCGAGACGGGCGGATTACAAGGTCAGAAGATCGAGACCATCCTGGCTAAACCAGTGAAACCCCGTCTCTACTAAAAAATACAAAAAACTAGCCGGGTGAGGTGGCGGGCGCCTGTAGTCCCAGCTACTCGGGAGGCTGAGGCAGGAGAATGGCGTGAACCCGGGAGGCGGAGCTTGCAGTGAGCTGAGATCCGGCCACTGCACTCCAGCCTGGGTGACAGAGCGAGACTCTGTCTCAAAATAAATAAATAAATACATACATACATACATACATACATACATAAGAGCTGGGCAAGGTGGCTCACGCCTGTAATCCCAGCACTTTGGGAGGCCGAGGCAGGCGGATCACCTGAGGTCGGGAGTTCGAGACCAGCCTGACCAACATGGAGAAACCCTGTCTCTACTAAAAATACAAAATAAGACAGGCACGGTGGCGCGTGCCTGTAATCCCAGCTACTTGGGAGGCTGAGGCATGAGAACCACTTGAACCCGGGAGGTGGAGGTTGCAGCGAGCTGAGATCGTGCCACTGCATTCCAGCTTGGGCGACAGAGCGAGACTCTGTCAGTATAAACGTTTTCTATTTCTGTGTTTACATTTATTTATTTGTTTATTTATTTTTTAGACAGGGTCTTGCTCTGTTGTCCAGGCTGGAGTGCAGTAGTGCAATCACAGATCACCACAACCTCTACCTCTCGGGATCAAGTACTCCTCCCACCTCAGCCTCCCGAGGAGCTGGGACTACAGGCGCACACCACTACGCCTGGCTAGTTTCTGAATGTCTCTAAAACAAGGGTTAGTACCCTTGGTTCTTAAGAAGCAGCACTCAGAATTGCAGAAGAGAGAAAGGCCTGCCTAGTCTACACAGCACTGTGTTTACTGCAGACTCACTAAACAGGAGCCAAGCAATGCAACCAACATTCACTCAGCACCTACTACATGCCAAGCAGCCTGGTTAGGCACTTTCTACAATTTCTTTCGATTCATATGATAAACCTGTTTAGAGAAATATTATTTCATCCATTTTATAGATTCAGATTCAAAGACCTAAGGACCAAGCAAATTACTGAAATTTCCACAACTTATAGAGGGAGACGTAAAGACCTTGTGGGACTCTCTCTGTCACTTCTTGTTGCAACCCTAGACAAGGAAGGGGTGGCCCAACTCCTGGCTCACAATGGTCTTGGCGGTTCTCATGCTGGCTACTGCCACCCCGCATTCAGCTAGTAGTGGGCTGTGCCATTCAGCAAAAACTGAGTTTCTACTAGTGCATAGAGGACCAGGGAGCCACGGGGGGTGCTCTGGGCGACAGCTTCACCCACAGAACAGGTCTTGGTCGGTGGCTTCCTTCTGTCCAACAAGTGGTTTCAAACCAGCTCTTTCACAAGCTGGCAGGGAACAATGGTACTAATGAGACAGACAGGCCAGACGGCCCATGGGCTGAGGCCTCAGAGGGTACCATATTGGTCATTCCCTCCCCGGCACTGCTTGCATTTCACCTTGGTGTTAGGTCATTGCTATGCATTTAAGGCTGGTGTCAATCAATTGTGTATTGAGGCCAGGCATGTTGGCTTACACCTGTTATCCCAGTGCTTTGGGAGGACAAAGTGGGAAGGTCACTTGAGGTCAGGACTTCAAGACCAGCCTGGCCAACATGGTGAAACTAAAAATACAAAAAGTAGCTGGGCATGGTGGTGCACGCCCTGTAATCCCAGCTACTCAGGAGGCTGAGGCAGGAAAATCGCTTGAATCCGGGAGGCGGAGGTTGCAGTGAGCCGAGATCGTGCCACGGCACTCCAGCCTGGGCGATAGAGCGAGACTCAGTCTCAAAAAAAAAAAAAAAAGTGTATTGAGCACCAGCTCTAGGTCATCTCTGTGACCTGTGCTTGTGCTTGGATATTCATAGCATGTATTTAAATTCTAGAATGTGGGTAGTAGGGTTACTAAAAACCCACAACACGAACGAGTCAGTCATAATTAGATCCCATCACTACGGTGAAAAAGGACTGTCATGCGGCGTCTATAAACACATTATAATTATTACACCATTTACAAGATTTCCCATACAGCTTTCTATGGCCCCATGTTGTTTTACAAGGAAGACAAAATCCTTTGGTGCTGGCCTGACATTGTACCATGCCTGCTGCTCGAGACAGGTACACTAGGTTACCCAAGATGCTCCTTTAGACTGAGGGCTTCATGCTCCATTTGTCAGACACCACCAAGAGAGCTGCGTACTTGACTGCAGCGAGCTGTGAAGATGTGCTTGGGTTGGGAGAACCACAGCTCTGCTGCACCTGCTGGGACTTCCGGTTAGAAAAGAGACCCACCACATCACATAGTACACCTGCATGACAGGCTACAGGGAAAGTCCTCCAGGCCACAGTACTAGAAAAAAGTCCTCCTGAGCAGTGACCCACATTGCATGGCTTCACGCTGAACTCTAAGCAACGTCTAGCGTGGGCAGGGTGACTCCGCCAGGCCCCTGGCCTCCATAAGGTGACTCAGTGGTTCACGCAGCTTTTTCTCTTGTCATTCCACCATCTCAATGTACAACTTCCGGGGCCGTCCTGATGGGAAGAAGATTGTTGGAAGGCCCGGCCCTGGCTCTTAAATGCTTCCATTCAGAAGTGACATACATCACTTCCTCTCACAGACCATTACCCAAAGTTAACTTCAAGAGGGCTTAGAAACGTGTGGAGCCCAGAAACACAGTGAACGTATGGCTGCTGCAGGTGTCCAGGACTAGCTCAAGGTGACAGGGAACGGGTAGCACAACTGGTGGGAAGCTAGTTGCTCAAGAACTCATGACCTATAAACCTGATTTTTAAAAACTGAGATAGAAGCCGGGCGCGGTGGCTCACACCTGTAATCCCAGTACTTTGGGAGGCTGAGGCAGGTGGATCACAAGGTCAGGAGTTCAAGACCAGCCCGGCCAACATAGTGAAACCCTATCTCTACTAAAAATACAAAAATTAGCTGGGCATGGCGGTGCGTGCCTGTAATCCCAGCTACTCGGGAGGCGGAGGCAGGAGAATCGCTTGAACCCAGGAGGTGGAGGCTGTGGTAAGTGGAGATTGTGCCATTGTACTCCAGCCTGGGTAACAAAGCAAGACTCCGTCTCAAAAAAAAAAAAAAAAAAAAAGAAAGAAAGAAAAGAAAAGAAAGAAACCTGAGATAGAGACTGGGAGCAGTGGCCCATGCCTCAGGCCGAGGCAGGCAGGATCACTTGAGGTCAGGAGTTTGAGACCAGTCTGGCCAACATGGTGAAACCTCGTCTCTACTAAAAATACAAAAATTAGCTGGGCATGGTGGTGGGTGCCTGTAATCTCAGCTACTCAGAAGGCTGAGGCAAGAGAATCACTGGAACCCGGGAGGCAGAGGTTGCAGTGGGATAAGATTGGGCCACTGCACTCCAGCCTGGACCACAGAGCAAGAGTCAGTCTCAAAAAACAAACAAACAAACAAAAAAGAACTGAGACAGAATTCACACACCATAAAATTCATCATTTTAAAGTATAAAATTCAGTGGTTTTCACTATATTCACCCACTGTGCAAGCATCACCACTACCAGATTCCAGAGCATCTTCATACCTCCAAAAAGAAATCCCACACTCATCAGCAGTCACTCCTCACTCCTGACCTGGTTTTGTTTTTTGGGTTTTTTTTGAGACAGGGTCCCACTCTGTCAGCCAGGCTGCTGTACAGTGGCGTGATCACAGCCCAGTCTCCTGCATTGCTAGGACTACAGGCACCCACCACCAAGCCCCGTGAATTTTTTGTATTTTTTGTAAGAGACGGGGTTTCGGCCGGGTGTGGTGGCTCACATCTGTAATCCCAGCACTTTGGGAGGCCAAGGCAGGCGGATCACGTGGTCAGGAGATGGAGACCATCCTGGCTAACACGGTGCAACCCTGTCTCTACTAAAAACACAAACAATTAGCCGGGCGTGGTGGCGGGCGCCTGTAGTCCCAGCTACTCGGGAGGCTGAGGCAGGAGAATGGCATGAACCCAGGAGGCAGAGCTTGCAGTGAGCCGAGATCGCGCCACTGCACTCCAGCCTGGGCGACAGAGTGAGACTCTGTCCCAAAAAAAAAAAAAGATATGGGGTTTCGCCATGTTGCCCAGGTTGGTCTCGAACTCCCGGGCTCAAGCCATTAGCCCACCTCAATCTCCCAAAGTGCTGGGATTACAGGTGTGAGACACCAAGCCCGGCCCTGACTTGTTTTTAACTAATGAACAGAGTGAGTTGTCTAACAGAATACTTTTCCCTCTTATAATGTAATGTACATGTAATAACAGCATGTGGTAAGCACTTACAATATGACAGTCTGCTATTTCATTTCATCCTTACAACAATGCTCTGATGTACAGGAGCTGTAATTATCACAAAGGTTAAAGTTCCTTGTCCAACATCAGGGAATCAATAAATGGTGGAACCAGGATTCAAACCCAGGGCAACGGTCTCCAGAGCTATTCTATCAACCATCTGTCTGCCCTTCAAGACCTTTTTAGGACACGGCGAAGTTACAGGTAGACGCAGCCTCACTGGATGACTTGGGGTTCATTTTGCAGCTGACATCCTGGGCACATCATCAGAGGACAGCATTGCCCAAGATGACATAACCCCTGCAGAAGGACACGGGATTGGTCTCATGTCTGGGTGGAGCTATTCTGCATCCCTGTAACCCTGGTGCTCATCAGACTTGGCATAACATGGGCACTCAATATTTGCTGCTGTTTTTTTTTTTTTTTTTTTTGAGACGGAGTCTGGCTCTGCCGCCCAGGCTGGAGTGCAGTGGCCAGATCTCAGCTCACTGCAAGCTCCGCCTCCCGGGTTCACGCCATTCTCCTGCCTCAGCCTTCCGAGTAGCTGGGACTACAGGCGCCCGCCACCTCGCCCGGCTAGTTTTTTGTATTTTTTAGTAGAGACGAGGTTTCACCGGGTTAGCCAGGATGGTCTCGATCTTCTGACCTTGTGATCCGCCCGTCTCGGCCTCCCAAAGTGCTGGGATTACAGGCTTGAGCCACCGCGCCCGGCCTTTTTTTTTTTTTGAGACGGACTTTCGTTCTCGTTGCCCAGGCCGGATGGAATGCAACGGCGCAACCTCAGCTCACTGCAACCTCTGCCCCCCGGTTCAAGCAATTCTCCCGCCTCAGCCTCCCAAGCAGCTGGGATTGCAGGCATGCACCACCACGCCCGGCTAATTTTGTATTTTTAGTAGAGATGGGTTTCTCCATGTTGGTCAGGCTGGTCTTGAACTCCCGACCTCGGGTGATCTGCCTGTCTTGGCCTCCCAAAGTGCAGGGATTACAAGCCTGAGCCACCACGGTCCGCACTCAGTATTTGTTTGCTGAATGACTGAATGAACAGAATCTCCCAGACCAGAGTCAATGCTTCGCCCTCCATGGCACGGCACACTGGCCCTTCCGCCCGGAAGAAGCATGGGAACAGAGCCGTGCTGCTTTCTAAGACCTCTTGGCCCTGCCTGAAATCACCTCCTAAAGGGCAAGAAACCCTTTCAAATTTCACAGGAAAAATGGCAGGGGGCCAGGTACAGTGGCTGATGCCTGTAATTCCAGCACTTTGGGAGGTCAACAGGAGGATCGTTTGAGCCCAGGAGTTTGAGATCGGCCTGGGCAACATAGCAAGACCCCATCTCTGAGGAAAGGGGAAGGGAAAGGGGAAGGGAAAAAGAAAGACCGGCAAGCATGGTGGCATATGCCTGTAGTCCCAGCTACTTGGAAGGGCTTAAGGAGTTTGAGACTGCCGTGAGCAATGATCCTGGGTGACAGAGCAAGTGTCCTGTGTTTAAAAAAAAAAAAAAAAAGAAAGAAAAAAGAAAAAAAGCAGGACACTGCACGTGGGAGGTACTAAGAGATTCAGAACCTTCACTTTGGACTGGCTGCCTCTCACTCTGGCACAAGATCGCTCCTCGCTCTGCCAGATTCTCAAGCTTCACTCCCGCCTGTTAAAGTAATCACTCTGATTCTATTCTCTTGCTCACGCCTCCCAAAGAAATGCCCTTACAGAATTTACAACTGAGCCTGAACCTCTCAGCCTCTTATCTAGATGGGACCCAGAAAGGGTCACCTGTGGGAACACTCCTGTTCTTGAAAACAGCGCCTCCACCCTGGCCTAGGCCAACATCATGTTTCATCTTGCTGGTCTCTTCCACACACAACAGTAGTCCCGGCACCTCGAAGAGAGCTTGGCATATATATGGCGCTCTACAAACACTTGCTGAGTACAGGGGCTGCTGCCCATTGCTTTATTCAATGATCCTCGTGTAAAGGCCCAGGGAAAAGCACTTTTTAAAAAAAAATTCTAAAGATGGGGTCTTGCTCCATCATCCAGGCTGCAGTGCAGTGGTGCAATCGTAGCTTACTACAGCCTTGAACTCTCAGGCTCAAGTGATCGTCCTGCTTCAGCCTCTTGAGTAGCTGGGATTACAGGCGCCTACCACCATGCCTGGCTAATTTTTTTTTTTTTTGAGGCGGAGTCTCACTCTGTGGCCCAGGCTGGAGTGCAGTGGCCAGATCTCAGCTCACTGCAAGCTCCGCCTCCCGGATTTACGCCATTCTCCTGCCTCAGCCTCCCGAGTAGCTGGGACTACAGGCGCCCGCCACCTCGCCCGGCTAGTTTTTTGTATTTTTTAGTAGAGACGGGGTTTCACTGTGTTAGCCAGGATGGTCTCGATCTCCTAACCTCGTGATCCGCCCGTCTCGGCCTCCCAAAGTGCTGGGATTCTTGTTGAAGAGACAGGTTCTCTCTCTGTTGCCCAGGCTGGTGTCAAACTCCTGGCCACAAGTGATCCTCCTGCCTCAGCCTCCCAAAGTGCTGGGACTTCAGACATGGGTCATCGCACCCAGCTGAAAAATACTAAAGAGAAACTGATCGGCTTCCTTTTTCCGATAATGTTTGCTATGTAATCCCATCCTTCTTTGCCCTGGCATCTAGGAAGCTCTGGGCGGAGTTGTGTGCTCAATTACAAGAGCTTCCTGGGACGGCTTTTTGATACGATCACCTCCCAGAGTCCTTCTCTCAATTACTAGGCTCTCAGCTTTCAGTTCCCCCTCCGGTTTTTGATTTGGTTGGGGAAAGCATGGAACTTGAAATTCAACAAACTCACAAAGCAGTTGAGCTACGAAAGGGCGACAGACCTTGGTTCAAAACCCAGATATGCCACCTACGCACTCTGGGATCCTGGGCACACAATTTACCATAGCCCGTCTCCGGGATGAGCATCCTCACAGTGCTATGTTGGTTACATGAGACAGAAACACCCAGTGCAGACACTCAACGGTTATACTCAACCCCTTTTATTTTCACTAGAATTTTCTATTATTCATTTATTTTGGGAATTTTCTATTTTTTTTTTATGATTGTATATTTTGAGACGGTGTCTCACTCTATCACCCAGGCTGGAGTGCAGTGATCTGATGATGGCTCACTGCAGCCTCGACCTCCCTAGGCTCAGGTGATCCTCCCACCTCAGCCTCCCAAGTAACTGGGACGACAGGTGCACACCACCACACCCTGCTAGTTTTTAAACACTGATGTTTAAAAACACTAATTTTTAAACAGAGATGGTGTTTTGCCACGCGGCCCAGGTTGGTCTTGAATTCCTTGGTTCAAGTGATCTGTCCACCTCGGCCTCCCACAGTACTAAGATTATAGGCATGAGCCACTGCGCCAGGCCCTAGAATTTTTAAAATAAACAAATTTATTCAAGTCTTCAGCATCCAGGTAACTTATCTAGACGGATTCAGAAAGAGTCAGAATATTCTTCAATTATAAAATTATTACTGATTGGGAGGCCGAGACGGGCGGATCACGAGGTCAGGAGATCGAGACCATCCTGGCGAACACGGTGAAACCTCGTCTCTACTAAAAATACAAAAAATTAGCCGGGCGAGGTGGCGGGCGCCTGTAGTCCCAGCTACTCGGGAGGCTGAGGCAGGAGAATGGCGTAAACCCGGGAGGCGGAGCTTGCAGTGAGCTGAGATCCGGCCACTGCACTCCAGCCTGGGCGACAGAGCGAGACTCCGTCTCAAAAAAAAAAAAAAAAAGGAAAAAAAATTATTACTGAATAAATTATCAACTACAGAAGGAACTTAAGACACAATTTTTTTTTTTTCAGAGACAAGTGAATATTTATTTTTGTGCCTTTCTTCCTATGTGTATTTCAAGTCTTCTTCAAGGCCCCAGGAATCTCTGGATTCAATTCTGTCCCTGGGCTTGGTCAACTGCTGCAGGAATCTTAGGGAGCCTTGTACAAATGATAGAGTTATTCGTTTACCAACATTAAACCCTAGAATAGAAGATGTAACAAAGCAGGACTCCTTCTTCCATGAAATGTGATTTCAGATGAGGCAGCAGCCAATGTAGAAAATGCTGGAATTTTTCCTTGGAACTGGACTGTGATGAGAGGTGCTTGCCATGAACGTAAGCTATTGTCTTTCCTTTTTTTTTTTTTTTTTTGAGATGGAGTTTCACTCTTGTTGCCCAGGCTGGAGTACAATGGTGCGATCTCGGCTCACCACAACCTCCGTCTCCCGGGTTCAAGCGATTCTCCTGCCTCAGCCTCCCGAGTAGCTGGGATTACAGGCATGCACCACCACGCCCGGCTAATTTTTATATTTTTAGTAGAGATGGGATTTCACCATGTTGGTCAGGCTGGTCTCAAACTCCCGACCTCAGGTGATCTGCCCACCTCGGCCTCCCAAAGTGCTAGGATTACAGGCCTGAGCCACTGCGCCCGTCCAGCCACTGTCTTTCCTTTGACCTTTCCAGTTTTTGAAGATAAAGCAGGAAATAATCTTCTCTGAAGATACTTGATAAAAATCCTGCCCCCCCATCCAAAAAACAACACATGCTTCCACTTCATTGATAAATGTACTGCAGTTTGGCACCTGCCTCTAGTTCAGCTGGCGGATGAGCTGACTGATGCACACACCCCCAGGAGATGGAGGTGTGCCCATCTCCTTGAGGAAGCCCACTTTATTTCTGGTAGCATGACGGGCTACTGAGAGGTGGAAAGGGCGCAAGAACCATGAGATCTCCTGGAAATGCTTCTCCAGGAAGGCAATTTCATGAATGAGGTCTTCCAAGCAAATGACACCAAACCTTCCCAGGTGCTCCTCAATCACTGTGTTGTCAGAGGGATGGTCTTATTCTTGACCTTGGCTTGTCCACGTTTCAGAACAAGTTCCCAGAGAGACTTCAGATTTGGAAGTCCCCAGGTCACAAAAGATTCCACTATACGCAGCGTTTTTAGGTTCTGGAGGGTGACTTTTACAAAGACACCAGTAAAAATTTTCTTTAGGCGAAGTCTTGCAATGGTTCTCTGCACCAGTAAACTCACACCATCAATCCTTTCGATGCGTACAACAAAGGCCAACGAGTGTTTATCTGGCGATTCCAAGGCGTGAGGTTTCACTTCTAATCGTCTGAGACGCACCTTGTCATGTTTCTGCCGCCAGGAATCAGGTAGGAATGATTCCAGTCGCTTAACCCTGAGCCCTTTTCCTTTCCTCTGCTCCTTCTTTGCCAAAAGTGCCTGCTTTGACTGGGTAGCTTCGAGGGCTTGATAAGCCTTCCTCTCTTTCAGGAGATTTTTCTGGAGCCAAAGGGGTTTTTCTTTGCTCCTGCTTCGCCATCTTTCTAGTGCTGCAGCTACTGATCATGCACAACCCCACCATTGACACAAAATGTTATACCCGGATGGAAAACTAACATCCTACCAAAAGTTCCTACTGTACCTTGGAATAATCTTCAAAAGTACAGATCAGGCCAGGTGCAGTGGCTCACGCTTGTAATCCCAGCACTTCGGAAGGCCCTGGCGGGCAGACTGCTTCAGGCCAGGCGTTCGAGACCAGCCTGGGCAACATGGTGATACATGGTGAAACCCCATCTGTACTAAAAATTACAAAACTTTAGCCAGGCGTGATGGCGCACACCTGTAATCCCAGCTACTCAGGAGGTTGAGGCACGAGAATTGCCTGAACCCGGGAGGCAGAGGTTGCAGTGAGCCGAGATTGCACCTGCACTCCAGCCTGGGCGACAGACTCTGCCTCAAAAAAAAAAAGAAAAGAAAAGAAAAGAAAAAAAGAAAAACAAGATACAGATCAGACCCAATTTTGACATCTGAGCTCAGTCAATATGCAGGAGAAAGCTCAGCAGTAAACTTGGGGGATAGAAACCATATTTATTCATTCACCCATTCATCCAAGTGCCTACCTTATGCCTGGCATTGTTCTATGCCCCCAGCTTACACTTGCAGAAATGACAGGGAGGTTCCCTGTTCACTGAATCCACCTTCTAGTCCAACCGTATTACCACTAGAGAGGGGAGAATGAGACACCTTTAAGTCACTGTTTATCCTTTATGAAAGCAGATGGAGAAGAAAACACGCATTAAGACAGTGACAGTGACCGGGCACAGTGGCTCATGCCTATTATCCCACCACTTTGGGAGGCTGAGCAGGGTGGACCACTTGAGGCCAGGAGTTCGAGAAAGGCATGTCCAACATGGTGAAACCCTGTCTCCACTAAAAATACAAAAATTAGCTGGGTGTGGTGGCACATGCCTGTAGTCCCAGCTACTCGGGAAGCTGAGGCATGAGAATCACTTGAACCTGATAGGCGGAGGTTACAGTGAGCCAAATCGTGCCACTGCACTCCAGCCTGGGTGAAGAGAAAGGAGGGGTGACAGAAGCAGGGTTCCAAGATCAACTAGCAATGGTACCTTGGGCAGATCCTGGGACGTGGTGGGGAGGGAAAGAGAGGGAGAATTATGGGTCAATTAAGGGTCAGTGCAGCAGGAAGTGACAAGGGGCTACAGTAAGACCATAGCAGTAGAAAGAGATTCAAAGGGCCAGGCGTGGTAGCTCACGCCTGTAATTCCAGCACTTTGGGAGGCTGAGACAGGCAGACTGCCTGAGGTCAGGAGTTCGAGACCAGCCTGGCCAACATAGTGAAACCCTGTCTCTATTAAAAATACAAAAATTAGCTGGACACGGGGCCGCGTGCCTGTAATCCCAGCTACTCGGGATGCTGAGGCAGGAGAACGGCTGGAACCTGGGAGGCGGAGACTGCAGCGAGCTGAGATTGTGCCACTTCACTCTGAGCGACAGAGTGAGACTCCGTCTCAAAAAAAAAGATTCAAAGACTAAAAACTTACAGGACTTGGTGGTGGTGGGAGACGCAGAATGGAGAGGAAGGGAAAAGGGACAGGTGTCTTTTGTCCCTGGAGCTTCAGAGTCCAGGAAGTCGGTGAGGCCACAGACAGACAGCGCTCTTGTTGTGGAGGTTTCGGGGACATGGGCCGGGAGCTTTTGATCACTACTATGACACTGAATGACTCCTGAGTTTGCAAATCACATTATCTAAGGAATGCGTCCAGCGTGTCCACGGAAGACTGTGTGGTTTCGTAAGGGTCTGAAGCCCCTTACCAAAACCAACAGTGGCTTTTCTTCACAAGACCACAAATACCTGCTGGAACATATTCTGATGCCTGGACTGTGTACCAGCCAAACTGCACTCTGAATGATCCCGGGCACCACTGGTTAATACACTCTCCTGTGTATTCAAGAGCTGCCATCCCTGTTTGCAGTGTTGAAAACTCACCCCAGGTGACCTACGGTCATTACACATGAGTTCAGAAAGGTGATCACAGTTCACGTGTTCCCAACCAACCCTGCAAACCTTTGTACAGACCCGGCCTACCCAATGCACTGATGATGCATGCCCACAAAGATCGAAGTATCACTAGGACACAGTGCTCTAAGAACACTGGCATCAACACCGCAGAGGTGATGTGATCTCAGAAACAGGGCTGTAGGAAGAAGTACTGAAGATAAAACAAGGGTAGATAAATAGAATGACTAAGCACTGGTCCTAACTTTCACCTAGAAATAAATTACATCTGTTCCAAGTTAGAGGACACGCCCCACAGCGCCCCATCTTCCTCCCCGTTACTACATCCAAGTAGACAAAAGGCAATTTTTCCCCTTCTATTCTCCTACCAGATGTCTCCTAAAGAATTCAATTCTTATTCTGGACACAGTGACTCACGCCTGGTAATCCTAGCACTCTGGGAGACTGAGGCAGGTGGATCACTTGAGATCAGGAGTTTGAAACCAGCCTGGCCAACACAGTGAAACCTCATCTCTACTAAAAATACAAAAAAAAAAAAAAAAAAAAAATTTAGCCGGGTGTGGTGGCACGCGCCTGTAATCCCAGCTACTTGGGAGGCTGAGGCAGAATTGCTTGAACCTGGGAGGCAGAGGTTGCAGTGAGCCAAGATCACACCACTGCACTCCAGCCTGGGTGAAAGAGTGAGACTCTGTCTCAAGAAAAAAAAACAGAATTCAACTCTTGGAGAACAGTCCACAGCTTGGCCACCAACATGTTCTAGGTTAGCCTTGAAACTGACGCATTTCGGGAAACTACGTGTACAATTCTCTCAGCTATGTACAGATGCTGTGCAAAGGAGGTCCGAATGCCACACCCTCCAGCACTCCAATTAAAGGACAGTTCTTAGATATCCCCCTATCCAAGTCACCTCTTTACAAGTGAAATAAATAAGCTTCCCACATCAACAGTTTGCTGCACAAGCCACCAGAAGGATCAGGTTCCCCGGGGCTCTGTTCACAACATATCTAAGCATCAACGGAGTTGCCACACCGCCCAGCATTCAGAAGTAACAGTTACTGGGCTGGGCACGGTGGCGTATGCCTGTAATCCCAGCTTTTTGAGAGGCTGAGACAGGAGGCTCACTTGAGGCCAGGAGTTCGAGACTGGCCTGGGCAACATAGCCAGACCCCACTTCTACAAATAACAATAAATAAATAAATAGAGAGAAAAGCAAAGAAAGAAACAAACTGATGAATGTGGCTCCAGTGAACCCAACCAACTGGAGCCACCAATTTGCAAAGAACCATGGTTTGCCCCATGGAATTTCACCATCTTCTCTCCCTCTCTCATGCATACACACACACATACACGCACACACACACAGACGCAGACAGGCGTGTGCAAACTAATCCCAACAAGAACACAACTGACGTAAACGTCTCGCTTGGGGAGGAAAGACTTTTAAGATGCAGAGCTCTAGAACAGTACAATTACAAATTTAGGCACGGTAAAAATTTCCCAAATGGTTGTTCCTTCACCCAGAGAGGATATTAGGCAGTAAGAGAATATTCAGTACAAGAGAACACTGTTCCCGAGCCGGGCGTGGTGGCGCACACCTGTAGTCCCAGCTACTCAGGAGGCTGAGGCACGAGAATTGCTTGAACCCAGGAAGCAGAGGTTGCAGTGAGCCAAGATCGCACCCCTGCACTCCAGCCTGGGTGACAGAGTGAGACTCTGTCTGAAAGGAAAAAAACCACTGTTCCGAGCTAGTCACATAGCCCTGACCTTTTAAAACGCCTCCCCGTCTCTTCACATGGTTCCTAAGACCATTTCAGACAAGTGCTACCACACGACCTCAGCCTCATGCAACCTATAGCCTACACGCCCCCAGAGCTGGTGTGCCTGGGTGGGCTCAGAGAACTCCTAGCAATCCTCCGAGACCCGACTCCAACATCCCCTCTTCCCTGGAGCCCTGCTGTGGAAACAAACAGCAGGCTCGGCACGAATAAAAGCCTCACCCCATCACCTTGAGAATGAATGCCACACACCGTGCCGTTCTTGTCGAATTGTAGGCTTGCTTCCCTCCCTGTGAGTTCTCGAGTGCCCGAACCAGAACCTACATATACCCTAAGGCTGAATGTGTGCTTTTTTGTGTGTCATGCTACAGGGATCCAAACAGTGCCAAGAAGAGGAAGAAGGACCCACTGTTGAAAGGGAACATGTTCTGAGCTGTTCCAGAGGCAGGTGGAGTGGAGATTGTTTCTCCGACTTTACTAATGCAGAAACTAAGGTTTGGTACAGATCAGTGGCCTGCGCAAGCAGGTAAGTGATCTGTGACTCTTCTCCCACCTGCCTGGCAGGTCCAAATTTCTGCCCAATGCCAGATGACAAAACTGCACAGCAAAACAAGTTGGTTTTTCTGAGGGGGGAGGGAGTTGAAACAGAGTCTCATTCTGTCACCCAGGCTAGAGTGCAGTGGCGCGATCTTGGCTCACTGCAACCTCCGCCTCCCGGGTTCAAGTGATTCTCCTGCCTCAGCCTCCTGAGTAGTTGGGATTACAGGCGCACACCATCACACCCGGCTAATTTTTGTATTTTTAGTAGAGACGGGGTTTCACCATGTTGGCCAGGCTAGTCTCGAACTCCTGACCTCAAGTGATCTGCCCGCCTCGGCCTCCCAAACTGCTGGGATTACAGGCGTGAGCCACTGTTCCCAGCCTAGAATTGGCATTTTAAAGTCTTTTAAGACTGTAGCCACCTGGGAGACTGTGTGCTAATGAGCACAAAATCTTTGGCCAGGTGGTGGGTACCTGTAATTCCAGCTACTCCGGAGGTTGAGGTAGAATTCAAGCCAGGAGAATTGCTTGAACCCAGGAGGCAGAGGCTGCAGGGAGCCCACTGCGCTCCAGCCTGGGCGACAGAGTGAGACTCCACCTCAAAAAAAAAATAAAAAGAAAATTGTCATTTCTCCGTTTCACCTTTTTCTAACTTTAATTTTTAAGTGAGTCTGACATATAATAAAAAGTTAAATCCCAACACGCTCAGCTGAGGCCACACACAGTGCTAGTGCCAGAGCTTGACCTCTGTTTCTCTGGCTCCTCCCTAAAGCACAAGGACGCTGAGGCTCTTGTAGGGGGGGCCAGTCTCTCTGGAACCATGAAAGGTCCTATAACTTCATGAGCTTCCATCAGAAAAAAAAAAAAAAAGAAAGAAAGAAAGAAGTAAGAAAGCCAGGCACGGTGGCTCACACCTGTAATCTCAGCACTTTAAGAGGTCAAAGCAGGAGGACCACTTGAACCCAGGAATTCGAGAACAGCCTGGGCAACATGGCAAAACCAAATCTCTACAAAAACATTTTAAAAATTAATTGGGTGTGGTGGTGCGTGCCAGCTATTTGGGAGGCTGAGGAGGAAGGATTGCTTGAATCCTGGAGGTTGAGGCTGCAGTGAGCTATGATTCCGCCACTGCACTCCAGCCTGCACGACACAGTGAGACCTGTCTCAGAAAAAAAAAAAGTTCCTTAAGAGTTAAATTATTTTTAACTTGAAGTGTTCATGGACTTCATGAGTAAACGTTCTGGATTTGCCAAGCAGTTTTGATTTCAATTGGCCTGTCTCCCAACTATGCACAGACTTACCTAACACAGATCCTAATTTTCAAGGGGTTAAGGGTGGATCAACTCAGAGTCAACCAACAGCAGGTCCTAAACTTCAGGTTTGTCAGGCAGCAAACACCCTCTGTGGCATTTGCAAACTCCTACTCCCCAGGACGATCCACACCTGATTTTCATTGGCTGTGGTCAATGCTGCGGTTTTCAGGAATATCCCTGGGTTGTTGCGTTTCAAATCCACCTATTATTTTTTTAAGTTTCCACACCACCACACAACTGGCAGCTAGCATCCCATTGTCTGAAATGCAGATGTTGTACAAATACTTTTTATAATAAGCTATCTGCTCAGCGAAACAGTTTCCAACATTAGATGGTATGAAGGGCACAAGTAGCTCAAAAACCACTCTAACTCCTAAGACAGTCCTCCTCCCAAAAAAAAGGAAGTGGACCTTTCTGGGTTCCCTGGTTTACTAACTGGGCCTTTGGAGCTGTTCTCCTGACCAAGCCAACCCCATAACCACTCAGAAGGGATTTCCGTAGGTAGAACTTGCAAATGGTTAATGAATCAATGCCTTCTCCATAAAACAAGGCCTGAGGAATTACAGCAGTGAACAACGGTGGGGGATACTGGATTCCAGAGGGTTCCATAAACGTTCTGCTTACAAGGAGGATTAAAGTTCTCCATGCCACTTTCTAGGACCCTGTCTTGATCCTCAGAATCTTAACCCTGTAGGGAGAGCAGGGTGGCTGTCTTACTACCCGACCCACTGATCAGGAAACAGAGGCTCCAGGAGGTATCTTGCTATTGCGCCAAGAATCAAAGCCAAGCCAGGGCCACCCAGTCCAGTCCTGTCTCCCTTTGTGCTGGCATCACTCTCCAGCTTGGCCAAGCTCAGAGGGAAAGCAAGGCTGCAGCTTTAAGGGTTTAAGAGAGGAGACAGCCACTTTCATTGAAACAGCCCCAAACTCCTTATTACTGGTCACCAGTTTACACAAGGGTAACTCGCTTTGAAAAACAATACGCAGAAAGTCGAGGTCAAGCTCACCGAAACCTCCATTCTCCTCCCCCTGGCGCCCAACAGACCTTGAACTCTTACCCAATTGCTCTCCCGAGCTAAGGGTGTCCCGGCTCCCCCAGGAGAGCCGAGTACCTGTGTGTGGGGGCCGCCGAGACACCTGCCTGCGAGAGGCACTGCCCTCAGGGATGCAGGCCGGACTGGGGGGCTCTCGTGATCCCTCCACTCAGCCCACCTGATGCTGCAGGGTCAGATTTGGGTCCAATTAGCATGCATCGAGCGCCTCTCACGTTAAGTACCCCAGAATTCGCTGCCTCCCGAGGCCCATCGTACAGATGGGGAAACTGAGGCTCGGAGAGTTAAAGTGCCTTAGCCCGTGGGGGGCGGCGGCGCGGGGACTGGACCCCGAGCCCTGAGATACCGAGCCCCGACCCTCAGCCGAGGGCCTGCCGGGCTTTCTCGGCCCAGGCTGTGGAAAAGTCGACCCTCAGGCCGCCGCGGGAGGTCAGCTCTAGGGAAAAGGCGACGCGGAGGAGGGCCGGGGTGGGAGCCATGCCTTCCGCCCGAGCGTCGGGCGAAACGCGCAGCGCCCCGGCCCGAGGGCCCACCCCGACGGGGAGAGTCAGGCGGCCGCGGCGAACTGAGGCGCCCGGCAAACCCCGAGTCCCGGGGCCCGACCTCACCCACCCCGCTGTCGCCGCGAAAGCTAGCACTCACCGCGGGCGGCCCTGCTGCTCTCTGGGGCACCTGGGCAGGACGCAGGCCCTCACCACTGAGGCGCTACCACCGCCCGCGCCGGCCGCGGGGGTGAGGGCGTGGCCACTGGGCCGCCGCCCCGCCCACTCGAGCCGCGCGCGCATTCCCGGAGCCCCGCGCTTCCCCCTGCAAATCCGCGCTCTTGGTACGGCCCTGCCACGCCCCCTCGCGGCTCCGCAGGGTCGTCCCGCGGAGAAATGAAAGTGAGTTGTTCCAGGGGTGGCGGAGTCGCCTGGCGACAGCGGCTGCGGCTTCTACAGCTCCGACCCTGCAGTTCACTGGGCCGGCTGCCCACCCTCCCAGGGGTCACCGCAGAACCGTAGCTGTGCGCCCTCAGGTCTAGCCTCCTCCTTCGGGTCGCCGCTAGCTCGTGATCGCCACATTGTCTCCTCCACGGCCCTGTTTCCTCACCTGAAATTGGCGAGGCTTCAGGCCCAAGTCGTCTCCCTGGGTTCCCTCCCAGCCTGACGGCGGAGGGCACTCGTTTGTTTTTAGAGACAGGGTCTCACTCTGTCGCCCAAGCTGGAGTGCAGTGGTGCAGTCACAGCTCACTGCAGCCTTCAACTCCTGGGCTCAGGCGATTCTCCCACTTCAGCCTCCCAGGAGCTGGAACTACAGGCGCGCCACCACACCTAGCTAATTTTATTTTATTTTATTTTTGCAGAGATGCGGTCTCGCTATGATACCCAGGCTGGTCTCAAACTGGTCTCAAGCGATCCTCCCTCCTCGGCCTCTCAAAGTGCTGCGATTACAGGCGAGAGGCCCCCACAGGCTGCCTAGGGCTCGCATTCGAAGGCTGGCCTGTTGGGCGTGGGAAGTGACCAAGCAGGAGGCAAGCCCTGGAAGGAGGAGGAGTTGGGGGATACAGAGAGCTTCTGGGGTTTGAAAAGTCTGGCAGCCTTGGTCGGGGTATGAAGCCCACCTCTGCCTCCTGCTATGGTTTCTACGTTACAGGGTAATGAAGATTGAATGGTATAACCTTTGTTCCTAAAGGATTTAGAGCAGGGCGTTAGTAAGTGTTCTCATCGCCATCGTTATTATTACTACTACTACTATTATTACTAGGTGTGCTGTGAATTCCTTTTGCGACACTGTGCAACTCACTTCTCTCAGAGTCCCTTCTCCATCTTTTAAAAATAGGCGAGGCGCGGTGGCTCACACTTGTAATCCCAGCACTTTGGTAGGCCGAGGTGGGCGGATCACCTGTGGTCAGGAGTTCGAGACCAGCCTGACCAACATGGCAAAACACTGTCTGTACTAAAAATACAAAAATTAGCCGGACATGGTTGTGGGTGCCTGTAATCCCAGCTACTCAGGAGGCTGAGGCAGGATACTTGCTTGAACCCGGGAGGCAGAGGTTGCAGTGAGCCCAGTTCGCATCACGGCACTCCAGCCTGGGCAACAGAGTGTAATATATATAAAAGAATATATAAATATAATATACAAATATTACATAATATATAATATAAATGTTATATTTGTTATATTTATATATTATATAAATAATATATAATATAAATGTTATATTTGTTATATTTATATATTATATAAATAATATATATTATATAGCATATATATTATTTATTTTTTGAGATGGGGTCTCCCTTTGTCACTGAGGCTGGAATGCAGCCTTGACCTCCTGGACTCAGATGATCCTCCTGCCTCAGCCTCCCTAGTAGCTGGAATTACAGGCATGCGCCACCACACCTGGCAAATTTTTGTATTTTTATTTTTCATTTTAAAGAAAGTTGATTGAAATTTTTTTGTAGAGATGGTGTTTTGCCATGTTTCCTAGGCTGGTCTCAAACTCCTAGCCTCAAGCAGTCCTCCCACCTTGGCCTCCCAAAGTGCTGAGATTACAGGTGTGAGCACTGTATCCAGCCTAATTTTTTAATTTTTTGTAGAGACAGGGTCTCGCTATGTTGCCCAGGCTGGTCTTGAACTCCTGGCCTCAAGGGATCCCTTGCCTCAGCCTCCCAAAGTGCAGGAATTACAGGTGTGAGCCACCATTCCCATCCACTCTTCATCTTTACAATATTGTGAAAATAGCAAAATCCTACATAAAGAGATTATTACCGTGGCCCAGGTGCCAGGTTTCCTATGTCCAGGAACCGCCCCTCCAACAGGTTGGATGAATGCAGTAGTCCTCAGGGTGGGGCACAATACCTGTCCAAGTAAGGGACTGAACAGGTAACTCCACACTCACCCCACGAGAGAGCTGGGGAGAAATTCATCACCCAGATATCTGATATTCTGTGCCATCTTTTCAACACCCTGTTGGACATCTCTGGATGTCCCAGTGAGCTTCAAATTTGGACTCTTACTCCATGCCCCCTGCGTTTTTGTGAAACCAGAATTCCAAAAACACTGAAACTCTGTCTGCTAATAATATTATAGCATCACTAAGGAAACATCAGGAAACAGGCATTTTCCCTCTTTCGCCTTTTCCCATCGAACCCATAACCAGGTCCTATGGATTCTATCTCCAGAACCTCCTCTTGTCATCTTTTCTGCTGTCCCTGTTCCAGTTGGGGCCACGTGGGTTCACCGTTCACCTGGATGATCTCAGCAACTTCCTGACTTTTTTGTGGGGGAAGGAGTCTCACTGTGTCACCCAGGCTGCAGTTCAGTGGCACCATCTCAGCTCACTGCAACCTCCGCCTCCTGAGTTCAAGCGATTCTCCTGCCTCAGCCGCCTGAGTAGCTGGGATTACAGACTCGTGCCACCACATCTGGCTAATTTTTGTATTTCTAATAGAGACGGGGTTTCACCATGTTGGCCAGGCTGGTCTTGAACTCCTGACCTCAGGTGATCCATCTGCCTTGGCCTTCCAAAGTGCTGGGATTACAGGTGTGTGCCACTGCACCTAGCCAGGTTCCTGACTATTTATGACACTTCTGGTTTCTGCTATACCCACTGGCAAGGAAGCTTCTTTTTTTTGTGTGTGTGTGACAGTGTCTCTCACTCTGTCACCCAGCCTGGAGTGTAGTAGTGAGATGTAGGCTCACTGCAGCGTCCACCTCCGGGGTTCAAGCAATTCTCCTGCCTCAGCCTCCTGAGTAGCTGGGATCACAGGTGCGCACCACCACCACTGGCTAATTTTTGTATTTTTAGTAGAGACGGGGTTGTGCTATGTTGGCCAGGCTGGTCTCGAACTCCTGACCTCAGGTGTTCCGCCCACCTCAGACTCCCACAGTGCTGGGATTACAGGCGAGAGCCACCACACAGAGCTGAAAGCTTCTCTTCTTCAGTTACTGACCTCCTCATTGCCCAACCTTCCTGTCTTTCCCTTCCCACTCCCATCCCAAAAAAGCACTCTCACTGGCCAGCTGGGGGGAGAAAAGTAGGTTGCATCCACATCTCACATATTACACTAATATAAATTCCAGATAGATAAAATATTTAAATGATTTTTTAAGGGAGAAGGAAAAAGCCCCCAAAAGTCCATAGGAGAATTGGTGTTAATAATCCCCAAGAGGCATTTCTAAATTATGAAATTATGACATAAACTCCAGAAGCCATAAATGAAAAGATTGAGAAATAATCTGGGCCAGGTACAGTGGCTCACGCCTGTCATCCCAGCATTTTACGAGGCTGAGATGGGAGGATCACTAGAGCCCAGGAGTTCGAGACCAGCCTGGCCAACATGACGAAACCCTGTCTCTACTAAAAATACAAAAATTAGCCGGCCGGGCACAGTGGCTCAAGCCTGTAATCCCAGCACTTTGGGAGGCTGAGATGGGCAGATCATGAGGTCAGGAGATCGAGACCATCCTAGCTAACCTGGTGAAACCCCGTCTCTACTAAAAAATACAAAAAACTAGCCAGGTGAGGTGGCAGGCGCCTGTAGTCCCAGCTACTCGGGAGGCTGAGGCAGGAGAATGGCGTGAACCCAGGAGGCGGAGCTTGCAGTGAGCCAAGACAGTGCCACTGCACTCCAGCCTGGGCAACAGAGCGAGACTCTGTCTCAAAAAAAAAAAAAAAATTAGCCAGGCTGGGCATGGTGACTCATGCCTGTAATCCCAGCACTTTGGGAGGCAGAGGTGGGCAGATCATCTGAGGTCAGGAGTTCGAGACCAGCTTGGCCAACATGGCAAAACCCTGTCTCTACTAAACAAATACAAAAATTAGCCAGGCATGGTGGCGGGCGCCTGTAATCCCAGCTACTTGGGAGGCTGAGGCAGGAGAATCGCTTGAACCCAGGAGGCGGAGGTTGCAGTGAGCCGAAATCACACCACTGCACTCCAGCCTGGGCGACGGAGTGAGACTCCATCTCAAAAATAAAATGAATAAAATAAAAGCAGTGGAGCTGGGCATGGTGGCTCATACCTGTAATCCTAGCACTTTGGGAGGCTGAGGTGGGGGATTGTTTGAGGCCAGAAGTTCGAAACCAAACTGGGCATCATAGCAAGACCCCGTCTCTACAAAAAATAAAAAATTAGCCAGGTGTGGTGGTGCATGCCTGTAGTCCCAGCTACTCAGCTGAGGTGGGAGGATTGCTTGAGCCTGGAGGCTGAGGCTACAGTGAACTGTGTGCCACTGCACTCCAGCCGGGGCAACAGAGCTCTCAGCCAACCCCATCTCTATGTTTTAAAAAAATAAAAGGCCGGGTGCAGTGACTCAAGCCTGTAATCCCAGCACTTTGGGAGGCCGAGACAGGCAGATCACGAGGTCAGGAGATCGAGACCATCCTGGCCAACACGGTGAAACCCCGTCTCTACTAAAAAATACAAAAAAACTAGCTGGGCGTGGTGGCGGGCGCCTGTAGTCCCAGCTACTCGGGAGGCTGAGGCAGGAGAATGGTGTAAACCCAGGAGGCAGAGCTTGCTGTGAGCTGAGATCCGGCCACTGCACTCCAGCCTGGGCAACAGAGCGAGACTCCGTCTCAAAAAAAAAAAAAAAAAAGAGATAAATTAAAATGAGAGCAGAGAAACAGGAGGGGTGGGGGCGGTTGCTGTCAAGTGCAAAGCACAGAGGATGGTTGACCCACCTGGCTCTCTTCACTGTCCGAATAACTTCCCCAGACCTTCTTCCTGTCTCCTTGCTGCCCCACACCCCTAGGTCCTCCTAACATGGCCAAAGTTTAACCATGTTACGCAACAGAGCCAAACCCTGTCTCTGAAAAAAAAAGAAAAGAAAAAGTGGATCCCAGATTAGCTTGGCATTGAGAGAAGCTGGATCGGCTTCCCCCACAGATGCTAGAGGGGTGTGGTTGATCCAGAGAGGAGGTGCTCCCATTTTCCCAGGACTCCAGATGTCACACCGGCCTCCGACACCATGTCTCATGTGTCTCCAGTACCGCACCATGACCTTTGGACAGGACAGTTCATTTCCCTTGAGAGGCATCCATGAGGGTGCAAGGCAAGTGAGTTTGCAGATTTCCTGGGTTGAGATAACCCAGGGTCAGGGACAAGAACATCACCAAAGTGCAGAAGCACAGAATCTCTCTCTGGAGATCAGGGACCAAATTCCAATTAGATGGAACCAAATGCATGGCCTTGGCCAAATATCTTTTTTTTTTTTTTTTTTGAGACAGACTCTCGCTCTTGTCACCCCGGCTGAAGTGCAATGGCGTGATCTCAGCTCACTGCAACCTCTGTCTCCTGGGTTCAAGTGATTCTCCTGCTCAGCCTCTCAAGTAGCTGGAATTACAGGCGTGTGCCACCATGCCTGGCTAATTTGTTTGTATTTTTAGAAGAGATTCTCCTGCTCAGCCTCCCAAGTAGCTGGGATTACAGGTGTGCGCCACCATGCCTGGCTAATTTTTTTGTATTTTTAGTAGAGATGGGGTTTCACCATGTTGGCCAGGCTGGTCTCAAACTCCTGACCTTGTGATCCACCCGCCTCGGCCTCCCAGAGTGTTGGGATTACAGGTGTGAACCACTGTGCCTGGCCCAGCCAAGTATCTTTTTTTTTTTTTTTGAGACAGAGTCTCTATCGCCCAGGCTGGAGTGCAGTAGCTGGATCTCGGCTCACTGCAAGCTCCGCCTCCCGGGTTCACGCCATTCTCGTGCCTCAGCCTCCCGAGTAGCTGGGACTACAGGCGCCTGCCACCTTGCCCGGCTAGTTTTTTTGTATTTTTAGTAGAGACGGGTTTCACCGTGTTAGCCAGGATGGTCTCAATCTCCTGACCTCGTGATCCACCCGTCTCGGCCTCCCAAAGTGCTGGGATTACGGGCATGAGCCACCGCAGCGGGCCCAGCCAAGTATCTTTATTACACTTTCTGGATAAGAAGTCAGTGGTGGCCAGGCATGGTGGCTCATGCCTGTAATCCCAGCATGGGGGAGGCTGAGGTAGGAGGATCACTTGAGGCCAGACAACATAGTGAGACCCCCACCTCTCTCTTTTTTTTTTTTTTTTTTAGTGGTGTGATCTCGGCTCACTGCCACCTCCATCTCCGGGGTTCAATTGATTCTCCTATCTCATCCTCCCAAGCAGCTGGGATTACAGGTGCACGCCACCCCACTTGGCAAATTTTTGAATTTTGAGTAGAGATAGTGTTTCACCATGTTGGCCAGGCTGGTCTTGAACTCCTGACCTCAGGAGATCCCCCCACCTTGGCCTCCCAAAGTGTTAGGATTACAGGAGTGAGCCACCGTGCTCAGCCAACCCCATCTCTATGTTTTAAATAATAATAATCATAAAAGAAAATGAGAGCATTTAATAATAAAAGAAAATGAGAAACAGGAGGGAGGCAGTTGCTGTCAAGTGCAAAGCCCAGAGGATGGTTGACCCGCCTGGCTCTCTTCATTGTCCAAATAACTCCCCCAGACCTTCTTCCTGCCTCCTTGCTGCCCCACACCCCTGGGTCTTCCTAATACGGCCAAAGTTCCAAAGTTTAACCGTTTCAAAGAGGCGGCCCTGAACGGAGAAAGCAAACATAGCCTTTAGCTATAGCAGATCACGTTTCCGGCCAGCTGTGTGGCCGTGGATGGGTCCTGGGCACACAGACCCAGGCAGTTGGCTGAGGATTAAATGAGTTGCTGTGTGTGTGACGTGGCCTGGTGCATGCAGCGGTTTCAGAGCCTAGGACGGCTTTTCTCCTTCCTACTTCCACTTACCCCCTCAGTTTCACTCCCATCCTTTGTTCCTCTCTGTTATGCAATCAAAGTTTCAACTCTTCTGGGTTTGCGTGCGGGAGCCAGAGTGAGCTTCTGGGGAAATGAGAGGGTGTTTAGGTGAGAGGGGGCTTTGGAAGCCACGCCCTTTCTCCCCCTCTTCCTTCCCATTCGCGTCCACATGCCAATGGGCCAGAACCTTTGCCCTGTCTCCCCAATATGACACAAGCCCCGTGATTCTGTGCCCAGAATTGCTTGGCTGCTGCTGGCTGTTGCCAAGGCAACCAGCACCATTGTGCAAGGGCCGATGAAGAGAAGCCTGCCTGGCTTCCACGAACTGTTCAAACAGCGCTGTGGAGGACACCTGCCTGTGCCTCTGAGCAGTCACTTAGCAGAAATGGAAGTTGATGAGATCTGGTCCCTGGCCTCCAGGGGCTGAGAGTCTCCAGGCTGACTCATATCCCAGCTTGTACTTGTCTAGTTCAGTGATTCTCAAATCAAGAGCAGCAGACTCACCTGGGAACTTGTTAGAAATGTCAAATCAGGCCAGGCATGGTGGCTCAAGCCCATAATCCCAGCACTTTGGGAGGCCGAGGCAGGTGGATCACTTGAGGTCAGGAGTTTGAGACCAGCCTGGCTAATATGGTGTAACCCCTGTCTCTACTAAAAATACAAAAATTGGCCGGCGTCGTGGCACACGCCTGTAGTCCCATTTAACTCGGGAGGCTCAGGCAGGAGAATCGCTTGAACCCAGGAGGCAGAGGTTGCAGTGAGCTGACATCATGCCACTGCACTCCAGCCTGGGCGACAGAGCGAGACTCTGTCTCAAAAAAAAAAAAAAAAAAAAAAAGAAATGTCAAATTAAGGCCTGGTGTGGTGGCTCAAGCCTGTAATCCCAGCACTTTGGGACTTTGGGAGGCAGGAGTTTGAGACCACCCTGGAAAACACAGCGAGACCCCATCTCTATGAAAAATTAGCCAGGCAAGATGGCATGTGCCTGTGGTCCCAGCTACTCAGGAGCTTGAGATGAGAGGATTGCTTGAAGCTCGAAGGTTGAAGCTGCAGTGAACTATTATTGTGTCACTGTATTCCAGCCTGGGTGACAAAGCAAGACTCTGTCTCAAAAAAAAAAAAAAAAAAAGAAAAAAAAAAAAGGGGCGGTGACTCACGCCTGTAATCCCAGCACTTTGGGAGGCCGAGGCGGGCAGATCATGAGGTCATTAGATTGAGACCATCCTGGCTAACACAGTGAAACCTCATCTCTACTAAAATTACAAAAAAAAAATTAGCCGGGCGTGGTGGTGGGTGCCTGTAGTCCCAGCTACTTGGGAGGCTGAGGCAGGAGAATTGCTTGAACCTGGGAGGCGGAGGTTGTAGATCGTGACAGAATAAAAGGAAGGGAGACAGGGCGAGAAGGACAGAGGACGGGAAGGACAGAGAAAAAGAAATGCCAAATTTCAGGCCACTTCCCCAATTGATTGAATCAGAAACTCTGGGGGTGGGGCCCTGCCATCTGTGGCTCCCTCCAGGTGATGCTGATACAGGCTGAAAATTGAGAACCACAGATCTGTTCTTTTCTTTTCCTTCTTTTTTTTTTTCTTTTTTTGAGACAGAGTCTTGCTCTGTTGCCCAGGCTGGAGTGCAGTGGTGCAATCTCAGATCACTGCAACCTCTGCCTCCCAGGTTCAAGCAATTCTCCTGCCTCCGTCTCCTGAGTAGCTGGGATTACAGGCAGGTGCCACTGTACCTGGCTAATTTTTGTATTTTTAGTGGAGACGGAGTTTTGCCATGTTGGCCAGGCTGGTCTTGAAATCCTGACCTCAGGTGATCTGCACCCCTCAGCTTCCCAAAGTGCTGGGATTACTGGTGTGAGCCACCGTGCCCAGCCCCTTCCCACAATTTGGAATCTCCTCTTCAGCAACTAATAACTTCCAAACTGTTTTTGCACACGCCCCGTGATGAGGAGCTGCTAACCTATTCAGGCAACGCATCAGCTTATGAAATCTCCAACTGGTTTAAGTTTCCCTTAGAGTGAGCTGAAATATATCCTCATGTAAATCCACGTTTTATAACATGAGTGTCTAATCAATCCCCTGTAACAGAGATTACAGGATTATTTTATTTATTTTAGAGATGGAGTCTCTGTTGCCTAGGCTAGAGTGTAGTGGTGAGATCTCAGCTCACTGCAACCTCTGCCTCCCAGGTTCAAGCATTTCTCTTGCTTCAGCCTGCTAAGTAGCTGGGTTACAGGCATGTGCCATCACAGCCGGCTAATTTTTTATATTTTTAGGAGAGATGGGGTTTCAGCATGTTGGCCAGGCTGGTCTTGAACTCCTGACCTCAGGTGATCTGCCAGCCTTGACCTCCCAAAGTGCTAGGATTACAGGAGTGAGCCACAGCACCTGGCCACAGGATTTTTAAAGTAAGGGAGGAAGGAGGGATATCTATGGATTTTTAAAGTATGAGAGGAAGGAGGAATATCTATGCTATCCATTTCCCCTGAATCTACCTCCTCCTCTGCAGGTAGACAAAGCAGGTAGGCCAGGTACAGTGGCTATGCCTGTAATCCCAGCACTTTGTGAGGATGAGGAGGAAGGATAGCTTGGGGCCAGGAGTTTGAGACCAGCTTGGGCAACAAGGCAGCTCCCATCTCTACAGATAATTTTTTTTTTTTTTGAGATGGAGTCTCGCTCTGTCGCCCAGGCTGGAGTGTAGTGGCGCAATCTTGGCTCACTGCAAGCTCCACCTCCCGGGTTCATGCCATTCTCCTGCCTCAGCCTCCAGAGTAGCTGGGACTACAGGCGCCCGCCACCACGCCCGGCTAATTTTTTGTATTTTTAGTAGAAATGGAGTTTCACTGTGTTAGCCAGGATGGTCTCAATCTCCTGACCTGGTGATCCACCTGCCTCGGCCTCCCAAAGTGCTGGGATTACAGGCGCGAGCCACCACGCCTGGCCTACAGATAATTTTTTTTAAAAAATTTAGACCGGGCACGGTGGCTCAAGCCTGTAATCCCAGTACTTTGGGAGGCCGAGACGGGCGGATCACGAGGTCAGGAGATCGAGACCATCCTAGCTAACACAGTGAAACCCCGTCTCTACTAAAAAATACAAAAAAAACTAGCCGGGCAAGGTGGTGGGCGCCTGTAGTCCCAGCTGCTCGGGAGGCTGAGGCAGGAGAATGGCGTAAACCCGGGAGGTGGAGCTTGCAGTGAGCTGAGATCCGGCCACTGCACTCCTGCCTGGGCGACAGAGCGAGACTCCATCTCAAAAAAAAAAAAAAAAAAAAAAAAAAAAAAAATTAAAAGGCCAGGTGCAGTGGCTCATGCCTGCAGTCCCAACACTTTGGGAGGCAGAGGTGGGAGGATCACTTGAGGTCAGGAGTTCAAGACCAGTCTGGGCAAGACAGTGAGACCTCCGTGTGTCCAAATTCTTTTTTTTTTTTTGATTAGCTGGGCTTGGTGGCACATGCCTGTAGTCCCAGCTATTCAGGAGGCTAAGATGGGAGGATTGCTTGAGCCCAGGAGGTGGAAGCTGCAGTGGGCTATAATAACACCACTGCACTCCAGCCTGGGTGGCATAGCGAGACTCTATTTTGGAGTCTGGGTATAGGAGGAAAGGGTAGGTTGATGGACAGTCACTAAGA
Organism: Chlorocebus sabaeus; assembly: GCF_047675955.1. NCBI lineage: Eukaryota > Metazoa > Chordata > Mammalia > Primates > Cercopithecidae > Chlorocebus > Chlorocebus sabaeus. Next base: position 9,613,263 of record NC_132931.1, on the reverse strand, counting down.
CAAGGGGAGGGACACGGGCATTCCAGCTTAACACTGCATGTGGACGATCTCCAAAAAAGCCTGCTGGGACAATCAGTGAGCCCAGCTGGCCAGAGGATTCGCTGTCTATCAAAAGACAATGCAGTGAGCCAGATGTGGTGGCTCACGTCTGTAATCCCAGAGCTGTGGCAGGCCAAGGTGGGCAGATCACCTGAGGTCAGGAGTTTGAGACCAGCCTGGCCAATATGGTGAAACCTTGTCTCTACTAAAAATACAAAAGATTAGCCGGGCGTTGTGGTGGGCGCCTGTAATCCCAACTACTCAGGAGGCTGAGGCAGGAGAATCACTTGAACCACGAGGTGGAGGTTATAATGAGCCAAGATCGCACCACTGCACTCCAGCCTGGGTGACAGAGCAAGACTCTGTCTCAAAAAATAAAAAAATTAATAATTATTTTTAAAATGCTATCTACAGTGCATGCCTTTTGCAAGCAGTTGCAGGGTTGCAGTCCCCTGTCCAGCCCACTGCCATTGGACTCTGTCGCCGTGTGGAAGCTCCTAGTAAAACCCCGTGTCTCATCTGCTGGCTCTGGGGCTATTCTTCAGCCTCCTGAACCTGGTGCCATCCCCACTGGAGCTAATATAGGTTCAGCACAACATAATATGGGGTCAGAGAGACTTTTTTTTTTTTTTTCCTGAGACGGAGTCTCACTCTTTCGCCCAGGCTGGAGTACAGTGGCATGATCTCAGCTCACTACAAGCTCTGTCTCCCACAGTTCAAGCGATTCTCCTGCCTCAACCTCTCACATAGCTGAGATTACAGGTGCCCACCACCACACCTGGCTAATTTTTTGGTTTTTCTTTCTTTTTTTTTTTTTTTTTTTTAGTAGAGACAGGGTTTCACCACGTTTGCCAGGCTGGTCTCGAACTCCTGACCTCAGGTGATCCACCTGCCTCAGCCTCCCAAGATGCCATCCCGATGGTGCCCAGCCAGGAGAGACTTTTTGTGCCACAGGCGGCTCTCAAACTCTCGGGGCCTAAGAGAAACACTTTGCTTCTGCTGTTGGGGGTGTGCCGCTGGTGTCCCGCAAAAGAAGAAACCTGATCTGATCAGGGCCCTTATGTAGATTCTTGGGGACAATTACAGGATTATTTTAATAGTTTTGGCAATGTTGGTTCTGGCAAGTGTGGCAAGAGAAAAAGGTGACGCTGTAGCTCAGAAAACAAAAAAACCACCACCCTGACTCTCATTCCCCAGAACATGTTTTTTTCAGAGGGATTAGTGTTTTGCAATGAGAAGGAAGGAGCCCCAGAAACTACCCATCTTTGCCTTGGGCTTCCAGAGGGCACATGGCTGTCCAAACCCTCGGTTTGAAGAGGATGTCTTTTTTTTTTTTTTTTGTGATTCTCTTCCTCCTTCCCCCTTTTTATTTTAATTTTTTATTTTTTATTTTTATTTTTTATTTTATTTTGTTTGAGACAGAGTCTCACTCTGTCACCCAGGCTGGAGTGCAGTGGTGCAGTCTCAGCTCACTGCAACCTCCGCCTCGCAGACTCAAGCCATTCTCCTGCCTCAGTCTCTGTAGTAGCTGGGGTTACAGGCATATGCCACCATGCCCAGCTAAGTTTTGTATTTTTAGTAGAGGCAGGGTTTCGCCATGTTGGCCAGGCATACAGCCAGCCTGCTGTCTGCCCTCCTTCCCTGGAGCCATTTGGAGGGACAAGGAGGGTGGGGCAGCAGGACTGCCACCTCCTATGGCTCCGCTTTGGCCCCCATACCCCCATCCTGCCCTGTCCCCAAGCTGAGGAGGCACCCACCTGGAAAGCTGGGGCTGTGGGTGCTCCAGGCAACGCTGACCAGCCAGGGCAGGTCCTGTGCTGAGGGCAGTCTTGGCTTCCCTGCACTTGAGCCTCTTTATGGGCCACAGAGGCGTGGTGTGAGGGATTAGGGGTGTAGGTCATGATATCTGCACCTGAGAAATGCTCCACCCTGAGTGCCCCTGCCAGGCACCGAAGGCAGCAGCTGAGGCCAGGTCTGGCTCCAGAACAGCCTCTGCCCTGACCAAGGCCCTTCCCTCCTCAGGAAAACAAAGAGAAGCCATGGGGCTGGGCAGGGCCCCGGGAGTGAGGCTCATTAGGTACCAATGACTTCTCCAGCTCCCTTTAGTCCTCTTTTCAAGGCTCGGCCCCTGCATGAGGAGCAGGGGCCTCTGGAGCCAGCCAGACCTGACAATTGCCACTTACCCTGAAGCCTCAAACAAGTGAGGCTCCTCTGAGCCTCGGCTTTCTCATCTCTAAAATACAAATAATAAGAATAGGCCTGGTGTGTGGCTCAGACCTGTAACCCCGGCACATTGGGAGGTCGAGGCAGGAAGATCACTTAAGCCCAGGAGTTCGAGACCAGCCTGGGCAACACAGTGAGGCCCTATCTCTTCAAAAAATAAAAAATTAGCTGGGCATGGTGGTGCACACCCGTGGTCCCAACTACTTGGGAGATGGAGATGGGAGGATTGCTTGAGCATGCGAGTCAGAGTCTGCAGTGAGCTATGACGACACCTCTGCACTTTGGCCTGGGCTACAGAGACCTTGTCTCAAAAAAGAATCTATCTATTCATCCATCCAGCTAGCTAGCTATCACTATATATAATTATATATAACTATAAATGTATAACTATATTATATATATACTTAGTCATTTTAACTGCTAGGTCTAGGAATAATTTATGAAGCAATAGATAACTAATACAGGAACCTGAACCATCAAGATCTTATTCTCCTCACTGTCCTTTCTAGGATAAGGGGAGGTTTATTTACAGCAGCATTGGGGGTGGAGCTCACCAGTGATTCAGCCCACCATTCTTTACTGCTTACAGGCTATTTTATTTTATTATTTTATTTTATTTATTCATCCATTCATTTTTGAGACAGAGTCTCACTCTGTTGCCCAGGCTGGACTACAGTGTCAAGATCTTGGCTCACTGCAACCCCTGCCTCCCAGGTTCAAGCAATTCTCCTGTCTCAGCCTCCCCAGCAGTTGGGACTATAGGCACACACCACCACACCAGGCTAATTTTTGTATTTTTAGTAGAGACAAGATTTCACCATATTGGTCAGGCTGGTCTTGAAATCCTGACTTCAGGCCTTGGCCTCCCAAAGTGCTGGGATTATAGGTGTGAGCCACCACGCCCAGCCTACTATTTTTATTATTTATTTATTTATTATTATTTTTTTGAGCAGAGTCTCACTCTGTCACCCAGGCTGGAGTTCAGGGGCGCAATCTTGGCTCACTGCAACCTCTGCCTCCCAGGTTCAAGTGACCCTTATGGCTCAGCTTCCCAAGTAGCTGGGATTACAGGCGTGCGCCACGATGCCCAGCTAATGTTTGTATTTTTAGTAGAGATGAGGTTTTGCCATGTTGGCCAGGCTGGTCTTGAACTCCTGACCTCAAGTGATCTGCTCCCCTCAGCCTCCCAAAGTACTGGGATTACAGGCATGAGCCACTGCTCCTGGTCTATTATTTTTTTTGAGACAAGGTCTTGCCCTGTCACCCAGGCTGGAGTGCAGGGGCACGATCTGGGTTCACTTCAGTCTCTACCTCCTGGGCTCAGGCGATCCTCTCATCTCACGCCTGAGTAGCTGGGACCACAGGCACACTAACTGGGCATTTTCAAATAAGCAAGCTTTTCACTGTTGCAACCAATTACAGATGGGGAAACTGAGGCTCAGAGAGGCAGACTGACTTGCTCAAGACTAGGCAGTTTGTCCCTGATGGGGCCTGAATCACAACATGGCAACCAGGTTGTGGGTAGACCCCACACAGTGGGCCTTCAACACAACTGGATGTCTGGGGAGCAAAGGTTGGAACTGCTGACAGAGCCCTGCTGCTGACAGAGTCGCTCTGGCCTCCAAGACAGCTGCCAGCAGAAGCCCCTATGTGGACCTTTCCTGGGCGGGGCGGGTGGCGGGGTAGGCAGCTCTATCTAGGTTGTGACCTTCTGAGGATGACCTTCACTGCAGGCAGGTTCAGGATGAAAGGTGGCCCTGGCATTTGCAGTGATTTTGACAAGCCTGGGTCAGATAGCACCCGCGTGTCCTATGTTCTAGATTTAGTGAACAAAAATACAGGACTCAGCTTCCTCTCCTTCCCTGGGACTCATGTCAAGGCCTAGGAGTCCTTGAGAGCAGAAATCCAGGGCCTGGTGCCATGCTTTGAAAATGTGTGAAATGCAGGGGTGAGGGGAGGGAGCCTGGCAGGCAGCCTCCTTAGCTGGTGCTGGAGGAAACTGACCATTCCCTGCTTCCTGGCTTCAAACTCATGTTCATTCACAGAGCACTGGGCTGTGGGCTGCAAAGAAAGAGCCCCAAAAGAACTTGGAGGACCTCAAGGAAGGCAGACAGATACCGACAGCTTACTGAGCAGAACAGGTGCTCTGTCGGGTATTGGAGATGCCCTGGGTTAGCGGGGACAGAGTGGAGCAGACACTAACCTGTCATTTCGTCCAAGCCACAGCTGGTTAGGGGAGGTCTCCATGCTTGTCCCTGCCAGGGGACATAAAGGGCCTGGTCTCAGCACTGTCCTCTGCAACATCTGATCTATTGTTCCCAAAGCCTCTGTACACCCCGATGCCTCCTAGCACTGGCTTCTGTTCCCAGTGCACAGTGTGGCTTCTCACCAACCTCACTCTTACTCATTCTGTGGCCAGAAAGCCTGCAAGGGCCCCCAAGTCATCCCAAGCGTTGGCCCTGGCAATAGCACCTCCATCTTGCTTTTTTTTTTGAGACAGGTTCTCATCTTGTTGCCCAGGCTGGAGGGCAGTGGTGCGATCATAGCCTCAACCTCCTGGGCTCAAGTGATCCTCCTGCCTCAGCCTCCCTAGTAGCTGGGACTACACGTATGCCACCACACCTGGCTAATTAAAAAAATTTGGGGGACTGGGTGAGGTGGCTTACACTTGTAATCTCAGCACTTTGGGAGGCCGAGGCAGGCAGATCACGAGGTCAGGAGTTCAAGACCAGCCTGGCCAATATGGTGAAACCCCATTTCTACTAAAAAAATACAAAAATTACCTGAGCGTGGTGGCACGCGCCTGTACTCCCAGCTACTCAGGAGGCTGAGGCAGGAGAATCGCTTGAACCCGGGAGGCAGAAGTTACAGTGAACTGAGATCGCACCACTGCACTCCAGCCAGGGCAACAGAGTAAGACTCTGTCTCAACAACAACAACAACAAATTTTGGCCAGGCATAGTGGCTCACACCTGTAATCCCAGCACTTTGGGAGGCCAAGGTGGGTGGATCACCTGAGGTCAGGAGTTTGAGACCAGCCTGGCCAACATTGTGAAACCCCATTTCTACTAAAAATACAAAAAAAAAAGTTAGTCAGGCATGGTAGTGCGTGCCTGTAATTCCAGCTAGTTGGGAGGCTGAGGCAGGAGAATCACTTGAACCCAGAAGTGGAGGTTGAGTAAGTCGATATCTATCACGTCACTGCATTCTCTGTAGCCTGGGCTACAGAGCAAGACTACTCAGAAAAAAAAAACAAAACAAATTTTTGTTTGTTTGTTTTTGCTGGGCGTGGTGGCTCATGCCTGTAATGCCAGAACTTTGGGAGGCCTAGGTGGGAGAATTGCTTGAGCCCAGGAGTTCAAGACCAGCCTGGGCAATATAGAAAGACCCAACCTCTACAAAAATTAGCCGGGTGTGGTGGTGTGCACCTGTAGTTTCAGCAACTTGGGGGTCTCAGGCGAGGTGAGAAGATTGCTTGAGCCTGGGAATTCCAGGCTGCAGGGAGCCATGTTTGTGCCACTGTCACTCCAGCCTGGGTGACAAAGTGAGATCCCAATCTCACATAATTTGTTTTATTTTGTAGAGTCAGGGGTCTCACAGTGTCATGCAGGCTGTTCTCAAACTCCTGGTCTCAAGAGATTTTCCCACCTCCACCTCACTAAGCGCTGGGATTACAGGCATTGACCACCATGCCCAGCCTGTAACACATTGTTAAACAAACAACTATAATTTCATGACAAGGTTGGGTGTGGTGACTCACACCTATAATCCCAGCACTTTGGGAGGCTGAGGTGGGCAGATCACTTGAGGTCAGGAGTTCAAGACTAACCTGGCCAACATGGTGAAACCCTATCTCTACTAAAAATACAAAAATTAGGTAGGCCAGGCGCAGTGACTCATGCCTGTAATCTCAGCATTTTGGGAAGCTGAGGCAGGCAGACCACAAGGTCAGGAGTTCAAGACCAGCCTGGTCAATATGGTGAAACTCTGCCTCTACTAAAAATACAAAAATTAGCCGGGTGTGGTGGCGTGTGCCTGTAGTCCCAGCTACTTTGGAGGCTGAGGCAGGAGAATTGCTTGAATCCAAGAGGTGGAGGTTGCAGTGAGCCAAGATCATGCCACTGCACTCCAGCCTGGGCAACAGAGAAAGAGTCCGTCTCACAAAAACAAAAAGCAAAAACAAACAAACAATAATTAGCCAGGCATGGTGGCGGGCACCTGTAGTCCCAGTTACTCGGGAGACTGAGGCAGGAGAGTCGCTTGAACCCAGGAGGTGGAGGTTGCAGTGAGCTGAGATCGTACCACTGCACTCCAGCCTGGGCAACAGAGCGAGACTCTGTCTCAAAATAATAATAATAATAATAATTTCATGAGAAACTGGAAGGCCGAGTTCACATTCCTAGTCCTCAGAGTTCCATGCTTGGGGATGTGGTGTCACTTGTCCCCACTCCCCAGCCCCATGGGCCACTTGCTGCCCTTCTCTTCCCACCGCTGCTCAGCCTGCACCATTCGGGGCCTCCTGCACCCTCTCCCGTTAGATGTCCCAGCCCACACAGCCACACTCGGGGCACACCCTCTGCCAACAGCAGCCCCTGGGCCTGGGATGGGCACACTGCTGAGGGATTTGTCCTCAGGAGGATGGACTCGGGTTGAGGTCCACAAAGCCCCTGGAGCCAGGCAAGGAGCCCTAAGAGCAGAGAATTCCAGGACCCAGGGCGTGCTCCAGAAGCCAGGAGCCTGGGTTTCAGGCTGGTATGTCCCCTTGGCCCCGAGAAGCACAGGAACCAGTCAGGGGCCCCTTTGCTCAGGCCCAAGGACTGTAGTGTGCAACGGCATGCCTGCGTGTGCACACACCCCCAACACACACACGTACACACACTCATACACATACACTTCCCGTGCCAAGGTTTGTCTGCAGAGGGAGCTTCACCCACCCATCTTTCTAGCTCATCTTTCCAGCTCTCCCTGTCCTGTCCTGGACCTCTGGGCCTTTCCCCAGGACCTTCCCCGCTACCTTTTGTTTCTGAGAGAGTCTTTGTCACCCAGGCTGGAGTGCAGTGTCACGATCTTGGTTCACTGCAACCTCTGCCTCTAGGGATCAAACTATTCTCCCACCTCAGCCTCCCGAGTAGCTGGGACTACAGGCGCCCGCCACTACACCCGGCTAATGTTTTTGGTATTGTTTGGTAGAGACGGGGTTTTGCCATCTTGGCCAGGCACAGGTCTCCAACTCCTGATCTCAAGTGACCCGCCGAACTTGGCCTCCCAAAGTGCTGGGATAAGAGGCGTGAGCCGGCCGGGCGCGGTGGCTCAAGCCTGTAATCCCAGCACTTTGGGAGGCCGAGACGGGTGGATCACAAGGTCAGGAGATCGAGACCATCCTGGCTAGCATGGTGAAACCCCGTCTCTACTAAAAAAATACAAAAAACTAGCCGGGCGCCGTGGCGGGCGCCTGTGGTCCCAGCTACTCGGGAGGCTGAGGCAGGAGAATGGCGTGAACCCGGGAGGCGGAGCTTCCAGTGAGCTGAGATCCGGCCACTGCACTCCAGCCTGGGCGACAGAGCGAGACTCCGTCTCAAAAAAAAAAAAAAAAAGAGGCGTGAGCCACCACACCTGGCCTAAATCAGCCGGGCATGTTGGTACATGCCTGTAATCCCAGCTACTCGGGGGCTGAGGCAGGAGAATAGCTTGAACCTGGGAGGTGGAGGTTGTGGTGAGAGGCAAACCTCCTTCTCTTTGCTGGCTTCCTCAGGAGGGCAGAGAGGGGGAGAGTGTGGGGCACTCAGGTCGTGGAACATCTGGGCTCCCTCCTTTCAGTGGGGAGTCTGGCTCTGTCCTCCCCCACCTCTATTGGTAGGTGACCTTTCTGTGCACCTGGAGCCCTGTATGGGAACAATTTATGGACCACGCCTGGGAGCAACAAAGGACTCACAGGAGCCTCAAGGGTTTTAAATTCCCTTCCCTGCCAACCGCAGGAATGCGCCCTGGCCAGGCATAGAGAGGAGTGGGCCTGTCACATGGCACTGAGAAAGCCCAGCTCACCTTTCCACTGAGATGCCAGCCACATGAAAGAGCCCGTCCCCCGGGGAGAGGCCTGGGGCTCAGGCACTGGGCTTAGACTCCCTGGTCCCAGTTCTGTGCACAGTAAAATGATCAGAGAAACCTTATCGTGGCCACTACCACCCACAGCATCAGGTCGAAACCCTGGGGTTGGCCTTCTAAGCCCTTCCCACCCCGGCCTAGGTGACCTCTCCACGTTCTTCTCTCTGAGCCAGCCCTCTGTAACCTCCCACACCCCACTTTCTTGTTCTAACAGGTGGGACACCGCTGTTTTTGGCGCACACTGCCTTCTTCCCCGGGAATGTCTTTTTCTTTCTTTTTTTTCTGAGACAGTATTTCTCTGTCACCCAGGCTGGAGTGCAGTTGCACGATCTCGGCTCACTACAACCTCTTGTGTTCAAGCAATTATCCCGCCTCAGCCTCCTGAGTAGCTGGGATCACAGGTGTTCACCACCACACCCAGCTAATTTTTGTATTTTGAGTAGAGACAGGGTTTCGCCATGTTGGCCAGGCTGGTCTTGAACTCCTGACCTCGTGATCCAACCGCCCTGGCCTCCCAAAGGGCTGGGGTTACAGTCGTAAGCCACCATGCCTAGCCTGTAACATCGTTTTCTATGTTCCATAGGTCTGGCCAGCCCTTGAGGCCAGCAGAGACCTTGCCTGGGTCCTACAGGACTGGCTGCTTCTCCTAGAACTGTTGCCTCCTGGCATTACCATGGGTTTCTGTTTCCCTTAGAGACAGTGCTAGGACCAGGTCTTAGTCATCTCTGTGTCCCCAGCCCCTGGGATAAGGCCAGAATGTAATACATGCTCAGTAATTATTTGATGAGAGAATGAATGAGTGAGCGAATGAATGAATGTGTGAAAGGGTGAGGGAGGGAGTGACCAGGACTCAGGCTCCCGGGATCTGTGGCCTTTGGCCATGAGTTCCCCATTAGGCCAGGCAGACCAGTCATCAGGGCGCACAGCCATGAGTGTGGGTGGGGCCTCCCAAGCCCACGCTGTCCTTGTGCAGATGTCCAGGGCAACAAACATTTATAGAGCACCTGCTGTTTGCATCACCCGTGCCATACTCCTGCAGCCACTATGTCATGTTGGGTGGACGTGCTTGGCCCATTCCCTCCTGGTTCTCTGTTCTCCCTGTCCACCCGGAAGCTCTTCACCTGCTTCTCCGATTCCTTCAGGTCTCAGCAGAAATGTCACCTTCCCAGGAAGGCCACCCTTGACCACTGGATTTACAGTTGCTGCTCTTCTTTTTTGTGTGTGTGACGGAGTCTCACTCTGTTGCCCAGGCTGGAGTGCAGTGGTGCGATCTCAGCTCACTGCAACCTCTGCCTCCCGGATTTGAGTAATTCTCCTGCCTCAGCCTTGTGAGTAGCTGAGACAACAGGTGCCCGCCACCACGCCTGGCTAATTTTTTGTATTTTTTTTTTTTTTAGTACAGATGATTTTTCACCATGTTGGCCAAACTGGTCTCGAACTCCTGACCTCAAGTGATGTGCCCGCCTCAGTCTCCCAAAGTGCTGGGATTGCAAGCGTGAGCCACAGGGCCCGGCGTGTTCTTTAAATGAATGATTCAGTAAACGGGCATATGAAGGAATGACACAGCTCAACCCACAGCTCCCACAGCCCTTATCTTGCTTTGTAATTACCTGCAAATCGACTTTCCTACACGGTACTCAGTTCCCTAGAGCAGGGGTCCCCAACCCCAGGGGCCACCAACTGGCACCGGTCTACCCACCTGTCACGGTCTCCCATCACCCCCAGATGGGACTCTCTAGTTGCAGGAAAACAAGCTCAGGGCTCCCACTGATTCTGCATGATGGTGAGTTGTACGATAATTTCATTGTATATTAACAATGTAATAATAAAGTGCACAATAAGTGGAATGCGCTTGAATCATCCTGAAAGCATCGCCATCCCTGTCTGTGGAAAAACTATCTTCCACGAAACCGGTCCCTGGTACCAAAAAAGGTGGGGACCACTGCCTCAGAGTAAAAGGGCAAGCCTTTCTTCTGATTTCCACGCTGAGGAGCAGAGCCTACCCGAGGTTTGTAGAGCAAGCAGGCCATGATTCTGCTTCTCTGCTGCCCTCTGCTGCCCTCTGACTGAGCAGGGACACTGATCATGTCTGGAAGCTTCTCTGGCCGCTGTGGGTCCTGCCCTGTCCGGGGATGGGAGGGGAGGGGTTTCTGGTATGCCGGGAGTAATGCTTTCACTTAGGCCCAATGAGCTGTGCTCTCCATCCTCCTCACAGCCAGAGGACATGCTGTGTGCCCTCTCACCCTCCCTCTGCAGCCCCCCTCTCTTTCCACGGAAGGGTCGGTCCTCAGGATCCAGCTGATCCCCAGCTTGCCAGGCCACGCTGGGTTGGGGGCCTCCTCTGTGCCCCTGAAGTGCTGCTTCCCCCCATCACAGCTTTGCAGAGCACTGAATGACATTTTTTTTTTTTTTTTTGAGATGGAGTCTCGCTCTGTCACCCGGGCTGGAGTGCAGTGGTGCGATCTCAGCTCGCTGCAACCTCTGCCTTCTGGGTTCAAGCAATTCTCTTGCCTCGGCCTCCCGAGTAGCTGGGATTACAGGCATGTGCCACCATGCTTTTTTTTTTTTTTTTTTTTTTTAAGATGGTGTCTCTCGTCACGCAGGCTGGAGTGCAGTGGCGTGATCACTGCAACCTCCGCTTCCCTGGTTCAAGCAATTCCATGCCTCAGCCTCCTGGGTAGCTGGGATTACAGACACCTGCCACCACACCTGGCTAAGTTTTGTAAGTAGAGACGGGGTTTCACCATCTTAGCCAGGCTGGTCTTGAACTCCTGACCTTGTGATCCACCCACCTCAGCCTCCCAAAGTGCTGGGATTACAGGCATGAGCCACTGTGCCAGGCCAATTTTTGTATTTTTAGTAGAGATGGGATTTCACCATGTTGGCCAGGCTGGTCTTGAACTCCTGACCTCAAGTGATCCACCCACCTGGACCTCCCAAAGTGCTAGGATGACAGGCATGAGTCACTGTGCCTGGCCTGAATGATGATTATTTATTTTCCATTTCTCCTGCTCCACTGAGCTCTCAAAGGGCGGGCATCACCTATTCATCCGTTCATTCCACTCACATTTATTGAGCGCCAGGCCCCGTGGTAGGGGCTCCCTGCGCACATGCGGCTTATCGTCGTCGAGGAGCTCTGGCCCCAGCCTCCGGCTTGGCACAGAATCAGTGAATGGTTTCCAGACATGGGCATGTTAGCGGATGATTTGACAGGCAAATGGGGGAAGGGGTTGGGATGGCCTCCACGGCTTCCAAAACGCACGAGGGTGAGAAAGGGCTCCACTGCAAGCTGGCTCCAGGCTACACTGTGCTTTGTGGCCAGATCAGGGAAAACTCCCAGGGAACAAAGATCTAAAAATCAGGACCAGGCACAGTGGCACACCCCCTCGTCCCAGCGCAGGCCCCTTCTTGCTCAGGTCTGAGGCCCCCAGGCGTGGGCCCGTCACGGCCCCACCCTCACCAGGCTGGATGGGCTTGGCGTTCTGTCTTATACATGTTCACAGACCTAGGACCTATCAGAAAGCCAGTCTAGAATGGACCATCCACCTCCTGGGATCAACGAAGGCCACGTGTTATTAGGTCCGCAAAACACCAGGCAGCTGGCATGCCTTCTCGACACAGCCTGCCGTGAGGAGCCTCAGCTGTCCTCAAGGGCTGGCTAGGTGAGTGACAGCTCAGCCACACTCCTCATCAGTGCCCTGCACTGTCTCACAGAGAACCCCCCACCCCTCACTCCCAGTTCCTGGTCAACATGGCTAACAGGAGACACCGCTGGTAAAGCCAGGGTCTTCTCCCCTCCGTCTTGCTTCAGGGGACACTGCCAGCAGTGCCTATGTCCTTCTTGGCACAGCCCTGCCAGCAGCCCTCCTAATTGTAGTCCCAGCTTCCGGGCTCTGGCAACACTCCCTCCCCTGCTGGTAACCATCTCACAGTTGCCCACTCCCCATGAGACCACCCCTCTCCTGATCTACTGAGCCCTGGTCACCTGCCCGGCCTGACCCTGGCGCATTTCTCCTCTCTGCTGCCACACCACACGTCACCATGGCCCAGATCTCAGTGCACTCCCTCTTCCCCAGCCAGACCACAAAGGAAACACACGTCAGCACGGCAGGTCAGAGACTGTTTCTTTATACAAAGGCAGACAACATGGACCCCTCAGCATGCTGCTGCAGTTCACGGGGGCCCGTCCCACCACTTCTGGGGAGAGGAATCGGGGTGGGGGCAACCGCGGCAGGGGAGAGACACTACACAGGCCTGGGACCGCCAAGCACACCAGCTGTGAGCTCCTGAAGGGCAGACGCACGGGCACAAGGACACTGTAATCACGAGCACGGCACAGCCACAGGGAGGAACGGGGGGGCTGGGGACAGACATCGGCAGCCACTGCCAACCGCTGCCCTCTTCTGCCACGAGTTCCTTGGCGAGGAGTCTTGTCTGTGTCACTGAAGAGCCAGTGACTTTGTGACGGCAGAACGTCTCGCTTTCTGCATCTGTAAGTTGGGCCAGTACACTGTACTCCACAGGGCTGCCGTGAGTGCAGATGAGACTGAAACAGGGACACTGATCAAAGTACCCAACACAGAGCCTGGCACATAGAGGTGTTCAATAAATAACTTCTGTCAGGAGAATCTTAAGGAGGACCTTCAGAAGGCCAAGTGAGATGACTTCCCTAGCAATTCTCTCAGGGCATGGGGACCCTGGAGGACTCCTTGGAGCCTGCAGCCCCCGGAGTGCCCAAGGCCCCAGAATACACTGTGCCAGGGCTGTTCACAGGGGTGGGGGGCTGGACACCCAGGGAGGTGCCTGCAGAAGCCGGGTAGACACTGGAGGAGGTGGGGTTTGGACCAAAGTGGTTCTGCACATAGCACAGGCCAGAGGCAGGCTGGTACGGAGGCAAGGTGGGCATGTGCCCGGGGGTGCAGGAGGGCCAGGAGGCCAGCTTCTGACCACTGGCGTGCTGTGTCTGGGACACAGGGTGGTTTGGGGACAGATGAGGGTGGCAGCTCTGTGTGGGGTAGGAGCCGGGCACAGGGTTCAGCCTAGAATGGAACGAGAGAGAAAATGGTCATTCAGCGAGTCATGCCAAGGTCACGGCATCTTGTTGTGCTTGAGGTTGACCCCGCTTTCTAGTACAATATGCCTTGGATGTTTTCTGTGACTTGCTCTAAGTACCAAGTGGGAGAAAGGTTAACCTCAACCAATCAGACCACAGAGGCCCAGAGAGGGCGGGACCAGTCGCAGTCCTACAGCAAGGGAGTTGCATGAAAGGACACTGTGTCTGCCACTGAGACCCCCGTAGGGATGACCTGCTCACAGCAGCTTCCAGACCAGATGGAGCGTCAGGACTAGGTCACAGCCGCCAGTGCCTATGTGGCTGGCTTAACAATCTTGCCCAAAGAGAAGGGATTCAGGTTGGGCGCAGTGGCTCACACCTGCAATCTCAGCACTTTGGGAGGCCGAGGCGGGTGGATCACCTGAGGTCAGGAGTTCGAGACCAGCCTGACCAACATGGAGAAACCCCGTCTCTACTAAGAATACAAAACTAGCCAGGCGTGGTGGCACGTGCCTGTAATCCCAGCTACTCGGGAGGCTGAGGCAGGAGAATCGCTTGAACCCGGGAGGCAGAGGTTGTGGTGAGCCAAGATCGCGCCATTGCACTCCAGCCTGGGCAACAAGAGTGAAACTCTGTCTCAAAAAAAAAAAAAAAAATTAGCCACGTGTGGTGGTAGGCACCTGTAGTCCCAGCTACTTGGAAGGCTGAGGCAGGAGAATCGCTTGAACCTGGGAGGCAGAGGTTGCAGTGAGCCGAGATCTTGCCACTGCACTCCAGCCTGGGCGACAGAGCAAGACTGTCTCATAAAAGAAAAAAAAAATTTTTTTAAAAAAATAAGCCAGGCCTGGTGGCACGTGCTTCTAGTCCCAGGTACTTGAGAGGCTGAGGCAGGAGGACTGCTTAAGCCCAGAAGTTTGAGGCTGCAGTGAGTTATGACTGTGCCACTGCACTCCAGCCTAGGCAACAGAGCAAGACCCTGTCCTAAAGAAAAAAAAAAGAAAAAAAGGCCAGGCGTGGTGGCTCAAGCCTGTAATCCCAGCACTTTGGGAGGCCGAGACAGGCAGATCACGAGGTCAGGAGATCGAGACCATCCTGGCTAACACGGTGAAACCCCGTCTCTACTAAAAAATACAAAAAAACTAGCCAGGCGCGGTTGCGGGCGCCTGTAGTCCCAGCTACTCGGGAGGCTGAGGCAGGAGAATGGTGTAAACCCGGAAGGCGGAGCCTGCAGTGAGCCGAGATCTAGCCACTGCACTCCAGCCTGGGCGACGAGCGAGACTCCGTCTCAAAAAAAAAAAAAAAGAAAAAAAAAAAAAAGAATTTTTATCAACAAGAGCCTCTGAGGAGACAAGCTGTCCAAACGGCCATCTTGCTGCCAAAATAAACATGTGTGTCATGACATGGCCCAGAACCCATTGTCAGGCTACCCGAAACACAATACTCTGTTCGGAGTGTCTGCTGCAGGCCCCAGACCTGAGGGACTGGACTCCATGTCACGTGGGGAACACAGAAGGAACACCATCTTCCTCTTAAACCCTAAGATCTGCCTGTCACGGCGAGGCAGGATCAGACCCAGCACTGGCTATGGCAGTGTCTGTGGGGCTGATTGCAATCAGCATGGAAGAACTTTCTCATCAGGGGCAGTCTTGGAGAGCGAGCTCTTGTTACGAGGGGTATGCGACGTACAGCTGGAGACCACCATCACCTATTACAGAGGGGATTCCTTGGTGACAGACAGTTTTCCAGATTCAATGAGAACGACTAAAAACCACAAAACACCTGGTCCTAAATGTACAGTCTCCCCCACATTGAGACCCCAGGAATTACTTGTCTGAAGCAATAATGCAGTGAGTCTACATTTCTGTTTTCCCAGCGGCCCTCCTGGCCTTTTAGAAAAATAGTCCAAGGGCTCTGAGCTGTTGACAGCTGGGAGCACCTCTTGGAAGATGCTCCACGGGGCAGCTTCCTATTCAACAAAAACCCCACATCCAAGCTAGCATGCAGGAGAAAATTTACTCTGCAGCTGGTGGTGGGCCAAAAAGGGCCATGACCAAGCACCTTGCCTTCTGATACAGTTTGGACGTTTCCTCTGCTCCAAATCACGTGCTGAAATGGATCTCTGGCCGGGTGTAGTGGTGGGCGCCTATAATCACAACTACTCGGGAGGCTAAGACAGGGGAATCGCTTGAACCCAGGAGGTGGAGGTTGCAGTGAGCTGAGATCATGCCCCTGCACTCCAGCCTGGGCCACAGACTGAGGCTCCGTTTCAAAAAAAAAAAAAAGAAACGTGATTCCCAGTGTTCCAGCGCTAGAGGTGGAGCTGAGTGAGAGGTGTCTGGGTCATGGGGGCAGATCTTGCATAAGTGGTTTGGCTTCCTCCCCGCAGTAATGAGTTCTCCCTCTGCATTTAGATGAGAGCTGGGTGTTTAAGAGCTGGCACCGCCCTCCCTCTCTCTCTCAATGTGTGGTGCCGCCTCCCCTTCCCCTATGATTGGAAGCTGCCTGAGGCCCCAACTGAAGCAGATGCAGGCGCCATGCTTCTAGTGTAGCCTATGGAGCTGTGAGCCAAATAAACCTCTTTTCTTATAAATGACCCAGGCTCAAGTATTTCTTTTTTTTTTTTTTTTTTTTCAGACGGAGTCTTGCTCTGTCTCCCAGGCTGGAGTGCAGTGGCACGATCTCGGCTCACTGCAAGCTCCACCTCCTGGGTTCATGCCATTCTCCTGCCTCAGCCTCCCAAGTAGCTGGGACCACAGGCACCCACCACTACGCCCAGCTAATTTTTTGTATTTTTTAGTAGAGACGGGGTTTCACTGTGTTAGCCAGGATGGTCTCGATCTCCTGACCTCATGACCCGCTCGCCTTGGCCTCCCGGAGTGCTGGGATTACAGGCGTGAGCCACCGCACCTGGCCTACATATTTCTTTATAGCAATACAAAATGGATGAACACGCCTTTCCCAGCAAGCTCCTTTTTTTGGGGGAGGACCACTGAAGGAAAGAAAAAATCCTACACTGTGAGGTCTTGGCATGGCCAGAAACCAGCGGAGAACTCAGAGGCAGGAGGCGCTGGGAACAGTGGGGAGGGAGGGAGGTGGCCTCCTAAGCAGGGGACGTGCTTCCAGATGGCCCTTCTCGATAGCCAGGCTCGTCTCAAATTCCTGACCTCATAAGATCTGCCCACCTCAGCCTCCCAAAATGTTGGGACTATAGGTGTGAGCCACTGCACCCAGCGCTGTCTGCACTTCTTATCAAGGCTACTGTGTGTCACAGCCCAGGCTGACCTGCAGTGGGTATGTCAATTAGATAGGGGGCTAATGTCAATTAGATAGGGGCCCTCCTGCCCAGCCTGTCTATAAGTCACTCAGGATCACATGTTAAGTGTCCTCAAATGCCTTCCCTTTCCTGCTGTCACTACTTCAGGAGCAGTTGTGCAGAATCCAGAATGCTCAGAAGACATCTGTGCATGATTTTCCAATCTGCTGCACCTCATTTCTTTATCACTCGTGGCAATAAACCAGCCACACCCTCTACATGCCCTGGAGTTGCTTTAATAATAAGGTTAGGCCAGGCTCAATGGCTCACACCTTAATCCCAGTACTTTGAGAAATCAAGGAAGGAATGCTTGAGACCAGGAGTTTGAGACCAGCCTGGGTAACATAGCAAGACCCCGTCCCTACAAAAAAATTTAAGTTAGCCAGGCATGGTGGTGTGTGCCTGTAGTCTCAGTTACTTGGGAGGCTGAGGTGGGAGGATCACTTGAACCCACAAGTGTGAGGCTGTAGTGGGCTATGATAATACCACTGCAATCCAGCCTGGGCAACAGGGCAAGGCCCTGTCTTCGAAAAAAAAAAAAAGAACAAAAAAACACAGTAAGATTTAACAGCATTTGGCCAGGGGCAGTGGCTCACAACTGTAATCCCAGCACTCTGGGAGGCCAAGGCAGGTGAATCACAAGGTCAGGAGTTCGAGACCAGCCTGGCCAACATGGTGAAACCCCATCTCTACTAAAAATACAAAAAATTAGCTGGACATAGTGGTGGGCACCTGTAATCCCAGACACTCAGGAGGCTGAGGCAGAAGAATCACTTGAACCTGGGAGGTGGAGGTTGCAGTGAGCTGATTGCACCACTGCACTTCAGCCCGGGCGACAGAGTGAGATTATGTCTCAAAAAATAACAACAACAATAAATTTAAAAATATATATATTTAACAGCACTTAAGAGTTCTGTCACTTACTTCCGGCTCTGGGCTGCCCTCCTTTCGGCTGAAGACCCCGAGACGTACTTGAACACGGATATCCTCCTCATCAGGCTGAAGGGGAAGGTCTGATCGAGCTTCAGCGCCACTCGCTCTGAGAGGTCGATGGAATAGCAGTACGTGAGGCCATCTGAGGTTGGCGTGTTAAGTGAAATCTGAGGCAGCAAAGGGAGGAGAGCCGAACACTCCCCAGGGAGAATACAGGTTCCCACTCACTCTACAGAAACCTTCATGCTTAGCACATCGCACACTCTGGCTAGAGTTTGCGAAAACCCAAAGCCAAAGGTGTCTTTGCTTTTTTTTTTGAGACGGAGTCTCGCCCTGTCGCCCAGGCTGGAGTGCAGGGGCACGATCTCGGCTCACTGCAAGCTCCGCCTCCCAGGTTCACGCCATTCTCTTGCCTCAGCCTCCTCAGTAGCTGGGACTACAGGTGCATGCCACCACACCCAGCTAATTTTTGTATTTTTAGTAGAGACGGTGTTTCACCATATTGGCCAGGCTGGTCTCAAACTCCTGACCTCGTGATCTGCCTGCCTCGGCCTCCCAAAGTGCTGGCATTACAGGCGTGAGCCACCGCGCCCGGTCCAGAGCCACAGGTTTCTATTCACTGTAGAATTCACCGGGAATGAAGGCGCCCAGCAGCAGGGGGGTATTAATGCTGTCCCTTCTCCTACACCCACCCGTGCCATCACTTGCACCCTTCTAGCCACTGCAGTCAGTCAGAAGCCAGCACATGCCTCTGCTGGTGTAGCGGGATGAGGCGGGAGGCGGTCCCAATATCCTCCCGAGGGTCTAACACCTCTTGTCCTTCTATCCCAAATAGAGGGCACCTGCCTCAGTGCGACCACGTGAGCTTCATGTGGGCCTCTCTGGCTGTGCTTCCTCCATACCCTGTCACCATCCCCAGCGACTTGGTGGCATCCTGGTCGGCTGACCTAAGTCACCCACCATGATTAGGCAGCCACAAGGATTCAGCCTTTGAAAAAAGGCTATGTTAGACTCTCCCGAAAACAGTTTAGAAACAAACCTCAAGTTTCAAGCTAATCTTCAAGTAACTTAACTGCCTATCAGAACAAAAGTCAACATTTTTTACAGGAAAACGACAAAATCTAGAGCCCCTAATACAGCATTCAGAGTGCCTAGCATAAAATAAAAAATTATCAGATATGAAAAAAAAGTAAAAAAAAAATTATGATCAGACGTGAGTCGAGCACGGTGGCTCACACCTGTAATGCCAGCACTTTGGGAGGCCAAGGCAGGTAGGTCACCTGAGGCCAGGAGTTTGAGACCAGCCTGGGCAACATGGTGAAACACTGTCTCTACTAAAAAGAAAATACAAAAATTAGCTGGGTGTGGTGGTGCACACCTGTAGTCCCAGCTACTCGGAGGGCTGAGGCAGGAGGATTGCTTGAGATCAGGAGGCAGAGATTGCAGTGACTTGAGATCGCACCATTGCACTCCAGCCTAGGTGACAGAGACTGTTTCAAAAAAATAAAAAATAAGCCTAACTCTTATCTACTTGGCACCCCAGACCCTCCAGCCTGGTTCACCCTTTGACATGCATTGTTCTACAGCTCTCTGCTAGGAAGGATACAGGCCAGCCCGATGGAGAGCCCACAGACATTACTGAGGAAAGAGGTCTGGGGAATGAGCCACGAGGCACCCAGCAGCAGCCATGGAACCAGGACTGAGGGCACAACCATGCCAAACACCAGGGCCCGCCTCATCCGAGAACGGACGGTGGTGACTCCTAGCATGGCAAAGGCCACTGGGGTGAAACCTCTGGCATCCTCCACTTCTCCCAGCTTCGACAGTGACGACACAGCCTCGAATGACAGGAAGATGATAGCAGAGAAGATGGCGAAGATCACGGTGAAGAAGCAGTGGCGGACGGTGCCCACGGTTCTCTCGAAATTGCCAGCAAAGCGCCAGATGATGATAGCGCCACAGAGCAGGGAGATGGGATTCTCGTAGACAAAGATGTAGGTTACCAGCCTGTAAACTGCAGAGGGAGCCGGGTCAGAGGCCTGGCGGTGGGTTGCTCCCAGGAGGGAAGCCAGGTTATAAGCCGCTTAGGAAAGGCAAAAAGCCCCCGTGACAGAGAAGTGAGAGCCAGCGAGTCACAGCAGGAGGCAATACAAGCAGTGCGTTCCACAATGAAGGGCCCACAGCCTCAAAGGAGAGGCAGGAATGTCTAATTCCTACACTTCCCCAGGCCTGGAGCAACTCTTAGTGGTAACTGACTTCCAGAGGGAAAAAAATAATACTTTTCGGTAGAGGGCAGTCTCTGAATTTGTAAAGTGCTTTATAATCCTTTTTTAGGTTTTCATACTGACCTACCTCACTGGGCAGTCTGAGGGTTAATTAAGTGTAACAGCTTCGGGGTGGATTGAGTGGGTGTCACTTAACACTCTGTGTGCCAGTCTCCTCTGCTGTAATCCTGACCCCTCCTTCCATAGTGGCTGTTCAGAGGAAGAAAAAAGGGACGATGAATTATTTTGCAGCTGTAAGAATTATAACACTATCATTAACAATAAAGATTATAGAAATTAGAAGTCTCCCTGGAAAGCGCTTATCCGATCTTACAGGTAGACTGATACTTTATATGTAATAAGACATCAAAGAATCCTCCTTTTTCCTTTTTTTAAATTTTTATTTGTAGAGATGAGGTCTTGCTATGTTGCCCAGGCTAGCCTTGAATTCCTGGCCTCAAGTGATCCTCCTGCCTTGACTTCCCAAAGTGCTGAAACTACAGGTATGAACCATCATTCCCGGCCTACTTTCATTTGTCTAAAAGCACTTATCGCCAGGCATGGTGGCTCACACCTGTAATCCCAGCATTTTGGGAGGCTTAGGTGGAAGGATCACTTGAGCCCAGGAGTCCAAGACCAGCCTGGGTAACACAGTGAGACCCATCTTTAAAAACACACTTTAAAAATTAGTCAGGTTTGGTGATGTGTACTTGTAGTCCCAGCTACTTGGGAGGCTGAGGCAGGAGGCTCGCTGGAGTCCAGGAGTTGAAAGCTGCAGTAAGCTATGATTGCATCTCTGTACTCCAGCCTGGGTAACAGAGAAAGACCCTATCTCTAAAAAAATTTTAGAAGTGGTTATCTCTAAGTACTTTTATGTCCCTGCAGGCCAAAACACGACTAAACTCAAGGAGGGAGACCAAAGAACTGACGGTAGTACTGGACTTGGGAGTCTAAAGACTTGGAGTGGAATCTCGGCTCTATTACATCCAGGCTGGCTGAGTTTAATCATATCACAGGTCCTCTAGGCATCAGTTTCCTCACTGTAAAGTAACAGAATTAGATTGAGGCCTTTAAATGTCCCTTACGTCTCTAATGATCACATATCCACAAAACTCACACCCAGGGAAGCAGTGAACTCCAGAAAGTGGGAGGTTAAGGTTAGGGTTGGCATTTTGCTTCTGTCCGTGAGGTGGTGCTGTTTAGGGTGGGGGGAACAGTTTTAGATTTCAGTAGGGAAGCAGGCTATGGAACCATATACCTCAGCCTGGCCATCTCCAGAGGCTTCATTATCTGAAGAGTACTTCATTATTTGTTGAGTATTTCCAAAATTGAAATTCCCAGTATAAATATGAAAAGATTCTAGAAGCAACTCTACATGATTTGGAGATTATCTACCCGAAGGCTCTAGTTCCAAAACATCACAGAATAAAAACAAAAATCTAGATTCCTATCTCAGTTGTACGATGCAACAGCTCTGCCATTGTCTGCATGAAACCTCAATCTTATCTAGGTCCTGCGTCATGGGATCTTTGTGAGGGTTAAATGAAATTAATACATATGAGCGTGTGTGCTTTGCAAAACAGCAGGAGATACACAAATTTCCTGTGTTCCTGAGGAAGACACGGAGATTAGGAATGTCTTTTAGGAATGGATGTTTATACTTAATTGGTTTGCAAAATATCTCTCCCTAGAGAAAAACAAACACTTCTCTCTAAAGGCAGAAGACACCCTGGTGCCCCCATGAGCTGGGAATGAGTCAAGATTAAGATACAAATGAAAAAGCACAAGAAAATTCCAAATCTCAAGAGGGCAGGACGTTTATAGGGCTTATAGGGGTTTCTAGATAAAGTCCAATTGTCGTGATGTAGGTGAGAGAAAATGTTTTTCAGTGGGGCTTAGGCCTAAAGCAGACGTAGGTGTGTATGTGAAACGGGAGGGGGAGAAGAAAAATCTTTACCCTTGGAAAGCGAGCATGGGTTTGCTAGCGAATGGATTTGGGGCCTAGACCGGTCTGGTGGCGACAGGGAAGGGAATAAATTCGGGTAGGGAAGGGATTACAGTGATGACGAAGATGAGGTCTGCAGACAAAGGTATGGAACATGGAGAGCAAGAGACGGTGCTGGAGGTCGGTCCTCCGAGGGGCGGGCACGGTGATGCGGCGCGAGACAGGGGGAGATTGGCGGTGAGGCCTGAAGGGGCGAGTCCTGGAGGCTGGAGCCCAGGAACTGGCAAAGTCGGAGGACAAGGGCTCGCCCCGCGATCCCGGCCCGCCCCTGCTCACCTTGCCAGTTGCGCAGGGCCTCGGACTTCAGCGTGAGTCCCGAGGGCGCCAGGGGCGGCTGCAGCAGGAACAGACGAGGCCCGGAAACCAGCAGCGAGAGCAGCGCAGTGAAGAAGGTGGCGGATGGCACCTCGGGACACAAGCACCAGCTGCGACACCCGGGCCCCGAGGCCGCCATGGCCGCCGTCGTTCCCGCGCTCCGCCTCGATGCCGGCTGCCGGTCCTCGGCTCCTTCCGCCTCCTCGCGGCAGTTTCCCTTGGCAACAGCGGAGGAGCCGACCGGAAGCCACACCTCCCCGTGGCCCCGCCCCACGCCAAGTTGCCCAATCCGGTCTCGCCGATCAGCCCGCCCCCGCGCGTGGGAGGCCGGGAGTTGAGGGAGGTCGGGGCCACTTCCGGGCAGGAATGTTCCAGCACCGTGTTTGATTCTGTCCTACCGCGCTGGAATTGAAACTGCTCCTATAAACTTTATGAAATTAATCAGGGAAGAAGGGAGGGGGGAAAACAAAAATAAAGGAAGCTTGCAGCACACTCAGCGTTCATCACTAGGTCACCTTGCTCTCCTGCCTGCTTGCTCGTAGCTCTGCCTGTCGGCTATGATAGGTGCCCATCGTCTGTCCTAGAATCAGGTAGACCCTGTCACAAGATAACGATTCCCCTTAACTCCATAGGTAACAACTTGAACATTATGAAACATTTTCCCTTTGAGATATTCTTTCAGGTCCCGCATACCAGCATAATTACATCAGTTGTTCTGAAGGAGCTCACAGAAGCAGACTCATTGGGGACTGCAGTTTCCATATCCTGAGGATTTCATCCTCCTTACCCTGACCAGTCAATGACCCCAATTTTCCAGCCCCTTACCCTTCACAATGCCCTTTAAAATCCTAGCCCGGAACTCCCTAGAGAAGATGGATTTGATGGTCTCCCCCTATCTCCTCTTAGGCACCCTGCCATGATTAAACCCTTTTTCTGCTGATAACCTTGCTTCCTCAGTGTAACTGGTCTGTTACTGCACAGCGGGCAGAGGCACCTGTTGGTCCTGTAACAATACCTCATGATTATTATGTCTTACGGCTCACAGAACTCTTTCGTATCACGATCGCCCCATCTGTATTCATCCCTATTACACCAAAGAGGGAACAGGACTAGGGAGGGCCCCGGGTAATTCAGTTACATGGCAAAGACAGAATTAGAACTCAGTTCCTCCTGCTGTGGCCTGAAATTGGCCTCCAGTACTGAAATTGGCCTCCAGTACAGCCAGGCGCAGCTTCATCTTCAGATTGAAGAAAAGGGGCAGGAGGCTGGGCGCGGTGGCTCACGCATGTAATCCCAGCAGTTTGGGAGACCAAGGCGGGCGGATCAAGAGGTCAAGAGTTGGAGACCAGCCTGGCCAACATGGTTAAACCCCGTCTCTAATAAAACTACAAAAATTAGCTGGGCACGGTGGTGTGTGCCTAAAATCCCAGCTACTTGGGAGGCTGAGGCAGGAGAATTGCTTGAACCCGGGAGGCGGAGGTTTCAGTGAGCGGAGATCGCACCACTGCGCTCCAGCCTGGGTGACAGCAAGACTATCTCGGGGGGAGGAAAAAAAAAGAAAAAGAAAAGAAAAGGGACAGGAAATGGGTGAGGGATTCTATGAAGGGATTCAAAAGTTAGGGATGTAATAGAACACTCATAATCGAGATCTATTTTCAAACTTTACAGTTTGAAATGTCATTCAACTGTATGCTGGAATGTCATTCCCCCAATTACAGATGTTTCTAAAGGGGTGGTAACTTGCCAAAGGTCACCAGTGGAAAGTAGTAAAACTAAGATTTGTTTCGTTTTGTTTTTTCTTTTTGAGACGGAGCCTCACTCTGTTGCCCGGGCTGGAGAGCAGGGGCACGATCTCAGCTCACTGCAACCTCCACCTCCCGGGTTCAAGTGATTCTCCTGCCTCAGCCTCCCCAGTAGCTGGGATTACAGGCACCTGCCACTATGCGCAGCTAACATTTTGTATTTTTAGTAGAAACGGGGTTCCACTATGTTGGCTGGTCTCAAACTCCTGACCTCATGATTCACCCACCTTGGCGTCCCAAAGTGCTGGGAGTACAGGCTGAGCCGCCACACCCAGCCCTAAAACTAAGATTTGAATACAAGGTTGTTGAGTCCCAGCCTTCTGATCTTTTCACTGTTTTCCTGAAATATGTTGCCCACCGACTGTACACAAATTTGACTTGAGGCTGCATAGACTACTGAAAAAATACCGGTGGCTTCACTCTCTGTGCTGATACGGTGGATAACAGGTCTATTCTTTTTTTTTTTTTTTTTTGAGACAGAGTTCTCTCTTGTTGTACAGGCTGGAGTGCAATGGCGCGGTCTTGGCTCACTGCTGGCGCGGTCTTGGCTCACTGCAACCTCCGCCTCCTGGGTACAAGCGATTCTCCTGCCTCAGCCTCCCGAGTAGCTGAGATTACAGGCGCCTTCCACCATGCCAAGCTAATTTTTTGTGTATTTTTAGTAGAGACGGGGTTTCACCGTGTAGGCCAGGCTGGTCTTGAACTCCTGACCTCAGGTGATCCACCCACCTCGGCCCCCTTTTTTTTTTTTAAATGGAGTTTCGCTCTTGTCACCCAGGCTGGAGTGCAATGGTGCAATCTTGGCTCACTGTAACCTCCGCCTCCTGGGTTCAACCGATTCTCCCACCTCAGCCTCCCTAGTAACTGGGATTACAGGTGCCTGCCACCACTGCCGGCTATTTTTTGTTTTTTTTAGTAGAAATGGGGTTTTGCCATGTTAGCCAGGCTGGTCTCAAACTCCTGACCTCAGGTGATACGCCCGCCTCAGCCTCCCAAAGTGCAACAGGTCTATTCTTGACCCTCTCCTTCCCATCTACCCCTTCTGCAGTTCACGCAGTGTTTGTCTTCCTCTCCAGATACGGATCCTGTCACCCAACCCCTCTTCCACGAGGTCACCTCCTGTGAGCTCTGAACCCATCATTTCCTCCTTTTCTCTTTCAGACTAGGAGTGCTAGTGGCTCCCTGCCAATGCTAGTCCCTGAATCCCCCCACCATCTGTTCTTTGTTCTCCTTAACTCTGCAACATCTTTTATTTTTTTTCAGTTAGACCTTCCTTTTTTTTTCCTTTTTCCTTTTTTTTTTTTTTTTTTGAGACAGAGTCTCACTCTGGCTGGAGTGCAGTGGCGCGATCTCCGCTCACTGCAACCTCTGCCACCCAGATTCAAGCAATTCTCATGCCTCAGCCTCCTGAGTCCCGAGTAGCTGGGACTACAGGTGTGCATCACCATGCCCGGCTAATTTTTGCATTTTTAGTAGATATGGGATGGGATTTTACCATGTTGGCCAGGCTGGTCTTGAACTCCCGACCTCAGGTGATAAGCCCGCCTTGACCTCTCAAAGTGCTGGGATTACAGGCATGAGCCACCGTGCCCAGCGGTACCTTCAAGGGGACTACCTATTTCTCTTTCTTTTCTTTTTTTTTTTTTTTTGAGACGGAGTCTCACTCTATCGCCCAAGCCCAAGCTCCGCCTCCCGGGTTCATGCCATTCTCCTGCCTTAGCCTCCCAAGTAGCTGGGACTATAGGCGCTCGCCACCATGCCTGGCTAAATTTTTTTGTATTTTTAGTAGAGACGGGGTTTCACCATGTTGGCCAGAATGGTCTCGATCTCCTGACCTTGTGATCCACCCACCTCGGCCTCCCAAAGTGCTGGGATTACAGGCTTGAGCCATTGCGCCTGGCCGGCCCTATTTCTCTTTCTCCAGTGACCCTGCCCAGTACTCCCTCCCCTCACATGGTAGAGGTATTTGGCTCCTTCCCCATACACTCACCCTAGTGTTATCAGCTGCTTGCTTGTGGCCGCAGGCTTTGGTTTGACTCAGCTGTAACTGCTGCCCCCACAGCTTAGAAGCTCCTGCTGGCTCTGAAGGAGGGAGGCTAAATTTTGGGGCTTGTGTGTTCTGCTTCATTAGCACAAACATAGCTCACTGCAGCCTTGACCTCCTAGGATCAAGGGATCCTCCTGACTCAGCCTCCCAAGTAGCTGGAACCACAGGTGCATGCTACCACACCTAGCTAGCTTCTTCTTTTTTGTAGAGATGAGATCTTGCCCTGTTGCTCAGGCTGGTTGTGAACTCCTGGGCTTGAGCAATCCTCCCGCCTTGGCCTTGCAAATTGCTGGGATGACAGGTGTGAGCCACCATGCCTAGCCTGTTGTGTGCTTTTTACATAGTTACTCATTAAATTTTCACATCGCTTGTGAGGCTGGTTCTGTAATTACCCCCATTTTACAGATGAAGCAATAGAGATACAGAGAAGTTAAGTAACTTAAAATTAGGCAACTAGTCTTCCAGGAATTTTTTATTTTATTTTTATTTTTTTGAGACGGAGTCTCAGTCCGTTACCCAGACTGAAATACAGTGGTGTAATCT
This sequence comes from Chlorocebus sabaeus, assembly GCF_047675955.1. Lineage (NCBI taxonomy): Eukaryota > Metazoa > Chordata > Mammalia > Primates > Cercopithecidae > Chlorocebus > Chlorocebus sabaeus. The sequence goes on along the minus strand of NC_132931.1, from coordinate 9,586,624 downwards.
CTGCTTACTGTAAACTCCTCCTCCCTGGTTCAAGCAATTCTCTGCCTCAGCCTCCCAAGTAGCTGGGATTACAGGCGTGCCACCACGCCCAGCTGATTTTTGTGTTTTTATAGAGACGGTGTTTCACCATATTGACCAGGCTGGTCTTAAACTCCTGACCTCGTGATCCACCCGCCTCGGCTTCCCAAAGTGCTGAGATTACAGGCGTGAGCCACCACGCCCAGGCTCTTCCAGGAATCTTTTCAGACTTCTTCCCCTCCGATCTTCCCTGAGTTTCCATCACGCGTCCTGTGACATCATAGCTTTGGTAGCACCTCCTGTATTATACTATCATTGCGTATTTGTGCCAGTAATTGTGAGCTTAACTAAGGGCAGAAGCCATGTCTGATTTATACCTGTGTCTGTATCCACAGCCCCGGCACCTAACACACGGTGGGGACACAGAAAATGTTCAATGCAAAGTTCTTAGCCCTGATGCCTTTGGAATGTGACCTTCTACTTCCCTTCCTTGTCTCTTCTCCAGTAGCCGAGGGTTCTCATGTAATCGAGACCCCTGGGGACTGTTATAACAACAGCCACCATCCCGGATGCATTTCACGTTGGATTTCTGGCAAGAATTTCAAGATATTTTTTGAAGAGGAGACCAGGGCTACACCAGTCTAGGATGGCATGACCAGTCAGCCCACCTAGGTCTCTGTAGAAAAGAGTTTTCTACGTTTGCTGTGCAGAGGGTTTTGGCTCAGAGAGGGCAGATGCAGAATATATTCACATTTCCCTTAAAGGAAACCTGGGATTACAGGTGTGAGACACTGTACTCGGCCTTTTTTTTTTTTTTTTTTTTTGAGATGGAGTTTCGATTTTGTTCCCTAGGTTGGAGTGCAATGGTATGATCTCTGCTCACCGCAACCTCCGCCTCCCGGGTTCAAGCGATTCTCCTGCTTCAGCCTCCCGAGTAGCTAGGATTACAGGCATGTGCTAGCATGCCCAGCTAATTTTGTATTTTTAGTAGAGACGGGATTTCTCCGTGTTGGTCAGGCTGGTCTCGAACTCCCGACCTCAGGTGATCCACTCACCTCAGTCTCCCAAAGTGCTGGGATTACAGGTGTGAGTCACCGCACCTGGCCCACTGGGCCTTTTTGTTGTTGCTGTCTGTTTGTTTGTTTGTATAGACAGAGGTCTCACTGTGTTGCCCAGGCTCGTCTCAACCTCTTGGGCTGAAGTGATCCTCTTGCCTGGGCCTCCCAAAGTGTTGGGATTACAGGCATGAACAAGCCACTGTGTCCAGCCAAAAACCAGGACATAAATACCATGTGATACTGGCCATTTTCTGTAATGTTCCCTTAAAGGAACCATTAATGGTTCCTACATTAGCATTTGAGAAAAGGCCAGTGTGGAGCTGGTGGAACTCGGGCTGGAAGTCAGGAAGAAGCAGGACCTCGAACTCCTGGCCTCAGGTGATCTGGCTGTTTCACTCACTGCCTGAGTCATCTTGTGTAAGGAAGCCTCAGTTTCCTCGTCTGTAAAATGGTAGCTAAGTCTTGCAGGGTTTTGATGAAGAAAACAGATGAGAAGGCTGACCGAGGGGCTAATAGGATGTGAGGAGATCACACTGCGAGTTAGTGGAAGAGCTAGGATTTGAACTTGGGTCGTTAGGTCTCTAAAGTTGTTCTATTTCTTTTTATTTTTTTGAGACAGAGTCTCACTCTGTTGCCCAGGCTGGAGTGCAGTGGCGTGATCTCGGTTCACTGCAACCTCCACCTCCCGGGTTCAAGTGATTCTCCTGCCTTAGCCTCCCGAGTAGCTGGGATTACAGGCATGCACCACCACACCCGCTGATTTTTGTATTTTTAGTAGAGACGGGGTTTTACCATGTTGGCTAGGCTGGTCTCGAACTCCTGGCCTCAAGTGATTTGCCCGCCTCAGCCGCCTAAAGTGCTAGGATTACAGACGTGAGCCACCGCACCCGGCCAAGTTGTTCTATTTCTACCACTACACACATCTCTATCGTGGCAGTTATAACATGGTATTTACGTCCTAGTTTTTGGCCAGTCACAGTGGCTCACACCTGTAATGCCAGCACTTTGGGAAGCCCAGGCAGGAGGATCACTTGAGCTCAAGAGTTTGAGACCAGCCTGGGTAACACAGTGAGATTCCTGTCTGTACAAACAACGAACAAGCAAAAAAGAAAGGCCAGGTGCAATGGCTCACACCTGTCATCTCAGCACTTTGGGAGGCCAAAGCAGGAGGACTGCTTGAGCGATGAGTTTGAGACTAGCCCTTGGGCAACATAGTGAGACCCCCATCTCTATTATATTTTAAAAATTATTTTAAAAGAAGTCCTGGTGGTTGTGTCTGTCTCTCTTCCCAGACTGGGAGCTTCTTGAGGGACAGGACCATATAGGGTCCTGCACATAGTAGGCCCTCAGGAAATGTCTGAAAGGAAGGAAGGATGGAAGAAAGGAAGGAAGGAAGGAAGTCTCTTTGAATCCTTTGACTTTTGGCAGTTCTTACTCCTTTTTGTCATATCTGACATATCCAGTGAAACTTAGGGACTCCTCATGTGAACGATGCTTTTTTTTTTTTTTTTGAGACAGGATCTCATTCTGTTCTCATTCTGTTGCCCAGGTTGGAGTGCTTGGTACAATCATAGCTCACTGCAGCCTTCCACTTCTGGGCTGAAGCAATCTTTCTGCTTCAGCATCCTGAGTAGCTCAGACTGCAGACATGTGCCACCACGCCTGGCTAATTTTTGTATTTTTTGTAGAGACAGGGTCTCACTATGTTGTCTAAGCTGGTCTCGAACTCCTGGCCTCAAGCAGTCCTCTCGCCTGGGTCTTTCAAAGTGTTTGAATTAAAGGAGTGAGCCCCCACACCCGGCCAAGAATGTTGCTTTTTAAATGGATAAAATAAAATATGTTGAATTACCAAGGAAGCCTGTAGTTATCAAAATATTAATAAAAACAAAATTGTGCCTGTAATTCCAGCACTTTGGGAGGCTGAGGCAGGTGGATCACCTGAGGTTGGGAGTTCAAGACCAGTCTGACCAACATGAAGAAACCCCTGTCTCTACTAAAAATACAAAAAAAAAAAAAAAAAAAAAAAGCTGGGTGTGATGGTGGGCACCTGTAATCCCAGCTACTTGGGAGGCTGAGGCAGGAGAATCGCTTGAACCCAGGAGAAGGAGGTTGTGGTGAGCCGAGATTGCACCATTGCACTCCAGCCTGGGCAATAAGAGCAAAACTCTATCTCAAAAAAAAAAAAATCTTACTATATGTGCTGCTTTATGGATGCATTAAATAATAAGATCTAACAGCAGGTGTGATCGCTACCATAATTTTGAAGCATAAGTGATTTTTTTTGAGTTCTCTATAAGTGGAACATGGTATGAACATACCTGTGACTTCTACTGGTGACAAAGTTACTGGTACTGGTAATAGGACTGTGTTTGGTTGCCTATATCCATAACTGATGAAATTGCTAAAGTTCAGTTAAAGATTAAATTGACATTGCTCATAATGCAGCAGTGGGCATGAAAAAAAATTAAGTTTTTTTTTTGGAGACAGAGACTTCCTGTGTGCCCAGGTTGGAGCGCAATGGTGCAATCTCGGCTCACTGCAACCTCCACCTCCTGGGTTCAAGTGATTCTCCTGCCTCAGCCTCCCGAGTAGCTGGGTCTACAGGCATGTGCCGCCACACCGGCTAATTTTTTGTATTTTTAGTAGAGAGGGGTTTCGCCATGTTGGCCAGGCTGGTCTTAAACTCCTGACCTCAAGTGATCCGCCCACCCCAGCTTCCCAAACTGCTGGGATTATACATGTGAGCCACCATGCCCGGCCAAAAAATATAATTATATAATTAAGGTTTTACCCAACAGGAAGCAGAATATGAATCAAGAGCGGGCTGAAAATAGCATCTTGAGAACTTGGATGCTGAGCTGTTGTCACTGAGGTCTGGGGCTTGGAAAAAGGAAGAGGTGGGTGGTCTCTTCCTCTCTGTGCCAGTCAGGTCACCCTAAGAACCACTCAGTCTGGTTCTTCTTCTAGACACATACTCTGAAAAAAGAGGTAGGCAAATTGGAGCTTGTGCAATAAAAAGTGACCAGGACCGGGACAGAGGGGAACCTTCCAATGATGTCTGATGAGGAACAGCTACAGGAACCAGGAGGCCTCCCTGGAGAAGCTTCAGGGGTCCTGGCCACTGGCTGAACTATCTGAAGGGCTCACTGGGAGGAGAAGAAGACAGTTGGATTCTGTGTCACTCCAGAGGGGAGAGCTAAGGCAGGAAGCTAGAAATGAAGCAGAGACACATTTGACCTAAGAGATAACTTTCTTTCTATTTTTTTTCGGAGACAGTCTTGCGCTGTCATCCAGGCTGGAGCACAGTGGTGTGATCTTAGCTCGCTGCAACCTCTGCCTCCTGAATTCAAGTGATTCTCCTGCCTCAGATTCCTGAGTAGCTGGGATTACAAGCATGCACCACTACTCCCGGCTAATTTTTGTATTATTAATAGATATGAGGGGTCACCATATTGGCCAGGCAGGTCTCAAGCTCCTGACGTTAAGGGATCTGCCAGCCTTGGCCTCTCAAAGAGCTGGGATTACAGGCGTGAGCTACTATACCTGGCCACTGATTTATTCATTTGTTAAGTATTTATTTAGTGCCTCCTGTGTGCCTAGCACTTTGTACTGAGCACTTTGGGTTTATAAAAGGAGGACAACAGAAGAGTCTTTTTGAGGACTTTCTAGTTTACAAAGCACTTTCCAAAAGCACCACTTACTACCTTTTTTTTTTTTTTTTTTTTTTTTTTTTGGGACAGTTTCACTCTTGTTGCCCAGGCTGGAGTACAGTGGCAAGATCTCGGCTCACTGCAACCTCTGCTTCCCAGGTTCAAGCGATTCTTGTGCCTCAGCCTCCCAAGTAGTTGGGATTATAGGCATGCACCATCACGCCTGGCTAATTTTTTGTATTTTTAGTAGAGATGGGGTTTCACCATGTTGGCCAGGCTGGTCTCAAACTCCTGACCTCAGGTGATCCACCCACCTCAGCCTCCCAAGGTGCTGGGACTGCAGTCATGTGCCACCACACCCCGTTAACTTTTTTTTTTTTTTTTTTCTTCTCATAGAGAAGGGGTTTCACCATGTTGCCCACGCTGGTCTCAAACTCCTGGGCTCAAGCCATCCTCCCACCTCGGCTTCCCAAAGTGCTGGGATTACAGGCATGAGTCACCACGCCTAGCCCATTTTTAATTTTTACAACAAATCTGGAAATTGGATGTAACAGCTCCATTTTTAGGAGACTCTCAAGGCTCAGAGAGGTAAAGTGACTTGGCAAGCGCACACAGCCATAGAGCGGCAGAATCCACATCAGCTCACCTGACGGTAGGTTCATGGTTCTTCTCGCTACACCAGGGAGTCCTAAACTTTGTGGATTAGTAGTCCCCCCACAACCCACCTACACTATATGTTTTCACTTTGTAATTTGGGGAGGAAGAAGAGGAACTTGGCATTTGCAATTGAGTCACTGCACAAGGGAAAAAATGTGGGTGGGAGGATGGGGCTGTGATATATCTTTTTTTTATTATTTATTATTTTATTATTTATTTATTTACTTACTTATTTGAGGTGGAGTCTCACTCTGTCACCCAGGCTGGAGTGCAGTAGCACTAGGTGCTTAGATCGCAGTAGCGATCTAGGCTTACTGCAAGCTCTGCCTCCCAGGTTCACACCATTCTCCTGCCTCAGCCTCCTGAGTAGCTGGGATTATTGGTGCACACCACCACGCCTGGCTATTTTTTTTCTATTTTAGTAGAGACAGGGTTTCACCTTGTTGGTTAGGCTGGTGTCAAACTCCTGACCTCAGGTGATTCGCCCACCTCGGCCTCCTAAAGTGCTGGGATTATAGGTGTGAGTCACCATGCCTGGCCATAGCCAGCCTTCTTGGAAAGGTGTTGAGGAAGCATTCTAAATGCTGGAAATCTGCTGGTTTCAATTTATCAATCTAAACCTATATGACCCTCTATAATCCAGGAGGTTATCAATAAGTAGCTCATGTCTGTATTCCCAGTGCTTTAGGAGGCTGAGGCAGGATCACTTGAGGCCAGGCGTTTGAGACCAACCTGGGCAACAGAGTGAGACTCTGTCTCTACAAAAAATTTAAAAAATAAGCCTGGCATGGTAGCAGATGCTGGTAGTCCCGGCTACTCGGGAGGCTGGTGGGAGGATTGCTTGAACCCAAAAGTTGGAGGCTGCAATGAGCTGATATCGCACCACTGCACTCTAGCTTGGGCAATAGACTGAAACCTTGACTAAAAAAAAAAAAAAAAAAAAAAAATAGGTAACCTTTGGCATATAGAGAAATGAAAGTAATGTAAATGGAATTGGTTGTAATTCACCCATGAAGACCAAACTTCTGTCTCTAAGATCTGAGTGCTATGGGGGATTTAAAACTGACAAACATCAAACATCACAGAACAGAGTAATTAATTTCTCCATTCACTCAAAAACATTTATAAAAAATGTTATAGGCTGGGTGTGGTGGCTCATGCCTGTAATCCCAGCATTCTGGGAGGCCGAGGCAGGTGGATCACAAGGTCAGGACTTTGAGACCAGCCTGGCCAACATGGTGAAATCCCGTCTCCACTAAAGATACAAAAAGTTAGGTGGATGTGGTGGCACACACCTATAATCCCTGCTATTCAGGAGGCTGAGGCAGGAGAATTGCTTGAATCTAGGAGGCAGAGGTTGCAGTGAGCCGAGATCATGCCATTGCACTCCAGCCTGGGTGACAGGGTGAGACCCCGTCTCAATCTTGTTCTGACTTTGCTGTAATAAGCATATACGGTTTCAGCAATGAAAGCAGTATATTGTAGGATTGACATTGAGCCTTGATCATCTTTACTGACCCAAATTATTCCATTCCCCCATTCCCCACCTCATTCAGTATACATGGCAAAGGAAGATATTAAAATTTGAGCCAGTGATGAAAAATATTTATTTTTGACACATCAGCATTTTTTTTTTTGGCAAACAGAAGGTCTAGCTATATTGCCCAGGCTGGTCTCGAACTCCTGGCCTCAAGCAATCCTCTTGCCTTGGCCTCCCAAAGCACTGGGATTACAGGCATGATTATATTGGCATTTAAAAAAAGTTTTATTAAAATTTTATTTACTGAGGCCAGGTGTGGTGGCTCACCCCTGTAATCCCAGCACATTGGGAGGCCAAGGCAGGAGAATTGCTTAAGGTCAGGAATTCAAGACCAGCTTGGCCAACATGATGAAACCTTGTCTCTACTAAAAATACGAAAATTATCCAGGCGTGGTGGCAGGCACCTGTAGTCACAGCTACTCAGGAGGCTGAGGCATGAGAATCATATGAACCCAGAAGGCAGAGGTTGCAGTGAGCCAAGATTGTGCCACTGCACTGCAACCTGGGCAACAGAGCAAAACTCCATCTCGAAAAAACCAAAAAGGTTTAATTTACTTACAGTAAACTACATTAATTACAGTATAGATTTTGATAATTTTGACATATATATACACACACTCTCATGAAACTATCACCACAATTCAGATAATGACACATCCACCACCCCAAAAAGTTATCTCTCGCCCTTCTTTAATCCCTTCTACTCTGTAATCCCTGCCTTCTTTATCCCCAGGCAACCAATGGCTGCTTTCTGTCACTGTAGATTCATTTAGATTTACTAAAATGTTATATGAATGGAATCATATAATAGGCACTTGTGGTTTTGGTCTAGTTTCTTTTACTCAGCCAGATGATCTGAGATTCATCATGTTGTTGCTTGTATCAATACTTCTTCCCGGCTGGGCGCCGTGGCTCATGCCTATAATCCCAGCACTTTGGGAGGTTGAGGAGGAAGGATTGCTTGAGTCCAGGAGGTCCAGGCTGCAACAGTGAGCCATGATTGCGTCACTGCACTGCAGCCTGGGTGACAGAGCAAGACCCTGTCTAACACAAAGAGAGAGACGGAGACACAGACAGCAGAGAGTGTGTTGCGTGATTCAGCCTTTGAGCTTAGCTTTCCCTTTGGCATAAATTTCGGGGGTCCTGAGATTTCACATTTTCCCTTTACAGGTGCATCATAGGGTTCAGGAGGTGATATCTCACTTTGCACAGCTAAGACAGCTCTGGGACCGATGCCAGGCACCCCACTTAGCTAGTGGTTCCTGGATTGACCCCCCAACTCCATTGCACATCTGCAGACCCCTTGGGAAGGCATGGAATGACTGCAGGGATGGAATGGTTGAGGGTTGGGTGGGACCTAAACCTCGTCCACCCCCGGGCATCCCAGGGGAGCTGTACATCAGGTCCCTCCGGCCTCCCACCCTGCGTGGTTTCAGCCTGTCAGGCCCGTGCCCCAGGGAGCAGCGCGGCTCCTTGTTCAACAGGAGGCTGTCATCAGTAGAACGCAGGGGGCGGTTGCCAGCTCCGGACTCCAGCTCATTAACTGCTCTGCAGCCCCCATGCCGGGTCCCCACTGCCTCCTGGTGGACAGCTGGGTGCGGCTTCCTCTGGTCTGATGGAGAAATGGCCTCATCCCAAAGCGGAATACGGTCCTCTGCTGGCTGGCCTGTGACGTGGCTCACTCACAGACGATGGCTTTAAACAGGCACCCCAATGCCCCAATTTTCCCAGATCCATCGTACTGGATGGCAATCCCCTGAAGTTATGAAACTGCAGCCTGCCTTCCCTAGCATTCATGTGCCATGCTCTCTTTCCCCACATTCATAGGATGGGCACAGGCTGCAGGTCCACTGCCCAACCACACATCCCCTTGGGAAGAAATGCCAACTTCCTCCCAACCCTTCTGCCTGGCATCCCTTAGATGTCCCCAACACTTGCCTTCAGCAGGGCATGGGAAACAAGACAGGTAGGAGTCAGATAATGTAGGCAAGCCCTTGGAGGCCACGGTGAGGAAAGTAGACGCTATTTCCAAGGACAGTGGGAAGTTGCTTAGAGAGGTTAAGCTGGGAGGATAATGATTAATGACCCGTTTATGTTTTAGAAGGAATGGGAAACAAGCACTCGAAAACATTGCTGATGAGATCAAAAATGGGTGCAATTTTTTTTTTTTCTTTGAGATTGAATCTTGCTCTGTCACCCAGGTTGGAGTGCAGTGGTGCGATCTTGGCTCACTGCAGCCTCCATCTCCCGGGTTCAATCGAATCTCCTGCCTCAGCCCCCTGAGTAGGATTACAGGTGTGTGCCACCACTCCTGGCTAATTTTTGTTTGTTTGTTTGTTTTTTGAGATGGAGTCTCCCTCTGTCACCCAGGCTGGAGTGCAGTGGCGTGATCTTGGCTCACTACAACCTCTGCCTCCTGGGTTCAAGCAATTCTCCTGTCTCAGCCACCCCAGTAGCTGGGACCACAGGCACATGCCACCACACCTGGCTAATTGTATTTTTAGTGGAGATGAGGTTTTACCACATTGGTCAGGTTAGTCTCGACTCCTGACCTCAGGTAATCCACCCACCTTGGCCTCCCAAAGGGCTGGGATTACAGTCATGAGCCACCGCACCCGGCTGGGTGCAATTTCTATGGAAGGGAATCTGACAATATCTATCAAAATGACAAATGTACATATCTTTGATCAATTTCACTTCTAGGATTCTGACTTGTAGATATCCTTGCTTAAGCGCAAGGTGGTTTAAGAAGTTATTCATTGCAGCATTGACTGCAATAATAAATGATTAGAGATGACCCAGATGTCGATTAATGTGGGAATGATTAATAAATTATGGTGTGTCCTTTTTTTTTTCCCTGCCTCAGCCTTCCAAATAGCTGGGATTACAGGTGTGTGCCACTATGACCCGCTAATTTTTTGTATTTAGTAGAGACGGGGTTTCACCATGTTGGCCAGGCTGGTCTTGAACTCCTGACCTCAGGTGATCCACCCACCTTGGCCTCCCAAAGTGCTGGGATTACAGGTGTGAGCCACCGCACCCAGTCAATAAATTATGGTGTGTCCTCTTGAAGGAATCCTCTGTAGTCATAAAAACAAAACCAAAAAAATCCCAAACTAAGGAAGCTAGTATCCATATGGAGTGCTACCTAAAATATTTTATTGAGAGAGGCAAGGTTCCTAACCGTGATTATGGTATGTTACATAAATAATAAAAGGCTTCAAAAGGTATAGGAGAGGCCAGGCACAGTGGTTCATGTCTGTAATCCCAGCACTTTGGGAGGCTGAGGTGGGAGAATCACTTGAGCCTGGGAGTTTGAGGCTACAGTGAGCTATGTCCACAACACTACACTCCAGCCTGGGTGACACAGAGAGATCCTGTCTCAAAAAAAAAAAAAAAATATATATATATATATATATATACACACACACACACACACACACACACACACACACACACACACACATACACACAAATACACAAACAGGCCAGGCACAGTGGCTCATGCCTGTAATCACATTGCTTTGAGAGGCTGAGGCAGGAGGATCTCTTGAGTCCAGGAGTACAAGACCAGCCTTGGCAACATAGTGAGATACTATCTTTACAAAAATATTTTTTATGTTAGCCACGCATGCTGGTGTGTGCCTGTAGTCCCAACTACTCAGGGGGCTGAGGCAGGAGGATCGCTTGAGCCAAGGAGGTTAAGGCTACAGTGAGCTGTGATCATGCCACTGCCCTCTCACCTGAGTGAGACACAGTGAGACCTTGACTCAAAAAAAAAAAAAAAAAATTAATTAATTAATTTAAAAAGAAACAAAAAAGATTACTGTGGCTGTTGTGTGGAAGGAGGCGAGTGAAAATGGTTCGTTTCACCATTTTCTTTTTTCCTTCCCCCCGCCTTGTTTTTTTTTTTTTTTTGAGACTAGAGTCTTGCTCTGTTGCCCAGGCTGGAGTGCAATGGTGCGATCTCAGCTCACTGCATCCTCCACCTCCCAGGTTCAAATGATTCTCCAGCCTCAGCCTCCTGAGTAGCTGGGACTACAGGCACTCACCAGCACACCCAGCGAGTTTTTGTATTTTTAATAGAGACGGGGTTTCACCATGTTGGCCAGGCTGGTCTCGAACTCCTGACTTCCAGTGATCCACCCACCTCAGCCTCCCAAAGTGCTGGGATTAAAGGCATGAGCGACCATGCCTGGCTCATCTCACCATTTTCTGTAGGTGTTGCAGGAATCCTGGAAAGAGACGACTGTGGTTGGATGAGGGAAGTAGCAGCTGAGGAGGGGAGAAGCAAGTGGATTTCTAATATATCTGGAAGTGGAGTCTATGAGATGGCTGATGGAGTGGGTATGGGGGTAAGAGAAAGAGAAGTCAGGCCAGGTACGATGGCTCATGCCTGTAATCCCAGAACTTTGGGAGGCTGAAGTGGGTGGATCACTTGAACTCAGGAATTTGAGACCAGCCTGGGAAACATAGAAGACCTCATCTCTACAAAAAAATACAAAAATTAGCAGGGCATTGTGGCATGCACCTGTAGTCCCAGCTACTTGGGAGGGTGAGGTGGGAGGATTGCTTGAGCTTGGGAGGTCGAGGCTGCAGTGAGCCCTGATTGTGCCACTGCGCTCCAGCCTAGGTGACAGAGTAAGATACTGTCTCAAAAAAAAAAAAGAGAGAGAGAGAAATCAAGGAGCACTCCTACATGAACGGTGGCGCCCTTGAGTCTGGGGGAAGCTAGAGGGAGAAGAAGATTGGGATTGGGGTAGGGGTAGGAAAGGTACAATTGCATTTTGGAGAGGACAGATTTGGAGAAGCTGGGAGGGCAGGGAAGGCATGGGGGCAGAGAAGCAGGATAATTGAGAATGAATCTATTTAGGCCAAGTGCGGTGGCTCACACCTGTAACCCCAGCACTTTGGGAGGCCGAGGCAGGTGGATCACCTGAGGCCAGGAGTTTGAGACCAGCCTGGCCAACATGGTGAAACCCCATTTCTACTAAAAATACAAAAATTAGCCGGGCGAGGTGGTGCCAGCTACTTGGGAGGCTGAGGCAGCAGAATGGCTTGAACCTGGGAGCCAGAGGTTACAGTGAGCCGAGATAGTGCCACTGCACTCCAGCCTGGGCGACAGAGAGAAACTCTGTCTTAAAAAAAAAAAAAAAAAAAAAAAAAAAGAGCAGTGAGTTTACTCAAAGTGATTCAAAGTGACAATAGTCAAAATGGTGTAGAACTGGTGCAAGGACAGAACTGTGGACCAATGAAATAGAAGAAAGAACACAGAAATAAACCCTCACATTTATGGTCAATTGCCTTTTGACATGAGGGCCAAGACCATTCAATGGGGAAAGGACAACGTTTTCAACAAACAGTGCTGAGAAAAGTGGGATATCCATATGCAAAAAAATGCCATTTGACCCTTCCCTCACACCATATACAGAAATTAACTCCAAATGGATCAAAAACCTAAATACAAGGGGTAAAACTTACAAGACTCTTAGAAGAAAACACATTGGCTTTGGCAATAATTTCTTGGATGTGTCACCAAAAATCATAAAAAGGCAATAAAAGAAAAAATAGATAAGTTGAACTTTATCAAAATTTAAAACTTTAAAACAAAATTTTTTTAAGGCAGAGACGGGGTCTCTCTGTTTTGTCCAGGCTGGTCTCAAACTCCTGGGCTCAAGCGGTCCTCCTGCCTCGGCCTCCCAAAGTGCTGGGATTAGAGGTGTGAGCCACTGTGCCCGACCACCAAATTTTAAACTTTTGTGCATCAAAAGAAATTTATCAAGAGAGTAGAAAGACAACCTACAGAAAGGGAGGGAATATTTACAAATCAATATCCAATATACATAAAGAATTCCTACAACTCAACAATGAACAAACCAATTGAAAACTAGTGCCGGGTGCAGTGGCTCATGCCTGTAATCCCAGCACTTTGGGAGGCCAAGGCAGACAGATCACTTGAGGTCAGGAGTTTGAGACCAGCCTGACCAACATGGTGAAACCCTGTCTCTACCAAAAATATAAAAATCGCTGGGTGTGGTGGCACAAGCCTGTAATCCCAGCTACTCAGGAAGCTAAGACAGGAGAATCGCTTGAACCCTGGAGGCGGAGGTTGCAGTGAGCTAAGATTGTGCCATTGCACTCCGGCCTGGGCAACAAGAGCGAAACTCCATCCCAAAAAAAGAAAAAGAAAATAAGAAAGAAAATTGGGCAAAGAACTTGAATAGATATTTCTCCAAAGAAAACAGACAAGTGCCAATAAGCACATGAAAAGATGCTCAACATCGCTAATCATTAAGGAGATTCGAATCGAAAAGGCAATGAGATACCACTTCACACCTTATTAGAATAGCGATGATGTATTTTTTAAAAAACCAGAAAATAACAAGCGCTGCCAAGGATGTAGAAAGACTGGAATCCTTTTGCACTGCTGATGGAAATGTAAAATGGTGAAGCTGCTGTAGAAGACAGTTTGGCAGTTCCTCAAAAAGCTAAAACATAGAGTTACCATATGACCTAGTAATTCCACTACTGTATGTAATTCCACTAGCGCGTGTACTTCCACTTGCGATAATGGATAGGACAGCTAGACAGGAAATCAGCATGGTTACGGAAGACTGGAACAATGCTGTCAACCGACTAAACCTGACAGGCACAAATAGAACATTCGACAACAGCAGACTATATAGTCTTCCCCAGTATACGTGGAACATTCTCCAGGATGAATAGAACATACATTAGGCCATAAAGTGAATCTCAATAAATGTAAGAGGATTGAAATGATGTAGCTCATGCTTATAATCCCAGCACTTTGGGAGGCCAAGATGGAAAGATTGCTTGGGCCGAGGAATTTGAGACCAGCCTGGACAACGTGGCAAAACCCTGTCTCTACTAAAAATACAAATAGTTGGTTGGGCATGGTGGCTCATGCCTGTAATCCCAGTGCTTTGGGAGGCTGAGGTGGGCGGATCATGAGGTTAGGAGTTGGAGACCAGCCTGGTCAACATAGTGAAACCCTGTCTCTACTAAAAATACAAAAATTACCTGGGTGTGGTGGTGCGTGCCTGTAGTCCCTGCTACTTGGGAAGCTGAGGCAGAAGAATCGCTTAAACCTGGGAGGTAGAGGTTGCAGTGAGCCGAGATCACACCACTGCACTCCAGCCTGGGCGACAGAGCAAGACTGCCTCTCAAAAAAAAAAGAAAAAAAAAAAAGCAAACAGTTAGCCAGCTGTGGTGGGGCATGGCTGTAGTCCCAGCTACTAGGGAGGCTGAGGTGGGAGGATCTATTGAGCCTGGGAGGCAGAGGTTGCAGTGAGCGGAGATCCCCACCACCACACTCCAGCCTGGGTGACAAAGTGAGACCTTGCCTCAAAAAGAAAAAAAATATCATGCCAAGTATGTTCTCCTATTACAAAGAAATGAAATTAGACTTCAATAACAGAAAAAAAAATATGAAATTAAAACAATACACTTCTCAATATCCAATTGATCCAAGGAGAAATCACCAAGGCAATCAGAAAATATACCTGGGTGCAGTGGCTCACACCCATAATCCCAGCACTTTCAGAGGCCGAGGTAGGAGGATTGTGTGAGCTCAGGAGTTTGAGACCAGCCTGGGCAACATAGTGAGACCCCATCTCCACATACACATAAAAAAAGCAATTATAAAATACTTCAAGATGCTTAAAAATAAAAATGTAACATACTAAAACTTGTAAAATGTATTAAAAACAGTGCTCAGAGGCCGAGTGCAGTGGCTCATGCCTGTAATCCCAGCACTTTGGGAGACTGAGGTGGGTGGATCACTTGAGGTCAGAAGTTCAAGACCAGCCTGTCCAACATGGTGAAACTCCATCTCTACTAAAAATACAAAAATTAGCTGGGGGTGGTGGCGTGCCCCTGTAATCCCAGCTACTCAGGAGGCTGAGGCACCAGAATGCTTGAACCTGGGAGGCAGAGATTGCAGTGAGCTGAGATCACTTTGCTGCATTCCAGCCTGGGCAACAGAGTGAGATTCCATATGGGAAAAAAAAAAAAAAAAAAAAAGATTAGAGTGGAAATAAATGAAATAGAGAATAGGAAAGCAAGACACAAGATGAATGAAACCAATATTGGCATATTAGTTTTCTAGGGCGCTGCTGTAAAAAAAAATTTCCTACCAACCAGGTGGCCTAAAACAACAGAAATTTAGTTTCTCACAGTTATTTAGAAACCTGAAATCTAGGTGTCAGCCTGGCTGGTTCCTTCCAGAGGTTCAGAGGGAGAAACTGTTCCATGCCCCTCTCCTAGATTTGGTGGTTGCTAACAATTCTTGGCATTCCACGGCTTGTGGACACATCACTCTGATCTCTGTTTCCATCTTTACATAGCATTCTCCACTGTGTGTCTGTGTCCACATCTCTTTTCTTTTTTTGTTTTTTTGAGACAGAGTCTCGCTCTGTCACCCAGGCTGGAGTGCAGTGGCGCTATCTCGGCTCACTGCAAGCTCCGCCTCCCAGGTTCATGCCATTCTCCTGCCTCAGCCTCCCGAGTAGCTGGGACTACAGGCGCCCGCCACCACGCCCGGCTAATTTTTTGTATTTTTAGTAGAGATGGGGTTTCACAGTGTTCGCCAGGATGGTCTTGATCTCCTGACCTTGTGATCTGTCCGCCTCGGCCTCCCAAAGTGCTGGGATTACAGTGTGAGCCACCGCACCCGGCCTCTTTCTTCATATGAGGACATCAGTCATTGGATTAAGGCCCACTCCACTCCACTATGACCTGATCTTCACTTGGTTGTATCTACAAAGACCCTATTTCCAAATAACATCACATTTGCATATTCTGGGGGCTAGAACTCAAACACATCTTTCTGGAGGAAACAATTTAACCCATAACATTGATTCTTTGAAAAGATAAACATAATTGACAAATGTTTAGCCAGACCAAATTGAGAGAGAGAAAGAGAGAGAGAGAGAGAGAGAGAGAGAGGACTCAAATAAGAAAATCAGGAATGAAAGAGGAGATACTACTACCTACCTTACAGAAATAAAAAGTATTGGAAGGGAGCCAGGCACAGTAGCTCATGCCGGTAATCCCAGCACTTTGGGAGGCTGAGGTGGGAGGATCACTTTAGGCCAGAAGTTCAAGACCAGCCTGGGCAACATAGGAGTCCCAGCCTCTACAAAAATAAAAAAATTAGCCAGGCATGGTGGTGCACACCTGTGGTCCCAGCTGCTTGGGAGGCTGAGATGGAAGAACTGCTTGGGCCTGGGAGGTTGAGCCTGCAGTGAGCTATGATCATGCCACTGCACCCCAGCCTGGGCAACAGAGTGAGATCCTGGAAAAGAAAAGAAAAGAAAGAGGGAGAGAGAGAAAGAGAGAAAAAGAAAGAAAGAAAGAGAAAAAGAAAGAGAAAGAAAAATGAAAGGAAGAAAGGAAGAAAGAAAGAAAGAAAGAAAGAAACAAACAAACAAACAACTACCAAAATTGACTCAGGAAGGAATAGAACAGACACATAACCAGCAGAGTTATCAAAAAACCTCCAACAAATAAAGGTCCAGGACCAGATGGTTTTATTGGTGAACCGATTTTGACAACAGTGTCAAGATCATTCTAGAGGGAAGAGTCTTTTCAACAGATAGTGTTGGGACAACTGGATACCTACATGCAAAATAATAAAGAACTCCATCTCATGTGCAAAATCCATTCAAAATAGAAGACAGCTAGATATAAGTGCTAAAACTATCAACTCTTTTTTTCCTTTTTTTTTTTTTTTTTGAGATAGAGTCTCACTCTGTTGCCCAGGCTGGAGTGCAGTGGCAAGATCTCAAAAATTAGCTGGGTGTGGTGGTGCATGCCCTGTAATCCCAGCTACTCAAGAGGCTGAGGCAGGAGAATCACTTGAACTTGGGAGGTGGAGGTTGCAGTGAGCTGAGATCACACCACCGTGCTCTAGCCTGGGCAACAAAGCAAGACTCTGTCTCAAGAAAAAGAAAGAAAGAAAGAAAGAAAGAGAGAAAAGACAACCCACCTAAATGGGAGAAATGTGTGTAAATCACCTATCTGATAAAGGCTTAGTATCCACAATATATAAAGAATGCCTACAACTCAACAATAACAAGACAGCTCAATTAAAAATTGGTCAAAGGGCTGGGCAGTCTGGCTTACATTTGTTGTAATCCCAGCATTTTGGGAGGCCAAGGTAAAAGGATCGCTTGAGCCCAGGAGTTCAAGATCAGCCTGGACGACATAGCCAGATCATATCTCGTTTAAAAAAAAAAAAAAAGAAGAAGAAGAAAACAAAATCTCAGTTAGAATTGTACACCAAAAAGAATAAATTTCCCTGTATGTAGATTTTCAAGTAAAATTTAAATATGAAGATATTTCCAGTTTCTTGAGAGTAGACCCTAAATCTGGATCAATTTCATTCCTCTCAGGGAGCCTAGTACACTGCCTGATGTTTAGTAGTTGCTTATTAAACAATAATTAAATGGACATATTTTCTATGGGTAAGCATTAGCACCTTTAGGGCAACTACTTTTTTCATTCCCATAGCCCATGGGGCTAGGAAGAGGTTCCTATTTCTTAGCAATTTTGACAACCATTTAATGACAGTGAGAACATAATGACCTAGCGAATCATTTTCTGAAATGTTACCAGAGGCTAACATAGGTCAGTGTATCCTACGCTTTCGAGAGAAACCTCAATCTGACTAGACAGACTTTCTTCTACCCACAACTTCTCCATCTTCTTCTTCTTCTCCTTCTCCTTCTTCTTCTTTTTCTTGAGGTGGGGTCTTGCTCTGTTGCCCAGACTGGAGTGTAGTGGTGCGATTTTGGCTCACTTCAACCTCCACCTCCAGGGCTCAAGCAATTCTCCCACCTCAGTCTCCTGAGCAGCTGGGACTACAGGCACACACCACCATGTCCAACTGATTTTTTGTAGAGAGGAGGTTTCGCCATGTTGCCCAGGCTGGTCTTGAATGAACTCCTGGACTCAAATGATCCTCCCTCCTCAGCCTCCCAAAGTGTTGAGATTACAGGCATGAGCCACCATGCCCGGCAAACCTTTGCTTTTTTATAAGCTTGCTGAAGTTTGAAGTTGTTATTGTAGCATAATAGTGAACACCGATCTATACAAAAGTTGATACCCAAGTACAAAAATCTACAGGCAATATTAGCTTTGGGGCCAGGTGGTGACTGTCGTTGGAGGTTGGAAAAATGGCAGCCCACCTCATGCACTGGGACAACCTTTGCCAAAATCCTCACTTGAAATAACATGGAAAGAAGATAACTTAGCAAATGAATTTTTTGGCTTTGGGTAAAGAAATGGGAAAAGGAATTTTGGTAACACGAGTTGGTTTCTATTGGTTACATCTGACAAGCTGCAATAAAAAAGAATGAGCCAGTTTGCAGGCAGAATGGTTTTTTTTTTTTTTTTTTTTTTTTTTTTTTGAGATGGAGTTTTGCTCTTGTCACCCAGGCTGGCACACGATGGTGCAATCTCGGCTCACTGCAACCTCCGCCTCCTGGGTTCAAGCGATTCTCATGCCTCAGCCTTCCAAGTAGCTGGGATTACATGTGCCCACTACCAGCCCAGCTAATTTTTGTATTTTTAGTAGAGACGGGGTTTCACCATGTTGGCCAGGCTGGTCTCGAACTCCTGACCTTAAATGATCTGCCCACCTTGGCCTCCCAAAGTGCTGGGATTACAGGGGTGAGCCACCACACCCGGTCGCAAGCAGAATTTAAAGGTAATATAGAAAGTCCAGAAATTCCAGGGCTTACAAAGTAGAAAGGTGAGTCTAATTCCCAAAAGGTGAATGATAAAACTGAGAAGTCTTTGTGAGAAAAAGCTTTATGTATAATACTCAGCCTCATGGTTATGGCAAATCAAGGATAAACGGGTTGAACTCTGTTAAAACTTCTGAATCCATTAATAGGGTACCAAGTAAATTTTTTTTTTTTTTTTTTTTTTTGAGATGGAGCCTAGCTCTGTCATCCAGGCTGGAGTGCAGTGGCGTGATCTTGGTTCATTGCAACCTCTGCCACCCAGGTTCAAGCGATTCTCCTGCCTCAGCCTTCTGAGTAGCTGGGATTACAGGTGCCTGCCACTATGCCCTAATTTTTTATTTTTAGTAGAGATAGGGTTTCACCATCTTGGCCAGGCTGGTCTTGAACTCCTGACCTCATGATCCACCTGCTTCAGTCTCCCAAAGTGCTGGGATGACAGGTGTGAGCCACCAGGCCCTGCCGTAAATACTTTCAACTGGACAAAATGACCAAGGATTATGGGGCCAAGAGCGCACCCAGACACTGTGGCTCACATCTGTAATCTCAGCACTTTGGAAGGCCAAGGTGGGTGAGTCACTTGAGCCCAGGAGTTCGAGATCAGCCTGGACAACATGGCAAAACTCTCTTTTTACAAATTACAAAAAATTAGCTGAGCATGGTGGTGCATACTTGTAGTCCCAGCCACCCAGGAGGCTGAGGTGGGAGGATCACTTGAGCTTGGGAGGTCGAGGCCATAGTGAGCCATGACTGCACCACTGCCCTCTAGCCTGGGTGGCAGTGTGAGACCCTGTCTAAAAAAAAAAAAAAAAAAAAAAAGAGGCCGGGTACGGTGACTCACTCATGCCTGTAATCCCAGCACTTTGGGAGACCAAGGCGGGTGGATCATGAGGTCAGGAGATTGAGACCACCCCAGCCAGCATGGCAAAACCCCGTCTCTACTAAAGATACAAAAAATTAGCTGGATGTGATGGTGTGCGCCTGTAATCCTGGCGACTCAGGAGGCTGAGGCGAGAGAATCGCTTGAACCCGGGAGGAGGAGTTTGCAGTGAGCCCAGACGGTGCCACGGCACTCCAGCCCGAGCAACAGAGTGAGACTCCATCTCAAAACAAAACAAAAAAGAGAGAAAGACAGAACGGCCCTCCGAGGAAGACCGGAAGTTCAAGGATCTGCAATGAAGTCTAGAGATGCATGTCTCAGAAAGTGTCACTACCACTTAGAGCTGGCCAGAACCACATATTTATGAAATCAATTAAAATTTTTTTGAGGCAGGGTCTTCTTATTCTGTTGCCCAAGCTAGAGTACAGTGGCGCAATCCTTCAGCCTCCCAGGCTCAAGTGATACCCCCACCTAAGCCTCCCAAGTAGCTGGGACTACAGGTATGCGTCAGCTAATTTAAAAATTTTTAAAAAAACTTTTTTTTTTTTTTTTGTAGAGATATGGGGTCTTGCTATCTTGCCCAGGCTTGTCTTGCCCTCCTGGGCTCAAGTCATCCTCCCTCCTTGGCCTCCCACAGTGTTGGAATTACAGATGTGAACCACCATACTTATCCCAAAACCATCTAAATTTTTGGGAAATGTGTACCACCCAAAGAAGCATTCGTCTGAACTCCAAGAAACAGTGACCATTTCAATACTTAAAATGACTCTTTGACTTACCAACATTCCGCAGCAGGAAGCAAGGTGAGAACGCCACTCAGCTCCATGGAGAACATACAGGCAATGGTGACCTCAGATATGGCCATTGGGTTTAATGAGCCTCCCAGGGGTTGGAGCAGAGACAGCCATCAAGAACAAGGGTCCTGGCCGGGTACAGTGGCTCACGCCTGTAATCCTAGCACTTTGGGAGGCTGAGGGTGGGCAGATCACTTCAGGTCAAGAGTTCGAGACCAGCCTGGCCAACATGGCAAAACCCCATCTCTACTAAAAATACAAAAACTAGCTGGGTGTGGTGGCGTGCACCTGTAGTCCTAGCTACAGGGGAGGCTGAGGCAGGAAAATCGCATGAACCCGGGAGGCGGAGGTTTCAGTGAGCCGAGATCGTGCTACTGCACTCCAGCCTGGGTGACAGAGTGAGACTCCATCTCAGAAAAAAACAAAACACAAAAAACAAAACAAACAAACAGAAAAAACCACAAGCAATCAGGCAGCCACTTCCAGGGACAGATCAAGACCTAGTCAAGAAATTTTCCCCATTCCCAGGTAGGGAGCTTTGGCAACGGATGCCCAGGGCATATGCCTTTTTTTTTTTTTTTTTTTTTTTTTAAAGAGATGGGATCTTTCTATGTTGCTCAGGCTGGTCTCAAACTCCCGGGCTCAAGCGATCCTCCTACCATGGCCTCCCAAAGTGCTGGGATGACAGGTATGAACCACTCTGCCGGGCCAGCATATGCCTTTTAGAACTGCTGTGGGCCAGTCGGCTCCTGCGTTCCACGCTTCCCGTATATGAGTGGGAGTGACCAGCAGGGCTAACCCTTTCTATTTCACTATTGTATGCTGGTAAATACTGGAGAGGAGATCAGATAACTTCCCTGTTTAGTTCATTGCTCCATGGATTGAGGACAGCCAAAACTGATCTGAAACGGAGACTATCACAAGACCCTAGACTTTGAGCCTCATGCTATGACTGGGTGGGATTTGGGGTGTTTTCCTAGAAGAGGGGAATGACTATATTTTCATGTGTAGGGCGGGAAGCGTGTTTTCTTTGAAGAGGGGAGTGACTGTATTTTCATGTGTAGGGCAGGAAGGAAAGCACTCACCAAGAGGGTGGACTGTGGTCTGTTGCCTCATGATTCCAAATATTTGCTGCTCTTCCCTGTAAAAGGAGCATCAGCCTGCCCCTTGGTATACTGCTGTGGTAACCCTTTATGTGGGAATTCATATGAAGAATTATCTGCCTGGTGTGGTGGCTCACGCCTGTAATCTCAGTACTTTGAGAGGCCGAGACGGGAGGATTGCTTGAGCCCAGGAGTTCAAGACCAGCCTGGGCAACATGCTGAAACCCTGTCTCTACAGAAAAAAGCAACAACAAAAATTAGTCCGGCGTGGTGGTCGCACGCCTGTAGTCCCAGTTACTCAGGAGTCTGAGGCAGGAGGATTGCTTGAGCCCAGAAGCTCAAGACTTCAGTGAGCTGTGATCGCACCACTGCATTCCAGCCTTGGCGACTGAGGGAGACCCTATCTCAACCCTCCCCCATCCCCCCAAAAAATATGAACAAATGTCAAGGTTACTGGGGTAGATCCTAAATCTGAATCATCTTTGTACTTCCCAGAGAGCCTGGGACATTATCATCTATGCACAGTAGTTATTAAGATAAATGATAATCAGAATCAACCTAGGTACCCATCAATGGTGGACTGGATAAAGAAAATGTGGTTCAGCCAAGCATGGTGGCTCACACCTGTAATCCCAGCACTTTGGGAGGCTGAGGTGGGTGGATCACCTGGGGTTGGGAGTTCGAGACCAGCCTGACCAACATGGAGAAACCCCGTCTCTACTAAAAATACAAAATTAGCTGGGCATGGTGGCGCATGCCTGTGATCCCAGCTATTCGGGAGGCTGAGGCAGGAGAATCGCTTGAACCCAGGAGGCAGAGGTGGCGGTGAGCCGAGATTGTGCCATTGTACTCCAGCCTGGGCAACAAGAGTGAAACTCCATCTCAATAAATAAATAAATAAATAAAACAAAAAAAGTGGTCCATATATATCATGGAATATTATACAGCCATAAAAAATAATGAAACGATGTCATTTGCAGTCAGAAGGATGCATCTGGAGGCCATTATCCTAAGCAAACTGATGCAGAAACAAACAATTAAATACTGCATGTTCTTTCTTAGCAAAGGGAGCTAAGCACTGGGTATACACGGACACAAAGATGGGAATGATAGGCCGGGCACAGCGGCTCACACCTGTAATCCCAGCACTTCGGGAGGCCAAGGTGGGTCAAAACCAGCACTTGAGGTCAAAACCAGCCTGGCCAACATGGTGAAACTCTGTCTCTACTAAAAATACAATAATTGGCCAGATGTGGTGGTGGGCACCTGTAATCCCAGCTACTCTGGAGTCTGAGGCAGGAGAATTGCTTGAGCCCAGAAGGCAGAGCCTGCAGTAAACCAAGATCACGGCACTGCACTTCAGCCTGAGCAACAAAGCAAGACTTTGTCTCAAAAAAAAAAAAAAAAAAAAGATGGGAGCGATAGACACTGGGGACTACTGGAATGGGGAGGGAGGGAGGCAAGGACTGATAAACGACCTATTGGGTCCAGTGTTCACTACTTGGGTGATGGGATCATTCAAACCCCAAACCTCAGCATCCGGAAGTATACCCATGTAAAAAACCTGCCCGTGCACCTCTGAATCTAAAGTGAAAGTTGAAATAAAAAGTCATTTAAGGCCAGGCACGGTGGCTCACGCCTGTAATCCTAGCACTTTAGGACGCTGAGGCAGGTAGATTGCCTGAGGTCAGGGGTTTGAGACCAGGCTGGCCAACATAGAGAAACCCCATCTCTACTAAAAATACAAAAACTAGCTGGGTGTGGTGGTGGCAGGTGTAATCCTAGCTACTCCAGGGGCTGAGGCAGGATAATCATTTGAACCCGGGAGGTGGAGGTTGCAGTGAGCCAAGATTGCGCCACTGTACTAAAGCCTGGGGGACAGAGTAAGACTCCGTCTCAGGAAAAAAAAAAAAAAAAGTCATTTGACTTATTTTTAAAAATTTCAAAATAAATGATAACTAGATTAAAAATCATCTTCATTGGACGACCATTAGCAACTTTAGGGCAAATATTCTTCCATTTCCATGGCCTGGTGCTAACAAGAGGTGGCTATTTCTCAGCGATTACAAGCCTTCAATCACAGTGAACACACACTGACTTAGGAGAGTCCCACTCTGAGATATTGCTGCCAACCAAGATCAATGGACCCTATGCCTTCCAGAGAAATAGACCCTCAGCCATAGTCCCCCAACCACCACTTCTTCTATACATTTTGACCTTACTTCCTCTGCCTCTTCCCAGCTGCAGCTGAATTTGCTAAACACACACACACACACACATACATGCACACACACTCCTACCTCAATCTGTTGAAAACTCCCCAGACCAAAATGTTCTTTTCTTTTCTTTTTTTTTTTGAGATGGAGTCTCGCTCTGTCACCCAGGCTAGAGTTCAGTGGCACAATCTCGGCTCACTGCAACCTCCCAGATTCAAGCGATTCTCCTGTCTCAGCCTCCTAAGTAGCTGGGATTACAGGCACATGCCACCATGCCTAGCTAGTTTTTGTACAAAATGTTCCTTTCTTGCTAGATAGTCCTAAGATCAGCTATCTGGTAAAACACAAGTCTACTGACAATCCAACTTTTGATTTATCTCTTTCTTTAAAAAAATTTTTTTTTTTTTTTTAGAGATGGGGTCTTGCTGCGTTGCCCAGGCTGGTCTCCAACTCCTGGCCTCAAGTGATCTTCCTGCCTCAGCCTCCCAAAGTGCGGGGATTACAGATGTGAGCCATTCCACCTGGTTTCAGTTTATCTCTTCCTTGTTAAATACTTGCAAATACATTTTCACAGAGAGTCCCAGAGTCTAAGAGTCCGAGTCACAAGTGGAAGTACAAGGTGTGCAAACTTGCCCACTACAAGGAGGTGCCAGAAGAAAATATCCCAGCCCAACACACTTGGCCAACAGTGGGTGGATTTTTTTCTCTGAAACTGTATGAAATTACAATTGGTGCTTAAACAACATGAGTTTGAACTATGTGGGCCAGTTATAAACAATGTTTTTCTTTTAAAGATGGGGTCTTGCTATGTTGCCCAGTCTGGACTCAAACTCCTGGGCTCAAGCAATCCTCCTGCCTCAGCCTCCTAAAGCATTGGGATGATAGAAGGGAGGCACCCAGCTGCTTATTATGTCATCAATTCCCTTTTATAATCAACCAAAGTCCTGAATTGTCTCACATGGGCTACAGTTAAGCTACAATTACCAAGTAGTCTACTGGGTTTATGGGCTTAGGTTTAGGTGTTTACAAACCTCCCTGTTAAAATTCTTTTTTTTCTTTTTTATTTTTTGAGACAGGGTCTCACTCTGTCGCCCAGGCTGGAGTGCAGTGGTGCGATCTTGGCTCACTGCAACCTCTGCCTCCCGGGTTCAAGTGATGCTTCTGCCTCAGCCTCCTGAGTGACTGGGATTACAGGAGCACACCATCATGCCCGGCCAATTTTTGTATTTTTGGTTGAGACGGGGTTTTGCCATGTTGGCCAGGTTGGTCTCGAACTCCTGACCTCAGGTGATCCACCTGCCTCGGCCTCCCAAAGTGCTGGGATTACAGACGTGAGCCACTGCACCTGGCCTCTGTTAAAATTCTTCTTACCAATTTCACACCACTGTTTTCACTGCCAAGATACATTTGGATTCCACTGTCCTACAAAACTGCTCACCTGGCAGAGTGGGCTTATTTTCAGGCTGGCCAGTGGATCATTCAAAAGTCCATCCAGACCAGATGCTCATGCTTGTAATCCTGACACTTGGGGAGGCTGAGGCGGGAGGATCGCTTGAGCCCAGGAGTTTGTGACCAGCCTGGGCAACATCATGAAATCCCGTCTCTACAAAAAATTGTAAAAACTTAGCTGGACATGAAGCTGCATACCTGTAGTCCTAGCTACTCAGTAGGCAGAGGTGGGAGGATCTCTTGAGGCTAGGAGTTGGAGGCTGCAGTGAGCTATATGATTGCACCACCGCACTCCAGACTGGGTGACAGAGTGAGAACTTGTCTCAAAATAAAATAAAATAAAAATAAAAGAAGGCCGGAGGTGGTGGCTCACGCCTGTAATCCCAGTACTTTGGGAGGCTGAGGCAGGCGGATCACCTGAGGTCAGGAGTTTGAGACCAGCCTGGCCAACGTGGTGAAACCCATCACTACCAAAAAATACAGGTGGCATGCACCTGTAATCCCAGCTACTCAGAAGGCTGAGACATGAGAATTGCTTGAACCCGGGAGGCAGAGGTTGCAGTGAGCTGAGATAGTGCCAGCGGACTCCAGCCTGGGTGACAGAGTGAGACCCCTCTGGCTGTCTCTAGTCTGAGACAATTTGAGTAACCTCCCTGCCTGGCCAGTGTGGCCCCTTGGGACTGCAAGCCCAGCCCTCTAACAGAGACAACCAGACAGATGCAAACCAGGACACCTAGGGATGGACAGCAGGGCTCCATCCTCCTGTTCAGTGTTGCCACCGGGATCTCAAATGAAGATGGAGAAGCTCTCATTTTTGCCAGACACCATGGCTCACTCCTGTTATTCCAGCACTTTGGGAGACTGCGGCAGGAGAATTGCTTGAGGCTGGGTATTGGAGACCAGCCTGGGCAACTTAGCAAGGCTTTGTCTCTACACACATGAAAAATGGCTGAGGGTGGTGGCTTGTGCCTCTGGTCCCAGCTACTCAGGAGGCTGAGGCAGGAGGATCGCTGGAGCCCAGGAGGTTGAGGCCGCACCACTGGTGCAAGCCATGGTCGCACCACTGCACTCCAGCCTGGGTGATGGAGCAAGACCCTGTCTCTAAAAAAAAGCCCTGATTTTCAAGAGTGCGTGCCCAAATCTGGAGGTGGGAGAGGAGACATTCAGGATCCTAACACGCTAGAGAAAAGGTCCAAATCTTAGGAGATGAAATAGCTAAGCCTCTGGTCACAAAGCCATGACCAAGTCCCAGAAAGGAGAGGCGTGGCACTGCACGAAAAGACTCGGGGGTTTTAGAAAAGAAGCTGTGAACCGGGTGTGGTGGCTCATGCCTGTAATCCCAGGCATGGGATTACACTTTGGCAGGCCGAGCGGGGTGGATCAATTGAGGTCAGGAGTCCAAGACCAGCCTGGCCAACATGGTGAAACCCCGTCTCTACTAAAAATACAAAAATTAGCCAGGTGCGGTGGTGGGTGCCTGTAATCCCAGCTACTTGGGAGGCTGAGGCAGGAGAATCGCTTGAACCTGGAAGGCAGAGTTTGCAGTGAGCTGAGATTGCCCCACTGCACTCCAGCATGGGTGACAAGAGCAAGACTCTTGTCTCAAAAAAAAAAAAAAAAGGCCAGCCTGGCAACATAGTGAGACCCATCTCTACCAAAAAATTTTTAAAAATTAGCTAAGTGTGGTGGGACATACCTGTAGTCCCAGCTACTAGGGAGGCTGAGGTAGGAGGATCGCTTGAGCCTGGGAGGTTGAGGCTGCAGTGAGCCAAGATTGCACCACTGCACGCCAGCCTGGGTGACAGAGTGAGACCCTGTTTCTAAAAGAAAAAAAAAAAAAAAACATTGATTATTTTTACATACTTTTTTAGGTCAGGGATTCAGAAATGACTTAGGTACACAGTTTGAATTTAAGGTTTCTCTTAAGGTTGTAGACAAGATGTCGGCCAGGTCTACAGCCATCTGTCAGCGTCACTGAGCTGGAGACACTGAGGCATTCCTGCCCTTTCACGGTCTTGACATTTTCAAAGACTACTGGACAGTTACTTTGTAGAATGTCCATCAATTAGGGTTTGTCTGATGTTATCTTGTGGTTAGATTGAGGCTATACATTTTTCTCAATGAGACCATAACAGTACAGTTGTGTCCTTTTTATTTATTTTTTGAGACAGGGTCTCACTCTGTCACCCAGCCTGGAGTACAGTGGTGAAATCATAGCTCACTGCAGCCTTGACCTCCCAGGCTTAAGCAATCCTCCCACCTCAGCCTCCCAAGTAGCTGGAATTACAGGTATGCATCATTGTGCTAATTTTTGTAATTTTGTAAAGACAGGGTCTCATTATGTTGCCCAGGCTGATCTCGAATTCCTGAGCTCAAGTGATCCTCCTGCCTCAGCCTCCTAAAGTGCTGGGATTACAGGTGTGAGCTACTGTACTCAGCCTCCAAGCTGTGTCCTTTTTAGTGTATCACAGTAGCGGGTTCATGATGTCATTATATCTCATTGCTAGTGATGTTCACCTTGACCATTTGGTTCAAGTGGTGTCTTCTGAGATTTTCCACTGTTCTGTTACCATGTTTCACTTTGTACTTAATAAAATCATGAAGTCTCCTAAAGCTTCCTCAGGCATCTACATTTGTCAAACCTCCCTGGGTGATTCCATTGTGCTACCGGGGTTGAAAACCACTGAATAGGTAGATCAAGTTCATGGAGGAGCTAACAAGATGGGTGAGATGGGGAATTGAGAAGAGGTGACATGAGGAATGGCTGAACGCCTGGAGAATGTAAGAGTCAGGGACTGGCTGGGCACGGTGGGTCATGCCTCTAATCCCAGCACTTTGGGAGGCTGAGGTGGGTGGATCACCTGAGATCAGGAGTTCGAGACCAGCCTGGTCAACATGGTGAAACCCCATCTCTACTAAAAATACACACAAAAAAATTAGCCAGGCGTGGTGGTGGGTGCCTGTAATCCCAGCTACTCAGGAGGCTGAGGCGGGAGAATTACTTGAGCCTGGGAGGTGGAGGTTGTAGTGAGCCAAGATCATACCACTGCACTCTAGCCAGGGCAACAAGAGCGGAACTCTGTCTCAAAAACAAAAAACAAAAAACAAAGTCAGGGACTAACATGTTTGAAAATATTTGAAGGGTTGTCAAGTGTGAATAGTTGCTGTGCAAACCAAAAACAAAATTCTAAGCACCCCAATCAACAGAATGGACCCCTCTTTCAGCCATGGGCACTCCAAAGTTAGTGCCTCATTATACCTCATTATACCTCATTATACCCACCTCCCTTTGAAATTCAGGTGCAGCAAAAGAGCATGAACATTAAAAGACAGACCTTAAGACTGACAAAACAGATTCTTTGTAGCAATAAGATACCAGCATGACAGATAGCAGGCCCTGAAAGAAATCAAAGTATTTTACCCACAACTATATTTCTTTGAGATACATACACACACACACACACACACACACACACACACATATATATGTGTGCGCGCGTATATATATGTGTGTGTATATGTATAGGAATGTAATGGTGTGATCTTGGCTCACTGCAACCTCTGCCTCCCAGGTTCAAGTGATTCTTGTGCCTTAGCCTCCCAAGTAGTTGGGATTACAGGTGCCAGCCACCATGCCCAGCTAATTTTTGTATTTTTAGTAGATATGGGGTTTTGCCATGTTGGCCAGGCTGGTCTTGAACTCCTGACCTCAGGTGATCCACCCACCTCGGCTTCCAAAGTGCTGGGATTACAGGCGTGATCCACTGTGCCCGGCTTCTTTGACATATTTTGAAATGGCCCTGCAAAACTGTCTTTTGTGTGGAACATCTACGTTCTATAGGGAATCCCCTTCCCTTTCCAGGTCTTTTTCCTGATTTAGGAGGGAATTAACTAAGAGTCTGGCATTATTTTAAGTCTGATAAGAAACATTTACCATCTATTCTCTCTGAAACCTGCTACCTGGAGGCTTCATCTACATAATAAGAACCTTGGTCTCCACAACCCCTCATCTTAACCCAGACACTTCCTTCTCTTGATTCCAAGTGTTTAGATAATGACCTAAGTCTTTCAACAATTGCCAATCAGAAAATCTTTGAATCCACCCAGGACCTGAAAGCCCTCCCCACACCCTGCCTTTGAGTTGTCCTGCCTTTCCGGACTGAACCAGTGCATACCTTACATGTATTGGTTGATGTCTTATCTCTCCCTAAAACATATAAAACTAAGCTGCAGCCCCACCACCTTGGGCACAGATTCTCAGGACCTCCTGAGGCTGTGTCATTGGTCATGGTCCTCACATTTGGCTCAGAATAAACTACTTCAAATATTCTGCAGAGTTTCATTCCTTATTGACAAAATAAGTAGAATCTGGGAAAACTAGTCTTTTAAAGTTGCAAGAAGTTTCTATGATCTCAGAATGGGTAGCCTTGGGTTTGCCTTCTGGATGATTATTTTTTATGGGAACCATATTTTTATTTTTGTTACTTAAAAAGCATTTTTTTTTTTTTTTTTTTTAGGTCAGACACCGTGGCGCACGCCTGTAATCCCAGCACTTTGGGAAGCTGAGGCGGGTGGATTGCTTGAGCTCAAGAGTTTGAGAGCAGCTTGGGCAACATGATGAAACCCTGTGTACAATTTTTTTTCTTTTTTAATACAGAGTCTCACTCTGTCACCCAGGCTGGAGTACAGTGGCATGATCTGGGCTCACTGCAACCTCCACCTTCTGGGTTCAAGTGATTCTCCCGCCTCAGCTTTCTAAGTGGCTGGGATTATAGGCGCACATCACCACACCCAGATAACTTTTGTATCTTTAGTAGAGATGGGGTTTCACCATGTTGGCCAGGCTGGTCTTGAACTCCCGACCTCAGATGATCCACCTGCCTTGGCCTCCCAAAGTGTTGGGATTATGGGCGTGAGCCACCGCACCCAACTCCAAATTTTCTTTTTTAAAATTGGCCACGTGTGGTGGTAAGCACCTGTAGTCCCCACCACTCAGGAGGCTGAGGTAGGACGATTGCTTGAGCCCAGGAGGTCGAGGCTGCAGTAAGCCGATTGTGCCACTGCACTGCAGCCTGGCAATGACAGTGGGACTATCTCAAAAAACACAAAGCAAACAAACAAACAAACAAACAAGACAGGGTCTCCCTAAGTTGCCCAGGCTGGTCTCGAACTCCTGAGTTCAAGCAATCCTCCTGCCTCAGCCTCCCAAAGTGCTGGGATTGTAGGCATAAACCATCACGCCAGCCTCTACGGGAGCCATAAAGTGGTCTATTTAATCACGCACTTGTCAAACCAATTCTATCCGTGATTCTTGGGGAAATCTGTGAAGTCCCATCTATCTGGAAAGATGTTGTGGAAGCTGAAATAACTCCCTCTTGGAAGCCAGGCTTCTGATTAACCCTGGTTCCAGGAATGCCTCTAAGATTTCCAGTTTATCTATCATTCCTTGTATAAAAGCACATACTTACCATTAATCCTGCCCTTATGCCAGAGGCGTTTGAACCAGAGTGACTCTATCTTGAGTGAGGGCTGAGAAAAATGAGGCTGGGGCTTGCTGGACTGCATTCCCAGAAAGTGGGGTATTCCTAGCCTCTAGATGTTTACAGTTAATGGAAGAGATTGATAATGTTTACTAAACAGACCCAGATTTAGGAGTGTCCTGATATCCTGGTATCTTGAGAACAGAAGCATTCCTACGATAACTTCGATTCCTGCAAAATACAGTAAGAAAATTAATCCTTTATCACAAACCCTTGTAGCAGAATACATCTCCTCATAATCTTTTCTTATGCTATATATAAACGAGTATTATCCCTAGGGTGGACGTGTTCCTCCTCTGCCTTTTGGGAACACCCTAATCTGTCTGTGGAGTAGCTGTGTCTTTCTCTACGTTACTTTCCTAATAAACTTGCTTTGACTTGACTCTATGAACTCGCCCTGAATTCTTTCTGGTGTGAGATCCAAGAACCCTCTGCTGGGGTCTGGATCAGGACCCCTTTCCGGTAACACTTAGATCAAATCAACCTTGATAAACGCGTACATACTGTAAATCCTGCCCTTAAGCAAATTCCTACACATGCCCTCTGGAGCATGTGCATTCTTTCCTTATGGTATATAGTTCCTGGGTCCGGGATGTAACAGCATGGAGATCTACCTGCCTTGTGGCCACCCAAGATGATGCTTCTGTCCATATCTCCCCCAGTGAAACACCCCGTGATGACAAACTGGATTTGTCTGCTTCGTTCTTTGGTTTCTTGGCTCCTTCTGTACTTAGGGGCCATTTTGCATGTAAGGTCCTATTGTGAAACAGAGGTTTAATATGAGTCACTGTTCAGTTTGGAAATATACATTATTGTTCCTATTGATCTCCACTTCTGCAGGGGTGTTTCCCGTTCTGGAAATCTCTCTGCTGGCCCCTGGGGCGCCTCCATGAACGGTGGAATCAGAGGCTGGCACAGTGGTTCACATCTGTAATCCTAGCACTTTGGGAGGCCAAGGTGGGAGGATTGCTTGAGGCTAGGAGTTCAAGACCAGCCTGAGCAACATAGTAAGATCTCATCACAGATATATACATATATGTGTGTGTGTGTGTGTACATATATGTATATGTGTGTGTGTATGTATATATTTTTTTAATTAGCCAGGTGTGGTGGCAATCTTATAGTTTCAGCTACTTGGGAGGCTGAGGTAGGAGGATCACCAGATCCCAGGAGTTCAAGGCTGCAGTGAGTTATGAATATGCCATTGAACTCCAGCCTGAATGATAGAGTGAGGTCCTATACCTATTAAAATATGAAAGAAAAAAAAAAAAAAACACCGGGCGCGGTGGGTCACATCTGTAATCGCAGCACTTTGGGAGGCCAAGGTGGGCAGATCACGTGAGGTCAGGAGTTCGAGACCAGCCTGGCCAACATGGTGAAACCCTGTCTCTACTAAAAATATAAAAAAATTAGCCAAGTGTGGTGGCTCACGCCTGTAATCCCAGCTACTTGGGAGGCTGAGGCAGGAGAATCGCTTGAACCTGGGAGGCGGAGGTTGCAGTGAGCTGAGATTGCGCCACTGCACTCCAGCCTGGGCGACAGAGTGAGATGCAGTTTCAAAAACAAAACAAACAAATAAATAAAAACAACAACAAAGTGACAGCAGGATGGTGGCGTCTGTCTTGCTTACAGGCTCTCTTGAGGGTTAGATACAGTGTCTGGCATGCAATAGACGCTGGTCACTGGTAAATGCTCATTACTTGGCAGGGAGTCTTCCAGCTCTGAGTCCAGCCTGCAAACACCCCATATGACTTTTTGGACAGAAACACAGGCACTGTGACACTAGGCTGGAGGCAAGGTATGTGGGGAGGGCTGGCCTGGGGAAATAACGTTATTTTCAGATCCAATAAAGCTTCCTAAAGCTGAGGCCAACTAACAGGTGTCCGTCAAATACTTACCTTGTGTAGGATTCTTCTGTGTATTTGGGTCCAGCGGTCAGCGAGAGGCTGGGAGCTACTGAAATACCCATCCAGGGCCCCAGGGAGGGTTAAGGACAGGGTTAAACTGGACTTCAATTCTCATCATCCTGACGCAGCAAGAAGGAAATGTCTCTTATCAGTGTGGGTGGGAGCTGTGCTTCCGCTGAAAAGAGTGGAAATTTCATCAAAAGTTGTCCTGGAAAGAGGCCAGTCTTTGGAACAGAAAAAAAAAAAAAAAGAAAAGAAAGAAAGAAAGAAAGAAAAGAAAAGGCCGGGTACGGTGGCTAATGCCTGTAATCTCAGAACTTTGAGAGACCAAGGTTTGCAGATCATTTGAGGTCAGGAGTCCACGGCCAGCCTGGCCAACATGGCAAAACCCTTTCTTTACCAAAATTACAAAAAAATTAGCCGGTCATGGTGGCACACACCTGTGATCCCAGCTACCTGGGAGGCTGAGGCATGTGAATCACTTGAACCTGGGAGATGGAGGTTGCAGTGAGCCAAGATTGCACTATAGGACTCCAGCCTAGGCGACAGAGTGAGACTCAGTCTCAAAAAAAAAAAAAAAAAAAAAAAAAGAAACTTGGGGAAGTGGGTCTCAAATCAAAGAGAAAACAAAAACTTTTTCTGTCCCTGGGGCTGCTAAACTTGGATTTTGAGGCACAGACAAAAGAGCTATGTTGTATCTAATTTTCTGACAACTTGGCTATGCTAAGGTGTCTGTCTAGACACCAGTTTAGATGTTAACACCAATCTAGGTGCTACCACAAAGGTCATTTTCAGACATGATTAACTTTTTAAATTTTTATTTCAGAGACAGAGTCTTGCTCTGTCGCCCAGGCTGGAGTGCAGTGGGGCAATCATAGCTCACTACAGCCTCAACCTTCCAGACTCAAGTGATCCTCCCACCTCAGCCTCCCAAGTAGCTGGGACTACAGGCTGGCACTACCATGCCTGGCTTTATTTTATTTTTTGTAGAGACAGGGTCTTGCTATGTTGCCCAGGTTGGTCTCAAACTCCTGGACTCAAAGCGATCCTCCTGCCTTGGCCTCCCAAAGTGCTGGGATTACAGGTGTGAGCCACCGTGCCTGGCTGTGATGAACATTTAAATCAGCAGACTTTGAATAAAGACGAGGACCCTCCACAAAGCAGGTGGGTCTCATCCAATCAGTTGATGGCTTTTTTTTTTTTTTTTTTTTTGAGACGGGGTCTGGCTCTGTCGCCCACGCTGGAGCACAGTGGCCGGATCTCAGCTCACTGCAAGCTCCGCCTCCCAGGTTCACGCCATTCTCCTGCCTCAGCCTCCCGAGTAGCTGGGACTACAGGCGCCCGCCACC
Organism: Chlorocebus sabaeus; assembly: GCF_047675955.1. Taxonomy (NCBI): domain Eukaryota; kingdom Metazoa; phylum Chordata; class Mammalia; order Primates; family Cercopithecidae; genus Chlorocebus; species Chlorocebus sabaeus. The sequence goes on along the minus strand of NC_132931.1, from coordinate 9,552,695 downwards.
TCACCCGGCTAGTTTTTTGTATTTTTTAGTAGAGATGGGGTTTCACCGTGTTAGCCAAGATGGTCTCGATCTCCTGACTTCATGATCCACCTGTCTCGGCCTCCCAAAGTGCTGGGATTACAGGCTCGAGCCACCGCGCCCGGCCTCAGTTGAAGGCTTTAAGGTCAAAGAGTGAGGTTTCCTGAAGAAGAAGGAATTGGGCCTTAATTCCACTGCAACATAGAAACCCTGGTTGGGTTTCCAGCCTGCTTGGTCTGCCTGAACAATTTAGACGTGAGGCTGCAAAACCACCTCTTCCCTGGATCTCCAGCCTGCCAGCCTGCCCTACACATTTTGAACTTTCCAGCCTCCACAATTAGAGAAGCCAATTCTTTTTCTTTTTCTCCCGAGACAGTCTTGCTTTTGTTGCCCAGGCTGGAGTGCAGTGGCATGATCTCAGCTCACTGAAACCTCCGCCTCCCAGGTTCAAGTGATTCTCCTGCCCCAGCCTCCCGAGTAGCTGGGATTACAGGCGCCCGCCCACCACCACACCTGGCTAATTTTTGTATTTTTAGTAGAGATGAGGTTTCACCATGTTGGGCAGCCTGGTCTTGAACTCCTGACCACAGGTGATCTGCCTGCCTTGGCCTCCCAAAGTGCTGGGATTACAGGCGTAAGCTACCGTGCCCGGCCTAAGCCAATTTTTTTTTTTTTTTTTTTTTTTTTTTTCAGACAGAGTTTCACTCTTGTTGCTCAGGCTGGACTGCAATGGTGTGATCTCGGCTCACCGCAACCTCTATCTCCCAGGTTCAAGCGATTCTCCTGCCTCAGCCTCCCGAGTAGCTGGGATTATAGGCATGCGCCACTACACCCGGGTAATTTTTTGTATTTTTAGTAGAGACAGGGTTTCTCCATGTTGATCAGTCTAGTCTTGAACTCCTGACCTCAGGTGATCTACCTGCCTCGGCTCCCAAAGTGCTGGGATTACAGGCATGAGCCGCCACGCCCAGCCTAAGCCAATTCTTTAAAATAATGAAAAGATTCTTTTCCTCTCTCTGTATGTGTATCCTATTCATTCTGTTTCTTTGAGAGCCTTGACTAATACAGTTTCACCAGAAATTGGCTTCTATTGCAATGACTGAGGCTGGGAGTTGCGGAGGAATCATATTGGAAGAGATCCTGTGGGCAGGTTGGTACCTGCAGCCTCTGACTGCAGCCCCTTCCAAGACTCAGCTGGAAGCATCTGGATCAGGGATTGGAAAACTCTAGCCTCCAGACTCGAATCCCAGCACTCTGGGAGGCCAAGGCGGGAGGATTGCTTGAGCTCGGGAGTTCCAGACCAGTCTGGGCAACAAAGCAAGACCCCATCTCTATTAAAAATCAATCACAGGTGAGTCAGGTGAGTGAGGTGGTGCATGCACCTATAGTCCCAGGTATTCAGGAGCAAGACCCTGCCTCTATAAAAACTGTTTGAAATAGCCAGGTATGGTGTTATGTGCCTGTAGTCCCAGCTACTTGGGAGACTGAAGCAGAAGGATCACTTGAGCCTGGGAGTTCAAAGCTGTAGTGAGCTCTGATCGCACCATCACACTGCAGCCTGGACAACAGAGTGAGACTGTGGCTTTTGTTTTGTTCTGAGATGGAGTCTTGCTCGGTCGCCCAGGCTGGAGTGCAGTGGTGTGATCTCAGCTCACTGCAAGCTCCGCCTCCCGGGTTCACGCCATTCTTCTGCCTCAGCCTCCCGAGTAGCTGGGACTACAGGCGCCCGCCACCACGCCCAGCTAATTTTTTTGTATTTTTAGTAGAGACGGGATTTCACTGTGTTAGCCAGGATGGTCTCAATCTCCTGACCTGGTGATCTGCCTGCCTCGGCCTCCCAAAGTGCTGGGATTACAGGCGTGAGCCACCATGCCCGGCTACTCTATGTCTAAAACATAAAAAATCAGAACAAAACAAAAAGGTATACCCCTAGCCATCAACCACCTCCACACTTCAACCTACTCCAAAACCCTGAAACACCCCTAACTATAAGTTGTTTGTTATCTCTTGGTATTAGCTAACCCTGGGAGGGTCAGTTTCCTCCTCTAGCACCAGCAAGCCTCCAGATGTCAAAAAATAGAATCAAAATACAGACCAGGCATGGTGGCTCATGCCTATAAGCCCAGCACTTTGGGAGATCGAGGCAGGCAGATCACCTGAGGTCGGTAGCTCAAGTTCAAGGAGGTCAAGGAGACTGGCCAACATGGTGAAACCCCATCTCTACTAAAAATACAAAAATTAGCTGAGCGTAATGGTGCATGCCTGTAGTCCCAGGTACAAGAGAGGCTGAGGCATGAGGATAGCTTGAACCCAGGAGGCAGAAGTTGCAGGGAGGCAAGATCATGCCAATGCACTCCAGCCTGGGAGACACAGCAAGACTCTATCTCAAAAACAAAACAAAACAAAAAGAATCAACATACAGAAAATAAAGACACATGCTCAATATACTGGATCATCTAGTGATTCTGGGTTTGTTTGTTTTCTGAGACACAGTCTTGCTCTGTCGCCCAGGCTGGAGTGTAGGGGCATGATTTCAGCTCACTGCAACCTCCACCTCCCAGGTTCAAGCAATTCTCCTGCCTCAGCCTCCCCAGTAACTGGGATTACAGACACGCACCACCATGCGCAGCTAATTTTTTTTTTTTTTTTGTATTTTTGGTAGACACAGTGTTTCACCATATTGGCCAGGCTGGTCTTGAACCCCTGACCTCAAGTGATCCACCCACCTCAGCCTCTCAAAGTGCTGGGATTACAGGCATGAGCCACTGCACCCAGCCTAGTGATTCTATGTTTAACAGGAGGAACTGCTTTTCCACGGCACTGCACCATTTTTCATCACCACCAACAATGTAATGTATCCGGAGATAGCTCCCTTGTCTGATGTTCACGGCAAGTCAATACACAGATACACCAGGTTGCAGTAGAGAATGAGGTTTCTTCATAAGGCCACCAAACGAGGAGATGGAGGAAATCTCAAATTGATCTCTCCAGGAATTTGGAGTTAGGGTTTTTCAGGGTTTTGGAGTGGGCTGAAATGTGGAGGTGGTTGATGGGTGGAAGTGTGCTGGGTGAAGTCATGGGACAGGGAGATGAAGAAGCTGTGTTCTCACGCTCATTCTCTTCCTCTGCAGGGGTCTTCAAACTGGTTGGCATCAGCTGTTTTGCTGGAATTCAGGATCTGAAAAATATCTTAAGTAAGTCTTTTTTTTTTTTGAGACAAGAGTTTTGCTCTTGTTACCCAGGCTGGAGTGCAGCGGCACGATCTCAGCTCACTGCAACCTCCGCCTCCAGAGTTCAAGTGATTCTCATGCTTTAGCCTCCCCAGTAGCTGGGATTACAGGCACATACCACTATGCCCAGCTAATTTTTTTTTTTTTTTTAGTAGAGACGGGGTTTCACCATGTTGGCCAGGCTAGTCTCAAACTCCTGACCTCAGGTGATCTGCCCACCTCGGCCTCCCAAAGTGCTGGGATTACAGGCTTGAGCCACTGTGCCCGCCCAGCAATTCTTAAGCAAAAGTCTTATGATTCTTTTTTTTTTTTTTTTGAGATAGGGTCTTGCACTGTTGCCCAGGTTAGCATGAAGTGGTGAGACCATGGCTCACTGCAGCCTCGACCTCCTGGACTCAAGCAATTCTCCCACCTCAGCCTTCCGAGTAGCTGAGACTACTTGTGTAGCCACCCTGCCCAGTCCCAATTTTTTTTTTAATTTTTCTTATAGCCTCCTTATTATTTTGAAATAAATTTCAAGTGTCACAAAGCAGAAGGATCACTTGAGGTCAGGAGTTTGAGACAAGTCTGGGCAACATAGTGAGACCTCATTCCTATAAAAAATAAACAAAAATTAGCCAGGCATGGTGGTGTATGCCTGTAGTCTCAGCTACTTCTGAGGCTGAGGTGGAAGGATCACTCGAGCCCAGGTGTTGGGGACTGTAGTGAACTATAGTCATGCCATGGCACTCCAGCCTGGGTAACAGAGGAACAAATTTACCCCTATATTTCTTCCCTATGTTTTATAGTTTTAGCTCTTACATTTAGGTATTTGATCCATGTTGCATTAATTTTTTTTTCTTTTTTTCTTTTCTTTTCTTTTTTTTTTTTTGAGATGGAGTCTGGCTCTGTGGCCCAAGCTGGAGTGCAGTGGCACGATCTCGGCTCACTACAAGCTCCGCCTCCCGCATTCACGTCATTCTCCTGCCTCAGCCTCCCCAGTAGCTGGGACTACAGGCGCCCACCACCATGCCTGGCTAATTTTTTGTATTTTTAGTAGAGATGGGATTTCACCGTGTTAGCCAGGATTGTCTCGATCTCCTGACCTCGTGATCCGCCCGCCTCGGCCTCCCAGAGTGCTGGGATTACAAGCGTGAGCCATGGCGCCCGGCCGAGATAATTTTTTTTTAATAGATGAAGTCTCGCTATGTTGGCCAGGTTGGTCTTGAACTCTTGGCCTCAAGCAATCCTCCCACCTCGGCCTTCCAAAGTGCTAGGATTACAGGCATGAGCCAGCGCACCTAGCCAAGTTAGTTTTTGTATATGGTATGTGGTAGCAGTTGCATTTCTTTCTTTTGCGGATGGATATTCAAATGTTCTAGCACCATCTGTTGAAAATACTTCTTTCCCCATTGAATGGCCTTGGCACTCTTGTCAAAAATCAACTGACTATAAACGTGAGGGTTTATTTCTAGACCGTCAATTCTATTCCACTGATCTATATGTCCATCCGTATGCCAGGATCAAGCTGTCTTGATTATTCTAGTTTTGTATTAAGTTTTGACATCTGGGTCCTTTGAATTTCCATATGAATTTTAGAGTCACTTGTCAATTTCTGCAAAGAAACTAGTTGAGATTTTGCTAGCGGTTGTGTTAAATCTGTAGGTCATTTGGGGACTATTGTCATCTTAACGGTATTTCAATCTTTCAACACGGGAACATGGGATTTTTTTTCTGTTTCAGAAAAAAGAGAAAGAAAAGAAAAGAGAAAAGAAAAGAAAAAAGAAGAAAGAAGAAAGAAAGAAACCTTTACATGAGTTTTAAAATCCTATTTTAAAACATAAAAGAAACAAATCCATCATTGGCCGCACAGCCGCAGCCACCACCTCCCCACCATGTAGCAAGAGGAGACGCCTGGGTCGTGTTTCGCATGCTCTTGCGCACGCAGATTTGCTGGTCTGCTTAACTGGTGTCCATTCTCGCATTACAGGCGTCCAGCTCCTCTGCCGAAAAGCCGCTGCTTTGAATTCCTGCGGGCGCCTCTGTCTCTTTCCTGGGCGCCTCCATGGGTGCCTCCCCGGGTGCCTCCTCTACCACCAAAAGGGGAACCTCCAGCCTCACGGTTTCTAGTCATGCCACCTCTGTTTACGCTCTGTGCAGGTGTCTGCTGTATTTCGATCTGTGATGTGACAAGCTGAATGTTCACGGGGCAGCCAGAGGGGCGCCGTGGTACTGCATCATGGCTTTCAGGGCGGGTGCCTTCCGCTCAAAGTGCATGTCTGCTGATCCTAAGCAGCGGCCAGAGCGATTATAGTGCATAGCCGTCTTCTTCAGCGTTCCGGATTCTGCAAAGCGTTCCCGAATGTCGGCGTCTGACACGCCAAAATCTAGATTGGACACCAGCAGTTTCCCACCCGTCTCCACGCCGGCACCACCCGCTGGTCCGCAGCTGGCGAGGCCCAGAAGGCAGGGAGTCCCAGGACAGAAGCGGGCAGGACGCCCTAACCACCCGGTTTTCCCATCATGTCCCGAGACGAGGTGTCATCATTCTCCTTGTAGAAATAACTCCTGGGCCAGGCGAGGTGGCTCACGCCTATAATCCCAGCACTTTAGGAGAGGCAGGAAGGTGGATCACCTGAGGTCGAGAATTCTAGACCAGTCTGACCAACATGGTGAAACCCTGTCTCTACTAAAAATACAAAATTTAGCCGGGCATGGTGGCTCACGCCTGTAATCCCAGCACGTTGGGAGGCTGAGGGCGGTGGATCGCCTGAGGTCAGGAGCTCCAGACCAGCCTGGCCATCATGGGGAAACCTTGTCTCTACTAAAAATACAAAAATTAATGGGGCATGGTGGCAGGTGGCTGTAATCCCAGCTACATGGGAGGCTGAGGCAGGAGAATCCCTTGAACCCATGAGGCAGAGGTTGTCGTGAGCTGAGATCGTGCCATTGTGCTCCAGCCTGGGCAGCAAAGAGCAAAACTCTGTTTAAAAAAATAATAATAAATTAAAAAAAAAAAAAGATACCTCCTGATTAGAGGCCAAGAAAGGACCAGATTCTGCTAATCCACAAAATCTGGTGGTCAAGAACTTCACTAAAAGAAGAAGTGAAAGGATTTCCTTCCTGGAGGACTCGCACAGCTGGATTGCTTCCCTAAGACCAAAAAACCCTGGAGCCCTGCTTGCAGACACCAGCCCCCTTACCACACTGCCGCAAGACACTGACGGCCTGAGGCTGGAGATGGACACATTCTGCCCACTTATTTGACCCCAACACTCATGGGGTCAGTTAGAATAGCCAGGAAATGTGGGCATTCCGGGTCCCAAGAGACAGGTGTGTGGGCCGGGCATGGTGGCTCTTGCCTGTAATCCCAGCACTTTGGGAGGCCAAGGTGGGTGCATCACTTGAGGTCAGGAGTTCAAGACCAGCGTGGCCAACATGATGAAACCCTGTCTCTACTAAAAATATAAAAATTAGCCAGGTGTGTGGTGGGGCACCTACAGTCCCACTACTCGGGAGGCTGAGGCAGGAGAATCACTTGAACCCGGGAGGTGGAGGTTTCAGTGAGCCAAGATCATGACACTACACTGTAGCCTGGGCAACAGAGTGAGACTCTGTCTCAAAAAAAAAAAAAAAAAAAAAAAAAAAAAGAAAGAGAGAGAGAGAGAGAGCATGGCAGGAAAACCTTGTGTGGTGGAGAGCAGCTGCCGGCTGCTGGAGCCAGGGCCCAGATTCTACCATTTGGGAGGATATGAATTTGGACAGCACTTTCTTCCTCCATGCACTGGCACTAAGGTGCTTGCTTGTAGCATCTTATTTTACTATTGGGAGACTTGAAAGAGACAGAGTCACAGGAGCACTTTGTTTTTTGAGACAGGGTTTCGCTCTGTCACCCCAGCTGGAGTGCAGCCACGTGATAACAGCTCACTGGCAGCCTCAATCTCTCCAGGCTCCGTTGATCCTTCCACCTCAACCTTCCAAGTAGCTGGGAATACAGGCACACGCCACCACACCCAGCTCATTTTTTTTTTTTTTTTTTGTAGAGATGAGGTTTTGCCATGTTGCCCAGGTGGATCTTGAACCCCCGGGCTCAAGCCGTCTGCCTGCCTTGACCTCCCAAGATGCTGGGATTACAGGCGTGAACCACCACACCCACCCCACACAGGAGCACTTTGCAAACTGCAAAGCTTTGCAGAGAAATGAACAGTGAAATACCGGTGATGCCTCTGCCACCCAACCCCGCTGGAAATCAGCTTCTGTTCATTAGCTCAGCAGCTCAGGCCACAAAGGAAGTCTTTGGACAAGCTGGAAAGTTAGTCACCCAGTGAGTTTGGAAGCCTGGGGACGGTAGAATCCCCAGGGAGCCCCAGGGGGAGGCGGGAGACACCAAGACAGACAAAGGCACTGAGAGGGGAGATAGGAAGATTCTCAACACCAACCCTTCTGCTGCATCCGGGAGCATCTCTGCCCCCACAAGGCTTTTAACCTCGCCAGGAAGGCAAGGTACACAGGACAGACCACTTTGCTCATCCTCTTCTCCAGAATATCTGAGAAATGCCTAGTGATTCCTGCCTCCCCTGCCCTAGTCTCTCTCCCTGCTTTCTGCCACTATGGTCCACAGCCCTAAAGAATGACTCCTCCCAAGGAATGGTCTCCTTAGGAACACAGTCCCCAGAATGTGCCAACTCCAATTGGAGAACATCTATGTGACATGAGTTCTGACTATTTTGCGTTTCTTTCTTTTCTTTTCTTTTCCTTCCTTCCTTTTTTTTTTTGAGACAGGGTCTCGCTTTGTTGCCCAGGCTGGAATGCAATGGCACTATCTCAGCTCACTGTAACCTCCCCCTCCCAGCCTCCCAGGTCCAAGCAATTCTCATGCCTCAGCCTCCCGAGTAGCTGGGATTACAGGCGCACACCACCATACCTGGCTAATTTTTGTATTTTTAGTAGAGATGGGGTTTCACTATGTTGGCCAGTCTGGTCTCGAACTCCTGACCTGAAGAGTTCTGCTCGCCTCAGCCTCCCAAAGTGCTGGGATTACAGGCATGAGCCACCACACACAGCCATATTTTGCAGTTCTTGAGACACGTAGGGAGATGCTGGACTGAGAGTTGATAGACCTAGATTCCTAGATCCTTCCTTCCTTCCTTCCTTCCTTCTTTCCTTCCTTCCTTCCTTCCTTCCTTCCTTCCTTCCTTCCTTCCTTCCTTCCTTCCTTCCTTCCTTCCTTCTTTCCTTTCTCTCTTTCTCTCTCTTCCTCTGTTGCCCAGGCTGGAGTGCAGTGCTGCTGTCTCATCTTACTGCAGCCTCCATCTCCTGGGCTCAAGCAATCCTCCCACCTCAGCCTCCTGAGTAGCTAGGAATACAGACACACACCACCATACATGGCTAATATTTTGTATTTTTAGTAGAGATCAGGTTTCACCATGTTGCCTAGGCTTGTCTTGAACTCCTGAGCTCAAGCAATCTGCTCACCTCGGCCTCACAAAGTGCTGTGATTATGGGATGGAGCCACCGCTCCCAGCTGATAGACCTAGATTTTGATTCCAGTTCTGCTGCTTACTAGTTGAGAGGGGAAGTGGCTAACTCTCTCTAGGCCTTGGTTTGTCCATCAGTAAGATGGGCATAGTGATCCCCACCCCAAGTTCTGGCCGGACAGCATTATCATGTCAAGAACTTCGCTGGGCATGGTGGCTCACGCCTGTAATCCCAACACTTTGGGAAGCTAAGGAAGGAGGATCACTTGAGCCTAGAAGTTTGAGACCAGTCTGGGCAACATAGTCAGACCCCATCTCTACAAAAAAATTTAAAAATTAGTTGGGTGTGGTGGTGTGTGCCTGTAATCCCAGCTACTTTGGAGGCTGAGGTGGGAGGATGGCTTGAGCTGGGGAGGTCAAAGCTGCAGTAAGCTATGATTGTGTCACCCTACTCTAGCCAGGGTGACAGAGTGAGACCCTGTCTCAAAAAAAAGAAGATCCAGATCTTTAGGAAAGAAGAAAGGACATGACAAACAGTAAACATGAGCAAATATGAAGGCAATCTTTTTACGCTTAATTTGTTTAAAATATATATGACAATTTAAGTCAAAAGTAAAAACGTTTGCCAGGTGCGGTGGCTCATGCCTGTAATCCCAGCACTGTGGGAGGCCAAGGCGGGGAGATCACATGAGGTCAGGAGTTTGAGACTAACTTGGCCAACATGGTGAAACCCCGTGTCTACTAAAAATACAAAAATTAGCCGAGCATGGTGGTACATGCCTATAATCCCAGCCCATGTGATCCTTTATAGGAGGGAGAAAGCATAAGGAAGTCTGCACTTGGATTCCTCCAGATTCCTATGACTTTTTTTTTTTTTTTTTTTTTTTTTTGAGACACAGTTTTGCTCTTGTTGCCCAGGCTGGAGTGCAATGGCACGATCTCGGCTCACTGCAACCCCCGCCTGGCAGGTTCAAGCGATTCTCCTGCCTCAGCCTCTCGAGTAGCTGGGATTATAGGCATGCACCACCACGCCAGGCTCATTTTTGTATTTTTAGTAGAGGTGGGGTTTCACCATATTGTCCAAGCTGGTCTCAAACTCCTGACCTCAGGTGATCCACCCGCCTCAGCCTCCCACAGTGCTGGGATTACAGGTGTGAGCCATCGTGCCCCGCCACTATGACTTTTTCCTTTATGATCCAGCTGAGGTAGGACGTGGGACTCAACTCCAGAGGGAGGGAATCCAACTTTGGACCAGATTGAGGACTAGCTAAAACAGAAAAGAGGCAAAAGCACCTCTGCATGAGGCAGAGGTAAAGAGGACTTCTTGCTCAAGAGTTTGAGACCAGCCTAGGCAATATGATGAAACCCTGTCTCTACTAAAAATGCAAAAATTAGCCAGGCATGGTGGAGTACCCCTGCGGTCCCAGAAAAAGAAAAAAAGAAAAAAGGATTAACCACCAATTCTTCACCAACTCTTCCAAAACATAGAAGAGGAGAGAATGTTTTCCAACTCATTCTATGAGGACAGTATTACCCTGATACCAAAAGCAGACAAAGACATCACAAGAAAAGAAAAATACATACCAATATCTCTTCTAAAATAACTAGGAATAAATTTAACCAAGGAGGTGAAAGAATTATATACTGAAAACTACAAAACATTGTTGAAAGAAATTAAGGAAGACCCAAATAAAGTTTTTAAAATCTCACGTTCAGATTTTTCAGCTGTGGACCTCTCAAGAACTCCAAAATATGGCTGTGTGTGGTGACTCACGCCTGTAACCCGAGCACTTTGGGAGGCCAAGGTGAGCGAATCACTTGAGGTCAGGAGTTCGCGACCAGACTGGCCAACATGGTGAAACTCCACCTCTACTAAAAATACAAAAATTAGCCAGGTATGGTGGTGTGTGCCTGTAGTCCCAGCTACTCAGGAGGCTGAGGCATGAGAATTGCTTGGACCTGGGACGTTGGGAGGGGGAGGATGCAGTGAACTGAGATCACACCACTGCACTCCAGCCTGGACAACGGAGGGAGACCCTGTCTCCAATAACCACAACAAAAAATAATTGCAAAATACTCAGAACCTCTCGTGTCACATAGATGTTCTCCAATTGGAGCTGGCATATTCCGGGAGACTGTGTTCCTAAGGAGACCATTCCTTGGGAGGAGTCATTCTTTAGGGCTGTGGACCATAGTGGCAGAAAGCAGGGAGAGAGACTAGGGCAGGGGAGGCAGGAATCACTAGGCATTTCTCAGATATTCTGGAGAAGAGGATGAGCAAAGTGGTCTGTCCTGTGCACCTTGCTTTCCTGGCGAGGTTAAAAGCCTTGTGAGGGCAGAGATGCTCCCGGATGCAGCAGAAGCGTTGGTGTTGAGAATCTTCCTATCTCCCCTCAGTGCCTTTGTCTGTCTTGGTGTCTCCCGCCTGCCCCTGGGGCTCCCTGGGGATTCTACCTTCCCCAGGCTTCCAAACTCACTGGGTGACTAACTTTCCAGCTTGTCCAAAGACTTCCTTTGTGGCCTGAGCTGCTGAGCTAATGAACAGAAGCTGATTTCCAGTGGGGTTGGGTGGCTGGGGCATCACCCGTATTTCACTGTTCATTTCTCTGCAAAGCTTTGCAGTTTGCAAAGTGCTCCTGTGTGGGGTGGGTGTGGTGGTTCACGCCTGTAATCCCAGCATCCTGGGAGGCCAAGGCAGGCAAATGGCTTGAGCCTGGGGGTTCAAGATCCACCTGGGCAACTTGGCAAAACCTCATCTCTTAAAAAAAAAAAAAAAAAGCAAAAATGAGCTGGGCGTGGTGGCGTGTACCTGTATTCCCGGCTACTTGGAAGGTTGAGGTAGAAGAATCAATTGAGCCCAGAGAGACTGAGGCTGCCAGTGAGCTGTTAGTATGTGGCAGAGCAAAACCCTGTCTCAAAAAACAAAGTACTCCTGTGACTCTGTCTCATTCAAGCCTCCCAATAGTAAAATAAGGTATCGCAAGCAAGCACCATTAGTGCCAGTGCATGGAGGAAGAAAGTGCTGTCCAAATTCATATCCTCCTAAAGGGTAGAGTCAGGGCCGTGGCTCCAGCAGCCGGCAGCTCTCCACTGCACAGGGCTTTCCTGTTTTCTGCCAGATGCTCTCTCTCTCTTCTCTTCTTTTTTTGGAGACAGAGTCTCACTCTGTTGCCCAGGCTGCAGTGCAGTGGCATGAGCTTGGCTCACTGCAACCTCTGTCTGCCTCCTGGGTTCAAGCGATTCTTGTGCCTCAGCCTCCTGAGTATCTGGGACTACAGGCGCACCACCACACTTGGCTAATTTTTGTATTTTTAGTAGAGATGGGGTTTCATCATCTTGGCCAGGCTGGTCTTGAACTCCTGACCTCAAGTGATGCACCCGCCTTGGCCTCCCAAAGTGCTGGGATTACAGGCGAGAGCCACTGTGCCCAGCCCACTCACTGTCTCTTGGGATCCTGGATGCATACGTTTCCTGGCTATTCCAACCGACCCCATGAGTGTTGGGGTCAAATAAGTAGGCAGAGTGTGTCCATCTCCAGCCTCAGACCGTCAGTGTCCTGCGGCAATGTGGTGAGGGGGTTGGGTCTCTGCAAGCAGGGCTCCAGGGTTTTTTGGTTTTAGGGAAGCAATCCAGCTGTGTGGGTCCTTCAGGAAGGAAATCCTTTCACTTCTTCTTTTTTTTTTTTTGAGACGGAGTCTCGCTCTGCTTCCCAGGCTGGAGTGCAGTGGCCAGATCTCAGCTCACTGCAAGCTCCGCCTCCCAGGTTCATGCCATTCTCCTGCCTCAGCCTCCTGAGTAGCTGGGACTACAGGTGCCTGCCACGTCGCCCGGCTAGTTTTTTGTATTTTTTAGTAGAGACAGGGTTTCACTGTGTTAGCCAGGATGGTCTCGATCTCCTGACTTCGTGATCTGCCCTTCTCGGCCTCCCAAAGTGCTGGGATTATAGGCTTGAGCCACCTTGCCTGGCCCCACTTCTTCTTTTAGTGAAGTTCTTGACCATCATATTTTGTGGATTAGCAGAATCTGGTCCCTTCTTGGCCTCCAGTCAGGAGGTATTTCTACCTACAAGGAGAGGCATGCCACCTAGTCTCAGGGATTGACAGGAACACTGGACGGTTAGGGCTTCCGGCCCCCTTCTGTCCTGGAATTCCCTGCCTTCTGGGCTTCCCCAGCTGTGGATCCTCAGCAAGAATCTTGTGCATATGCTTGTAGCTCTTCCTTTCTCCTGCATACATCTGTTTTCAGTGAGCCTCAGGTTAGTCAAGATCCTCCAACCTCCTTCTCAACGCCGTTCTTTTTCTTTTTTCTATTTTTCTTTTCTTTTTTTTTTTTGAGACAGAGTCTTGCTCTGTTGCCCAGGCTGGAGTGCAGTGGCGTGATCTCAGCTCACTGCAACCTCCGCCTCCTGGGTTCCAGCGATTCTCCTGCCTCAGCCCCCTGAGTAACTAGGATTACAGGTACCCACCAACATGCCCAGCTAATTTTTGTAATTTTTAATAGAGACGGGGTTTCGCCATGTTTGCCAGGCTGGTTTAAAACTCCTGACCTCAGGTGATCCACCCGCCTCAGCCTCCCAAAGTGCTGGGATTACAGGCGTGCACCACCACACCCGGCTAATTTTTGTATTTTCAGTAGAGACAGGGTTTTACCATGTTGGCCAGGCTGGTCTTGAACTCTTGACCTCAAGTGATCCACCCGCCTCGGCCTCCCAAAGTGTTGGGATTATAGGAGTGAGCCACCGTGCCTGGCCTCAATGTTATTCTCTTTTCTCCATGTGTCTTTCAGGACTTACAGAGCAGGAGCTCCCTAAGACAATGTCCTGGGCCCCACCTGGCGGTATATCATATCATAGCCAGCTCACACCGACCTGGGAGAGTGGATTGTCAGCATCTCTTCCCAACTCCACTTTCAGGGACATCATTTGGGTAGCTTGAATTCAGCCATGGTGGGAGGGTTTACACCATGGCAATTGGCAAACGCTGCCAATCACACTTGTCCCCACAGAGCCAGTTTGTTAAATATTTGCCAGTGTAACCCTGGCGTCACCTTACCTTGGTCAACCAGACCTGCCCAGGTGTTGGCTAATAATCCTTGGTGTTGGTATCAGCCTCTCCCATGTGGCATTCCTGTGTCCCCCTCCCCACCAGGTCAGCCTGGCCTTGGGGGACTGAGCCAGCCAGAAGGTGGCAGTTGAGGTCAGACCAGCATCCCTGAATTGGGAAGGATAAGAGGATATGGATGGAGGATGGATAGCTTCTGTGACAGACATCACATGTGCACACACACACACACACACACACACCTGGTTTACTTTATGTTTTCATTATTTTTAAAAAATTGAAACAGGGTCTCACTCTATTGCTCAGGCTGGAGCATAGTGGTGCAAACATGGCTCACTGCAGCCTTAACCTCCTGGGCTCAAACAATCTTCCCGCCTCAGCCTCCCAAGTAGCTGGGACCACAGGCACGTGCCACCATGCCCTGCCAATTTTTTTTTTCTTGCTCTGTTGCCCAGGCTGGAGTGCAATGGTGAGATCTCGACTCACTGCAACCTCCACCTCCCAGGTTCAAGCGATTCCCCTGCCTCAGCCTCCCAAGAAGCTGGGATTATAGGTGTGTGCCACCATGCCCGGCTAATTTTTTTTCGTATTTTTAGTAGAGATGGGGTTTTGCCATGCTGGCCAGGCTGGTCTTGAACTCCTGACCTCAGGTGATCCACCTGCTTCGGCCTCCCAAAGTGCTGGGGTTACAGGTATGAGCCACTGTGCCCAGCCCCAGCCAAATTTTTAATTTTTGGTAGAGATGGCATTTCACTATGTTGCCCAGGCTGGTCTCAAACTCCTGGGCTCAAGCGATTTCCCACCTCAGCCTCCCAAAGTGCTGGGATTATAGCTGCGAGCCACCAGACCTGGCCTGGTTTCCTTTAATACTTGTGGGTTTATTTTAATGGGTATAGGGGAAAACACAGCTAATGCACTAAATCTGTGACTTTTTTTTTTTTTTTTTTTTTTGAGATGACATCTCCCTCTGTTGCCCAGGCTGGAGTGCAATGGCACAGTCTCGGCTCACTGCAACCTCTGCTTCCTTGGTTCAAGCAATTCCCCTGCCTCAGCCCCCAAGTAGCTGGGACTACAGGCGCCTGCCACCATGCCCGGCTAATTTTTGTATTTTTAGTAGAGAGGGGGGGTTCACCATGTTGGCCAGGCTGGTCTGGAACTCCTGACCTCAGGTGATCCACCCATCTTGGCCTCCCAAAGTGCTGGTATGACAGGTGTGAGCCACCACGCCTGGCCCTAAATCTGTGATTTTTGTGGCTATTTTTGGATGAAACCGTTAAGTGTACAAGAGATCGGGTAGCGGGAAGAAATTGTTAAAAAAAAAAATGAAGGTTATGAGTGAATGGATGAAGTTTGGCTGTTGGTGATGGAGCACTGGTGAAGAATTTTAGGTGGGGGTGACCAGGCTGGTGTGCGTTTTAGGAGGGGCTTTTGTTTTGCAGCTGTGCACGGCACAGAGTGGAGAGATGTGAGTTGGGAGGCAGCGGAATGGGCCAAAAAGGAACAGGTGGATCTGGGAGGTGTTAAATAGGTAGAATCAACAAAATGAGAGGCCTGATTAGGTGTGTGTGTCGGGGAGGAGGCGGGGGGCGGTGGGAGGGAATTGTGGGCGAAGCGATGGTGCCTTCCCTGGAGAATTTTTAAGGAATGATACCACCAGTTGCATTTGGAGCAGGAATGTGAGATATCACATGATAGATATTCATGCCCTTTGTCCCCAGCCGCCCAACCTCACCTCTTCCTTTTTTTATTTTTTGTTTTTATTTTTTGAGACAGAGTCTTGCTCTGTCGCCCAGGCTAGAGTGCAGTGGCACGATCTCGGCTCACTATAACCTCCGGCTCCTGGGTTCAAGCGATTCTCCTGCCTCAGCCTCCCCAGTAGCTGGGATT
This sequence comes from Chlorocebus sabaeus, assembly GCF_047675955.1. Classification (NCBI taxonomy): domain Eukaryota; kingdom Metazoa; phylum Chordata; class Mammalia; order Primates; family Cercopithecidae; genus Chlorocebus; species Chlorocebus sabaeus. The sequence goes on along the minus strand of NC_132931.1, from coordinate 9,537,044 downwards.
ACAGGTGTATGCCACCACGCCTGGCTAATTTTTGTATTTTTAGTAGAGACAAGGTTTTACCATGTTGGCCAGGATGGTCTCGAACTCCTGACCTCAAGTGATCTGCCTACTTTGGCTTCCCAAAGTGCTGGGATTACAGGTATGAGCCATCATGTCTGGCCTGATCATGGACTCTTATTGGCCGCCTTGCCTTCCTCTTGTCAGAGCAATTAGACAGGACAAAGAAATAAAAGGCATCCAAATCAGAAAGGAAGAAGTTAAGGCCGGGTGTGGTGACTCACGCCTGAAATCCCAGTCACCATGCCCGACCCACCTCTTCCTTTTGCCTTCCAGAAACTCAGCCACATCCCAGTGTTCACCTGGCTCTCCTGCCCCTGGTCTTCCCTTGGCCTGGAATGCCCTGCTTCCTTTTCCACCTGGGAACTCCCACCTGTCCTGTTCTGAAGCTTCCCAGATTCCCTGTGCAGAGCCCTTTCAACCTGGTAGTTACCTGGCAATAGCAACGAATACCCCTTACTAACTAGTCCTTATCAATATTTACTGTAGGCTGGGAGCTGTGCCTGGACCATGAGGGACAGTCATTCAGTCACTCCTTGTGATACTTAGAGGAGGGGCAAGGACTTGTCTCCACTTCCCAATGACAAAGCCAAGGCTGGGGTAGAGCCAGGATCAGAATCCAGGACTAATTTCCTCCCAAGTTCTCAATGAGTCTGATTCCTAAATCTTATGCTGTATTGTAATTATTACTGTTATTACTCTGAGATAGGGTCTCACTCTGTCTCCCAGGTTGGAGTGCAGTGGCATGATCATAGCTCACTGCAGCCTCGACTTCCGGGGCTTGAGTGATCCTCCTACCTCAGCCTCCTGAGTAGCTGGGACTACAGATGTGTGCCACTGCACCTAGTTAATTTTTGTTGCTGTTGTTTGAGATGGAGTCTCTGTCTTTTTCTCTCTTTTTTTTTTTTTTTTTTTTGAGACGGAGTCTCGCTCTGTCACCCAGGCTGGGGTGCAGTGGCGTGATCTCAGCTTACTGCAAGCTCTGCCTCCCGAGTTCATGCCATTCTCCTGCCTCAGCGTCCCGAGTAGCTGGGACTACAGGCACCTGCAACAACACCCGGCTAATTTTTTGTATTTTTAGTAGACACGGGGTTTCACCGTGTTAGCCAGGATAGTCTCAATCTCCTGACCTCGTGATCCTCCCGCCTTGGCCTCCCAAAGTGCTGGGATTACAGGTGTGAACCACTGCCCCCAGCCAAGATGGAGTCTCTTTCTGTCACTCAGGTTGGAGTGCAGTGGTGCAATCCTGGCTCACCGCAACCTCTGCCTCCCAGGTTCAAGCAATTCTCCTGCTTCAGCCTCCTGAGTAGCTGGGATTACAGGTGCCCACCATCATGCCCAGCTAATTTTTATATTTTTAGTAGAGATGGGGATTCGCCATGTTGGCCAGGCTGGTCTCGAACTCCGGTTCACACCTGTAATCTCAGGACTTTGGGAGGCCAAGGTAGGAGGATCACTTGGGGTCAGCAGTGCACCTGGCTAATTTTAAATATTTATTTTTTGTAGAGACGGGGTCTTACCATGTTGCTCAGGCTAGCCTTGAACTTCTGGGCTCAAGTAACCCTCCCAAAGTGCTGAGATTAGAGGCATCAACCACTATACTCAGGCTCTAATTATTTCCGTGTTGGTTTTTCCAGTGGACTCTGAGCTCTTATAACATGAAGTCTGAAATACATCCTTCACTGGATCCCAGAATGCCTCGGCTGAATAGGGCTCCCTCATCTGAGACTTGAATTTCCTACATGGAGATCTGTCATGGGGTGCTTGCATACCTGCCTTGGTGGGGCTCTTGCTGTCATCCAAGGTGGTCAGTTATGTCTCTGGACAGCTTGATCTGCTTCCTTCTCCTTGGGCTTTTAACATCTAAGAGGCAGCCGTGACACTGAGACATACAAAAAGATCCTCTCAGCTGGGCACGGTGGCTCACGCCTTTAATCCCAGCACTTTGGGAGGCTGAGGCTTGAGGTAGATCGCCTGAGGTCGGGAGTTTTGAGACCGCTCTGGCCCACACAGTGAAACCCCATCTCTATTAAATATGCAAAAAATTAGCCAGGCATGGTGGTGGGCACCTGTAATCCCAGCTACTCAGGAGGCTGAGGCAGGAGAATCGTGTGAACCTGGGAGGCAGAGGTTGCAGTGAGCTGAGATTGCACCACTGCACTCCAGCCTGGGCAACAGAGAGAGACTCTGTGTCCCTTCCCCCCACTCCACCTCCCCCCAAAAAAAGATCCTCTTGACTTCTTTGATCTGCAGCATCCCCGTTTACCATCTGGTTAGCAGTGCCCTCGGCTTCAGCTGCTATCTGTGCCTCCTGTTCCTGTCCCTGTTGAGCTGTTGAAAGCCCTCCCATCTGGAGATCAAAGGGCAAGGCACTCCACAGCTGCCCCCTGTTTTCCTCCCCAGCCCCATCTGGGACCATACCCTTTCCAGGACAGAAGTCTGCGTGGACAGAAGTCTGTCTGACAATGGGCTCACTGTGCTCTTCTGACGGGGACCGCCACCCACCCTACACCTGGGCCCCCATCAGGGTCTGCCTGTTGCCACAAATCCAACCTCTCGGAAGTCCTTGTGAACCTTGAACTCCTGAATTTCCCAGCCAAGCCAGGTGAGATGCACGGGAGGCACCCTTCCCTCCCCAGACGCCCCTCCTCTCGTCCCGTTCTTCCTGCCACCCCAGATCGATTGAGTCAGAGGAAATGATTTCTGCTCTGCACTTGGCACCAAGTTGTCACCCTGTCACCTCTGGGTAAGTGGCTCCCCTGTGCCCAGTATTCTGGGACTTTGTGTGTGTGTTTGGTAGTGAGGAAGCAGGATACCCCAGGGAGCAGTGACACCCCCAGTCTGCACACCTGAATCCAGCCCCCTGCACTCCCCACCCCAGTGCCCATTCATCCTGGCACCCCACTGCCTTCTCCCCCCTGCATCACACCCCAGATGTCCACCTGCTTTCTTTAGGAGGCTGGGACAAGAACGCAAGAAGGAAGTGAAGGAGGCTGGGCAAAGATGGTGGCCGTGAGAGTCTAAAGGAAGGGGTGGATTGGAGAGCGGCTCAGAAAGTGAACTCGGCATGGTGGCATTGGTGCCACTCAGCAGAGCATGCTGCCTGGCACCATGACAAGGGCATAGATTTCTTCCCAGGAAGATGTAGGGCCAGTTCTGCTCCATCGTGGCTTAGGAGTCTTGAGCAAGTCATTTAACTCTCTAAACCTCAGTTTTCTTTTTTTTTTCTTTTTGGAGATTGAGTCTTGCTCTGTCGCCCAGGCTGGGGTGCAGTGGCACAATCTCGGCTCACTGCAACCTCTGCCTATGGGTTCAGGCAATTCTCATGCCTCAGCCTCCAGAGTAGCTGGGATTACAGGCACCCGCCACCATGCCTGGCTAAGTTTTGTATTTTTAGTAGAGATGGGATTCACCATGTTAGCCAGGCTGGTCTCGAACTCCTGACCTCTGGTGATCTACTGCCTCAGCTGCCCAAAGTGCTAGGATCACAGGCGTGAGTCACCGTGCCCAGCCTGAACCTCAGTTTCCTTACTGGTGACATGGGGACAATAAGAGGATAAGATGAGTTCAGAGGAGCCATGTGGGGCTTTAGGGGAACAGCTGAAGGGATACTGGTCTAGTGGCATTTGATGGAGTCCCTTACTGAGGCTTGAGGCCTATTCCCTCCACCATTCTGGGAGGTGCACAGTCACACCCATCTTTCAGTAAATGAATTAAGCTTCACAGAGGCTAAACACCTTGCCTGGGGCCACCAAGTGAGCATATTGTTGGGACATGGCTGAAACCCAGGAGTGTCTACCTCTAGGATCATGCCATCCCCATGGTGCTACACTGGGTCTTGAGCTGGGTGGGGCAGTTGAGGCTGTCTAATCTCCCTGGGCTTCCAGTTCCCAGCCACAAAGTGTGGGGACAGGTGAGACTCTAAAGGGTCTTTTTGTTCTGATTTTTTTTTTTTTTTTTTTTTGAGATGGAGTCTTGCTCTGTTGCCCAGGCTGGAGTGCAATGGTGCAATCTTATCTCACTGCAACCCCTGCCTCCTGGTTTTAAGCAATTCTCCTGCCTCAGCCTCCAGAGTAGCTGGAATTACAGGCATGCACCACCACACCCGGCTAATTTTGTACTTTTAGTAGAGACGGGGTTTCTCCATGTTGATCAGGCTAGTCTCGAACTCCTGACCTCAGGTGATCTGCCCACCTCAGCCTCCCAAAGTGCTGGGATTACAGGCTTGAGCCCCTCCCTTGTTCTGATAATTTATTGGACATCAAGACCTCTCCCTACCTGCCCTGCCTGCCTCGATTATCTACTAGAACCCCTGGTACTCCAAGCCCCACAGCCCCTGTGGACTGTTTTTATCCATGAATGGTCCCCCTAACACATGCACTCAAGTTTGAAACCTAAGTGTTATCCTGGACAGTCCTTCCTTTTCCTCAACCAGTATGGCATCAGAGCTCAGCAAATGCAATCCTGAGTGATCCTCAAATCCATCCCCTTCTTTCCATCCTAACTGCCTCCACCTCTCCGTCCTAGATTTCCTACCACAGCCTTCTCAACAGTTCCACCACATGACTTACTGCAGCCAGAGTGATTTCTTTAAGGCTCCAACCTGACCAAGTCACCCCTCTGCCTTGACTTCATCTGTGTGGCCTCCAGGGCTTGAAATACCCTTCTGTGCCCAGTTTCCTCCCTGCCAAGCCCCACTCCCCTTGGTCAGCCTAACTCAGCACAAGGGGCATCTCCTCCACGAGGTTTTCTCTGACTTCTGCTCTCCATTGTGGCCTCGGTAGACTTCCATCTGGACACTTATCACCTGTCATAATTGCCTCTGTCTCTCAGGGCTAGTGTGAGAGTTCTCCAAGGCAACACCTGTATATAGTTTTTCTTGGTATGCGTGGGATGGGGCATGTGGTATATAGCAGGGTTCAATGAGGTATGTATGGTTGTATGTATGTATGTATGGATGGATGGATGAGTGGATGGATGGATGGGTGGGTGGGTGGGTGGACGGATGGATGGGTGGGTGGATGGATGAATGGATGGATGGATGGATGGATGGATGGATGGATGGATGGAGGGGTGGATGGATGGATGGATGAATGGATGGATGGAAGGGTGAATGGATGGATGGATAGGTGAATGGATGGATGGATGGGTGGGTGGATGGATGGATGGGTGGGTGGATGGATGGATGGATGGATGGATGGATGGATTAATGAGTGGATGGGTGGGTGGATGGATGGATGGGTGGAGATGTGGATGCATGGGTGGGTAGGTGGATGGGTGGATAGGTAGATGGATGATGGCAGGATGAATGGGTGGATGGATGAATAAGTGGTTGGATAAATGGATGGATGGATGATGGATAGATGGGTGAATGGATGGGTGGATGAGTGGGTAGATGGGCGGGTGGGTGGGTGGATGGATGGATGGATGGATGGATCAGTGAGCAGATGAATTAATGGGTAGGTAGATGGATGGATACCTGAAAAGCCTCCCTTGGGGCTGAATTCCTCTAGCTTAAGGCTCTGGTTCCTGCTAGATGGTGAAGACCTGCATGTGCACTGCCGGGCACAGTAGCTCACGCCTGTAATCCCAGCATTTAGGAGGCCAAGGCAGGCAGATCACCCAAGGTCAGAAGTTCGAAACCAGTCTGGCCAACATAGTGAAACCCCGTCTCCACTAAAAGCACAAAAAAATTAGCCAGCGTGGTGGCATGCACCTGTAATCCCAGCTACTTGGGAGGCAGAGGCAGAGGAATTGCCTGAACCAGGGAGGTGGAGGTTGCAGTGAGCCGAGATTGCGCCATTGCACTACTGCCTGGATGACAGAGCAAGATTCCGTCTGAAAAAAAAAGAAGAAGAAAGAAGAAGGAAGAAGGAAGAAGGAAGAAGGAAGAAGAAGAAGAAGAAGAAGAAGAAGAAGAAGAAGAAGAAGAAGAAGAAGAAGAAGAAGAAGAAGAAGAAGTTGTTGTTTACTAAAAGCCCTTACATCCGTAACTTTCTAGGATTCTAGAATCACATAAGACCATGGGTAAAAGGTGGCCTCATCCTCCCCACCCCCAACATTTCATAGATGAGGAAATCAAAGCTTGGGAGGAGTGAACAAGTTGCCCAAGCTCATACAGCCAATGTTTAGCAGATCGGGGACTAAAATATGTTACTACACCATAGCCTATGGTTTGACTTAAATTCAGTTTCAGACCTTAATAAGAAGACACAGGATTTTTTTTTCTTTCTGTCTTTCTCTCTCTGTGTATGTGTGTGTGTGGTCTACTTTTACCCTAATTAGGGCCATCAGATCCAGTGCCCCCCCGCCCCCATCCTCAGGTATTTACAGTTATTTATTGTCAGAGATGACAGACCCCTTCTTTTATTTATTTATTGAGAGATGGGGTCATGGGCTAGTCTTGAACTCCTGGGTTCAAACGATCCTCTTGCTTCAGTCTCCCAAATAGCTGGGACTATAGGCATGCACCACAGTACCTGGCTAATTTTTTGTTTATTTTTTGTAGAGTCGAGGTTTCACTATGTTGCCCAGGCTGGTCTTGAACACCTGAGCTCAAGCAAGCCACCTGCCTCAGCCTCCCAAAGTGCTGGGATTACAGATGTGAGCCGCATCGCCCAGCCTACTTATATATATATATATCTTATATGTTTATTTTATATATGTATAATATGTATTATATATTATATATAATATAATATATTATATATTTATATATAATATTATATATATAATATATATTTTATATATATATATATATATTTTTTTTTTTTTTTGAGACGGAATTGCGCTCTTGTTGCCCAGTCTGGAGTGCAATGGTGCAATCTCCACTTACCACAACCTCCGCCACCCAGGTTCAAGCAATTCTTGTGCCTCAGCCTCCCGAGTAGCTGGGATTGTAGGCATGCGCCACCATGCCCGGTTAGTTTTGTATTAGTAGAGATGGGGTTTCTCCATGTTGGTCAGGCTGATCCTGAACTCCTGACCTCAGGTGATCCACCCGCCTTGGCCTCCCAAAGTGCTAGGTTTACAGGCATGAGCCACCATGCCCAGCCCTCATATTTTTTACCTTAGGGAAATCTTGTATTACTGTAATATATATAACTTTATATATACATATAAAGTTCCTTAAAGTCCCTTATTAAAGGGGGTGACCATAACAAAACATTTCAATAAAATGAGAAATGTTCCTTCTTGTATCACCGCTGGTGGTCCTACACTTGGGGAGAGGCCACTGTGGCCAACACCCTACTTCTCAGATGGAGAAACTGAGGCCAAGAGAGGGACAGGGTCTGCGCTGGAGCCATCAGGGGTTCTAAGAGCCTCACACTGCTGTGGGTCACTTCCCACTCACCCTCCACGCTCCTCCACACATGCTCTTTCTGCCCCTGCCAGGTTCCCACTTCTACTGCTTCCATCTTCCTCTTTCTAATTTTTTTTTTTTTTTTTTAAAGAGTCTGGGTCTTGCTATGTTACCCATGCTGGACTCGAACTCCTGGGCTGAAGCAAGCCTCCCACCTCGGCCTCCCAAAGTGCTGGGATTATAGGTGTGAGCCATTGCACCTGGCTTTCTCTTTCTCTTTTTACCTATCCTCTTCCTTTCCTTTTTTTTTTTTTTTTTTGAGATGGAGTCTGGCTCTGTCACCCAGGCTAGAGTGCAGTGGCGCGATCTCGGCTCACTGCAAGCTCTACCTCCCAGGTTCAAGCGATTCTCCTGCTTCAGCCTCCCAAGTAGCTGGGACTACAGGTGCGTGCCACCGTGCCCAGCTAATTTTTGTATTTTTAGTAGAGATAGGGTTTCACCATGTTGTCCAGGCTGGTCTCGAACTCCTGGCCTCAGGTGATCCTCCTGCCTTGGCCTCCCAAAGTGCTGGGATCACAGACCTGAGCCACTGCACTTGGCTTTCTAGTTCTCTTTTTACCTATCCACTCCCTTTCTAGTCGGCTTTCCTAAGACATCCTCCTCCCTCTCTTTATGTCTCTGGCTGCTGGATTCCACCACTTCAAGGGGGAAGGATGCAGTTTCCCGTTTCGGGAGCTAAGTGACCCTGTGATGGTGTCTGCTGACGTATCTTTGTAAGGTATCAGCTCTTCCCTCGTAAAACAGGGTTGATAATCCCTGCCTTAACAATTTCCCTGTATAGAGTATAAAGATTGGGTGTTTTGGTTGGGCGAGGTGGCTCATGCCGGTCATCCCAGCACTTTGGGAGGCTGAGGCGGGTGGATCACTTGAGGTTAGGAATTTGAGACTAGCTCAGCCAACATGATGAAACCCCGCTTCTGCTAAAAACATAAAAATTAGCCAGGTGTGGTGGTGGGCACCTGTAATCCCAGCTACTCAGGAGGCTGATGCAGGAGAATCGCTTGAACCTGGGGGGAGGAGGTTGTAGTGAGCCAAGATCATGCCACTGCACTCCAGCCTGGGTGACAAACAGAGACTGTGTCTCAAAACAAAAGCAACAACAACGACAACAACAAAACACTGGGTGTTTTGTCCCGGTATAGTGGCTCATGCCTGTAATCCCAGCGCTGTGGGAGGCCGAGGAGGATGAAACACTTGAGGTCAGGAGTTTGAGATCAGCCTGGCCAACATGGTGAAATTCTATCTCTACTAAAAATACAAAAATTAGCCAGACATGGTGGCAGGTGCCTATAATCCCAGCTACTCAGAAGACTGAGGCACGAGAATTGCTTGAACCCAGGAGGCGGAGGCTGCAGTGAGCCGAGATCAGGCCATTCCACTTCAGCCTGGGTGACAAAGCGGAAAAAAAAAAAAAAAAAAAAAAAAGGTTGGGTATTTTGTGTTTTTTAAGGCCTTGGAAAAGCCCTTAAAGGGTATTACTAATCTGGACTGAAGCACCCCACCCCACACAGTCCCACCCAATGACCTTCTGCTCGCCCACTCCTGTTGCAACACGGGGATAGTGGGCATCCCCGCCCTGTTTACCCCATACTCACTCTTCTCCTGAGTGCTGCCTCTGCCTGGCCATCCTTTCTCCCTCACTTCCTCCCCTCCACACACCACACTCCCAGCACCCACTGAATGAGAAAATTCAGGCAGTCATCCGGCATCCCCTCTGAATCACTGGGGAGCAAAAATTAGAAGAGCTGTTGTAAGACGTCATGATGAGCTGGGCACAATGGCTCATGCCTGTAATCCCAGTGCTTTGGGAGGTCAAGGTGGGAGGATTGCTTGAATCCAGGAGTTGGAGACCAGCCTGGGCAACATAGGGGTACCCTGTCTCTACCAAAAGTTTAAAAACTTAGCCGGGTGTGGTGGCCTGCACCTGTAGTCCCAGCTACTCAGGAGGCTGAGGCAGGAGGATTGCTTGAGCCCAGGAGTTGGAAGCTGCAATGAGCTATGATCACGCCACTGCACTCCAGCCTGGACAACAGAGTGTGACCTTGTCTCAAAAGAATTTTTTTTTTTTTTTTTGCCAGGCACGGTGGCTCATGCCTGTAATCCCAGAACTTTGGGAGGCTGAGGTGGGTGGATTACCTGAGGTCAGGAGTTCGAGACCAGCCTGACCAACATGGTGAAATCCCGTCTCTACTAAAAACACAACAATTAGCAAGATATGATGGCGGGTGCCTGTAATCTCAGCTACTGGGGAGGCTGAGGCGGGAGGATCACTTGAACCTCGGAGGTGGAGGTTGCAGTGAGCCAAGATTGCGTCACTGCACTCCAGCCTCGGCGACACAGATAGACTTCGTATAAAATAAATAAATAAATACATACATACATACATAAATACATTTTTAAAGACAAAAGCCTCTGCATGCATAAAGGGCCTTCCCACAACTTTTCTCACTTAATCCTCTCTAATTGCTCTGCCAGCAGAGGATAATTATTGTCAGCTGATGGGAAGGTAAAGGCAGACAGGGACAGGTGCCAGGCTAATGAAGCCCTGAGTTGGGCTCTCGGCATTTTTCACTCTGTAAGCACAGGCAGTGAGATCAGGTGCTGCCAGGCTCCCTGACTTCAGTCTTGCCTCCATCAGGGGACCCGCCTGCTGACCTTCCCTGTGATTACGCTGAGCCCAGTTGTGCTCTGTGAGCAAAGCCCACAGAGGAGTCTCTGGTCCAGAGGAAATTGTCTCAGAGTTGATCCATCATCTATCCATTCTGCAAACGCTGGCCATGGTATAGTGATTTGCTCGGCACTTGGCGGGTATAGAAATTGATCTCAAGGTGTTCAGGTCAAGCATGAGACTGAGACACAGACACCCAGATGGCCACCAAGTGACGAGTACCACGGTGCCCCCACTATGCCACTGTGTGGGTCCTGCGTTGGTGTGTGCCCTGGAATCCCAGAGCGGGAAGTTGGAGAAGGGGAATGGAGAGAAGGGAGTAGGGTTTGGGTATGGGAGCGTGGGAGACCACACAAATGTTTCTTATGATTAGGAATAATTGAATCCTGTCAGTAACAAGATGAACCTCTGATCAATTAAGCAGCTGACCGGTCGTTACCTCCTCCTCCTTGCTCTTGTTACCCAATAAATATAAAGGGCTGTAGAGGCTCAGGGGCTGCTTTTGCTCAGTAGCATCAAGGAGCTCTCTTCTCCCCTTTCTGCCTTTCCTTAAAACAGTTTCTTTTGTTTTTTTGTTATCATTTCTACATTGGTCCCTTTGTTCAGTCTTGTAATGACGGTTTCAAGCAGTAACAGTAGTAACTGCTGGAGAAAGGGTCTCAAGTAGTAACCGTGGCAGTCAGCCACATGGGAGTAGTGGGTGAAGGGAGTCTCTGAGCATGAGGTCCTGACCTGGGATCCTGGAATGAGGGGTGGAGTGAGGTGGGAGCCATGTCCCACTCTGTCTCACAAAGTTGCCTCAGTCCCTTACAACTGAACTGGACGTTATGACTTACAGGCTTCCGCATAGTTGCTGGTGCCGTCCGTCCTCCAACCTCAGTGCAGCTGTCAGTTATGAGTCCCTCCTGGACTTTCCTCCTGGCACAATTGGCCAGTTTTCCTGTGGTTTTGTTTGTTTTCTTTTTCTTTTATTTTTTTGTAAAGATGGGGTTTTGCTATGTTGAGCAGGCTGGTCTTGAACTCCTGGGCTGAAATAATCCTCCCACCTTAGCCTCCCAAAGTGCTGGGATGACAGACGTGAGCCACCTCCTCACCCAGCCTTGTTCTTTTTTAAGAGACAGGGTTATGCTCTGTCACCCAGGCTGGAGTTCAGTGGTGCTCTCCTAGCTCACTGTAGCCTCAAACTCCTAGGCTCAAGCGATCCTCCTGCCTCAGCCTCCCCAGTAGCTAGGACTACAGGCACATACTACCATGCCTGGCTAATTTTTCTATTTCTTTTGGAGACAGGGTCTTGCTATGTTGCCACGGCTGGTCTCAAACTCCTGGCCTCAATCAATCCTCCCGCCTCAGCCTCCTAAAGTGCTGGGATTACAGGCATGAGCCACAGCTCCTGGCCCCTTGTTTGTCCTATGTTTCCCTTCCTCCCACCTACCCCCACGCACCTTGTCCTGGGTCCGGGTCCCCAAAGCAGACCCTGAGACGGGGATTCATGGGCTTGTGGTTTATTAAGAGATACCTCCACGAGAGACCATCAGGGGACTGGGAATCTGGTCAGGGGGAAGGGGCCAAGCAAAGTCCTGCTGCACAGAGGGCTACAGATTTGACCCAGCTGGAAACTCAGGAAACAGGGTTGGTCATGCTGGACCTGGAGTCAGCATCCCTCTGGCAGGCATTGGCCACCCCAGAGGATGTGCTTTTTCAGGCACTTCCTACTTCCCTAGAGCCTTGGTGACTAAGTGGCTCCGGCAACTTGAAGGTGCGGGTGATGGCTGTTGGGACTTCAAGGCCACCAAGAGCTAATGGAAAGCGGCCCTGAGAGCATCTGCTTTGCTCTGTCAGGACCTGTCATGGATTGATTGATTGATTGATTGATTGTAAGACAGGGTGTTGCTCTGTTGCCCAGCCTGGAGAGGCCGTGGTGTGATCACAGCTCACTGCAGCCTTGAACTCCTGGGTTCAATTCATCCTTCTAAGGGAGGAGACCACCCCTCATATCGTCTTATGCCCAATTTCTGCCTCCAAAGAAAGAAGAAGTAAAAACTAAAAGGGAGAAATGAAATCCACAGGCAGCCAGCCTGGCACGGCACCCTGGGCTGGTAGTTAAAGATCGACCCCTGACCTCATCGGTTGTGTTATCTATAGATTACAGACATTGTATAGAAGTGCACTGTGAAAATCTCTATCTTGTTTTGTTCCGATCTAATTACCGGCTCATGCAGCCCCCAGTCACGTGCCCCCTGCTTGCTCAATCAATCACGACCCTCTCACACGCACCCCCTTAGAGTTGTGAGCCCTTAAAAGGGACAGGAATTGCTCACTCGGGGGGCTCAGCACTTGAGACAGGAGTCTTGCCGATGCCCCCAGCCGAATAAACCCCTTCCTTCTTTAACTCAGTGTCGGAAGTTTTGTCTGCAGCTCGTCCTGCTACACACTTCCACCTCAGCCTCCCCAAAAGTGAGACTACAAGCCTGCACCACCACGCCTGGCTAATTTTTTTATTTTTTGTAGAGACAGGAGGGTCTTGCTATGTTGCCCAGGCTGGTCTCAAACTCCTGGCCTCAAATGATGCTCCCACTTGAAACTTCCAAAGTGCAGGGATTATAAGCATGAGACACCGAGCCCAGCTGACCTCTCATTGACTGTTACACACCCTTGATCACACATCTGTCTCCCCATTAGAATCCTCCCAGTGCCTGGCACAGAGCACATGCGTAACAAAGAATCGGGTGAATGAATGAAAGCATGAATGAATGGAAGGGAGAAGATAGGGATGACTCTGCCCATTTTCAGCTGAACTAACTGAGGCTCAGGGAGATGAGTGATTTATCCAGGATCCCACAGGGAGTAGCCAACACAGCCAGGGGCCCATGGGCCTTCTGACAATGCATCCAACACCTTTGAACTTGGCCGAGGTGGGGTGATGCCCCCTCCCCCCACTCTTTTGTTCGGAGCCCAAAATAACCCTTGACTCAGCTGGGTAACAACGGGACAACAACTTCCTCTTTCCAGACCACAGGCCTCAGGATTTTCAAGGAAGCGTGGAGGAGGCTTGGGGGTGTGTTTCCTTCTAGTTGCCCTATAAAGGGCAGAGGGAGGGAGTTTGGGGTGCTCTGCAAGGACCCAAGCTTTTTATCCCCAGGTCCTTTCCTCCTGCACGTTGGCTTTGAGCCCCGAGCTGGTGCTTCTGCTCTCTGGGACATGGCAGGCCCAATGACCATCGTAACCAGCCTTCTGTTCCTTGGTGTCTGTGCCCACCACATCATCCCTACGGGTAAGACCTCGGGCAGGATGCAGTTCCAAGGGCATGGCTGGGATGGCACAGTGGAGGGTGCAGGACTGACCAGCCTGGGGCTGGAGGAAAGCGCTGGGGAAAGGGCAGCCCAGTGAATGGACTGGTGGTGTTTGGTGCAGGGTTCAAGCTCCAGCTCTGAGGCCCAGAGCCGAGGGGAGGCTGGGAAAAGACGTGGCTTCTCTCTCTCTCCTCGTCTAGGCTCTGTGGTCATCCCCTCTTCCTGCTGCATGTCATTTCTTTCCAAGAGAATTCCTGAGAACCGAGTAGTCAGCTACCAGTTGTCCAACAGGAGCACGTGCCTCAATGTGGGAGTGATGTGGGTATCCTTCATGGGCATGTGGTAGGAGAGGGGCTGGGGCAGGTACCACTCCAGTGTCCCTGAGAAGCAAGGTCAGCCGGCCCTGGCTGTGTGCATCCCTGGGGACGTCACCTCCCCTCTCTGGTCCTCAACTTCCTTGCCCATAAAACTAGAAGGAGGATATATTTATTTTTTTGTTTCTTTTATTTCTTTTTTTTTTTTTTTTGGGAGATAGGGTCTTGCTCTGTCACCCAAGCTGAAGTGCAGTGGCATGATCATAGCTCATTGCATTGCAGCCTCAACCTCCTGGGCTCAAGTGATCCTCCCATCTCAGCCTCCCAAAGTGCTAGGATTACAGCCACGAACCACCACACCCAGCCAGGAGGATTTTTTTTTTTTTTTTTTTTTTTTTTTTTTTTTTTTTTTGAGACAGAGTCTCACTCTCACCCAGGCTGGAGTGCAGTGGTGCAATCTTGGCTCACTGCAACCTCCGTCTCCCAGGTTCAAGCAATTCTCATGCCTCAGCCTCCCGAGTAGCTGGGATTACAGGTGCGCACCGCCACGCCTGGCTAAGTTTTGTATTTTTAGTAGAGACAGGGTTTCACCATGTTGACCAGGCTGGTCTCGAACTTCTGACCTCAAGCGATCTGCCCATCTCGACCTTCCAAAGTGTTGGGATTACAGGCGTGAGCCACCAGGAGAAGGATTTAGATTCAATATCTACTGAGCACCAAATATACAACGAGGCACCATTCGGGGGCACAGGACAATGTCTTATCTAATTCTCTCAACAATTCTATGGGGTAGGGATGGTTGTTCCCATTTTACAGAGGACAACTGAGGCTCAGGAAGGTGACTTGCTCAAGGTCACGTGGGTCGACATGTGTCTGTCCTCCAAATAGCTTCATAGGTAGTAACTGTGAACTCATTTTGTAAACAGAGGCATGAAGTAGAAATACAATGATAAAGCTACGTGCAGTGGCTCACGTCTGTAATCTCAGTGCTTTGGGAGGCTGACCTAGGAGGGTTGCTTAAGGCCAGGAGTTTAAGACCAGCCTAGGCAATATAATGAGACTCCGTTTCTGCAAAAAAAAAAAAAAAAAAAAAAAAAAAAATAGCTGGGCATGGTGGCATGTTCCTGTAGTCCCAGCTACTCAGGAGACTAAGGTGGGAGGACCGCTTGAGCCTGGGAAGTTGAGGCTGCAGTGAGCTGTGATCGCCACTGCATTGCAGCCTGGACGACAGAGTGAGACCGTGTCAAAAAATGAAGATGGTATCATCTCAGCAACTTGCGAGAAGGCCTTACTGTCTCTGGGCGTCCACATCCTCCCCACCATGAAGTTGAGTGGCCCAAGGTCCCTGTCGACCTCAGCTAATCCCCTGTCCCTTTCTTCCACAGCTTCACCACCAAGAAGGGCCAGCAGTTCTGTGGCGACCCCAAGCAGGCATGGGTCCAGAGGTACATGAAGAACCTGGATGCCAAGCAGAAGAAGGCTTCCCCTAGGGCCAGGGCAGTGGGTGTCAAGGGCCCTGTCCAGAGAGATCCTGGCAACCAAACCACCCTCTAATCACCGCCCAGCCCTCCAGCCCTGAGTCTGGGCCTGGGCTGCTTGGCAGGCTGCTCGGGGTCTGGGGAAGCCATAGTGATGGGGGGAAGAGCTAATTTTCCTGTTTCTTAGCAACACTCTCCAGGGATGTGTCTCTTCTATGAAAAACTCGAGGGAGCAGGTGATGTGGTCCCCGGGAGCTGAGCAATGGCTCCAAGCATCCAAAGCCCCTTGCCTTTCTGGAGCTGGGTGAGAAGATCCCAGAAGGAGAGCAGTGGCAACTCTTTGCCCTTCTCCTGACCTGGTTCTGATGCTTTTTTTTTTTTTTTTCCCCCCGAGATAGAGTCTCGCTCTGTCACCCAGGCTGGAGTGCAGTGGCACAATCTCGGCTCACTGCAACCTCCGCCTCCCAGGTTCAAGTGATTCTCCTGCCTCAGCCTCCCAAGTACCTGGGACTACAGGTGTGCGCAACCACGCACAACTAATTTTTGTATTTTTAGTAGAGATGAGGTTTCACCATGTTGGCCAGGCTGGTCTCAAACTCCTGGCCTCAAGTGATCCACCTGCCTCAGCCTCCCAAAATGCTGGGATTACAGGTGTGAGCCACCGCACCCAGCCTACTCAAACTTTTATGTTGAAAAAAAAAAAAAAAGTAAATCATAGTGTTGTTTTTGTTTTTTTTTTTTTTTGAGACCTAGTCTCGCTCTGTTGCCCAGGCTGGAGTTCAGTGGCTGGATCTCAGCTCACTGCAAGCTCCGCCTCCCGGGTTCACGCCATTCTCCTGCTTCCACCTCCCGAGTAGCTGGGACTACAGGCGCCAGCCCCCACGCCCGGCTAGTTTTTTGTATTTTTTAGTAGAGACAGGGTTTCACCGTGTTAGTCAGGATGGTCTCGATCTCCTGACCTCGTGATCCGCCCGTCTTGGCCTCCCAAAGTGCTGGGATTACGGGCTTGAGCCACCGCGCCCGGCCAGTTGTTTTTTTTTTTTTTTTTTTTTTTTTTAAAAAAAGAAATGAACGTGGAGGACCAGTGGTGAAGGGCCAGCCTGGGTAGTTTAATCTTTTGGTGAAGATATGACTTTAAGGAGATTCCCTGCTTTGCGACAGTTTGCTCCATGCTGTCTTGGGGCCAAGGGCCTGTTCTGCCTTTAAATCTGGGCTCACCCAACATTTTGGTGAAGGGAAGATGGGGTGGGGGGATAAGGGGAAGAAAAGACCCTAGCTTTTTTTTTTTTTTCTATGCATGAGATACTGTGTGGGTTTATCAAGAGTGTAGACAAAGTTGCTGTTCTCAAATAATAGTCCAAATAAAATGAGATTTTTTTTCTTTGAAGGTTGTTGTGTCTTGCGTGTTCTGTTTTTTTTTCTTTTGTTTTTGTGATGGAGTCTCACTCTTGCCGCCCCAGGCTGGAGTGCAATGGTGCAATCTCAGCTCACTGCAACCTCCGCCTCCCAGGTTCAAGCAATTCTTCTGCCTCAGTCTCCTGAGTAACTGGGGCTACAGGTGTCTGCCACCACGCCCGGCTAAGTTTTTGTATTTTTAGTGGAGACAGAGTTTCACCATGTTGTCAGGCTGGTCTCGAATTCCTGACCTCAGGTGATCCACCTGCCTCAGCCTCCCAAAGTGCTGGGATTACAGGTGTGAGTCACTGCGCCTGGCATTGTATATTTTTTACTCTCCTGGAGTGGGTAGGGTTGGGCTGTGACCAACGGTGTATGTGCCCAGAAAGCATCCCAGGCTGCCTCTCCAAGACTGGAGGGGAAGAAGACAGCCGGAGCCCAAGGCATCTGGGAGTGACCTTGGCCTGCCGCTGAGAGTCCTGTTATTGACTTTGAAAATACACATGCACAGCTAGGTTCAATTAAATAATTTAAAAAATTTTTGAGACACAGCCTCACCTGTTGCCCAGACTGGAGAGCAGTGGTGTAATCATAGCTCACTGCAGCCACGAAATTCTGGACTCAGGCAATCCTCCCACCTCAGCTTCTCTAAGTAGCTGGGACTACAGGTGTGTACCACCACACCTGGCTAATCTTTTAATTTTCTTTATGTTGCCCAGGCTGGCCTAGAACTCCTGGCCTCAAGCAGTTCTTCCACCTTGGCCTCCCAAAACACTGAGATTAAAGGTGTAAGCCATTGCACCTGGCCCCAAACTGATTTTTTTTTTTTTTTTTTAATGGAGTTTCACTGTTATTGCCCAGGCTGCAGTACAATGGCGTGATCTTGGCTCACTGCAACTTCCACCTCCCAGATTCAAGCGATTCTGTTGCCTCGGCCTCCCAAGTAGCTGGGATTACAGGCACCTGCTACCACGCCCAGGTCAGGCTGGGTATTAGGAGGCTAAAAAATGATACACGATGATGTTTTGCTTCAAAGAATTAGAATTATAACGTGAACACACTCACAAATCAAGAGCACTGTGGGTTCAATGCCAATTCTGCTTTACAAGTTGCATGACCTTGAAAGAGAAAAACTCTTTCTAGGCCCACAACAGTTTTGACACCAAATACGTAAGTTTTCTACATGGTGCAGCTTTCCAGTTCTCTGGCTGGGTGCAGTGGCTCATGACTGTAATCTCAGCACTTTAGGAGGCCAGAGGATCTTGTGAGCCCAGCAGTTCAAGACCAGACTGGGTAATATAGGGAGATCCTTTCTTTACCCCCCCCCAAAAATTATTTTTATTTATTTTTCAGACGGAGTCTTGCTCTGTCTCCTAGGCTGGAGTGCAATGGTACCATCTCAGCTCACTGCAACCTCCACCTCCCAGGTTGAAGTGATTCTCCTGTCTCAGCTGAGTAGCCGGAACAACAGGCATGTGCCACCACGTCCAGCTAATTTGTGTATTTTCAGTAGAGACAGGGTTTTACCATGTTGGCCAGGCTGGTCTCGAACTCCTGACCTCAAGTGATCTGCCCATCTCGGCCTCTCAAAGTGCTAGGATTACAGGTGTGAGCCACTGTGCCTGGCCTACAAACAATTTAAAAAGTAGCTGGGTGAGGTGGTGCAAGCCTGTAGTCCCAGCTACTTTGGAGGCTGAGATGAGAGGATTACTTGAGCCCGGGAGGTTAAGGCCACAGTGAGCCTGCACTCCAGCCTGGGCAACAGAGCAAGACTTTGTCTCAAAAAAAAAAAAAAAAAAAAAAAAAGGCGCATGATCAGTGGGGCATGGTGGCTCATGCCTGTAATCCTGGCACTTTGGGAGGCTGAGGCAGGCAGATTACTTGAGCCTGGGAGTTTGAGACCAGCCTGGGAAACATGGCGAAGCCTCGTCTCCACAAAAATAAAAATAAAATAAAAAATTAAAATACAAAGTGCATGATTTAGTAGAGGACAATCAGAGCTCAAACCACTGGAAAGTGGCATGAGACCCTGTCATGCAGAAAACTCGCGATTGTCTAGAAGAACGTTCTCCCAAGCTGGGAAAGAGCCGAGACCAGAGAACTCAGACAAGTCCAGCATGGCGAGTAGGTAAGTGTATGAGGATTTACATACAAGGACTCCTAGCTAGCAGCAGGACAACTTCAGAGACCCGCCCTGCTACCCGTCTCTATGCTGCTTTGAAGCTAATTTTCTGGCTCTTTGCTTATTGTACACAATGAGACTGTTTGCCTTGGCTATGTTCCTGGATCCGCTCTGGGACGTTTGGGTTCTCCGAGACACCTGCCCCTTGGCTCAGCACCATGGCCTGGGAGGTGAGGTTTAAGCAGCAGACATACAAGGGGTCCCGATCCAGACCCCAAGAGAGGGTTCTTGGATCTCACACAAGAAGGAATTCAGGGCGAGTCCATAGAGTAAAGTGAAAGCAAGTTTATTAAGACAGCAGAGGAATAAAAAAAAAGCTACGCCATAGACAGAGCAGCACTGAGGGACACTGGCTGCCCATTTTTTATGGTTATTTCTTGATGATATGCTAAGCAAGGGGTGGACTATTCATGCCTACCCTTTTTAGACCATATAGGGTAACTTCCTGATGTTGCCATGGCATTTGTAAACTGTCATGGCACTGGTGGGAGTGTAGCAGTGAGGACAACCAGAGGTCACCCTCGTCGCCATCTTGGTTGTGGTTGATTTTGGCCAGCTTCTTTACCGCAACCTGTTTTATCAGCAAGGTCTTTTATGACCTGTATCTTGTGCCTACCTCCTGTCTCATGCTGTGATTTAGAATGCCTTAACCATCTGGGAATACACACAGTAGGTCTCAGCCTCATTTTACCTAGGCTGTATTTAAGATGGAGTTGCTCTGGGTCACACGCCTCTGACATACATACCTTTTTTTTTTTTTTTTTTTTTTTTGAGATGGAATCTTGCTCTGTTGCCCAGACTGGAGTGCCGTGGGGCAATCTCAGCTCACTGCAGCCTCCGCCTCCCAGGTTCAAGCTATTCTCTGCCTTACCCTCCTGAGTAGCTGGGATTACAGGTGTGCGCCACCACACTCAGCTAATTTTTGTATTTTTAGTAGAGATAGGATTTCACTATATTGGCCAGGCTGGTCTCAAACTCCTAGCCTCAAATGATCCATCCACCTTGGCCTCCCAAAGTACTGGGATTACGGGCATGAGCCACCATGTGTGGCCAACATATACCCTTAAGTAACCTGGTGGGGATCCATCAACCTACAGATCCATCCCCCTCGGAAGTACACACCCACTCCATCAGTCTTTGCCAGCTGTATGTGAGGGGTGGGCTTTCAGCAAGTGGGAGCAGAATAAGTTCCATGGTTCAAAAAAAGCCCCAAGGCACAGAGAGCCACATACTGGCAGCCAGGAGTCCACAGAGCACCACAGAGGCCCAGTAGTGGGCATTGCATATGCAGTAGCTACTAAAGTTATTGTAAGTCTAATGCAAAGCAGAGTAAGTAGCAAAGCAAAACAATACACAGCAGGGGACATTCTGATGGGAAGAAGGAGCCTGCAGAACCAACTTTGCAGAGTTGGTACCTGAATGGCGACTGGGGTTCCACCCGGAGAGAAAGCATGTTCCTAAGGAGGGAGGAGAACCAGAGCATTCAGGGATGAGACTGAAATACAGACAGTGTCCCAACTGCATGAGACCACAGGACTCTCACCACAGCCTCTGCAGCATTCATCCTGGAGAGTCTATGCTTGGTCCATAGTGTAACCACCCAATGCATTTATTTTGCCCAATGCCCAGGTAAAGACAATTTATCAAGACAGGGGAATTGCAACAGAGAAGTTTAATTCATGCAGAGCTGGCTGTACAGGAGATTGGAGTGCTATTATTACTCAGCCTCCCCCAAAGTTAGAGACTAGGGTTTTTCAAGGATAGTTTGATAGGCAGGGGGCTAGGGAATGGGAGCTGCTGATTGGTTGGGGATGCAATCATAGGGGTGTGGAAAATGGTCCTTTTACATTGAGTCCACTTCTGGGTAGAGCCACAGAGGAGTCACTGGTCTGGGTGGAATCATCAAACAGTCAGAAATGCAAAAGTCTGAAAACACATCTTTTTTTTTTTTTTTTTTTTTTTTTGAGATGTGTCTTGCTCTGTCCCCCAGGCTGGAGTGCAGTGGCGCGATCTTGGCTCACTGCAAGCTCCGCCTCCTGGGTTCATGCCATTCTCCTGCCTCAGCCTCCCGAGTAGCTGGGAATACAGGTGCCCGCCACCACACCCAGCTAATTTTTTGTATTTTTTAGTAGAGACGGGTTTTGACCGTGTTAGCCAGGATGGTCTCTATCTACTTACCTCATGATCCACCCGCCTTGGCCTCCCAAAGTGCTGGAATTACAGTTGTGAGCCACTGTGCCCAGTCCAAAAACACATCTTAAAAGGCCTATCATAGGCCGGGGGCAGTGGCTCTCACCTCTAATGCCAGCACTTTGGGAGGCTGAGGCAGGCAGATCACTTGAGGTCAGGAGTTCAAGACCAGCCTGGCCAACAAAGTGAAACTCAGTCTCTACTAAAAACACAAAAATTAGCCAGGCATGGTGGCATGCAGCTGTCATCCCAGCTACTCAGGAGGCTGAGATATAAGAATTGCTTGAACCCAGGAGGCAGAGTTTGCGGTGAGTTGAGATCGCGCCACTGCACTCTAGCCTAGGCAACAGAGCAAGACTCCGTCTCAAAAAAAAAAAAAAAGTCTATCACAGGTTCTGCAATAGTGATGTTATCTACATGAGTAATTGGAGAAGTTGCAGATCTTGTGACTTCTGGAACAATGACTGGTAACTTACCCAAATCTTAGCAGAATTCAGGCCCCTCTCATCCTCCGAACCTCGTGGTCTTTCTTGCATTTTACAAAGGTGGTTTAATTTAGGGGAAGGGCTACTATCATTTAAACTGTAAACTAAATTTCACCCAAAGTTAGCTTGGTCCAAGCTCAGGAATGACCAAGGGCAGTTTAGAGATTAAAGGCAAGATGGGGGTTAGTTGTGTCAGCTCTCTTTCATTGCCATCATTTTCTCACTATTATGGTTTTTGCAAAGATGGTTTCAGTCGCTGCCAGCTTCCCTATTCTCCCCACTTTTCCAACTCAGAACCAACCACAGAAAGCCAATGACGCAGACACGCATTGCTCAAGCATTATATGAGAAATGTGTTATTAAATGATTTCATCATTGTGCAAACATCAAGTGGACTCACACAAACATAGATGGGCTAACCTCCTACACACCTAGGTTAGATGGTCTAGCCTATTGCTTCTGAACCCGCCTTTGCAAAAATTAAAACTGAGGAAATTATGACCATGAGAGAAATCTGACATGGCTGACTCCATCTTGCTTCTAGCCTCACAGGTTGGCTGTCTTTGCTCATTCCTGGGCATGGGCCAAGCTAACTTTGAGAGAAATTTAGTTTATAGTTTAAACGGTAATAGCCCTTCCCCAAAACTAAACTGTTCTCGTAAAACCAATGAAAGGTCATCAAGTTAGGGCCGGACACGGTGGCTCATGCCTGTAATCCCAGCACTTTGGGAGGCCGAGGTGGGCGGATCACCTGAGGTCAGGAGTTCAAGACCAGCCTGACCAACAGGGTGAAACCCCATCTCTTCCAAAAATACAAAAAAATTAGCCAGGCGTGGTGCTGTGTGCCTGTAATCCCGGCTACTCGGGAGGCTGAGGCAGGAGAATCACTTGAACCCAGGAGGCGGAGGTTGCAGTGAGCTGAGATCACGCTACTGCACTCCAGCGTAGGTGACAGAGTGAGACCTTGTCTCAAAAAACAAAAAACAAAACAAACAAACAAACAAACAAAAAAACCCTCCAATCCCTGAATTCTCAGGGAGACTGATTTGAGTAATAATAAAACTCTGGTCTCCTTTATAGCCAGCTCTGCATGAATTAAGCTCTCTCTATTGCAGTTCCCCCGTCTTGATAACTTGGCTCTGTCTAGGCAGCAGGCAAGGATAACCTATTAGACGGCTACACTCCTAGGCTGCAAACCTGTACAACCGTGTGACTGTACTGAACACTGGAGGCAACTGCAACCGATGATAAGTATTTGTGTATCTGAACATGTAGCAGGATGAGCCGCAGACAAAACTCCTCCGACACCGGCTTAAAGAAGGGAGAGGTTTTTTATTCGGCCGGGAGCATCAGCAGACTCGCGTCTTAAGAGCCGAGCTCCCCGAAAAAGAAATACTTGGCCTTTTTTTGTTTTTTTTTTTTTTTTGAGGCGGAGTCTCACTCCGTCGCCCAGGCTGGAGTGCAGTGGCAGGATCTCAGCTCACTGCAAGCTCCACCTCCCGGGTTCATGCCATTCTCCTGCCTCAGCCTCCCCAGTAGCTGGGACTACAGGCGCCCGCCACCTCGCCCGGCTAGTTTTTTTGTATTTTTTTAGTAGAGACGGGGTTTCACCATGTTAGCCAGGATGGTCTCAATCTCCTGACCTCGTCATCTGCCCGTCTCGGCCTCCCAAAGTGCTGGGATTACGGGCTTGAGCCACCGCGCCCGGCCGAAATAGTTGGCCTTTTCAAAGGCTTACAACTTTAAGAGGTCCACGTGAAAGGGTCGTGATAAATCGAGCAAGCGTGGGAAACGTGACTGGGGGCTACATGCATCAGCTAACAGAACAAAAAGTTTTACGATGCTTTTTTTCATACTGTGTCTGGAATTTACAGATAACACAAGTAGTTTAGGTCAGGGGTTGATGTTATTATTACTACTTTTTTTAACTCCTAGGGCCGGGTGGTGGTGCCAAGGTTGTCTGGCTATTTATCTTACTTTTGTTTGTTTCTCTCTTTCCTCCTGTCTTGTGAACTAGGCAAGGTGGGGGGAGGAGGGCAGCAGGAGTAGTAGTGGTCTCCTTCCTTAAACACATTAAACATACAAAAGGTAGAGTAAAAATTTAGTATTATATCTTATGGGGTGGGGCCACCGTTGTATATGTGGTCCATCAGGCTGGGTGCAGTGACTCATGCCTGCAATCCCAGCATTTTGGGAGGCCAAGGTGGGTGGATCACTAGGTCAGGAGTTTGAGACCAGCCTGGCCAACATGGTGGAACCTCATCTCAACTGAAAATACAAAAATTAGCCAGGCGTGGTGGCGCACACCTGTAATCCCAGCTACTCGGGAGGCTGAGGCTGGAGAATCATTTGAACTGGGAGGCAGAGTTTGCACTGAGCTGAGATCGCACCACTGCACTCCAGCCTGTGTGACAGAGTGAGACTCTGTCTCAAAAATAAGGAAATCAATAAAACAAAGCAGCCCTGTGCCTTCCCTTTTTCCTGCTGCAAAGTGTTCCCCCTCCCCTGCCTGCCTCTGAGTCTCTTCAAGGGATGGAGGCTGACCCCCTTGCTGTAACAAGCTCTGAATAAGTAGTGTGTTAGTTTTCATTTGGGTGGTCTTCATTTATTTCCCCAGAGGTTGTACCACATGGTGGCTATACTCCAGCCAGTGACCATGAGAGGACTGAAGCAGGCGGGACAGAAGAAGAGGGTAGCAGGCATCTGGGAGTGTGGGGAACCTGGCACTCTGTTGCACTACCAGCTAAAGCATCTACTGGACCAGCCTCTTTGGAGGATGATCTGGTAGCATCTGCTAAAATGCTTCACACACATATCTATTGACTCAGCAACTCCACTTCCTGAAGGGAACCCTATGCAAATGCAAAGAGGTACCTGGGCAGAGAGGTTTATTGCAGTAATATCGGTAGTTGTGGAAAACTGGCAACAAGTTCATTTGCCCATTCATAGATGACTCGATAAAGATCTATTTTTTTTTTTTGGGCGGGGGACAGAGTCTTGCTCTGTTACCCAGGCTGGAGTGCAGTGGCGTGATCTTGGCTCACTGCAACCTCCGCTTCCCCCGTTCAAGTAATTCTCCCGCCTCAGCCCCTCCCCGAATAGCTGGAATCACAGGCACCCGCCACCACACCTGGCTAATTTTTGTATTTTGTAGAGACAGGGTTTCACCATGTTGGCCAGGCTGGTCTTGAACTCCTGACCTCGTGATCCGCCTGCCTCGGCCTCCCAAAGTGCTGGGATTACAGGTGTGAGCCACCATGCGTGGCCAAAGATCTATTTTTAAATGAAAGCAATCAAAATGCACAAGAGTACGTACTGTATGATACTATTTGTGCAACAAAAAACATACACATATGATTAGTAATTTGCTGGACATACAAACTATCAAGGAACGGGGTCCCGATCCAGACCTCAGGAGACGGTTCTTGGACCTAGTGCAAGAAAGAATTCAGGACAAATAGAGTAAAGTGAAAGCAAGTTTATTAAGAAAGTAGAGTTATACAGAATGGCTACTCCATAGGCACAGCAGTGGCATGGGGTGCTTGAATAAGCATCCTTACAGTTGGTTTTGATTCTGTGCTAAAGAACGGGTGGGTTATTCATGAGTTTTCAGGGAACTGAGGATTCCTCCGCCTTTTTAGACCATATAGCGTAACTTCTTGACATTGCCATGGCATCTATAAACTGTTATGGCAGTGGTGGCTGTGTCTTTTAGCATGCTAATATATTATAATTAGAGTATAATGAGCAGGGAGGAGGATCAGAGGTGACTTTCATCGCTGTCTTGGTTTTGGTGGGTTTTGGCTGGCTTCTTTACTGCAACCTGTTTTTTTGTGTTTTTTTTTTTTTGAGATGGAATCTCACTCTATCGCCCAGGCTGGAGTTCCCCAAATGCTCAGCCCCAAGCCGACCAGCAAGAGGACCCCAGGCCCTCTCCTCCCCTGGCTCCTACTAATTCCATCTTCCACTTTTTGCCACTCCTTTTTTTTTTTTTTTTTTTGAAATGGAGTCTCACGCTGTTGCCCAGATTGGAGTGCAGTGGGGCAATCTCGGCTCACTGCAACCTTCGCCTCCTGGGTTCAAGCAATTCTCATGCCTCGGCCTCCCAAGTAGCTGAGATTACAGTTGTGCATCACCACGCCCGGCTATTTTTGTATTTTTAGTAGAGACGGGGCTTCTCCATGTTGGTCAGGTTTGTCTGTGAACTCCCAACCTCAGGTGATCTGCCCACCTCGGCCTCCCAAAATGCTGGGATTACAGGCATGGACCACCGTGCCCGGCCAGCCTGCTGCTTCTTTTTTGCCAAGGAAAATAACCACTTTGCAGATAAAGCTTTTCAGCCTCTAAAAAGGCATTCCCTGGAAGTCTCTCTCCCCAGCCTTCTAACTTCTGAATAATCACAAACCCAAAGGAACATTCAGTTCTTGCTATGGGTCATGGCCCGGTCACAATCTTGCTTGCGGAAACTTCTCTCAAGACTCAGAATGGGGAAGAGCCGCGCTTCTCCCAGGCAAGCGGCAGTTTGTTGTTATGTTCTGGAAGCTGGTGGGATGGGCTGCATTTCCCTTTTTTTATTGGCTGATTGAAAGTTGGAAGGGAATTTGCTGACTTTTGCTAACCTGCAGATGCCTCCCCTTATCTATCTAGCTGCTATTTGCCCTTGGCTCTGATATTGTCCCTTAACTACAGAGTAGTTTTAGCTTCGGGACAAAGTCTGGGGAAAGTCACCCTGAAGGTTCATTCTCAGCGTAAGGGTTGTGGGGATAGGACTCTGAGACTGACTCTCAGAGGCAGCACAAAGCACAGGCATGACACAGATCCGGCTCTGAGTCTTGGTTCTGCCATTCATGAGTTCTGTGGCCGCGAACAAACCACCTTCCCTCTCTGAACCACAGTTTTCTAGGCTGTAAAAGGGGATAAGAAAACCCCCCTCGGCCGGGTGTGGTGGCTCGTGCCTGTAATCCCAGCACTTTTGGGGGCTAAGGTAGGTGGATCACTTGAGGTCAGGAGTTCAAGACCAGCCTGGGCAACATGGTGAAACCCTGTCTCTACTAAAATTACAAAACTTAGCCGGGTGTGGTAGTGCATGCCTATAGTCCCAGCTACTTGGGAGGCTGAGGCAGGAGAATCGCTTGAACCAAGGAGCTGGAGGCTGTAGTGAGCTGAGATTGCACCACTGCACTTCAGCCTGGGCTACAGAGGGAGACCCTGTTTCAAAAAAAAAAAGAAAAAAGAAACAGAAAGAAAGAAAGAAGAAAGCAAGAGAGCAAGAAAGAAAAAAAAAAAAGAGAAAGAAAAGACAAGGAAAGAATAAAGCAAGAGAGAAAGAAAAAAGAAGAAAGCGAGAAAGTAAGAAGGAAGGAAAGAAGGAAGGAAGGAAGAACAAACAAACGAACGAACGAACCACTCCCCTAGAACTGCTTTCAGCGTAAATGGATTAACTGGAAATAAACAAACAAAAGTTTGTTTTTCTTCCAACTCCAGGAGACACGGTTTTTTAGTTGTTTGTTTGTTTGAGACAGGGTCTCACTCTGTCACCCAGGCTGGAGTGCAGTGGTGTGATCATGTCTCACTGCAGCCTCAACCTCCTGGCCTCAAGTGATCCTCCCGCCTCAGCCTCCCCAAGTAGCTGGGACTACAGACACGTGCCACCATGCCCAGCTGACTTTTAAGATTTTGTAGAGACAGGGTCCCATTATGTTGCCCAGGCTGGTCTTGAACTCCTGGGCTCAAGCAATCCTCCTGCCTCAGCCTCCCAAAGTGCTGGGATTACAGGTGTGATCCACAGCGCCCGGCCGAGACATGTTTATATTTTCCTGATTCTGCTCAGTCTCTGTTGCACACAAGCCAGGATGCTACTTCCTCCAGGAAGAGCTTCCCAGGGCTGGGGAACCCGTCCTAACACACTGTGCCTCCTCTGACTCCCCTCTCTGGCTCCCCATGTTTAGGTCTCACTGGGACAGCAGACAGGGAGTTTCTTTACATCCTCCATCCTCTCACCTTACTGCTCTCTCTCTTTTTTTTTTTTTTTTTTCCTTTTTTGTCTTCTTCTTTTTCTTTCTTTCTTTTTTTTTTTTTTTTTTTTTTTTTTTTTTTTTGAGACGAAGTCTCTCTCTGTTGCCCTCGCTGGAGGGCAGTGGTGCAATCTCAGCTCACTGCAACCTCCGCCTCCCAGGTTCAAGTGATCTCCTGCCTCAGCCTCCCAAGTAGCTGGGATTACAGGTACGTGCCACCACACCTGGCTAATTTTTGTATTTTTAGTAGAGACCAGTTTCACCATGTTGGCCAGCCTGGTCTCAAACTCCTGACCTCAAGTGATCTGCACACCTCAACCTCCCAAAGTGCTGGGATTACAGGTGTGAGGAACTGCACCCAGTCTGTCTTCTTTTCTTTTCTCTTTTCTTTTCTTTCTCTGTTTTCTTTCCTTCTTTTCCCTTCCTTTCCCTTCCCTTCCCTTCCTTCCCTTTCTTTCCTTCCCTTCCTTCCCTTTCTTCTGTTCCTTCTTTCCTCTCCTTCTCTTTCTCTCTTTCTTCTTTCTCCACTTACGCTCGAATTCTATACTCACCTTTCTTAAGGACAGGGATGGTGTCCTGTCCACCACGGTGTTTCCAGAGCCTTGGACAATGCTGGGGCTATAAGAATTCAGCAAACATTTGGCTGGATGTGGTGACTCGTGCCTGTAATCCCAGCACTGTGGGAGGCTGAGACGGGTGTATCCCTAGAGGTCAGCAGTTTGAGACCAGTCTGGTCAACATGGTGAAACCACATCTCTACTAAAAATACAAAAATTAGCTGGATGTGGTGGCGGGTGCCTGTAGTCCCAGCTACTCGGGAGGCTGAGGCAGGAGAATTGCTTGAACCCAGGAGGTGGAGGTTGCAGTGAGCCGACCTGCACTCCAACCTGGGCGATAGAGTGAGACTCCATCTCAAAAAAAAAAAAGAACTCAGCAAACATTGCTACATATATACATTCCAGAACCTTCTGCTGAAGGGTTACGGAGGCTGATCCAAAGAAGGCTTCACGCTAGGCCTCCACGTCCCTCTGTCCCTCTCTAGTATTGTGTCCTTACAGCAGCCAGACTCATCTTTATCAATGAGTCCTCTCATCATGTGACTCCCCTGCCTAAAACTCCTTACTGTTGGCCAGCCCCAGTGGTTCACACCTGTAATCCTAGCACTTTGGGAGGCTAAGGCAGTCGATCAGTTAAAGTCAGGAGTTCCAGACCCACCTGGCCAACATGGTGAAACTTTGTCTCTACTAAAAATACAAAAATTAGCTGGGCGTGGTGGCGGGTGCCTATAGTCCCAGCTACTTGGGAGGCTGAGACACGAGAATTGCTTAAACCCGGGAGGTAGAGGTTGCAATGAGCCAAGATCGCACCATTGCACTCTAGCCTCGGTGACAGGGCAAGACTCCATCTTAAAAACAAAAACAAACAAACAAAATCTCTTTACTGTCTCTCTGTTGCATTTATTTATTTATTTATTTATTTATTTATTTATTTATTTAAGATAGGGGTCTTGCTCTGTTGCTCAGGCTGGAGTGCAGTGGTGTGACCACAGCTCACTGCAGCCTTCAACTCCTGGGCTCCAGCAATCCTCCTGCCTCAGCCTCCCAAGGAGCTGGCACTACAGGCGTGTGCCACCACGCCCGGCTAATTTTTGTATTTTATGTAGAGATAGGGTCTCACTACATTGCCCAGACTGATTTCAAACTCTTGGGCTCAAGGGAGCCTCTCGCTTCAGCCTCTTGAGTAGCTGGGACTACAGGCACACGCCACCATGTCTGGCTAATTTTTATTTTTTGTAGAGATGGGATCTCACTATGTTGACCAGGCTGGTCTTGAACTTCTGGGCTGAAGCAATCTTCCCGCCTGGGAGTACTGGGATTACAGGCATGAGTCACCCATGCCTGGCTTCTTTCTTATAAGGACACCTGTCATACTGGATAAGAGTCCCACCCCTATGACCTCATTAAAACTTACAGCCAGGCACGGCGGCTCACGCTTGTAATCCCAGCACTTTGGGAGGCCGAGGTGGGTGGATCACCTGAGGTCAGGAGTTCAAGACCAGCCTGGCCAACATGGTGAAACCCCATCTCTGCTAAAAATACAGAAAGTAGCTGGGCGTGGTGGCACATGCCTGTAATCCCAGCTACTCAAGAGACTGAGGTAAGAGGATTGTTTGAGCCAGAGGAGGCGGAGGCTGCAGTGAGCTGAAATCACAGGTAACACGCCTGGATAACACAGCGAGACTCTGTCTCTAAATAAATAAATAAATAAAAATAAAAACAAAGTAGCCAGGTGTGGTGGTGCATGCCTGTGGTCTCAGCTACTTGGGAGGGTGAGGTGGGAGAATCACTTGAGCTTGGGGAGATGGAGGCTGCCATGAGCTGTGATCACACCTCTGCACTCCAGCCTGGGTGACAGAGTGAGACCCTGTCTCAAAATAAAAAAGGGGTGGTTGGGCACGGTGGCTCACGCCTGTAATCCCAACACTTTGGGAGGCCAAGGTGGGCGAATCACAAGATCAGGAGATCGAGACCATCCTGGCTAACACAGTGAAACCCCGTCTCTACTAAAAATACAAAAAAAATTAGCCGGGCGTGGTGGTGGGCGCCTGTAGTCCCAGCTACTCGGGAGGCTGAGGCAGGGGAATGGCGTGAACCCGGGAGGTGGAGCTTGCAGTGAGCGGAGATCACGCCACTGTACTCCAGCCTGGGCAACAGAGCAAGACTCCGTCTCAAAAAAATAATAATAAATAAATAATAAATTAAAAAGGGGTGGAAAAAACCTTACTTCTTGAACTTCTGGGCTGAAGCAATCCTCCTGCCTGGGAGTGCTGGGATTACAAGGATGGGTCACCCATGCCTGGCTTCTTTTCTTATGAGGACACCTGTCATATTGGATCAGATTTCCACCCTTATAACCTCATTAAAACTTACAACCAGGCACGGTGGCTCATGCCTGTAACCCCAGCACTTTGGGAGGCCGAGAAGTGGGAAGCCCAAATGGCAGCCTAGACCTTGGGAATCACAGCCAATGGGGGCTCCTGGGAGATCCACACAGAGGAACCTGGAGCCCAGGCAGCAACCTGGAGGGTACGGGGCAGCGGCTTCAGCCACAGGGAAGGGCCTGGAGGGAAGAGAACAGGAGCCAGGGCCGCCGGCTATGGGCTGACATCAAGGGCATACTCAAGGCCCTGACTGAGGGGGCCTCAGACACAAGTACCAAGAAGGAGTTTCAGCCAGGCACGGTGGCTCACACCTGTAATCCCAGCACTTTGGGAGGCCGAGGTGGGCAGATCACGAGGTCAGGAGTTTGAGACCAACCTGGCCAACATGACGAAACCTCGTCTCTACTAAAAATACAAAAATTAGCCAGGTGTGGTGGCAGGTGCCTGTAATCCCAGCTACTCCAGAGGCTGAGTCAGGAGAATTGCTTGAACCCAGGAGGCAGAAGTTGTAGCGAGCCGAGATCGTGCCATTGCACTCCAGCCTGGGTGAAAAGAGCAAGACTCTGTCTCAAAAAAAAAAAAAAAAAAAGAAAAAGAAAAAAAAAAAAGGAGTTTCAGCAGAAGCCATTTATAGACAGACATGCCCCTTGGGTGAAAGGACTCAATTTTTTTTTTTTTTTTTTTTTTTTTTTTTTTTTGAGATGGAGTCTCTATCGCCCAGGTCCAGAGTGCAGTGGTGTGATCTTGGCTCACTGCAACCTCCGCCCTCCAGGCTCAAGCTATTCTCCTGCCTCAGTCTCCCGAGTAGCTGAGACTAGGCACTCACCACCACACCCGGCTAATTTTTGTATTTTTAGTAGAGAAAGGATTTCACCATGTTGGCCAGGTTGGTCTCGAACTCCTGACCTCAAGTGATCTGCCTGCCTCGGCTTCCCACAGTGCTGGGATAACCGGTGTGAGCCACCATGTCAGGCCTCACATGTTTTATAAACAGGGTATAATCACTTACCCATACAGGAGGAAAGTTGATAAATAAAACTATATTAAAATCCATTAGAAGACATCCATAAGAGGCTGGGCACAGTGGCTCCTGCCTGTAATGCTAGCACTTTGGGAGGCCAAGGTGGGAGGATTGCTTAAGGCCAGGAGATTGAGGCCAGGAATTCAAGACCAGCCTGGGCAACACAGCAAGACCCCATCTCTGCAATTTTTTTTTTTTTTAAGTTAGCAGTGCATGGTGGTGCACGCCTGTAGTTCCAGGTACTCAGGAGGCTGAGGTGGGAGGATTGCTTGAGCCCAGAATTTTGAGGTTACAGGGAGCTATGATCACACCACTACAAACAAAGAAAAAGAAAAAGAAAAGAAAGAGAGAGAAAGAGGGAGGGAGGGAGGGAGGCAGGCAAGAAAGAAAAGAAAAGAAAAGAAGGAAGGAAGGAAGGAAGGAAAGAAGAAAAGGAAGGAGAAAGAGAGGAGGGAGAGAGATGGCAAAGAAGGAAGAAAAGAAGGTAAAGAAAAAAAGAGAGGGAGGCAGGGAAGGAAAGAAGGAAGGGAGGGAGGGAGGGAAGGAGGGAGGGAGGGAGACCCGTAAGACAGTAGAAAGGCAATCTACAGGGTGGGGGTATTATTTCTGCAATACATCTGTACTGGGTTGAATAACATACCCCAAGAATTCATTGTCCACTCAGACCCTCAGAAATGTGACCTTATTTGGGAATGGCTGTTTGTAAATGTCCTCATGTAAGCCAAGAGGAGGTCTTGACTTGGGGTCCCAGGGGTACCCCAGATCCCAGGGACTGGAACGGCACTAGCAAGCTCTGGAGGATAAGCCAGGAATCTGGAATGGAGACTGAGCCAAAGACCCTGGGTAAGGGTCGGGGACTTTGTTTCTGGGAACCTGCCACGTTGGGGTTTGGAAGGAGGTAATGGGCCTTGTTTGGTGGGGAGAGGGGGGTAAAGTGTGGGGGTGTCTCATTGTAGGAGAGAGTTTTCAGAGGATAGACTCCATTGCCAAAGGCAGGGAAAGGCAGAAGTATGGAAAACAGCTGGGGTCTGACATGCTGTAGCCAGCCAGCCCTTTCCCTTGAAATGAGAAATATTCTGGCACACAAAAAAAAAAAAAAAAAAAAAAGAAATGGATATTCCCAGGAAAGTGGCAAAGAGAGACAGAGAGAGAGAAATAGTCTTATCTCAAGGAAAGAGGGAGAGAAGATAGGGAGGCTGTGGCTCCCATATAACATTTCCTTAACTGCAGAATTATTTGTTTTGTTTATTCACCATATCATTTCATTCCTGTTTATTAATTTATTGAAACATAATATACATATAGAAAAGTACACAGGCCAGGCACGGTGGCTGGCACCTGTAATCCCAGCACTTTGGGAGCCTGAGGCAGGAGGATCGCTTGAGGCCAGGAGTTCGATACCAGCCTGGGCAACACAGAGAGACCCCCCCATCTCTTAAAAAAAAAAAAAAATCAAAAAATTAGCTGGGCATGGTGGTGTGCACCTGTAGTCCTGGCTACTTGGGCAACTGAGGAGGGAGAATCTCTTGAGCCTTGGAAAGTTGAGGCTGCCGTGAGCTATGACAGAGTCACTGCACTCTAGCCTGGGTGACAGAGTGAGATCCTATCTTAAAAAAAAAAAAAGAAGAAGAAGAAGAAGAAGAAAGGTATGCAAACTCTAAGAGTACAGCTCAAAGAATTTCCACAAGGGTTAAACGGTGAACTAGCAAACAGAGCATACCAGGCCACAGAAGTCCCCCTTGCAGCCCCTTTAAGTCAGTTGCCCCAAAGGGTGACCACTCTTCTGACTCCCATCTTTTTTTTTAACTCCTTCTTCTTCTTCTTCTTCTTCTTCTTCTTCTTCTTCTTCTTCTTCTTCTTCTTCCTCTTCCTCTTCCTCTTCCTCTTCCTCCTCCTCCTCTTCCCCCTCCTCCTCTTCCCCCTCCCCCTCCCCCTCCCCCTCCTCCTCCTCCTCCTCCTTCTTCTTCTTCTTCTTTTTTGAGATGGAGTCTTGCTCTGTCGCCCAGACTGGAGTGCAATGGTGCGATCTTGGCTCACTGCAGTCTCCGCCTCCTGGGTTCGAGCGATTTTCCTGAGTAGCTGGGATTACAGACGCACACCACCACACCTGGCTAATTTTAGTATTTTTAGTAGAGACGGGTTTCACTCGCATCCGTGTGAAGAGACCACCAAACAGGCTTTGTGTGAGCAATAAAGTTTTTTAATCACCTGGGTGCAGGCGGGCTGAGTCCGAAAAGAGAGTCAGCAAAGGGAGATGGGGTGGGGCCGTTTTATAGGATTTGGGTAGGTAAAGGAAAATTACAGTCAAAGGGGGTTGTTCTCTGGCGGGCAGGGGTGGGGGGTCACAAGGTGCTCAGTGGGGGAGCTTTTGAGCCAGGATGAGCCAGGAGAAGAAATTTCACAAGGTAATGACATCAGTTAAGGCAGGAACAGGCCATTTTCACTTCTTTTGTGATTCTTCAGTTACTTCAGGCCATCTGGATGTATAAGCGCAGGTCACAGGGGATATGATGGCTTAGCTTGGGCTCAGAGGCCTGACATTCCTGTCTTCTTATATTAATAAGAAAAATAAAACGAAATAGTGGTAAAGTGTTGGGGCGGCGAAAATTTTTGGGGGTGGTATGGAGAGATAATGGGGGATGTTTCTCAGGGCTGCTTCGAGCATTAGGGGCGGCGTGGGAACCTGGAGTGGGAGAGATTAAGTTGAAGGAAGATTTTGTGGTAACGGGAGGTATTGTGGGGTTGTTCAAAGGAGCATTTGCCATATAGAATGATTGGTGACGGCCTGGGTGTGGTTTTGTATGAATTGAGAAACTAAATGAAAGACACAAGGTCTGAATAAGAGGAGAAAAACAGGTATTAAAGGACTAAGAATTGGGAGGACTCAGGACATCCAATTAGAGAGTGTCCAAGGGGGTTCAGTGTGTAATCACTTGTTTGGTTGGGGAGTTTTGGGGCTCTATTTTTGACAGAAGGCTTTTTTTTTTTTTTAAGTTGGAAGCTGAGCTTGGTGAGGTGTGTCTTTAAAAGACCATTAGTCCATTCTACCTTTCCTGAAGGTTGAGGATGGTAAGGGGTATGAAGTTTCCACTGAATACTGAGAGCCTGAGAAACTGCTTGGGTGATTTGACTAATAAAGGCTGGTCCGTTATCAGACTGTATAGAGATGGGAAGGCTAAACCAAGGAATTATGTCTGACAAAAGGGAAGAAATGATTGTGGTGGCCTTCTCAGACCCTGTGGGAAAGGCCTCTATCCATCCAGTGAGAGTGTCTACCCAGACCAAGAGGTATTTTAGTTTCCTAACTCGAGGCATCTGAGTAAAGTCAATTTTCCAGTCCTGGGCAGGAGCAAATCCCCAAGCTTGATGTGTAGGGAAGCAGGGGATGCTGAACAATCCCCGAGGGGTAGTAGAATAGCAGATGGAACACTGAGAAGTGATTGCCTTAAGGATAGATTTCCATGGTGGAAAGGAAATGAGAGGTTCTAAGAGGCCAGCTAGCAGCTTGTAACCTACATGGAAGAGGTTACGAAATGATGACAGAATAGAATGGGCCAGTGCGGCTGGAAGGAGATATTTTCCTTGGTCCAAGAACCATTGGCTTTGTGTGGGAAGAGATTGATAGGTGGAAGTTTCAGTGGGGGAGTAGGTGGGAGTGGCCAGATGAGAAGGAGAAAAACTGCCATGAGGGATAGAAGTTGGAAGGCTAGTTGCTTTTTTAGCTACCTTATCAGCATAAGCATTGTCCTGAGCCATGAGATCTGATCCTTTTGATGGCCCTTGCAGTGAATGACTCCTTGTCCTGAGCGATGGGATCTGATGCCTTTTGATGGCCCTTGCAGTGAATGACTCCAGCTTCCTTTCGAAGTAAAGTGGCCTTGAGAAGAGTTTTTATTAAAGAGGCATTAATGATGGAGGACCCTTGTGTAGTGAGGAAACCTCTTTTTGCCCATGTAACAGCATGGTGGTGCAGGATATGGAAGGCATATTTAGAGCCAGTATAAATATTGACGCGTAGTCCCTTTGCAAGAATGAGGGCTCAAGTTAAGGCAATGAGTTTGGCTTGCTGAGAGGTAGTGGAGGGGGGCAGAAAGTATATGCGTCAGGTGGGAGGAAGAAAATAGATTCTGGAAGTTATGAGAACTGTAGAGAGTGAGTTGAGCATAGTTTGTGATTTTGAGGGCTTCTAACAGTATTAAAGCAGTGGCAGCCGCTGCATGCAGACATGAGGGCTAGGCTAAAACAGTAAGGTCAAGTTGTTTGGACAGAAAGGCTACAGGGTGCAGTCCTGGCTCTTGTGTAAGAATTCTGACTGCACTAACCATACCTAGGAAGGAAAGGAGTTGTTGTTTTGTAGAAGGGATTGGGGTTTGGGAGATTAACCACACACGATGAGCAGGGAGAGCATGTGTGTTTTCTTGAGAATTATGCCGAGATAGGTAACAGATGAGGAAGAAATTTGGGCTTGACTGAAGTAACAGGGGCTGTCTGTGAAGCCTTGAGGCAGCACAGCCCAAGTAATTTGCTGAGCCTGATGGGTGTCAGGGTCAGTCCAAGTGAAAGCAAAGAGAGGCTGGGATGAAGGGTGCAAAGGAATAGAAAAGAAAGCCTGTTTGAGATCCAGAACAGAACAATGGGTTGTGGAGGGAGGTATTGAGGATAGAAGAGTATATGGGTTGGGCACCACGGGGTGGATAGACAAGACAATTTGGCAGATAAGGCGCAGATCCTGAACTAACCTGTAAGCCTTGTCTGGTTTTAGGACAGGTAAAATGGGGGAATTGTAAGGGGAGTTTACAGGCTTTAAAAGGCCATGCTGTAACAGGCGAGTGAACAGGCTTTAATCCTTTTAAAGCGTGCTGTGGGATGGGATATTGGCATTGAGCAGGGTAAAGGTGATTAGGTTTTAATGGGATGGTAAGGGGTGCATCATTCGTTGCCAAGGAGGGAGTAGAGGTGTCCTATACTTGTGGGTTAAGGTGGGGGGATACGAGAGGAAGACGCGAAGGAGGCTTTGGTTGGGAAGAAGAGTGGCAATGGATGTGGCTGTAATCCAGGAATGATCAGGGAAGCAGATACTTTGGTTAAAATGTCTCGGCCTAATTAAGGGAACTGGGCAGGTGGGGATGACTAAAAAGGAGTATATAACTAAAAAGAATATTGTCCAAGTTGGCACCAGAGTTGGGGAGTTTTAAAAGGTTTAGGAGCCTGGCCGTCAATTCCCACAACAGTTATGGAGGCAAGGGAAACAGGCCCTTGAAAAGAAGATAATGTGGAGTGGGTAGCCTCCGTATCGATTAAGAAGGGGACAGACTTACCCTCTACTGTAAGATTTACTGAAAGCGTCTGTGATGGTCCAGGAGTCTTCCGAGGTGATTGGGCAACATCAGTCTTCAGCTGCTAAGCCGAGGAGATCTGGGAAGGGGTCAGAGAGCCTTGGGCCGGAGTTTCAGGGGCTCTGGGAGTGGCTGCTGGTGAGTTGGACAGTCCGATTTCCAGTGGGGTCCCGCACAGATGGGACACGGCTTAGGAGGAATCCTGGGCTGCAGGCATTCCTTGGCCCAGTGGCCAGCTTTCCAGCATTTGACCCAGGCTCCTGGGGGAGGAGGTTCTGGGGGAACCCCTGGCAGCTGCGGGTTCAGGAGTTTGGAAGTTCTTGTGTGCTGGAGATGTGGCTGGGGTTTGTCTCACAGTGGAGGCAAGGAACTGCAACTCAGAAATACGTTGCTACTGGGCTGCCTCTACTCTATTATTGTACACCTTGAAGGCAGGGTTAATTAAGTCCTGTTGTGGGGTTTGAGGGCCAGAATTTAATTCTTGGAGTTTTATTTAATGTTGGGAGCGGATTGGGTAATAAAATGTATATTGAGAATGAGACTTCTGACCTTTCAGAGTCTGGGGCTGTAAAGAGTCTGAGGGTTGTTGTGAAACAGGCCATGAACCGGGCTGGGTTTTTATATCTGATGAAGAGCCTATGAGCTAACTGATTTGGGAGAGGTCGGATAAAGAAAAAGAGCATTAACCTTGACTATGTCTTTAGCTCCAGCCAACTTTTTAAGAGGAAATTGCTGGGCAGGTGGGGGAGTGCTAGTCACGGAACAAAACTGTAAGTCAGACTGGGTGTGAGGAGGGTAGGTGATAAAAGAATGATAGGGTCGGGGAGCGGAGGCTGAGGAAAAATTGGGACCTGGCTCGGCCTGGCGAGGAGCAGCCTGGGGAGGAGGGGAGAGGTCAGACGGGTCTGTAGAAAAGGAAGATTGGAAAGACTCAGCGATGCTTGGGGTTGGGGCTGAGGGGACAGGCGGGAGGGAAAGAAGCAAGATTTGGGACGAGTTGCATTGGGAACAGAGACTAGGGAGGGACCGATGTGTAAAAGAATGCCTGGACGTCAGGCACCTCAGACCGTTTGTGTATTTTACGAGAATTATCTAGATCCTGAAGGATGGAAAAATCGAAAGTGCCGTTTTCTGGCTATTTGGAACCACTGTCGAGTTTGTATTGGGGTCAAGCTGTGTTGCAGGAGAAAATAAGGCGGCCAGGCTCGGTGGCTCACGCCTGTAATCCCAGCACTTTGGGAGGCCGAGGTGGGTGGATCACAAGGTCAGGAGATCGAGACCATCCTGGCTAACACGGTGAAACCCCGTCTCTACTAAAAATACAAAAAAATAGCCGGGCGAGGTGGCAGGCCCCTGTAGTCCCAGCTACTCCGGAGGCTGAGGCAGGAGAATGGCGGGAACCCGGGAGGCGGAGCTTGCAGTGAGCTGAGATCACGCCACGCACTCCAGCCTGGGTGACAGAGCGAGACGCCATCTCAAAAAGAAAAAAAAGAAAATGAGGCATTTAGGTTTTAGGTCAGGTGTGAGTTGAAGAGGTTTTAAAAGTTTTTGAGAACACAGGCTAAGGGAAGAGGGAGGAATGGAGGGTGGAAGGTTGCCCATAGTGAAGGAGGCAAGCCCAGAGAAAAGAGAGGGTAGAGACCTGGAGAGAAGAGTTGGGGGGTGCTTGCCCCCCAGGAAAGTGGAGAGAAATAAGAGAGGGTAGAGACATGGAGAGAAGAGTTGGGGGGGTGCTTATCCCCCAGGAAAGCGGAAAAGGGGTGGGAGGTGCTTGTCCCCCAGGAAAGCGGAAAAGGGGTGGGAGGCGCTTGCCCCCCAGGAAAGCGGAAAAGGGGTGGGAGGCGCTTGCCCCCCAGGAAAGCGGAAAAGGGGTGGGAGGTGCTTGCCACCCAGGAAAGTGGAAAAGGGGTGGGAGGTGCTTGCCACCCAGAAAAGTGGAGAGAAAAGAGAGGGTAGAGACACGGAGAGAAGGGGTGGGTGAGCCACCCTGGGCTGCAGTGTGGGTGAGCAGCCAAAGCAGGCGTCCCCACAACTGACTTGCCACCAAGGGAATGTGGGTGAATGACCAAGGTAGGCGTCCCCGCGGTGATCAGACACCAATGAAATGTGGGTGAATAATCAGGCAGGCGTCCCCGCAGTGATTAAACACCCAGGGAAGACTGTCTTCCGGAGTCTGTGACTGGGGCTGGAGTTATGGGTCCACGGATAAAACGCGTCTCCTTTGTCTCTACCAGAAAAGGAAAGGAACTGAAATTGAGAGAAGAGAGAGATTGAAGAGTGGCCACAAGATTGAAAGGAGAAAGAGGTTGAGGGATAGTGAGAGAGGTTGGAGAAGAGAGTAAAGAGAGGCCGCTAACCCGATTTAAAGTTGGTGAGATGTTCCTTGGGCTGGTTGGTCTGAGGACCAGAGGTCATAGGTAGATCTTTCTCATGGAGCAAAGAGCAGGAGGATGAGGAATGATCTCCCAAAGGAGGTCCCCCGATCCCAGTCACGGCACCAAAGTTCACTCGCGTCCAAGTGAAGAGACACCGAACAGGCTTTGTGTGAGCAACGAGGCTGTTTATTTCACCTGGTGCAGGCGTGCTGAGTCTGAAAAGAGAGTCAGCGAAGGGAGATAGAAGTGGGGCTGTTTTACAGGATTTGGGTAGGTAATGGAAAATTAGTCAAAGGGGGTTGTTCTCTGGTGGGCAGGGGTGGGGGACACAAGGTGCTCAGTGGGGGAGCTTTTGAGCCAGGTTAAGCCAGGAGCAGGAATTTCATAAGGTAATATCATCAGTTAAGGCAGGAACAGGCCATTTTCACTTTTGCGATTCTTCAGTTACTTCAGGCCATCTGGATGTATACGTGCAGGTCACAGGGGATATGATGGCTTAGCTTGGGCTCAGAGGCCTGACAATGGGGTTTCACCATGTTGATCAGGCTGGTCTCGAACTCCTGACCTAGTGATCTGCCCCCCCGCCCCCTTGGCCTCCCAAAGTGCTGGGATTACAGGCATGAGCCACTGCGCCCAGCATGACTCCATCCTTTAAAGATTAGTTCTGTGGGCTGGGCATGGTGGTTCAAGAGGCTGAGGCAGGGGAATAGCTTGAGCCTGGGAAGCAGAGGCTGCAGTGAGCTGAGATTGAGCCACTGCATTCCAGCCTGAGCAACAGAGCTGAGACTCTGTCTCAAAAAAATAAGAAATAAATAAAGAAAGAAAAAGGGCAAAGAAGACTTAATAGACATTTCTCAAAGACATACAAGTGACCACCAGGTACATTAAAAGAAAAGAAAAAAAAAGCTCAGCATCACTAATCATTAGGGAAATGCAAATCAAAACCACAGTGAGATATAGCACTTCACACCATTAGATGGCTATTATCAAAAAGACAAGTGAAGCCTGGGCAACATGGCAAAATCTCGTCTCTACCAAAAAACAAAAACAAACAAACAAACAAAAAAACCAAAATACAGAAACTAGCCAGATGTGGTGACACACACCTATAGTCTCAGCTACTCAGGAAGCTGAGGTGGGAGAATCACTTGAGCCCAGGAGGTCAAGGCTGCAGCGAGCTATGATCCTGCCACTGCCCTCCAGCCTGGGTGACAGAGCAAGACCATGTCTCAATTAGAAAAAAACATTTAAAAAGGATAAATAATAAGTGTTGATGAGATGTGGAGACCAGGGAAGCCTTGACTCTGTTGTTGGCAATGTAAATTGGTTCAGTCATTATGGAAAACAGCAGGTAGTTTCTTCAGAAAGTTCAAATAGGCAACAGGATTGCCAGTACAGCCCAGCAACCTCACTTCTGGGTACCTATCCCAGGTAATTGAAATAAACATGTCACCAGGCACGGTGGCTCACGCCTGTAATCCCAGCACTTTGGGAGACCAAGATGGATGAATCACCTGAGGACAGGAGTTCGAGACCAGCCTGGGCAAACATGGTGGCAACATGCAGAGGCTGCACTGAGCCACGATTGCACCACTGCACTCCAGCCTGGGCAACGGAGCAGGACTCCATCTCAAAAAAAAAAAAAAAAAAAAAAAAGAAGAAAAGAAAAGAAAGAAAAAAAAAAAAGATTAGTTTTGCTTGTTTGATTTGGTACTTTACACAGGTGGAATCCTGTATTATTCTTTCATATCTAGCTTTTTTTTTTTTTTTTTTCCCCCTGAGACAGGGTCTCACCCTGTTGGGTAGACCTAAGCTTTGAACTCCTGGGCTCCAGCAATCTTCCCACCTCAGCCTCCCAAGTAGCTGGGACCACAGGCGCGTGCCACCAAGCTCTGATAATTTTTCTTAGTTTTTGTAGAGATGGAGTCTTGCTATATTGCCCAGGCTTGCCTCCAACTACTGGGCTCAAGTGATCCTCTTGTCTCAGCCTCCCAAAGTGCTGGGATTAGCAGTGTGAGTCACTACACCTGGTTCATATCTGGCTTTTTCCCCTCAGCATTAGGTTGTGAGTTGTGTGTAATTGTAGTTCATTCTCACTGTGGAATAGTGTTGTATTATGTTGATAAATGACAATTTATTTTCCATTCTGCTATTGACACACATGTGGGTCGTTCCCAGTTTGGAGCTATTATAAATAATGTTGCTATGAATGTTCTGGTGCGTGTCTTTTGGTGGACGTAGGAACACGTTTTTGTTTTTTAAGATGGACTTTCACTCTTGTTGCACAGGCTGGAGTGCAGTGGTGTGATCTCAGCTCACTGCAAGTTCCCTTTCCCGGGTTCATGCCATTCTCTGGCCTCAGCCTCCGGAGTAGCTGGGACTACAGGCGCCCGCCACCACGCCCCGCTAATTTTTTGTATTTTTAGTAGAGACGGGGTTTCGCCATGTTGGCCAGCTGGGTCTCAAACTCCTGACCTCAGGTGATCCGCCTGCCTCGGCCTCCCAAAGTGCTGGGATTACAGGCATGAGCCACCGTGCCCGGCCACGAACACGTTTCTGATGGGTACATGCCTAGGAGTGGAACTGCTCGATTATAGAGTGTGCGTATGTTTGGCTTTAATAAAAACTGTCAGTAGTTTTCCACTGCCCCCAGCAGTATGACTTGCCATGCAACACTTCCTCACTAACATTTGGTGTTTTCCGTCTTTTCCCATTGTAGTCATTCTGGTGAGTGTATGAATACTGGCACATTGTGGTTTAAATGTGTATTTCTGTGATGACTAATAAAACCAAGTTGCTTTTTATATTTACCATGTGGGTTTCCTTCTCGTAAAGTGATTACGTCTCAGCCATTGTCTTTCTTTTTCTTTTCTTTCTTTTTTTTGGGGAGTGGGGGTGGGGTGCAGCGATGGGATCATAGCTCACTGAAACCTCCACCTCCGGGCCTCAAGCAATCCTCCTGCCTCGGCCTGCCAAAGTGCTACGATTACAGGAGTGAGCCACCATGCCCAGCCCCAGGTAATTAAAAAAGGTTTTTGGCTGGGTGTGCTGGCTCACACCTGTAATCCCAGCACTTTGGGAGACCAAGGGAGACCTGAGCCCAGGAGTTCAAGACCAACCTGGCCAACATGGTGAAACCCCGGCCGGGCCCGGTGGCTCAAGCCTGTAATCCCAGCACGTTGGGAGGCCCAGACAGGCGGATCACGTGGTCAGGAGATCGAGACCATCCTGGCTAACATGGTGAAACCCCGTCTCTACTAAAAAATACAAAAAACTAGCTGGGCGAGGTGGCGGGTGCCTGTAGTCCCAGCTACTCGGGAGGCTGAGGCAGGAGAATGGCGTGAACTTGGGAGGCGGAGCTTGCAGTGAGCTGAGATCCGGCCACTGCACTCCAGCCTGGGCGGCAGAGTGAGACTCCGTCTCAAAAGAATTAAAAAAAAAAAAAAAAAAATGGTGAAACCCCATCTCTACCAATAATACAAAAATTAGTCGGGCATGGTGGTGTGCGCCTGTAGTCCCAGCTACTCAGGAGGCTGAGACAGGAGAATCGCAGGAACCTAGGAGGCGGAGATTGCAGTGAGCCAAGATTGCACCACTGCATTCCAGCCTGGGCGACAGAGGGAGACTCTGTCTCAAAAAAAAAAAAAAAAGAAAAAAAAAGAGTGTGAACTAATTTGAAAATAGGGCCTTTGCAGAGGTAATTAGTGAAGAGGAGGACATACTGGGTTACAGTGGGCTCTAAATCCAATATGTCTTTGTAAGAAGGCCATGTAGGGTGGCAGCTCATCACTGTAATCCCAGCACTTTGGGAGGTGGAAGGATGGCTTCAGCCACTGCCCTCCAGCCTGGGTGACAGAACGAGACTCAATCTCAAAGAAAAAAAATTTTAAAAAGGAAAGTTCAGCCTAAAGAAGAGAACATCTGGGGCAAACGTGATCATGGCTTCAGTGGATACTGTCGGGCAACTCCCCATATCCCTTCAGTGGTCACTTTTGTAAACCAAAGGCCACTTCCTGGGGACTCTTCCTGAGGGCCTTGTTCCTGGTCACAGAGAACCCTCAGTTTGCTCATAAGACAAGCCAGGAGTGTGGGGTACAGCCTTCAACCAGTGACAGCAGGAAACTGGGGGGTACCTGAGCCTCCCCCCGCCGCTAAGCCAGCTCTGAGGTCTGCCCTGCACAGGCTCCCAGAACTCCTTGGCTGCTCACGCCATGACCTGCTTGATAACTCCCCCTGCGTTACTGCCTCTGCTTCCCTGCCTCAGTTTCCCCCTCCTCTCCTGGGGCTCCCATGGAATCACCTCCCAAATAAATGACTTGCACCAGAATCCTTGTCTCAGGGCCTGCTAGAGAAACTGAAATAAAAAGAACAGTCTTCAAACCTGCCCAAGCCTCAATTTCCTTTTATCTTCCAATAGAAAAAAAAAAAGACAAGTTAAGCATTTTTGTAAAGAACAGGGTCAACAGGTAGAAGAAATGGGAATATAGATTTCAGTCAAAGAAGAATTTTTTTTTCCTTTTGAAATGGAGTCTCACTCTGTTGTCCAGGCTGGAGTACAGTGGCACAATCTCGACTCACTGCAGCCTCTGCCTCCGGGTTCAAGCCATCCTCCTGCCTCAGCCTCCCAGGTAGCTGGGATTACAGACACACGACACCACGCTAGGTTAATTTTTGTATTTTTGGTAGAGATGGGGTTTCATCATGTGGGCCAGACTCATCTTGAACTCCTGACCTCAAGGTATCCACCCACCTCAGCCTACCAAAGTGCTGGCATTACAGGGGTAAGTCACCGCACCCGACCAATAATTTTTTGTTTTTTTGAAGAGACAGAGTCTTGCTTGGTCAGCCAGGCTGGTGTACAGTGGCATGATCATAGTTCACTGCAGCCTTGAACTCCTGGACTCAAGTGATCCTCCTGCCTCAGCCTCCTGAGTAGACAGGCCTACAGGTACACATGTCACTATACTCAGTTAATTTTTATTTAATTTAAAAAAATAGTCTGGGTGGGGTGGCTCACGCCTGCAATTTCAGCACTTTGGGAGGCCGAGGTGGGCAGATCACCTGAGGTCAGGAATTCAAGACCAGCCTGGGCAACGTGGTGAAACCCTGTCTCTACTAAACATACAAAAATTAGCCAGGCACGGTGGTGCACACCTGTAATCCTAGCTACTCGGAGGCCGAGGCAGAAGAATCCTTCAAACCCAGGAGGTGGAGGCTGCAGTGAGCTAAGACCGCGCCACTGTACTCCAGCCTGGATGACAGAGCAAAACTCCATCTCAAAAAAACAAACGGCTGGGTGCAGTGGCTCATGCCTGTGATCCCAGCACTTTGGGAGGCTGAAGTGGATGGATAACTTGAGGTCAGGAGTTTGGGACCAGACTGACCAACATGGTGATACCCTATTTCTACTAAAAATACAAAATTAGCTGGGCATGGTGGTATGTGCCTGTAATCCCAGCTACCTGGGAGGCTGAATCACAAGAATCGTTTGAACCCGGGATGCAGAGGTTGTGGTGAGCCGAGATTGTACCATAGCACTCAGCATGCGCAACAGGAGCAAAGCTCCATCTCAATTAAACAAAAACAAAAACATAAACAAACCACCCTCTCATGATCATCCAGACTATTCTGCCTGGTTTGAGTGACAGGCAACTCTCCATCTATCCTCTCCCCACCTACGACAGCTCTATCACAAAGTTCTGTTAAGTTCTTTTAAAAATTTGGCTGAAGCCAGGTGTGGTGGCTCACCCCTATAACCCCAGTGCTTTGGGAGGCTGGAG
Organism: Chlorocebus sabaeus; assembly: GCF_047675955.1. NCBI lineage: Eukaryota > Metazoa > Chordata > Mammalia > Primates > Cercopithecidae > Chlorocebus > Chlorocebus sabaeus. The sequence continues at coordinate 9,492,155 of NC_132931.1, read as the reverse complement.
TGAGCAGATTGCTTTGAGACCAGGAGTTTGAGACCAGCCTGGCAACCTTTGAGCTCTACAGTTTTTCTTTTTCTTTTTCTTTTTTTTTTTTTTTTTTTTTTTTGAGACAGAGTTTCACCCTTTTTTCCCAGGCTGGAGTGCAGTGGTGCGATCTTGGCTCACTGCAACCTCCACCTCCCAGGTTCAAGTGACTCTCCCGCCTCAGCCTCCCAAGTCGCTGGGATGACAGGCATGCGCCACCACAAAATTAGCCCGGCTAATTTTTGTATTTTTAGTAGAGACAGGGTTTCACCATGTTGGCCAGGCTGATCTCAACCTCCTGACCTCAGACGATCCCTCCACCTCCACCTCCCAAAGTGCTGGGATTACAGGCGTGAGCCACCACGCCTGGCCACATTAAAAAAAAAAAAAAATTCAAATTGACCAGGTATGGCTAACGTGGTGGCTCATATATATATATGTTTGTTTGCTGTTGTTGTTGGTTGTTTGTTTTTTCGTTTGTTGTGTATTGTTTTAAGCGTCAGGTGATTGTGATGATCTTTCAGGTTTGGGATCTGTTAGAAGAGATCTCTCCAATGCCCCCAGCCAGCCCTGGCCCTGCTGGTGTGGCCCCAAGAAGATGGATGGGCTGGCACCTGCCTGGACCATGTTTTTAAATATCCATTGTCAAGGTTGGGCTACTCTGTGTTCATATCTTGAGACCATCCACAGCTCCACACGGAAATAAGCAAACAAAACTTTGCCCAAGAGCCAAAAACCTATCTGCAATAACCAATTGTGCTATAAAGTCACTTAGTTCAGTTCACTGGAATATTACTTAATTTCCTCTGCTTTTTCTTTTTAAACAAGGAAGTGTTGACTCAGCCAACAGCACTGGGAACCGGACTCCCTGGGGCCTGCCTGCCTGCGCTCTTCTCCCAAATGCTCTTCCTTTTTTGTCCCTGTTGATGGAATTCAATAAAGGGATCTCTACCATCTGTCACTTGGTTTTTTTGTTGCTTGGTTGGTTGGTTTTTTGTTTTTTTTTTTTTGTTTTTTTGGCAGAGTCTCACTCTGTTGCCCAGGATGGAGTGCAGTGGTGCCATCTCAGCTCACTGCAACCTCTACCTCCCAGGTTCAAGTGATTCTCCTGCCTCAGCCTCCAGGGTAGCTGGCATTGCAGGTGCCTGCCACCACACCCGGCCAATTGTTGTGTTTTTAGTAGAGATAGGGTTTCTCCATGTTGGCCAGGCTGATCTTGAACTCCTGACCTCAAGTGATCCGCCCGCCTCGGCCTCCCAAAGTGCTGTGATCACAGGCGTGAGCCGCGACGCCCGGCCCCAGATTATCTTTCTTCGCTGTCTAATTTCCTTCCCACGAGTGTTAGGTTGCTTTTCCTTCGATGGGTCAAAAGTGCTGCTTTTGTTCCCAACCACAAAATTCTCTGGAATTGTTTTCAGAGCCATCTCAGCCTCATAAAAGGGGATCAGGCAGGAGCAGTTTGGGAGAAACCTGTGAAGGGCCTGATTTGCAGCATCATGGTGGGCCTGTCCGTGGCCTCTGCTGTGATCCTGGCGTCGCTCTTGAGTCTCCACCTTGGAACTGCCACACGTACGTAGCTGTCCTGTTCCCCTCCTGGGGTTCCTTCCCGGACCGCCTGGGAGTGGACGGAAAGGAGCGTCTCCAAAGCCCTTCCTCTCCCTGATTTTTAGGTGGGACTGACATAGCCAAGACATGCTGCTTCCAACACAGCCACAAGTCCCTTCCCTGGACCCGGGTGCAAAGCTATGAATTCACCAGTAACAGCTGCTCCCAGCAGGCTGTAATGTGAGTATTTCTCAGACGGGCTTTCAGGGACCCTGTCAGCCATGGAACAGGATGGGTGCTGGGCAGACCCCCAGGATGAGCCTTGGGATGGGAACCTGGAAACCCCCCCTCTGCACACTAACAAGTGTGACTGAGCTTCAGGTAGAACCTCTTTTTCTTTTTTTTCTTTTTGAGACTGAGTTTCATTCTTGTTGCCCAGGCTGGAGTGCAATGGCATGATCTTGGCTCACTGCAACCTCTGCCTCCGAGGTTCAAGCAATTCTCCTGCCTCAGCCTCCCAAGTAGCTGGGATTACAGGCACATGCCATCATGCCCAGCTAATTTTTGTGTTATTAGGAGGGACAGAATTTCACCATGTTGGCCAGGCTGGTGTTGAACTCCTGAACTCAGGTGATTTGCCTGCCTCAGCCTCCCAAAATGGTGGGATTACAGGTGTGAGCCACTGGGCCCAGCCAACCCCCACAGTGAGGTAAGGGGTTCAAGAATCATCAGCTGTGATGAATAACCTTGAAAATGTGATTAACAATTAAATAACATGTTGAGTGTAGGGTTCCTTTCTGGGGTGATGAAAATATCCTAAAGTTGATTGTGGTGATGGTTGCATAATCTATGACTATAATAAAAAACCATTGAATTATAATTATACCCTTTAAATGGATGGAGCTGTACACGGTGGGGAGGTTTAGACAATTGCTTGAGCCCAGGAGTTCAAGGCTGCAGTGAGCTATGATCACACCACTGCACTCCAGCCTGGGTAACACAGACAGACTTCATCCCTAACAAAAGAAAAAAAGAAAAAAAAAAAAAAAAAAAAAGTGAATTACAGTTATCCCCCAGTACCCACAGGGGATTGGTGCCAGGATTTCGGCATACAATTTCCCCTGCATTTATGCAGGTTTTGCATCACTGAGTACTGTATTTTCCATCCTCTTTTGGTTGGAAAAACGCTGCCTATAAGTAGCCCCACAGAGGTCAAACCCGTATTGTTCAAGAGTCAACTGTATGTGCCGTATGAACTGTGTCCCAACAAAGCTGTTCTGTTACAACGAAAGAACCGGCCGGGCGAGGTGGCGCAGGCTTGTAAGCTCAGCTACTCCAGAGGCTGAGGCAGGAGAGTCGCTTGAACCCGGGAGGCGGAGTTTGCAGTGAGTCGAGATTGCCTCACTGCATTCCAGCCTGGATGACAAGAGAGAAACTGTTTCAAAAAAATAAAATAAAATAGGCCAGGCATGGTGGCTCACGCCTATAATCCCAGCACTTTGGTAGGCCGAGGCAGGTGTATCATCTGAGGTCGGGAGTTCCAGACCAGCCTGACCAACATGGAGAAACCCTGTCTCTACTAAAAATAAAAGATTAGCCAGGCATGGTGGCACATGCCTGTAATCCCAGCTACTCAGGAGGCTGGGGCAGGAGAATCACTTGAATCTGGGAGGTGGAGGTTGCGGTGAGCCAAGATCGCACCATTGCACTCTAGCCTGGGCAACAAGAGTGAAACTCCGTCTCAAAAAAAAAAATAAAACAAAATAAAGGCTAGGTGTGATGGCTCACGCCTGTTATCCCAGCACTTTGGGAGGCCGGTGTGGGCGGATCGCCTGAGGTCAGAAGTTCGAGAACACCCTGGCCAACATGGCAAAAACCCATCTCTACTAAAAATACAAAAATTAGCTGGGCGTGCTGATGCGTGCCTATAATCCCAGCTACTTGGGAGTCTGAGGCAGGAGCATTGCTTGAACCTGGGAAATGGAGGTTGTGATGAGCTGAGATCACGTCATTGCACTCCAACCTGGGCAACAGAGCGAGAATTTGTCTCCAAAAAAAAAAAAAAAAAATTAAGTATCCTGGTGCAGGTTACAAGCTACAGGCTAGAACTGGTGGAAAATGGTAAATGGTACCTGGGAGAGGTGGGTCTGAAGGCATAGTTTCCAGTGGAAATCAAGGTAGCAAAGAGGAGGGAGGCAAGGCCCAGGAGAAGAGGGGACAGGGACAGACAGCAACAGGTTTGTGGCAAGGCCAGAAGACCAGTGAGGGAACCGCCCCTCCTTCCCTTTCTATCCCATCCCAGGAGGCAAAGAGTCTCAATATTAACTTATCCATGTCGCTCTTTCACAGATTCACTACCAAAAGAGGCAAGAAAGTCTGTACCAATCCAAAGAAAAAATGGGTGCAAAGATACATTTCTTTATTGAAAACTCAGAAACAATTGTGACTCAGCTGAATTTTCATCCGAGGACGCCTGGACCCGGCTCTTGACTCTGCAGCCCTCGGGGGAACCTGCAGGATCTTTTCCGAAGGTTCCATGGGCCTGCTGGGGAGGAGTGGGTGTTTTCTCCCAGAGATATTTTAATAAAGGTTGTTCATAGAGTTGACTTGTTCATAACATTCTTTGTCCATAAAACCCGAGTTTTCTTCAAGGAAAGCAAACTAATTCAGTATGCATGGCTGGCTGCCTGGGAGGTCCTCAACCCCCGAGCGGACCCTGATACTGAATTCTGCCTTGGGTTTTTGTTTGTTCGTGCAAAAAAAAAGCAAGGGTAATTTTAAGACACTTTGGGAAAATGCTTGGTGAATGTTTTAACATTATTTAGAGGAATAAGTTTAGTTCATTTGGAAAAGGAAATAAACTTATTTCTGTGCAACACCTCACAGCCTGTTAGTACCATGTAAATTGCAGTAGCTCCGAGTTGGGCAGAGTTTTCTCTTAAGAAAGAAAGACACTAATTGGTAAATGTGAATATTATCTACCTACCAAACTAAGGGTGCTTATGTCTATATAGCTTAAACAAGCTTTTTACAAAAATAATCAACTGGGCGCAGTGGCTCATGGCTGTAATCCCAGCACTTTGGGAGGCTGAGGCAGGAGGATCACTTGAGCCCAGGAGTTTGAGATCAGCCTGGGCAACACAGTGAGACCCACCACTACAAAAAATTACTAGACATGGTGGCGTGTGCCTGTAGTCCCAGCTACTTGGGAGGTTGAGGTGGGAGGATTGCTCGAGCCTGGGAGGTCGAGGATGCAGTGAGCCATGATCTCACCACTGCACTCCAGTCTGGGCAACAGAGCAAGACCCTGTCTCAAATAATAATAATAATAATAAAGACCAACCTGGGCAACACAGTGAAACACTGTCTCTACAAAAATACAAAAAATTAGCTGGGTGTGGTGGCACATGCCTGTGGTCCCAGCTACTCAGGAGGCTGAGGCAAGAGGATTACTTGAGACCAGGAGTTGGAGGTTGCAGTGGGCCAAGATTACAGCACTGCACTCCAGCCTGGGTGACAGAGCGAGCCCCTGTCTCAAAAAAAAATTTTTTTTTATTAAAAAATAAAAAGTCCAGGCACGGTGGCTCACACCTGTAATCCCAACACTTTGGGAGGCCAAGGCAGGCGGATCACGAGATCAAGAGATCAAGACTATCCTGGCTAACACGGTGAAACCCCGTCTCTACTAAAAATACAAAAAAATAGCAGGGCGTGATGGCGGGTGCCTATAGTCCCAGCTACTTGGGAGGCTGAGGCAGGAGAATGGTGTGAACCCAGGAGGAGGAGCTTATAGTGAGCCGAGATCACGCCACTGTACCCCCGCCTGAGCGACAGAGTGAGACTCTGTCTCAAAATAAATAAATAAATAAAAATAAAATAATAAAATTATTTTTGCAATTTCTTGCAACTTTTTGTGAATCTATAATTATTGCTTATAGTTATTAACTATTAATATCTATAATTACTATAGATTTACAAGAAGTTGCAAAAATAGTATGGGGAGGTCAGGTGTACCTTTTTTATTATTGAGACAGAGTCTTGCTCTGTCATCCAGATTGGAGTGCAGTGACATAATTACAGCTCACTATAGCCTCTACCTCCCTGAGTTCAGGTGACCCTCCCACCTCAGCCTCCCAAGTAGGTAGGACTACAGGCATGGTCCACCACACCCGGCTAACTTTTGTATTTTTGGCAAAGACAAGGTTTCACCATGTTGCCCAGGCTGGTCTCAAATTCTTGGGCTCAAATAATCTGCCCACCTCAGCCTCCCAAAGTGCTGGGGTTACAGGTGTGAGCCACCATGCCCAGCCCCCAAATCTATCTTTTACTTAGTTTACCCCAGTGGCTACGTCTTACATAATTATAATGCAGTATCAAACCCAGGAAATTGACACTGGTATAAAGCGTGTGCATAGTTCTGAATTACTGTCGTTTTATCACATGTACAGATTCACATCATAGCAACTGAGATCCCGATCTATTCCAACGTCACAGAGATCTCCCTCCAGTCATCCCTTGACAGTCACACCTCCCCTCCACCACCATCTTTAGCTCCTGGTAACCACCATCCTACTCTTTGGTGCTATGAATTTGACTTTTTAGATGCTACCTAGGGAGTAAGTGAAATCATGCAGTATTTGTCTTTCTGTCCCTGGCTTATTTCACTTTGCATAATGTCCTCCAGGTTTATCTATGTTGTTGCAAATGGCAGGATTTCCTTCTTTTTTAAGGTTGAATAATATTTCATTGTCTGTGTGTGTGTGGATCACATCTTCTTTATCCATTCATCCACTGATGGACACTTAGGTGGCTTCCATATATGGGCTGTTGTGAATAATGCTTTAGTACACGTGGAAGTACAGATACCTCATTGACATGTTGATTTTTTTTCTTTTCTTTCTTTCTTTTTTTTTTTTTTTTTTTGAGACAAGAGTCTCTCTCTGTCACCCACGCTGGAGTGCAGTGGCGCAATCACAATCTCAGTTCACTGAAACCTCTGCCTCCCAAGGACCTCTGCCTTCTGAGTTTATGCCATTCTCCTGCCTCAGCCTCCCGAGTAGCTGGGACTACAGGCGTGTGCCACCTCGCCTGGATAATTTTTTTTCTTTTTTTTTTTTGAGATGGAATCTCGCTTAGTTGCCCAGGCCAGAGTGCAGTGGCACGATCTCAGCTCACTGCAAGCTCCCCAACCCAGGTTCACGCCATTCTCCTGCCTCAGCCTCCCGAGTAACTGGGACTACAGGCACCCACCACCACGCCTGGCTAATTTTTTGTATTTTTAGTAGAGATGGGGTTTCACCGTATCAGCCAGGATGGTCTCAATCTCCTGACCTCGTGATCCTCCCACTTTGGCCTCCCAAAGCGCTGGGATTACAAGCGTCAGCCACCGAGCCCCGCCTGATAATTTCTGTATTTTTAGTAGAGATGGGGTTTCACCATGTTGCCCAGGCTGGTCTTGAACTCCTGGCCGCAGGTGATCTGCCAACCTCAGCCTCCCAAAGTGCTGGGATTACAGGCGTGAGCCACCGTGCCTGGTGACATGTTTATTTCAATTACCTGGGATAGGTACCCAGAAGTGAGGTTGCTGGGCTGTACTGGCAATCCGGTTGCCTATTTGAACTTTCTGAAGAAACTACCTGCTGTTTTCCATAATGACTGAAGCAATTTACATTCCCAACCACAGAGTCAAGGCTTCCCTGGTCTCCACATCTCATCAACACTTATCATTTATCCTTTTTAAATGTTTTGTTCTAATTGAGACATGGTCTTGCTCTGTCACCCAGGCTGGAGGGCAGTGGCAGGATCATAGCTCGCTGCAGCCTTGACCTCCTGGGCTCAAGTGATTCTCCCACCTCAGCTTCCTGAGTAGCTGAGACTACAGGTGTGTGTCACCACATCTGGCTAGTTTCTGTATTTTTTTTTTGTTTGTTTGTTTTTTTTTTGGTAGAGACGAGATTTTGCCATGTTGCCCAGGCTTCACTTGTCTTTTTGATAATAGCCATCTAATGATGTGAAGTGCTATATCTCACTGTGGTTTTGATTTGCATTTCCCTAATGATTAGTGATGTGGAATATATACATACATATTTTAATGTACTTGGTGGTCATTTGTATGTCTTTGAGAAATGTCTATTAAGGCTTCTTTGCCCACTGGTTTTTTGTTTTTTTCTTTTGTTTTGCTTTGCTTTTTGTTTGTTTCATTTTGCTTTGTTTTGGTTTTTTTGAGACAGAGTCTTGCTCTGTTGCCCAGGCTGGAGTGCAGTGGCTCAATCTCAGCTCACTGAAACCTCTGCCTCCTGGGCTCAAGCTATTCCCCTGCCTCAGCCTCCTGAGTAGCTGGGATTACGGGTACGTGCTAATTTTTGTATTTTCAGTAGAGACAGCATTTCACCACGTTGGCCAGGCTGGTCTCAAACTCCTGACCTCAGGTGATCCGCCCACCTCTGCCTCCCAAACCAAAGTGCTGAGATTACAGGCCCCGTTTTTTATTTTTTAGATGTAGTCTCGCTCTGTTGCCCAGGCTGGAGTGCAGTGGCACCATCTCAGCTCACTGCAGCCTCTGCTTCCCAGGTTCAAGCGATTCTTATTTACATTTACATTGTAAAAATACAAAATCAATCATGAGAGCTATTGGCTATTAGTACCTGGCACTGAGGAAGCGCTTATTGCTCAAAGTCCAATCTTCTTAATTTTTTATCTCAGGTCTTGGATGATGTTTTAGATATTGTTTCCCCAGAAATAAACCTTAAGATAAGAATTTACATGTAATATGTTTTGAAGGTGATCTCAGGAGACACCAACCTGAGAGAGAAAAGGGAAAGCCTCCAATAAGTGTGTATTATCAAGCAAGTTACCAATGTGGACGACGATGCTAAATGGTGTTGAGGAGCTCTGGGCAATGATGTAGAATCCATGTCTCAGAGTTAGCCCCGCCCACGGGGCAAGGGAGCAAGGGTGTTTATACACCAACTCCCGGCAGTCATTGGCTGATGGCTGATGTGGTGGGGCAGGGGTGAGTGTTAATTCTCCAGGACTTCCTGCCTGCTGTGTACAAGGGCAGAGTGGACCACCAGAGTTCCAGATTATGCGGGCTGTAGAATATAATTAATTGTAAGGGGCCAGGAATGGTGGCTCACACCTGTAATCTCAACACTCTGGGAGGCCGAGGAGGGCGCATCACTTAAAGTCAGGAGTTCAAGACCAGCCTGGCCAACATGGTGAAACCCCATCTCTACTAAAAATACAAAACATTAGCCAGGCGTGGTGGCAGGTCCCTATAATCCCAGCTACTTGGGAGGCTGAGGCATGAGAATCACTTGAACCCAGGAGGTGGTGGTTGCAGTGAGCCAAGATCATGCCATTGCACTCCAGACTGGGCACCAAGAATGAAACTCCATCTAAAAACATAATAATAATAATAATAATAATAATAATAATAATAAATAAATAAATAAAACAAAATAAAATTCTGCTTGCCAAGCTAGACATAAAAGGGCGGAATGCCTCTTCCTTTTGATAAGAATGTCAAGGTTACGGCCAAGCACTGTGGCTCATGCCTGTAATCCCAGCACTTTGGGAGCCTGAGGCAGGGGGATCACCTGAGGTCAGGAGTTCGAGACCAGCATGATGGGGTGAAATCCTGCTCTACTAAAAATACAAAAATTAGCTGGGCATGGTAGCGGGTGCCTGTAGTCCCAGCTACTTGGGAGGCTGAGACAGAAGAATTGTTTGAATCTGGGAGGCAGAGGTTGCAGTGAGCCGAGATCGCACCACCGCACTCCAGCCTGGGTGACAGAGACAGGCTCCATCTCAAAAAAAAAAAAAAAAAAAGAATGTCAAGGTCACATTTTTCAGAAGGCCTCAGTGATTTTTGTCATGTCCCCAAACAGCAGTGGCTCTCTCTGGCCTCTGGTACCTTTTATTTCCCGTGTACGGAGCTTTTAGCTTTTATACAATTGTAATATGGTTATTGATGTTCTTAGCTCTGCTACCAGACTGCAGCCTTCTTGCGTTTGGGGATTAATTTTTTTTTTAATTAAAAAAATTATTATTGGCTGGGTGTAGTGGCTCATGCCTGTAATCCCAGCACTTTGGGAGGCCAAGGTAGGCGGATCACAAAGTCAGGAGTTTGAGACCAGCCTGGCCCATATGGTGCAACCCTGTCTCTACTAAAAATACAAAATTAGCTGGGTGTGGTGGTGCATCCCTGTAATCCCAGCTGCTCAGAAGGCTCAGGCAGGAGAATTGCCTGAACCAGGGAGTCGGAGGTTTCAGTGAGCCGAGATCGTGCCACTGCACTCCAGCCTGGGCGACAGAACAAGACTCTGTCTCAAATAATAATAATAATAATAATAGTAAATTGTTATTATGAGGTCTGGTGCAGTGGATCACACCTGTAATCCCAGCACTGTGGGAGGCTGAGGTGGAAGGATCATCTGAGCCTGGAAAGTTGGAGGGTGCAATCAGCAGAGATTGAGCCACTGCACTCCAGCCTAGGTGACAGAGCGAGACCCTGTTTCAAAAAAAAAAAAAAAAAAGTATTATTATTATTATTAAAAAATTGGGGGGCTGGCCCAGTGGCTTATGCCTATAATCCCAGTACTTTGGGAGGCAGAAGCTGGCAGATCACTTGAAGACAGGAGTTCAAGACCAGCCTGACCAACATGGTGAAACTCTGTTTCTACTAAAAATGCAAAAATTAGCCAGGTGTGGTGGCACCCACCTGTAATCCCAGCTACTTGGGAGGCTGCAGCGGGAGAATCGCTTGAATCCGGGAGGTGGAGGTTGCGGTGAGTGGAGATCACACGGCTGCACTCCAGGCCAGGCAACGGAGCGAGACTGCATCTCAAAAAAAAATTATAGAGACAGGGTCTTATGTTGCCCAGGCTGGTCTCAAACTTCTAGCCTCAAATGAGCCTCCCGCCTCAGACTCCCAAAGTGCTGGGATTACAGATGTGAGCCACACCACCCAGGCCTCAGGGATTAATTCTATCTTGCACAAATGAAAGACTTGGGAAACATCTGCGTAATATGCCACCAAATACAAATACTGCCAGACATCCTTTGCCCAGGGTCAACTCTGAATGACAGCAGAGCACCTAGGGGAAGAGATCCAGACATCCAAGCTTGCAAGACAGTCAAATTCCTGGTTGATAACTCTATGAAGAGGGACTTCTAACTGTAGTTCTACAAATTTACCAGCAGATGGCAACAGTCTCCTACCATCTTTTAAAGTTTCCCACCACGGCTCGGTTGACAACTGGCAGATTTACAGAAAAGTCTATTCTGTGAGTCTTTACCAGAGTCGTGTGCAATCTCTTTGGGAGGCGGGCAGGGAAGAGACAAAAGTAAAGGAAGACTGAGCTCAATCTTCAGAGGGTACATGTCATTGGAGAGCAATGAAATACACACAAAGCAATTTGAACTACACACAAAGCAATTAAGATCCTCTACAAGATAACACACCTGAGAGTCTGACAGGAGACACTATCTCCTTGGGCTTCAGTTTCACCAAACGAGGAGGGAGGAATAGAAGGTATTCACAGTGGCCGGTGCGGTGGCTCATGCCTGTAATTCCAACACTTTGGGAGGCTGAGGCGGGCAGATCACCTGAGGTCAGGAGTTCTTAGACCAGCCTGACCAGGATGGTGAAACCTCGTCTTTACTAAATACAAAAAAATTAGCCAGGCCTGGTGGCAGATGCCTGTAATCCCAGCTACTTGGGAGGCTGAGGTAAGAGAATTGCTTGAACCCAGAAGGCAGAGGTTGCAGTGAGCCAAGATTGCGCTATTGCACGCCAGCCTGGACGACCAGAGTGAAACTCCATCTCAAGAAAAAAAAAAAAAAAAGACACCCAGCTAATTTTTGTATTTTTAGTAGAGACGGGGTTTCGCCATGTTGGCCAGGATTGTCTTGATCTCTTGACCTCGTGATCTACCTGCCTTGGCCTCCCAAAGTGCTGGGATTACAGGCATTAGCCATTGTGCCTGGCCAAAAAAATTTTTATAAAGATAGGAATAGGGCCAGGCGTGGTGGCTCATGCCTGTAATCCCAGCACTTTGGAAGGCCGGGGCAGGTGGATTATCTGAGGTCAGGAGTTCGAGACCAGCCTGGCCAACATAGTGAAACCATGTCTCTACTAAAAATACAAAAAAATAGTTGGGCGTGGTGGCGGGTGCCTGTAATTCCAGCTACTCAGGACGCTGAGGCAGGAGAATCGCTTGAACCCGGGAGGCGGAAGTTGCAGTGAGCCGAGATCATGCCACTGCACTCCAGCCTGGGTGACAACAATGAAACTCTGTCTCAAAAAAAAAAAAAAAGGGGGGGGAATAATAGATATTGGAGACAATATTATACAAAAGTGGGGAGGGAAGGAGAGGGAGGTAAGGGTTGAAAAACTTCCTATTGACGGCCAGGCGCAGTGGCTCACGCCTATAATCCCAGCACTTTGGGAAGCCAAGGCAGGAGGATCACCTGAGGTCGGGAGTTCAAGACCAGCCTGACCAACATGGAGAAACTCCGTCTCTACTAAAAATACAAAATTAGCCAGGTGTGGTGGCACATGCCTGTAATCCCAGCTACTTGGGAGGCTGAGGCAGGAGAATCGCTTGAACCTGGGAGATGGAGGTTGCAGTGAGCTGAGATCGTGCCGCTGCACTCCAGTCTGGGCAACAAGAGTGAAACTCCATCTCAAAAAAGAAAAAAAAAGAAAAATTTCCTATTGGGTACAATGTTCACTATTTGGGTGATAGGATCAATAGAAGCCCAAGCTTCAGTGTCATGCATATACCCTTGTAACGAAGCTGGGCATGTACCTACTGAATCTAAAAAATATTTCTTTTTTGAGACAGAGTCTCACTCTATCTACCAGGCTGGAATGCTGTGGCATGATCTCAGCTCACTGCAACCTCTGCCACCCGGGTTCAAGCAATTCTCATGCCTCAGCCTCCCAAGTAGTTGAGATTACAGGTGTGCGCCACCACACCCGGCTAATTTTTGTATTTATAGGAGAGATGGGATTTCACCATGTTGGCCAGGCTGGTCTCAAACTCCTGACCTTAAGTGATCTGCCTCCCTTGGCCTCTCAAAGTGCTGGGATTATAGGTGAGAGCCACAGCACCTGGTGTCTTTCTTTTCTTTTCTTCTTTTCTTTCTTTCTTTCTTTTTTTTTTTTTTTTTTTTTTTTGAGGCAGAATCTTGCTCTGTTGCCCAGGCTGGAGTGCAGTGTCATGATATCGGCTCACTGCAACCTAGACCTCCTGGGTTCAAAGAAATTCTTGTGCCTCAGCCTCCTGAGAAGCAGGAATGACAGGCATGCGCCACCACACCCAGCTAATTTCACACTGTGGTCTCATCGGAGGATTTGCCCAACAAAGGGCAGCATGCACATGTAGTACCCTTGAGATCCATGTGGTTGGTGTTCCAAGGGAGACTCCTGGAAGGGACTCTTGGGGCCCCTTCAACTCTGGACTTTTAAGTCTCAAAATCTCATGTGTTAGTCTAGGTTTGAGCTTAGTCATTTCAACCTTGAAGGCCTTAGTTTCTTTAATTTGCAGTAATCTCTTGCATATATACATAATTTTAAATTTTAAAATTAATAAAGTGCTTCCATATGGTCTTAGTTCATTTGTGCTGCTACAACAGACTGCCACAGACTAGGTAATTTATACAAACCAGAAATGTATTTATCATAGTTCTAGGGGCTGGGAAGTCCAAGATCAAGGTGCTGGCGTCTTGCATGGGCCTTCTTGCGGCTTCCTCACATGGCAGAAGGCAGAAGGGCAAAATGAGAGCAAACCCACTCCTACAAGCCTCTCTACAGCAACCGTAATCCATTTGTGAGGGTGAAGCCTATATGACCCAAACACCTTTCAGAATGCCCCACATCCCCACGCTGTTGCACTGGGGACCAAGTTTCCAACACATGCATTTGGGGAGACACATTCAAATCATAGCACAACCCCTGTGATTTTTTTTTCATTTCTTACAACTCCATGAGGATATTTTTTCTTCTAATTTATGAATTTGAAAAAAATCTAAGTCTCCAATCATTTAAAAAAATTGCTCAAATGATGGAACTCCATTTCAAAAAAGTGCTTGATTTATTTATTCTGCAAATATTTATTAAGAACTATTGGCTGGGTGTGGTGGTTTATGCTTGTAATCCCAGCACTTTGGGAGGCCGAAGTGGGTGGATCACTTGAGGTCAGGAGTTTGAGACCAGCCTGGCCAATATGGGTGAAACTCCACCTCTACTAAAAATGCAAAAATCAGCCAGGCATTGTGTCGTGAACCTGTAATCCCAGCTCCTCAGGAGGCTGAGGCAGGAGAATTTCTTGAATCCAGGAGACAGAGGTTACAGTGAACCAAAATCACACCACTGCACTCCAGCCTGGGCAACAGAGTGAGACTCCATCTCAAAAAAACAAAAGAACCATTGGCTGGGTGTGGTGGGTCACATCTATAATACCAACACTCTGGGAGGCTGAGCTGGGAGGATCCCTTGAGGCTAGGTGTTTGAGATCAGCTTGGTCAACATAGTGAGACCCCATTTCTAGAAACAATTTTAAACATTAGCTAGGCATGGTGGCAGGTATTTGTAGTTCTAGCTACTTGGGAAGCTAAGGCAGGAGGATCACTTTGCCCAAGAGTTTGAGGCTACAATGAGCTATGATTGTACCACTTCACTGCAACGTGGGTAATAGAGAAACATCCTGTCTAAACAAAACAAAACAAGACATGGAATGCTTAAATGTTATTTGAGAGTATAAATCAGGTCCCTAGCCTTGTGACACTCACATTCTAGCAATACATGTAAACAGAGTAATACATTATTATGATGCAATATAAAACTACTACATTAGGGGCAGGCACGTTGCCTCATGCCTGTAATCCCAGCTCTTTAGGAGGGTGAGGTGGGCAGATCTGTTCAGCCTGGGAGTTCGAGACCAGCCTTGGCAACATGGTGAAACCCCATCTCTACAAAAAATAGATAAACTAGCTAGGTGTGATGGCATATGCCTGTGGTCCCAGCTATTTGGAAGGCTGAGGCAGGAGGATTGCTTGAGCCCAGGAGGTGGAGGTTGCACTGAGCTGAGATTGTGCCATTGCACTGAAGCCTGGGTGACAGAGAAGACCCTGTCTCAAAGATGAATACAATAAAATAATAAAACAGTACTACATTAAAATGTGGGAGAAGGAAGGAGCAGTGATTGAGTGACTTCTACATTCTAGGCCAGGGGTCCCTAACCCCTGGGCCATGAACCAGTACTGGTCCAGCCTGTGGCCTGTTAGGAACTGGGTCTCACAGCAGGAGGTGAGTGGCGGGCGAGCAAGTGAAGCTTCATCTGTATTTATATCCGCTCCCCATCATTCGCACTACTCCCTGAGCTCCGCCTCCTGTCGGATCAGTGGCAGCAATGGAGTCTCATAAGAGTGCAAACCCCACTGTGAACTGCGCACGTGAGGGATCTAGATTGCATGCTCCTTGTGAGAATCTAATGATAAATGTAACATGCTTGAATCATCCCCAAACCATCCCCCATCAAAAGACCGAAAAAGTTGTCTTCCAAGAAACTGGTCCCTAGTGCCAAAAGCACTAGGGACTCCTGTTCTCTCTCTCTCTCTTTTTTTTTTTGAGACAGTCTTGCTCTGTCACCCAGGCTGGAGTATAGTGGTGCAATCTCGACTCACTGCAGCCTCCAACTCCGCAGTTCAAGCAATTCTCCTGCCTTGGTCTCCCGAGTAGTTGAGATTACAGGCGTGCACCACCACGCCCAGCAACTTTTTGTATTGTTAGTAGAGACAGGGTTTCACCATGTTGGCCAGGCTGGCCTTGAACTCCTGACCTCAGGTGATCCACCCACCTAGGCCTCCCAAAGTGTTGGGATTACAGGTGTGAGCTACTGCACCTGGCCAAGGAGACCACTGTTCTAAGCTCTGCAAAAAGTGTTTTCTCTGCAACTTCCACTGAAGTCAGTCAGGATAAGTTAAGTGATGATGCAGAACAAAAAGCCCAAATCTCTGTTTATGTTCCACTCATACTGCACGCTGAACATAGGTAGCCAGAAGTTGTGCTCACATAGTCACTCAGGGAGCCAGGTGAACAGAGGTTCTGTCTCAACCACCCTTTCAGTGGCAGTGGCAGGGTAAAATGAACTCCCAACAAGCAACTATATGTCCTGAGCCATAAGTAGCACTGGTCAATCCTCATGACTCATTACAGATCAAGCTACAAGACCTCGTTCATCCACAAGGGGGCCTGAAAGTCCACTCTCCCCCGAGCCCAGAAATACAGGAGGAACAAATATTATTAAGGACTAAGGACAAGTGGAGACATACTTGTACTTCAATAAAAAACTATCCATTGAGCCAGGCGTGGTGGCTCACGCATGTAATCCCAACCCTTTGGGATGCCAAGGCAGATGGATCACTTGAGGTTAGGTGTTCGAGACCAGCCTGGCCAACATGGTGAAACCCCATCTCTACTAAAAATATAAAAATTAGCCAGGTGTGGTGGCGCACACCTGTAGTCCCAGCTACTTGGGAGGCTGAAGTGGGAGGATCCCTTGAGCCTGGGAGGTCGAGGCTGCAGTGAGCTGTGATGGCACCACTGCACTCCAGCCTGGGCAATAGAGCAAGACCCTGTCTCATAGGAAAAAAATGACAACAATAACTCTACATAGTGGCTATCAGTCGGCAACAGGGGAGAAGCAGCCTCATCTTAGAATTGCTAGGAAACTTTTCCTAAATAAACTTATCCCTGCCTGTGAGCTAATCCTCTCCAACCCCCAGGCCCAAATTCCAATATGTTCTGGGATAGGACAGAAGCTGGGGGGTGACGACCCAGGTGAGGTGAGCCTCTGGCAGGCGAGGAACCCAGGCATATAGAAGAACTTTGGCCTCAGAAGACACGGGATACCTGGAGCAGAAATGGGAGAAGTCCTGGTTGGGAATATAAGGGCCAAGGATCAGCTGGAATGAGGCTGCTTCCATAGAAGCCACTCTTTTTATTTGTTTCGCCCGTGCTCTGCCTTCCTGCTGTGTTTGGTAATGACCTTGTCTTCTCCATTAAGAATCCACTGTTTCAGCTGAGGCTGTGACTCTACGGTTCCATTAAAGCTCTCCTGGGGCAGTCAGACATTCACCAAGTTCATAAGAGCTGAGACAAGGCAAGCTAGGAGGCACCAGGCTGGATATCCGCCCTCCTGGGAGGAGCAGGGTGACAGCCTGGATGACTTTTCCTCCCTGCTCCCAACCAGTGGCTCCAGTGCTTCATGAAGGGGTCACTGTGGCAAGGAGATCACTACTCCTCCTTGGACCTCAGTGTCTTAAGCAATGATAACTCCTTCCATTTATAAGCAGGTTTTTTTTTTTTTTTTTTTTGGAGACAGGGTCTCTCGGCTCACTGTAGCCTTGACCTCCCAGGCTCAAGCGATCCTCTTGCTTCAGTCTCCTGAGTAGCTGGGACCACAGCATGTGCCACCACACCCGGCTAATTGTGTGTGTGTGTGTGTGTGTGTGTGTGTGTGTGTGTTTTCAGTAGCTATGGGGTTTTTGCCATGTTGCCCGGGCTGGGATTACAGGCGTGGGCCACCATGCCTGACCCCAAGCAGTTTTCTTATAGCGAGCCCTGCTACACGCATGCATGATCTCCATGTTGCAGGCGGTGTTGAGCATGGCTGGGAGCGCAAGCTTGGACTCCAGTTGCCTGGGTGTGGATCCACCATTTACTAGCTGTGTGATTTGAGTTAAGTTCTTGAACCTGAATCCTCCATTAACCCCAGTTTCCTTACTGGTAAAATGGAAATTGTAATGATACTAGGCTCATCGGGTTGCCACAAAGTCTTCATGAGAGAATGGATAAAAAGCTCAGAGACAGAGCCTGCTATGTAGTAAGTGCTTAACAAACGTCCATTACAGGCTAGGGGTGGTGGCTCTCACCTGTAATTCCAACACTTTGGGAGGCCAAGGCAGGCGGATCACCTGAGGTCAGAGGTTCGAGACCAGGCTGGCCAACATGGCAAAATCCCATCTCTACTAAAAATACAAAAATTAGCCAGGTGTCCTGGCGCATGCCTTGTAATCCAAGCTACTCGGGAGGCTGAGGCAGGGAGAATCACTTGAACCCGGGAGGCAGAGGTTGCAGAGAGCGGAGATCAAATGACTGCACTCCAGCCTGGGGGACAGAGTGAGATTCCATCTCAAAACAACAACAACAACAACAAAAAAGTCTGGTTGGGTGCAATGGCTCACGTCTGTAATCCCAGCACTTTGGGAGGCCAAAGCAGGCAGATCACGAGGTCAAGAGATAGAGACCATCCTGGCCAACATGGTGGAATCCTATCTCTACTAAAAACACAAAAATTAGCTCGGTGTGGTGGTGCGTGCCTGTAGTCCCAGCTACTCGGGAGGCTGAGGCAGGAGAATCACTTGAACCCAGGAGGTGTAGGTTACAGTGAGGTTACAGTGAGCCAAGATCGTGCCACTGCACTCCAGCCTGGCAACAGAGAAAGTCTCTATCTCAAGAAAAAAAAAAGCCATTGCTGTGTCAGCTCTTGTTGTTGGTGTTTTCTTTGTTTTTGTTTCTATTTTTTTTTTTTTTTTTTTTTTTTTTTTGAGACTAAGTCTCGATCTGTCACCCAGGCTGGAGTGCAGTGGTGTGATCTCGGTTCACTGCAACCTCCGCCTCCTGGATTCAAGCGATTCTTCCTGCCTCAGCCTCCCTCCCGAGCGGCTGGGATTACAGGCATGCGCCACCATGTCCGGCTAATTTTTGTATTTTTAGTAGAGACGGGGCTTCAACTACGTTGAGCTGCCTGGTCTCAAACTCCCAACCTCAGGTGATCCGCCCGCCTCAGCCTCCCAACGTGCTAGGATTACAGGCATGAGCCACAGCACCGGCATTTTTTTCCCTCTTTTTTTTTTAGAGAGAGGGTCTTGCTTTATCACCCAGGCTGGAGTGCAGTGGCACAATTATAGTTCACTGAACCCGGGAGCTGGAGATTGCAGTGAGCCGAGATTGTGCCACTGCACTCCAGCCTGGCAACACAGTGAGACTCCATCTCAAAAAAAAAAAAAAAAAGGTAGGGTGGTGGCAGTGAGCTGAATGATTGCATACGTGTGCCCAGTGAGTCTACACTTTACATAAGATAAGGTGTGCACTTGAAGGTAAAGGGAATAGAGGAGGCGGATGTTCTAGGAAGAGGTGCAGAGGGGATGAATTTCATCTCGTCTTTGTTCTGCATCTGTGAGGAAGAGCTAGTAAGGGTCATTATTGGTAATAATGAAAAACTGAAAGGGCTGGTTTCTGTTTAGCCCCTAGGGAAGAAATTCTAATGGTAGTTAGTGAGGGAGCGGGGATAATGAGCTGTGTCTGATCTCCCTTCCTGTCACGGCCGTGAACTCAGCCTCCAAGCTTTCTCTGGGGTTTCCTGGGCCAACAGGGGTTGGGTTTGTGGAGGACTTAGAATTTCATTTTTAGATCGGGCGCAGTGGCTCATGTCTGTAATCCCAGCACTTTGGGAGGCCGAGGTGGGAGGAGGACTTGAGCCCAGGATTTTAAGACCTCGTCTCTATTTTAAAATAATGATAATAATAATAATAAAGAAGTCCCAGGGCTGCTCTGGAAAGTGAGAGTCAGAGAAGAGAGGGGAAGTGGGGGAAAGGAAAGAAGGAGAGAAAGGAGGGGATGTGAAAGAGATTGTTTTTGTTTGCTGTTATTAGCCTTAGAGAACTGTTTGGTATTTTTAAATAAATTTTTGCTCACGCCTGTAATCCCAGCACTTTGGGAGGCCGAGGCGGGCGGATCTCCTGAGGTCAAGAGTTCAAGACCAGCCTGGACAACATGGCGAAACCCCGTCCTTACTAAAAGTACAAAAATTAGCCGGGGGTGGCGGCACATGCCTGTAATCTCAGCTACTCGGGAGGCTGAGGCAGGAGAATCACTTGAACCCAAGAGGTGGAGGTTGCAGTGAGCCAAGATCATGCCACTGCACTCCAGCCTGGGCAAGAGAGCAAGACTCTGTCTCAAAAAAAAAAAAAAAAAAAGATTTTTTTTAGAGGTAGAATCTGACTCTCTTGACTTGGCTGGAGCCCAATGGCACACTCATAGCTCACTGCAGCCTCAAATTTCTGCCATTAAGTGATTCTCCCAACTCAGTCTCGCCAGTAACTGAGACTATAGGCACGCATCACCACGTCCAGCTGATTTTTTTCTTTTATTCTTTGTAGAGACGGGGTCTCGCTACGTTGCCCAGGCTGGTCTCGAACTCCTAGCCTCAAGCAATCCTCCTGCATTGGCCTCCCAAAGTGCTGGGATTACTGATGTAAGCCACAGTGCTTGGTCAGAGGCTGCTTTTATTGGTTGTTATTAGCCTTAGAGAACTATTTGTTTTAAAAAATTATTTTGAGATAGCATCCAGCTCTGTTGCCCAGGTTGGAGTGCAGCAGTGTGATCATAGCTCACTGCAGCCTTGGCTTCCCAGACTCAAGTGATCCCCCCCACCTCAGCCTTTAGAGTAGCTGGGACTACAGGCATGTACCACCACAGTCTGCTAATTTTTAAAAAATTTTTGGCTGGGCGCGGTGGGTCACACCTGTAATCCCAGCACTTTTGGAGGCCAAGGCAGGTGGATCATTTGAGGTCAGGAGTTCGAGACCAGCCTGACCAACATGGTGAAACCCCATCTCTACTAAAATACAAAAAAAGTTAGCTGGGTGTGGGGGTGCATTCCCGTATTCCCAGCTACTCTGGAGGCTGAGGCAGGAGAATCACTTGAATCAGGAAGGTAGAGGTTGCAGTGAGCTGAGATTGCACCATTGCACTCCAGCCTGGACGACAAGAGTGAAAAAAAAAAAAATTTGCAGCCGCCAGCATCAGCTGATTTTTTTAATGTTTTGTAGACACAGTGATCTCACTATGTTTCCCAGTCTGGCCTCAAACTCCTGGCCTCAAGTGATCCTCCTGTCTCAGCCTCCCAAAGTCTTTTTTTTTTTTTTTCTTTGAGACAGAGTCTCACTCTGTTGCCAGGCAGTCCCGGCTCACTGCAACCTCCACCTCCTGGGTTCGAGTGATTTTCCTGCCTTCGCCTCCTGAGTAACTGGGATTACAAGTGTGAACCGCCACGCCCAGCTAAATTTTGTATTTTTAGTAGAGACGGGGTTTCGCCACATTGACCAGGCTGGTCTTGAACTCCTGACCTCAAGTGATCCACCTGCCTTGGCCTCCCAAAGTACTGGGATTACAGGCATGAGCCACTTCGCCCAGCCTGTATAGTATATAAAGTATACTAATCTTAAGTGTATAACCTGAAGAAGTGTTACATAGGCATATACCCATGTTATCATCACAGAAGATATGTAACATTTTACTTCCTTAGAAGATAACTTCATGTCACTTTCCACTCAGTCATGCTTACTGCTTGAGTTCCAGTTTATATCCTGGGAGACATATGATATCCCAGAGATATCCACTTTTTTTTTTTCTCTTTTGACTTATGGGCCTTGTCTCTAAAAAAACTCAATTAAATTTTTTAAAATGCCGAAAGCCCCCATAGAATAAATGCCATGTATGTTAAGTGCTGAAGAGGCATGAATCCCTGGCTGGATTTTGTTGTTGTTGTTGTTGTTGTTGTTGTTGTTTTGTTTTCTTTTATTTTTTGAGGCAGAGTCTCCCTCTGTCGCCCAGGCTGGAGTGCAGCGATGTGATCTGGGCTCACTGCAACCTCCATCTCCCAGGTTCAAGCGATTCTCCTGCCTCAGCCTCCTGAGTCGCTGGGTTTACAGGCGCCTGCCACCACGCCCGGCTAATTTTTGTATTTTTAGTAGAGACGGGGTTTCACCAAGTTGGCCAGGCTGGTCTCAAACTCCTGACTTCAGGTGATCCACCCACCTCAGCCTCCCAAAGTGCTGAGATTACAGGCGTGAACCACCCCACCCAGCCCCTCTTCTCTCTTCTAATCCAGGCCCACTGCTTCATCTGTCATCTCTATGAGGGTGACAGCTGACAGCTCTGACAACCCTTTGGATGGTCCCACTGCCTGATGGCCATCTCTGTGGTATTTGAAACTCAGTGTGTCCACAAATGAACTTGTTATATTTTCCTCAAAGGATGCCTCATCTTGGGCCATGGCATTATTTTGCTAGTGTAGGATGAGATCAACTTGTCCTGAGGACGCTTGATCCCCATCCATCACCTGGGCCGATTCTGAGCTGTCTCCCGACTTCCGGCTTGTGGGCTGCCTGTCCGGCTGGGGTTCCCGTTTTGGCTCAGTTCCTGCCTCCCTGGCTCCTGACTTGGTGCAGCTCCTGGCTCCAGTTTCAGGTTCTGCCCTAACTCCTGCTTCAAGCTGTAGAGGAATGGGGTGCCAGGCTGGTCCAAAGGTAGTTGAGTTATCTCTTATCTCAGCTGATGGTTCATAGTCAGTTACAGATCAAACTCCTTTTTCTACTCTGTTTGTTTGTTTGAGACAGAGTCTTGCTCTGTCACCCAGGCTGGAGTGCAGTGGTGCGATTTTGGCTCACTGCAACCTCCGCCTCACGAGTTCAAGCAATTCTCCGTGCTTCAGCCTCCCGAGTAGCTGGGATTACAGGCGACCACCACCATGCCTGGCTCATTTTTGTATTTTTATTAGAGACGGGGTTTCGTTATGTTGGCCAGGCTGGTCTCGGAACTTGTGACTTCAGGTGATTCACCCACCTCGGCATCCCAAAGCGCTGGGATTACAGGCATGAGCCACTGCACCTGGTCTTTTTTTTAGACAGAGTCTTACTCATTCTGTCACGTAGGCTGGAGTGCAGTGGCACGATCTCCACTCACCATAACCTCCACCTCCTGGGTTCAAGCAATTCTCCTGCCTCAGCCTCCCAAGTAGCTGGGATACAGGGGTGCACCACCACACCCGGCTAATTTTTGTATTTTTAGTAGATACCTGTTTTCGTCATGGCCAGACTGGTCTCAAACTCCTGACCGCAAGTGATCCACCTGCCTCAGCCTCCCAAAGTGCTGGGATTATAGGCACAAGCCATTGCACCTGGCTTTGTTCTATTCTTTAACACCTTCTCACTACTGCACTTGATGAGTCTAAAAAATAAAAAAATAGGGCCAGGCGCATTGGCTTGTCCCTGTAATCCCAGCACGTTGGAGCCTAGGCAGGAGGATTGCTTAAGCCCAGGAGTTCAAGACCAGTTTGGGCAACATGGTGAAACTCCGTATCTACAAAAAAAAAAAAAGGAAAATTACCCAGGGGCGTTGTGCATGCCTGTGGTCCCAGCTACCCAGGAGGCTGGGGTGGGAGGATCACCTGAGCCCAGGAAGTTGAGGCTGCCGTGAGCTGTGATCTCGCCACTGCACTCCAGCCTGGGTGACAGAGTGAAACACTGTCTCAAAATAAACATACATAAAAATTAAAATAAAAAATCAAAAAATAAAGGTATGGGGCACCCAAGACCACTCCTGGCAGGTCTCTGCTGCCCCCTTACTAGGCACCACCCTTGTCTTCAATCTACCCTGACTCCCTCTATACACACCTGCACGTGCAGACAGACACACACAACTAACACTTTGAGTACTGACATGAACATTTCAAGATCTGGGAAAGACTTGCTGCGTGCAGTGGCTTATGCCTGTAATCACAGCACTTTGGAAGGTTGAAGAGGGAGGATTGCTTAATCCCAGCAGTTCGAGACCCACCTAGGCAACATGGTGAAATCCCATCTCTATTTTTTTTTTACAGGATCTGGCAAAGACTTTAGATAATACAGCTTTCAGTCTTGGAGTTCCTGATACACACTAGCTAGTAATAAGCTGAGAGCTCTTTTCTTTTAGGCACAGGGGTCTTGCTATGCTGCCCAAGCTGGCCTTGAACTCCTGGGCTCGAGTGATCCTCCCACCTCAGCCTCCCAAGTAGTTGAGACTTAGGAGCCAACTACTCGGTGTGGGTCATCATGCTCAGCTGCTTCTTTGGGTGTGTTTCTGTTGTTTCTGTGTTTGTCAACTATTTTATGTTTATGTTTTCTTCCCTTTATTTTTAAAGTATATATAAAGACAATAATCTCTGCATATAAACCCTACCTCCATCTTATAACCAAAACTAGCATCTGGGATTATATCCTTCCACACCTGTGTGTGTGTGTGTGTGTTCTTTCACATACAAAAGGATATATACAGCTACATGGGATTTTTCTTTTGCTTGTTTTTACCAAAGTACGATCATTCTATATGCTCTACCTGCAACTTCCTGCTTTTTCACTTGGCAATTTTCATGGACATCCCTAGAAGTCAGTATTTTTAGATCCACTTTTATCCTTTTCAGAGAGATATCTTTCTTTTTTTTTTTTTTTTTTTAGACATGGTCTCACTCTGTCACCCAGGCTGGAGTACGCTGGCACTATCTCAGCTCACTGCAACCTCTGCCTCCCGGGTTCAAGCAATTCTCGTGTCTCAGCCTTCTGAGTAGCTGGGATTACAGGTGCATGCCATCTATATTTTTTGGTAGCGATGGGTTTCACCACGTTGGCCAGGCTGGTCTCAAACTCCTGACCTCAGGTGATCCGCCCACCTCAGCCTCCCAAAGTGCTGGAATTACAGGCGTGAGCCACCACGCCCGGCCTTAAGAAATATAGTTTTGCATAAATGATATGCTCTTCTTCTTTAATGCCCCAAACATCTGGAGAAACATGGCATTCTCATCATTCTATTCTGGCACTTACTTTTTTTTTTTTTTTTTTTTTTGTAACAGAGTCTGGCTCTATCGCCCGGGCTGGCGTGCAGTGGCACGATCTTGGCTCACTGCAACCTCCACCTCCCGTGTTCAAGTGATTCTCTTGCCTCAGCCTCGCAAATAGCTGGGATTACAGATGTGCGCAACCACGCCCAGCTAATTTTTGTATTTTTAGTAGAGACGGGGTTTCACCATGTTGGCCAGGCTGGTCTTGAACTCCTGACCTCAGGTGATCTGCCTGCCTCAGCCTCCCAAAGTGCTGGGATTACAGGTGTGAGCCACTGGGTCTGGCCTTTCTAGCACTTCCCTTCTTGTGTAGCATGTGCTTTTTGTTTGTTTTTTATTTAATTTATTTTTTATTCTTATTTATTTATTTTTAGACTGTGTCTTGTTCTGTCACCCAGACTGGAGCACAATATATACAATATCGGCTCACTGCAACCTCTGCCTCCCAGGTTCAAGCGATTCTTCTGCCTCAGCCTCCCAAGTAGCTGGGACTACAGGTGTACACCACCATGCCCAGCTAATTTTTGTATTTCTAGTAGAGAGGGGTCTCACCATGTTAGCCAGGCTGATCTTGAACTCCTGACCTCAAGTGATCCACCCACCTCAGCCTCCCAAAGTGCTGGGATTGCAGGCTTGAGCCACCATGCCTAGCCTGTTTGTTTTTTTAGACAGGGTCTTGCTCTGTCACCCAGGCTGGAGTGCAGTGGGACAATCATTGCTCACTGTAGCCTTGAACTCCTGGGCTTAAGCGATCCTCTTGCCTTAGCTTTCCAAGTAGCCGGGACTATAGGTAAATGCCACCACGCCCAGCTATCTTTTTGCTTTTTGTAGAGATGGGGTCTCACCATACTGCCCAGGATGGCCTTGAACTCCTGGGCTCAAGCGAGGACGTGCTTCCTAAAAAACACAGGTATCCATAACCAAACAGTGATTGTATAACCTTTTTAGTACTGTGCCTCCTCCAGAGTAAGAGCCCAAGGAATGTTTGCTGAGTGAATGAAAGGTTGCATTATTACTCTTCCTAATTTACAACTGGGTAAGAGGCTCAAAGCATTAAGCAACTTGTCCAAGAACCCACAACTAAAATACTCACTTATTAGTTCCAGAAGAAGACAAACAGTCCAACTTAAAAATGGGCAAAAAAAGTTTAAGAAGAAACTGCACTGGCCAAGTGCCTTGGTTCACACCTGTAATCCCAGCACTTTGGGAGGCCAAGGCAAGCGGATCACGAGGTCAGGAACTTGAGACCAGCCTGGCCAAAATGGCAAAACCCCATCTCTACTAAAAATACAAAAATTAGCCAAGCATGGTGATATATGCCTGTAATCCCAGCTATTCAGGAGGCTGAGGCAGGAGAATTGCTTGAACCCGGGAGGCAGAGGTTGCAGCGAGCTGAGATTGTGCCACTGCACTCCAGCCCGGGTGACAGGGCGAGACTCCAGCACATTTGCACAGACTAAAAGTATCTCCCTGTCAAAGATAAAGCAACTCCATCTTGGATGCTAACCCACCACGTTGACTTCTGATTAATCCCTGTTCTAGGAATGCCTGTAAGATGCCTACTTTATCTACAGTTACCATAAATCCTGCCCTTAGGTCAAAACAACTTTGACCATAAAGTCCTTCCTTTAGACAGATTCACACAGCATTCTTGCCTTTCTCTGAGGAGTCAACTTCAATTGCCCTAGACATTCCTTCCCTGCGGTATACAAGCCTTGGGTCAGGGGGTAATGGTGCAGGTGTCCGCCATCTTGTCTCTTAGCCACTTACAATATGGCTTCTGTTCCTAAGTCCCTATTAAATGTTGTTTTCTCTGAGAGACAGCATGTGTTAGCCTCTTTCTTCAGCCTCTCAGCTTCGTCAGCCTTTAGGGGTGTGTTTGCATACAACTGCTTCCTGTGGAACACTCTCCCAAATAAGAAAATAATAACTTTACGGTGAAGAAACATGACAGACGCCACCTTAACCGAGTGATTGAGGTGGTCATCAGTAATAACATATACGTATGTATCCTTGAGAAAATGTGCTAAAAGGACACATCACTTCTTTGATATTTTACCAAAATTTAATAGCATCTATCTAATTATGAGAAAATACAAGGTAAGCCCACATGGAGGGAGATCCTTTAAAATATCTGGTCAGTACTATTCAGAAGTGTCAAGGTTTAGGCCCCGCACAGAGTGGCTCACGCCTGTAATCCCAGCACTTTGGGAGGCCGAGGCAGACAGATCACTTGAGGTCAGGAGTTCAAGACCAGCCTGGCCAACATGGTGAAACCCCGTCTCTAATTTTAAAAATGCAAAAATTAGCCAGGTGTGGTGGCACACGTCTGTAATTCCAGCTACTCGGGAGGCTGAGGCAAGAGAACCACTGGAACCTGGGAGGTGGAGGTTGCAGTGAGCTGAGATCGCACCATTGCACTCCACCCTGGGCGACAGGGTGAGACTCTGTCTCAATACAAAAAAAAAAAAAAAAAAAAAGGGGACTTGGGCTCTGGAAACCTGATAGAACAATGTGGCCATCTTCATATCAGATGCTAAACCAGATCCAAACTGAGTGTGAAATGGGACATATTTCACCTGTTATAAGAGACAGGTGATAGGATACTTAATCCTACGGGTTTCTGAGAGATTAGGGTTTCATGTCTGGAAACCAGCATCCCTCAAAAGTACAAGAGGGGTGGCACAATGCCTCATACCTGTAATCCCAGCAATTTGGGAGGCCAAGGCAGTAGAAATGCTTGAGCTCAGGAGTTTGAGACCAGCACGGGCAACATAATGAGACCTCTGTCTCAGTAAAAAAAAATTAAAACATAAATTAGCTGGACGTGGTGGTACACGCCAGCAGTCCCAGCTACTCGGCAGGCTGAGGCTGGAGGATTTCTTGAGCAATCCTCAGGAGTTGGAGGCTGTAGTAAGCGGTGATTGCGCCACTGCACTACAGCCTGGGCGAGAGATTAAGACCCTGTCCCCACCCCACCTCCCATCAAAAAAAAGCACAAGAACTGTTTCCTAAATTGCTGGGACAAAAGGTCAGAGTTGAATTCATCTCACAGAGTCCTGTAGTTTATATCTTGGGAGGGGTTTCCCTCAACTCTTGGCAAAGGGTTTTGCTGCTAAGGCAAGTGCGAGATCCTTAGTTTTGTTGTTGTTGTTGTTGTTTTGTTTGTTTGTTTGTTTGAGATGGAGTCTCGCTCTGCCGCCCAGGCTGGAGTGCAGCAGTGCAATCTTGACTCACTTCAACCTCCGCCTCTCAGGTTCAAGCAATTCTCCTGCCTCAGCTTCCTGAGTATCTGGCACTACAGGACGCCACCACGCCCAGCTAATTTTTGTATTTTTATTAGAGATGAGGTTTCACTATATTGGCCAGGCTGGTCTCGAACTCCTGACCTCGTGATCTGCCCACCTCAACCTCCCAAAGTGTTGGGATTACAGGCGTGAGCCACTGCGCCGGCCAAGGTCCTTAGTTTTAACTCCCTCTGAGTTTCACAGAGGAAGGTAACTTGCTTGAGTCCTTTCCCCACAGGGTCCCTCCAAACCACAAATTCCTGATTCCTATTCTGGTTTATTCCTACTAAGAACTAGGCTGAGCCCTTAATTCCTGTTTAAAGGGGCCGTGTTTATTGAAGGCATAAACTCTGGGCAAAGGGTCATAAATCATTCTTTAGCTGGGTTCAGGGAGTGACGAGGGCACAAGACAGAGAATGGGCTCCAAGAGGCAATGTTATTAAGCATCTCGTCTGCTTTTCTGGTGTTTTTCCTTGGAGGTACACCCCTGAGAATCCTCTGCCCTAAAAATCTCTGTTTGCCTCTCCAGATTCAGCACTCCAAACTCTCCAACTGGCTCTGTGCCTAGAAGAAGGGATGGGAACAGCACTGACCACATCACCCTTGCCCTTGGCTTCCAACTGGGTTTAACTAATGGGAGGCACTAGCAGGAAATCAAAGTAGATGAGAAAGAGACAGAGAGAGAAAGAGAGAGATGGCCGGGCGCAGTGGCTCACGCCTGTAATCCCAGCACTTTGGGAGGCCGAGGTGGGCGTATCACCTGAGGTCAGGAGTTCGAGACCAGCCTGGCCAACATGGTGAAACCCTGTCTCTACTAAAACTACAAAAATTAGCAGGGATTAGTGGTGGGCTCCTGTAATCCCAGCTACTTAGGAGGCTGAGGCAGGAGAATCACTTGAACCTGGGAGGTGGAGGCTGCAGTGAGCCGAGATCCTGCCACTGCACTCCAGCCTGGGTAACAGAGCAGGACTCTGTCTCAAATAAATAAGTAAGTAAATAAAATAAAAATAAATATAAATATACAAAAATTAGCCAGGCATGGTGGTGGGCACCTGTAATCCCAGCTACTTGGGAGGCTGAGGCAAGGTAATCACTTGAACCCGGGAGGTGGAGGTTGCAGTGAACCGAGATTGTGCCACTGCACTCTAGCCCAGGCAATAGAATGAGACCTTGTCTCAAAAAAAAGAAAAAAAAAAAGAGAGAGAGAGAGAGATCACAGTATTCATTCCCCAGCTGCCTCCCTGGCACAGCACTTTCCACGGTGACTGTCGGTTTTCTACCTAAGGTCACAGCTCTGGGTAAATGCCTACTTTCCCATGACCAAAGCCCCCATCAGTTTCCAGCACGGCTCCCTCCCCTTTTCCCTTTAGGTCTAGAGATGGTAACAGCTTCCTGGCGTTCCAGTAACATCTGGTGCTTTACCAGTCCTGGTTGATTCCCTTAACCCAGGTCACACCTTTGTACATAGTTCCTTCTCTTCCTTTTTCCTGAGAGACGGTCTCTGTCTGTCAGGCTGGAGTGCAGTGGTACAATCATAGCTCACTGCAGCCTTGACCTCCTGGGCTCGAGGGATCCTCCTGTCTCAGTCTCCTGAGGAGCTGGGATTACAGGTGTGCACCATCACACTTGGCTTTTTCCTTTTTTTTTTTAGGCAGAATCTCACTCTGTCGCCCCGGCTGGAGTGCAGTCACATGATCTCAACTCACTGCAACCTCCACCTCCCGGGTGCAAGCGATTCTTGTGCCTCAGACTTCCAAATAGCTGGGATTACAGGCGCATGCCATCACACCCAGCTAATTTTTGTATTTTTATCAGAGACAGGGTTTCATCATTTTGCCCAGGCTGGTCTCAAACTCCTGGCCTCAAGTGATCTGCCCACCTCGGCCTCCATCTCGAGTCTCCATCTCGAAAAAAAAAATTTTTTTTTTTTTTTGTAAAGAGGGGTCTCCTGGACTCACACTGTCTCCTGTACTGGCCTCCCAAAATACTGAGATTACAGGTATGAACCACCTCACCTGGTCCATAGTTTCTTCTTAAACTCTCATTACTCCTTTCAGTGTGTAATCTCTTTCCAGCTACGACTCCAATACAACTTCACAGCTGCCAACACCACCCTCGTGGATAGTCTTTATCTCCCAACAATTCCCAGTCTACTGATGTACCCCCCGCAGGTCCCCCAACACTGCCTTCCTCACTCGGCCTTAGAGTTACTTTAGTTTCTCCTATTTATTTATCCCCAGTTTCCTGTTTCCATCCACCCACCAGCCCATGGCTGTATCTTTGCTGATCTTACTCTGTCTAAAATTGAGGTCATGGCTGGCCATGGTCGCTCATGCCTGTAACTCCAGCACTTTGGGAGGGCAAGGTGAGAGGATCGCTTGAGGTCAGGAGTTCAAGACCAGCCTGGGCAACATAGTAAGACCTCATGTCTAAATAAAGAAATAAACAATATAAAATAAAATAATAAAAAAAAATTGAGGTCAGGCCAAGCTTGGTGCCTCACGTCTATAGGCCCAGTGTATTAGGAGGCTGAGGCAGGGGGATTGCTTGAGCGCAGGAGTTTCAGGCTGCAGTGAGGTATGACTGCATCACTGCACTCCAGCCTGGGCAACAGAGCAAGGGTCTGTCTCTAAAAAAAAAGAGGAAAGAACTATGTACAAAGGTGTGACCCGAGTTAAGGGTATCAACCAGGATGGGTAAATTGGCAAAGCACCAGGGACTGCTGGAACAGTGGGAAGTCACTACACCCTATCTCTAAATAAATAATTTTTTTAATTGAGATTTTTGTTGTTGCTGTTGTTGTTTTTTTTTTTGGAGATGGAGTCTCACTCTGTCACCCAGGCTGGAGTTCAGTGGTGTGATCTCAGGTCACTGCAGCCCTTGCCTCCCAGGCTCAAGTGATTCTCCAACCTCAGCCTCCTGAGTAGCTGGGATTACAGGTGCATGCTACCACACCTGGCTACTTTTTTGTATTTTTAGTAGAGACAGAATTTCACCATGTTGGCCAGGCTGGTTTTGAACTCCTGGCCTCAAGTGATCCGCCTGCCTCGACCTCCCGAAGTGCTGGGATTACAGGCGTGAGCCACCGTGCCCAGCTAAGGTAATTCCCTCTTTCTCTGTCAGCGCCCCTATCGTTCTCCCACATTCAGTTAATTGTCATCTCCCTCTCCCTAGACATGAAAAATCAGGTGACATCTAATCTCTCCCAAAGGAACCCAAGGGAGGGGGCACTCCCAAAGCCTCCCACAGATACACAATTTAAGTAAAGGTGAAACCAGTCCAGTCCTTCTTATGCAAATGTAGCCTGAATGGCACCGCCATTGCCCACCCTCCAATCTCTGTGTCCAAGCCTTATTTGCGTAACCTCCCACAAGACAGAACTTCCTCCTCTCCCTTCTCTTCTAGGCCCTCATCATCTCTCACCTACACTAGTCTCCTCACTGATTTCTCCCCTTCCATCAGGCCCCCATAATCCATCCCCACAACACAAGCTCCTCAGTGTACCCGTCTGAGCAAAAGCCTTCAGTGTCTCCCTAGTAACGGCAAATGCCCACCCCTCTTTCACTTCTCTATTGAATGTGTGAATTTTTACCAAATGGTCTTATTAAACAAAACAAAACAAAACAGACCGGCAGGGTGGCTCACACCTGTAATCCCAGTGCTTTGAGGTGGTATGATCACTTGAGCCCAGGAGATCATGACCAGCCTGGGCAACCCAGCAACATACCCCTCGCTACAAAAATATATATATAATATATATATTTTTTGAGATGGGGTCTCACTCTGTCTCCCAGGTTGGAGTGAAGTGGCACGATCTCTGCTCACTGCAACCTCTGCCTCCCTGGCTCAAGTAATCCTCCCGCCTTGTGAGCAGCTGGCACTATGGGCTTGCACCACCACCACGCCCAGCTAATTTTAACTTTTTTTGTACAGATGGAGTCTTGCTATGTTGCCCAGGCTGGTTTCAAACTTTTGAGCTCAAATGATCCACCTGCCTTAGCCTCCCAAAGCGCTGAGATTACAGGTGCAAACCACCGCGCCTGGCCAAATTAAAACAAACAAAACACACACACACACACACACACACACACACACACACACACTTGAATCACCAAATTGTAATGCCTAAAGGTGCCATTCATTACTCTGAGTTTCAAATAACTTTTAAAAAATACATTTATGCCGGCTGCTGTAGCTCATGTCTGTAATCACAGCACTTTGGGAGGCCAAGGTGGGAGGCTTGCTTGAGGCCAGGAGTTCGAGACCAATCTGGGCAACATAGAAATACTCCATCTCTGCAAAAAAAAATTAGCCAGGCGTGGTGGCGTGCACCTGTAGTACCAGCTACTCGAGAGGCTGAGGCAGGAAAATCGGTAGGACCCAGGAGCTCAAGGCCCCGGTGTGTTATGATCTGCACTCCAGCCTGGGCGACAAAGGGAGACTGACTCCAAATGAAACAAACAAACAAAGAAACACCTAAATTGGAGTTTAATGGAAAACTTTTAACTTTCTCCAGCATTCCTGCTAAGCATCACACTTCTCTCTGCTTGCTGACACCCTGGTTGACGTCTGAGCAGGATGGGACGCGCGGCTCAGAGCCTAAGATAAAAAGAAAGTGTCTTCAGGGCTTTCTACCAATAAATAAGTTCTGACGGGTTCATTAATAAGGTCTGGAAGGGAGGTCCCGGGAGGTGCCCGCGGACTCAGCCTGGAGCTCCGGGACCTGGGCTCTGCGATCCTTGCAGAAGGCATGGGCAGGAGCAGGATGGGGAGGTGCAGGACGGGGAAGCCTGGCAGTTGGGTGGGGGCGGCCACCCACTGAGGCCGGATCCGGCCAGGCGCCCACGTTGCGCCCGCCCGCGGGGCTGCGCTTCCCCGGGCTGCGGCCGCGTAGCTGGCCAGTCCGGCGCTCCCCAGTCCCAGGCCCGGAAGGAGCTAACGGGCTATTCGTAGGCGGGCCAGGATTCCCCCGGGGGAGGCCCCACTCCCCGGCCCGCGTCATTCCTGCCCACTGCCCCGGGCCCTCGCGGGGTAGCCCCCTGCACGAGCGGGCAGGGCAGTGGGCGGCGCCTGGCGGAGGGCAGCGCGCTCGGGGCGCGCGGGGACTGCGGCGGAGGGGAGGAGAGGGCGGCCCGCGGGCGGGGACCAGGCGAGCGAGGGCAGATCAGGGCAGCCCGCCCAGGCCACGCCCCATCCAGGCCCCGCCCCGTCTTCACCCCGCCCCAGCCCTGCCGGGAACGGCGGGACCACGGTGACTGACACGACTCCAGACCAGTCACCAAGCGCCTCGAGGCCCCGAGGGGCTACTCGGGGCCGAGCCAGCTGAGGGGCTCCTGAAGGGGCGGGGGCGGGCGGGGAAGCCTTTCGGCGAGGGGCGGGGTCTCAGGAAGACTGGCAGAACTCATAGCCAATGGCAGGCGGGAGCCGTACCGTTAGCGCCGGATCCCCGCGGGTAGGGCGGGGCGGGCGGCGCCGTGGGGATCCCGGGGCGGCCGAGGGCCCCTGACTCGGCTACTCGCGGCGACATGGATCGGATGGCCAGCTCCATGAAGCAAGTGCCCAACCCGCTGCCCAAGGTGCTGAGCCGGCGCGGGGTCGGCGCGGGGCTGGAGGCGGCGGAGCGCGAGAGCTTCGAGCGGACTCAGGTGAGGACGGGGGACCCCGGGGCATCCCTGGGGCACCCTGAGGGACGCGGTGTCCGAGAGGGGCTTTGAAGGGAGTAGGAGTCTTGCAGGCCCCAGTTGAGGACGGGGCGAGGGGGTCGCGAGCGGGGACATTGGTGTGCAGATCTGGGCGATCCCAGGAAGGTCGGAGACCCCAGGGTACCCCAGCTGGCCTGGGGAGAAGGGCAGAGGCGGGCTCGGAGGAGATGGCAGGATGCGTGCGGCCAAGAGGAGCCTGATCTGCTGGGGACCGGGCAGGAGTCCCAAGGTGAGGTGAGAGGGGAAGGAACTGAAAAGGGGCGAAATGGAAGGGGTGCCCCTAAACAAGGGAAGCGCACGGTAGCCGCTTGGAGGCTCAAGTGTGGGGTCAGAGAGTGGGGGAGCCAGGCTGGCAATGTGAAGGGTGAGGCGTCCTCTCTTCCCCTCCGATTACTTCTTGGTTGCACTGACATCCCCTCCCACCCCCCACTCCTTAGCATCCCCCTTTCTCGATGCCTCTTGCTTGGCTCTGGCCAGCCCCAGCTGTCAACTCTGAGGCCGGGCCGAAGGGGTCGGAGCAGGGAAAAGGAATGTAGGAAATGCAAAGTGTGGCCACTTTGTGGGAAAATTACTTTGGGGGCTAAAGTGGAGACCATGGTGCCCCGAGCCCTGACTTGGGGTCTTGGTTTTATCCCCTAAGATGTGCCTGACAGCTAATAGGCAGACTGCCCTATTTGTCCTGCCTGACCAGGGCTCGGGGCCAAAATTCCTCAGTGTCATCAACAAAAAGCCACAATCCATTTTTACCTCCGAGTTTTTAATGCCTGGTGTATTGATTGGACTGAATTAAGCTGACATGTTGATGGTGTTCATCAGTTCATTTGTATGTAAAATCCATTTCAAAGAGTACAACGCTTCTTTTAATCCCAGTGCCAACGCTGGAGGGGCAGATTTGTTCTACACTCTTGCGCTCAGAGTGGAACCTTTGAAGATCCAGTTGGGTCTCCCCCCGCGCCCCCCCTTGCCAGAGGCTGGTCCCCTGGTGTGTTGCGCAAGGAATACTTCCCCCAAACACAGTTGGAGGGAAAGGGCTTTGGGATTTTAGTTAGAGAAGACAGTGGGAATCTGACTGAAAGTTCTGTGTATGGAATCTTTCAAAGAATACCTGTAATCCCAGCACTTTGTGAGGCAGAGGCAGGTGGATCACCTGAGGTCAGGAGTTCAAGACCAACCTGGCCAACATGGTGAAACCTCGTCTCTACTAAAAATACAAAAAATTAGCCGGGCGTGGTGGCAGACGCCTGTAATCCCAGCTACTTGGGAGACTGAGGCCAGGAGAATCGCTTGAATCTGGGAGGTGAAATCGTGCCACTGCACTCCAGCCTGGGCAACAAGAGCGAAACTCCGTCTCAAAAAAAAAAAAAAAAAAGAAAGAATAAAGCGTTTCACCCCCAGGGGACTTTATCCCCTCTTCTTATTCTGAAAACATTTGGCCCCCCACCTGGGCAACATAGTGAGACCATGTCTCTACAAAAAATTTAAAAATGAGGCTGGGTGCGTTAGCTCACACCTGTATTCCCCTCACTTTGGGAGGCTGAGGTCGGCGAGGTGGGAGGATCAGTTGAGCCCAGGAGTTTGAGACCAGCCTGGGCAACACAGTGAGATCCCACCTCTCTTTTTTAAAAAATTAAAAATTAGCCTCGTGTGGTGGCATATGCCTGTAGTCCCAGCTGTTCAAAAGGCTGAGGCAGGAGGGTCACTTGAGCCAGGAGGTTGAGGCTGCAGCGAGCTATGGTCGTGCCGCTGCACTCCAGCCTGGGTGACAGAGTGAGACCCTGTCTCTACAAAAAAATGAAAAAAAAAAAAGTGAAGAAAAGAAAGAAAACCTCATGCAGTGTGCAGCAGTGAGACCCTGTCTCTACAAAAAAAAAAGAAAGAAAGAAAAAAGGAAGTGCCTCCACGCAGGTGTTTTTGGATGGTGTGAAACAGGGAGTCTCCACTACCTGGTTATCCTACTCCAGGAGGGAAGTAGGAAATGGTCATTTCACTTCACTTCATTTCACTTCTGCCTCCCAGGATCCAGCTGGGTTTGAGGCTTGTTCTCTGGTTTCATGGACCCGACCCCTGAAAAGAAGGAAATTTTCCATTGGTCTTGGATGTTAGTACCTCCGCTAGCTTCCTAGTCACATGAGGCTTCTTGCTCCATGAAACAGTGTGTATATTCCTTTTATTTTTATATTTTCATAGGGACGGGGGTCTCACTGTGTTGCCCGGACTGGTCTCAAACTCCTGGCTTCAGGTGATCCTCCTGCTTCTGCCTCCCAAAGTGCTGGGACTACAGGCATGAGCCATGACACCCAGCCCTATTTTATTTTTTATTTTTCTTTTAATAAATGACGTAAGAAAATGAATAGATATTATTTTTTAACAACCCATTCCTTCTAGAGTCTCAAATAAGTAAAAACTAGAGCAACAGAGAAATATGCGTAAGACTTTGACCTATAATAGTGAAAGAAATTAGGTTTGTGAAAGTTTCCACCCATGTGTGGTATGTTTCCCTGTTATCCAGGGACGGCCCAACAGGAGAGTCTAGGTCAGTGTTTTCTGGTGTTTTACATTCTGTGGGACATTTGTGATTGGTCAGATTTGACCTGGGTGGGGTGGGTGGAGATGAGGTAGAGTGGAGCAGAAAAAGAGAATTTTTCTGATGTTGAAACTCTTATTTGTAACTTTTTTTTTTTTTGAGATAGAGGTCTCACTGTGTGTTCCCAGGCTGGTCTTGAACTCCTAGCCTCAAGCGATCTTTCACCTCAGCCTCCCCAAGTGCTGGGATTTCAGGTGTGAGCCACTGCACCCAACCTCTGGTGTTGAAACTCTTTAGGAGTGTAGGAGAGTAAAGACAAAGAACCGGCCTGGACAACATAGTAAGACCCCATCTCTCCAAAAAATAAAATTAGCTGGATGTGGTGGCACATGCCTGTTGTCCCAGCACCTTTGGAGGCTGAGGTGGGAGGATTGCTTGAGCCTGGGAGCCTGAGGCTTCAGTGAGCAAAGAGTGTGCCACTGCATTCCAGCCTGGGCAATAGTGAGACCCCATCTAAAAAAGAAAGAAAGAAAAGAAAAGAAAAGCCCTAAAACCCAACGTTAGTCAATCTACAAAAAATTATTTTGTTTAATGACTACCTATCAAATGTATCATGAGGTTGCAGAGCTTGGTAAGCAAAGGGAAAAAAGGGGAAAAATGTATTATGAGATATAAAAATGAATTATAAAAAATTTAATGAGTTAGGAGACCATGAGAATCAGCCAAGGTATAATAATAACTAACTAATTATTGTGTTTGGCACTATTCTAAGGACATCATTGTATTACCTTTTTAAATCTTGGCAAGAACGGATGAGGTTCACATTTTACTCTCGGGACAGTTGAGGCACAGAGAGGTTAAGTAACTCACCAGAAGTCACACAGCTGGAAGTGGTCTCAACCTTTACCCACTGCCTCGGGCAGCCTGTGAGTACTGAGCAGATGCTGGCATTGGAGTTAGAAGGCATTTGAGTCTTATAGCTGGGCGTGTATACGGGCCACGGGATCTCAGGGAAGTTGTCTAACCTTTCTAAGCCTCAGTTTCCTTATTGTCAAATAAACATAATACTTACCTGGCTGATTTCTTGTGCGGATTCAATGAAGCCATATTCCTGAAGGCATTTTGTAAACTGTGGAGCACTAGTTCAGTGATTATTGTTACAATCTGCCTGGGGAGACGAACCCGAGACAGCAGACGCGTGATCTATCAAGTAGGCTGTGATTAAGTTTTCCTTAGACGGATAGATGTGGTATTAGGTAGTAGGATAATTACCAAGAGCATGTGGATAAAACACAGGCTTTGGGGTTGGGAGCCCTCCCCGAGGATTGAAGCACATCTTTTAGCGGGAGTTAGCGTTTGCTGGGTGGAGGAGAGGATGGGGCATTCCAGTGATGGAGGAACATAAATAAAGAAACATCTAGACTAGGCAGATAAACTTCCCAGCGGGTGCAGTGGAGACGCATTGGCTGGGGTAGAGAGAGGGGCAAAATTGGCCACTCCCTCCTCTGAACTATAGCAGGGCTGGTGACCTCTCCTAGTTCCTGTGACCTTGTGCTGGCATCATTTCTCTCTGTGGCCCCCAGTGAACGCTGAGCTTATTGAGGGCAGGTCTGTGTCTTGCTCTCGCCTACATCCTGAATCTCATGGTTAGTGGTGAGTGGGGTCAGCAAGGGAACCCTGGGTCTAGGTGGATAGTTCAGCCCTGGGCCACAGGATATATTAATAATTGCTTTATTTATTTTTTTTAAGAGATGGTCTCGCTCTATTGTCCAGTCTGGAGTGCAGTGGCACGATCATAGCTCAGTTTTGCCTCGGACTCCTGGGCTCAAGTGATCCTCCTGCCTTAGCCTCCTGAGTAGCTGGGACTACAGGAGCATGCCACCATGCCTAGCTGACCTTTAAAATTTATTTATTTATTTATTTTTTTGACACAGAGTCTCACTCTGTTGCCCAGGCTGGAGTGCAGTGGCACCATCTCGACTCACTACAACCTTTGCCTCCTGGGTTCAAGTGATTCTCCTGCCTCAGCCTCTCGAGTAGCTGGGATTACAGGCGAGCGCCACCACGCCCAGCTAATTTTATGTATTTTTGGTAGAGACAGGGTCTCATGTGTTGACCAGGCTGGTCTCGAACTCCTGACCTCAGGTGAGCCGCCTGCCTCAGCCTCCCAAAGTGCTGGGATTACAGGTGTAAGCCACCGCTCCTGGCCTAAAATTTTTTTTTTAGAGATGGGGTCTCGCTGTGTTGCCCAGGCTGGTCTTGAACTCTTGGGCTCAAGCAGTCCTCCCGCCTTGGCTTCCCAAAGTGTTGGGATTACAGGTGTGAGCCGCCGTGCCCGACCTATAATTACTTGATGTTTTCTCGTAATGCTCCAGGTTCGCTCTTGGTCTAGCCTTGCCTCCTACATACCCAGTCTAGAGCCTGGCAGCATGCCCATCAAAAGACTCTCACTGCTCTGCCTGCCTTCTTCTGTCCTGGCATCTATAATCTCAGACCAGCCTTGCATCCCTACTCCTGCCAGCCTCCTCCAGGAAGCCTTGCCTCCTCAACTCTCCTGCACCGTCCTCACATTTCACCTGGCCACTGTCCCTGCTAGAGTAGGCACCACTGACCTGCCTGATGGCCCAGCCACTGCCCCCATCTCCAACCAGACCCTTGGTGTGTTCCCCACCCAATCCATCACAAGCCACCTTCAAGCTTCAGGGAAGTGAAAAGTACTTCCTGCCCTCATAAAAAACCAGCCGTAATAAGGAGACCTTATCAGGAGTACTTTACAGTTTATAAAGCATGTTTCTAGCCATCATTGGGACCACACGATGGTTAGTCATTATCATTTTCATTTTATGGATGAGGACATCGTGACTCAAAGAGCTTGGTAACTTGCCCAGGGTCATCCCACGGGTGAGTGGAAGGGCCAGGATTAAAAACCAGGACTCCAGGTTCCAAGTGTCAGGCCCGTTCGACCACACTGTCCTCCCACCAGCCAAGAGGGCAATTCTAGAATCAGCCAGGAGGGCTGTCAATCACAGGACAAATAAAATAACCCGTCTGTTTTTACTTAGCTGGAAAATGGTTTTCTCCATGGTTTGTTTATTTCTTCCACATCCGTTTAGTAGCACATACCGTGGAGGAGACACAGAGATGAGTAAGATAAGGAGACCAGCTCTAGGGGGCTTGTGAGTCAGCCGGGAGGCAGACTGGCCGCTGCCCGGCTCCTGGACAAGCCTTGGCGCTCTGATGTGGTCAGGCACTGAAACACCAGCATTACCAGGGCCATTAGGATGTCGGGCACCACCCAGAACTACTGAATCAGGGCCTGTCATGTTCACCAGAGCACCGGGTAGTCTGTGCATGCTGATGTTTGAGCAACAGTGCTCTGCAGTAGGTGAGTTCTGGGATTAGAGGAAAAGACACAGAGGTGGGAACAAACCTTTAGAAAGTCTCAGTCTCCTTGGGTGGGCCAGGCACAGTGGCTCATGTTTATCATCCCAGCACTTTGGGAGGCTGAGGTGGGAGGATGGCTTGAGCCCAGGAGTTCGAGACCAGCCTGGGCAACATAGCGAGACCCTGTCTCTACAAAAAAATCAAATCAAATCAAATAATTAGCTGGGCATGGTGGTGCTGCCTGTAGTCCCAGCTACTCGGGAGGCAGAGGGAGGACGATTGTTTAAGCCCAGGAAGTTGAGTCTGCAGTGAGCCGGGATCACACCACTGCACTCCAGACTGGGTGACAGAGCCAGACCCTGTAAAAAAAAAAATACATAAATAAAAGCCAGAAACAACAACAACAAAAAATCTGTGGGTGGCGCATACGTCAGAGCAAAGGATCTTAATGCATCCTGTGTTGAGAAGAGCCTTGGATCCTAGAGAGAAAGAGATAGAAACAAATATTTATTGAGGGCCTGATGGGTACCAGGAACATGCTGGGTGATTTACATCTATGATTTCATTTTAATAGCTCAGGCTCAGAGAGGCTAAGTGACTAGTCCAAGGTCACACAGTGAGTGAACCGAGAAGCCAGGACTTCACAACCAAATGGCAGGTTCCTTTCTTTCGTGTTTACGTTGGGGGTACTTCTGCCCTCTTGCTCATGATCTTCAGCAGATGCTTAGCCTTTGTTCAGCAGCTAAAAAATTTTAGGGCTGAGCTAGAAAGATCTGCGGTTCTCAACCCTGGCTGGAGAGCTCTTTAAAAAAAATAAGGCCAGGCGCAGTGGCTCACGCCTGTAATCCCAGCACTTTGGGAGGCCGAGGCAGGCGGATTACGGGGTCAGGAGATCGAGACCATCCTGGCTAACACGGTGAAACCCCATCTCTACTAAAAATGCAAAAAATTAGCCGGGCATGGCGGCGGGCACCTGTAGTCCCAGCTACTTGGGAGGCTGAGGCAGGAGAATGGCATGAACCCGGGAGACGGAGCTTGCAGTGAGCCGAGATCGCGCCACTGCACTCCAGCCTAGGCGACTGAGTGAGACTCCGTCTCAAAATAAATAAAATAAAATAAAATATAATATAATAAAATAAAATACTGTTTCTCTAGGCCCCCTGCATAAGGACTCTGTCTCACTGATATGGGGTGATCATTGACACTTTGTAAAGTCCCAGGTGGTTCTCATGCGCAATCAAGATGGTGACTGTGGGTCCTGATGGGTTCCCACACCCCTGGCACCCCACGGACTTTGGGTGGCTCAGTTGATTCTGGTTATACTCAGAAAACCAAGATGACCCTAAACCTGCTTCTTGCAGGTTGGAAGCATCTGTGTCAGGTTTGTTCTTTGGGAATGCAAATGCTCAGAGCCAGGCTGTGTAGCACCCTGAGCCTTGAACCTGGTGCCCCTCCCGCTTCTGCTTGTGGAGCAGGTGCACAAAGAAGTCACACCTTGCCTGAAGTCTGAGCAGGTGCCTTCTTGCAAGGAGAGCTGCATGTTAACCCCATTTTTCCATTTACTTGACAATCAGAGCTGGCTTCTTTTTTTTTTTTTTTTTTCTTTTTTTTGAGATGGAGTCTGACTCTGTCACCCAGGCTGAAGTGCAATGGCGCCATCTCGGCTCACTACAACATGTGTCTCCTGGGTTCAAGTGATTCTCTTACCTCAGCCTCAGGAGTAGCTGGGATTATAGGCATGTGCCACCACACCCGGATAATTTGTGTATTCTTAGTGGAGATGGGGTTTCATCATGTTGGTCAGGCTGGTCTTGAACTCCTGACCTCAAGTGATCCGCCCGCCTTGGCCTCCCAAAGTGCTGGGATTACAGGCAGGAGCAACTGCTCCCGGCCCAGAGCTGGCTTCTTAAACTTCTGTGACCTTCTGTCTCCCCCGCCTTGCTCCTTTACTGGGTATTGAAAACGTAAGAAGGAAGTTAAGAGCTCTCTTTTGGTCCCTGGTTTTGTACTGTCCTGAGTTTCTTCCCAGTGATGGTAATGGTAATAGTCAACATTTACTGACCAGGCACAGTGGCTCATGCCTGTAATCCTGGCACTTTGGGAGGCTGAGGCAGGTGGATCACTTGAGGCCAGGAGTTCGAGACCATCCTGGCCTACATGGTGAAACCCCTTCTCTACTAAAAATACAAAAATTAGCTGGGCGTGGTGGTGCGTGCCTGTAATCCCAGCTACTCAGGAGACTGAAGCAGGAGAATCACTTGAACCTAGGAAGTGGGGAGGTTGCATTGAGCCGAGATCACGCCACTGCACTCCAGCCTGGGCAACAGAGCAAGACCTTGTCTCTAAAAAAAAAAGAAAAATTTACTGCCCACATACTGTGTGCAAGTGGTAAAGGCCTTACACGAGCCACTCTTTTCAATCCTTGCAACACATGTATGAATTATAATTCCTATTTTAGGCTGGACACGGTGGCTCACACCTGTAATCCCAGCACTTTGGGAGGCCAAGGCAGGCAGATCACCTGAGGTCAGGTGTTCAAGACCAGCCTAACCAACATGGAGAAACCCTGTCTCTGGTAAAAATACAAAATTAGCCGGGCGTGGTGGCGTGCACCTGTAATCCCAGCTACTCAGGAGGCTGAATCACTTGAACTCAGGAGGCAGAGGTTGCAGAGAGCCGAGATTGCGCCATTGCACTCCAGCCTGGGCAACAAGAGTGAAACTCTGTCTCAAAGAAAAAAAAAAAATCCTATTTTACAGAGGAGGAAATTGAGGCTTTCAGGGGTTGATAGCTATTCTCCGCTGTCCTCACCCCACTTCTCTTCTACCTGCTGTCCACTTCCTTTGCCCTCACCTCTGTCTGATGGTTTCTGTTCTCACTTCTGTGGCACTGACTCCCTGCATCTCCCTCCTGACTTCCCAGCATGAGTGACCACTTCCCAGTGGACGACTGTACCGCCTCGGGTGGCCCCATGGTGGGACAGTGGTCCCCACCTTCTTTCTGGTGTCAATTCTGATCCGTCCCTCCCTCCTGCCCTCACAGCCGCATTCTGTTGAGTGCCTCTGTGAGACTTGTCTCACCCATTCATCCTGTGTTTCTTGCATTTCCTGTTCTTATTACATCTTGCCTGTATTTTTGTCATCTCATCCTGCGTGCCCTCTAAATCGTCTGTCCTGGACAGAGTGTCCCTCAAATGCAACACTGCGATTTTCTTCTTCTTTTTTATTTTTTTTGAGACGGAGTCTCACTCTTGTCGCCCAGGCTGGAGTGCAGTAGCACAATCTCAGTTCACTGCAACCTCTGCCTCCTGAGTTCAAGCTATTCTCCTGCCTCAGCCTCCTGAGTAGCTGGGATTACAGGCACCCGCCACCATGCCCAGCTAATTTTTGTACTTTTAGAAGAGACTAGATTTCACCATGTTGGCCACAGCTGGTCTCGAACTCCTGACCTCAGGTGATCCGCCTGCCTCGGCCTCCCAAAGTGCTGGGATTACAGGCATGAGCCACCGTGCCTGGCAGCTTTTTTGTTTTTTAAGAGATAGAGTCTTGCTGTATTGCCCAGGCTGGAATGCAGTGATGCAATCATAGTTCACTGCAGCCTCGAATTCGTGGGCTCAAGTGATTCTCCCACCTCAGTCTCCTGAGCAGCTGGGACTATAGGTATGTGCTGCCACACCC
Source organism: Chlorocebus sabaeus (assembly GCF_047675955.1). Classification (NCBI taxonomy): domain Eukaryota; kingdom Metazoa; phylum Chordata; class Mammalia; order Primates; family Cercopithecidae; genus Chlorocebus; species Chlorocebus sabaeus. Next base: position 9,449,288 of record NC_132931.1, on the reverse strand, counting down.
AGCTAATTATTATTATTATTTTTTTTTTGTAGAGACAAGATCTCACTATGTTGCCCAGGCTTGTCTCAAACTCCTGGCCTGAGGCGATCCTCCTGCCCCAGCCTCCCAAATTGTTGAGGTATTGAGCCACTGCACCTGGCCCAACAATGCTTTTTTATTTTTATTTTCTGTTCTGTTCCAGTTTTTTATTTTTATTCACTTGTTAGAATTTTGTGGGTTTTTTTTTTTTTTTTTCTGTTTTCTCTGCATTTTTTTCCCTCAACTTTTAAGTTCAGAGGGTACATGCGCAGGCTTGTTACATGGGTAAACTGCATGTCACTGAGTTTTGGTGTACGATCCTGTCACCTAGGTAGTGAGCATAGTACCCCATAGGTAGTTTTTCACCCCGCTTCCCCCCCACCACCACACTCCTTCTTCACTAACAACTACTTTTATAACTGTCCTTTTTCAAAAACTTTTGCTGCCTCCCCCGAGACCCTGCCTGATGTGGCACCATCAGCGTCCCTGGTGCCTGGTCCCTGTCCTTTTTTTTTTTTTTTTTTCCCTTTTTGTTTGAGACAGTGTCTTACTGTGTCTCCCAGGCTGGAGTGCAGAGACCCCATCTCTGAAAAAGAAAATTAAAAAAATAAAAATAAAGAGTTGGTGCCGCACGTTAAGAAGGATGGGGCGTGTCCCTATGGCCCGGGAGATCAGATTCCCTGCCCCACTTGGGCACTGAAAGGGTTCCTGTCTGGCACTTCTGCAAGGCACTGATGAAGACCGTTTTCTGCTCCCCATTCATTGGCCCACTTATTCCACTACCTCAAGGCGAGGTGTGGCGGAGACCTGGGTGTGGCAGCGGGCACAGCCTTGTGCAGTGGGCTGGCGGCCAGCTCTCCTCCTGCATCAAGGAGGGTTGGCGACCTGGAGAGATGCCCACCTGGGAAAGAGAACTTGTTAGCCCCACCTCCCGGCAGGGTGGTGGCTGCTTCCTGTTTTCCTGCCTGGGCAGCCAGGGAGGAGCTCCGTTCCCAGCTTGTGGGCAGGACTTGCGAGGGGAGAGGGGCTGTGACTTAAGGTGTCTGCTGGCTCAGAGAAAGAGAGAATGGCATCTTTTCTTGGATCAGAAAGGTGGCTGCTGCTGCCTCTGCTAATACTGCCACGAGACAGCTCAGGAAGCCAGTGTGGCCTATGGCTTGTGTTTAACAACAACTAACACTCTGTAGTTTAAAGGCGTGTTGACACATGACCCCTCTGAAGCCACAGAGCAAAGCATGCAGTAGATGGTTGTGGTCAGTTTTCAAATACACACACTGAGGCTCAGAGAGATGAAAAGACTTGTTTGAGAGCACTCAGGAAGTGGCAGAACTGAGGTTTGAACCTGGCTTGTCTGGCCCCAAATTTTATGCTTTCTTTCTGTATCTCCCTTTAAAGCGGAAGCCGGGTCAGTGGCTTAGAAGTATGTGACTTAGGGAGCGGGGAGGGATAGCATTAGGAGATATACCTAATGTAAATGATGAGTTAATGGGTGCAGCACACCAACATGGCACATGTATACATATGTAACAAACCTGCACGTTGTGCACGTACCCTAGAACTCAAAGTATATAAAAAAAAAAAGAAAGAAAGAAATGTGTGACTTAGAAAAGGTACAGACATTTATTTTGCTAAGTCTTTTTTTTTTTTTTTTTGAGATGGAGTCTCGCTCTGTCACCTAGGCTGGAATCCAGTGGTGTGATCTCAGCTCACTGCAACCTCCCCCTCCTGGATTAAAGCGATTCTCCTGTCTCAGCTTCCCGAGTAGCTGGGACTACAGGCACATGCCACCATGCCTGAATAATTTTTCTCTTTTTGATAGAGATGAGGTTTCACCATGTTGCCCAGGCTGGTCTCAAACTCCTGACCTCAGGTGATCCACCCACCTGGGCTTCCCAAAGTGCTGGGATTATAGGCGTGAGCCACCCCGCCCAGCCTTATTTTGCTAAATCTTTTCCAGTTGACTTATTTGGACACTGAAAATTCCTCCCAGAAGAAAATATTTGCAACACACATAATTATCAAAGGGCCTATATCCAGAATATGTAAAAAATGTAAGAGAAACAAACAAACAAAAAACTTAAAGAAAAAAAGAAAAAAGAAAAAAAAGGCCAGACACTGTGGCCGATGCCTGTAATCCTAGCACTTTGGGAGACTGAGGTGGGTGGATCCTTTGAGCCCAGAAGTTCGAGACCAGCCTGGGCAACATGGCAGAAACCCGCTTGTACAAAAAATACAAAAACTTAGCCAGGTGTGCGCCTGTAGTCCCAGCTACTCGGCACTAGGAGACTGAGGCAGGGGACCTGGGGAGGTCAAGGCTTCTGTGAGCCATGATCACGCCACTGCACTCCAGCCTGGGTGACAGAGTGAGACCCGTGTCTCAAAAACAAACAAAAAGACAAACCTAATTTAAAACAAAATAAGCAGGAGAGAGTTAATGAAAGGGGATAAACAAATGGCCAATAAATTTATGAAATGTGCAGCTTCATTAGCATCACAAAAATGCAAATTAACATTTAATGTGGCCGGATGCGGTGGCTTACACCTGTAATCCCAGCACTTTGGGGGGCCTAGGCAGGCAGATCACGAGGTCAGGAGATTGAGACCAGCCTGGCCAACATGGTGAAATCCCATCTCTACTAAAAATACGAAAATTAGGCAGGCATGGTGGGGTGTGCCTGTAATCCCAGCTATTTGGGAGGTGGTGGTTGCAGTGAGCCGAGATCAAGACCGCACCACTGCACTCCAGCCTGGTGGACAGAGCAAGACTCTGTCTACAAAAAAAAAAAAAAAAAAAAGAAAGAAAAACATTTAATGAGATACCTCTACATGCCCATCAGGATGGCTGAAATTAAAAATATTTTTTAAAAAAACTTGACAGTGCCAAGCATTGGCAAGGATGTGGAGTGATAAAACTGCCCGGCCGGGCACGGTGGCTCATGCCGGGAATCTCAGCACTTTGGGAGGCCTAGGCGAGCAGATCACGAGGTCAGGAGTTCGAGACCAGCCTGGCTAACATGGTGAAACCTCGTCTCTACTACAAATACAAAAAATTAGCCAGGTGTGGTGGCATGCGCCTGTAGTCCCAGTTACTGAGGAATCTGAGGCAGGAGAATCACTTGAACCCGGGAGGCGGAGGTTACAGTGAGCCAAGACCGAACCATTGCACTCCAGCCTGGGAGACAGAGTGAGACTCTGTCTCAAAAAAAAAAAAAAAAAAAAAAAGCCCAGACACTGCAGGTGGGACTGTAAACTGGGGCTACCACATTGGATAATGTCTAGTGTTATACTAAAATTAAAGACAGGCATTCTCAGTAATTTAGCCATACCACTGCTAGTTATTACCCAACAGAAATGCATAACACAGCTGGGCGCGGTGGCTCATGCCTGCAATCCCAGCACTTTGGGATGCCGAGACAGCGGATCATTCGAGGTCAGGAGTTCAAGAACAGCCTGGTCAGCACAGTAAAACCCTGTCTCTGCTAAAAATACAAACAAACAAACAAACAAAAACTGGGCATGGTGGTGCATGCCCGCAATCCCAGCTACTGGGGAGGCTGAGGGAGAATTGCTTGAATCCAGAAGATGGAGATGCAGTGAGCCGAGATTGTGCCACTACACTCCAGCCTGGGCAACAGAGTGAGACTCAGTCTCAGGAAGAAAAAAAAAAAATTCATAGCACATGCACCAATAGACATTTAGAAGAATATTCATAATCATATTTTATAACAGTCCCAACCTGGAAACACCCCAAAAGCCCATGAACAGTAGATGGATGTATACATAATATAGTCTTTCATCAGAATACTATACAGCCATGAAAAGAACTTTAGTTATATTCAGCAACACGGATGAATGCTGCAAACACAATGATGAGTAAAGAGAAACGCAGACACAAAAGGGCATTTTCTGTATACTTCAATTTGCTTGGCTTAGATGGTAAAACTGTAAAGAAAAAAGGAAGTGATTCTCATAACAGACCAGTAAAAGTTATCTTTGGGTGCAGGGGAGGTTGGTGATTGGGAGGGTGGGGAACGGGAGTTTCTGAGGCCTCGCTAGCATTCTGCTAGCCCCGGTAATGGTTTTTGATAATTCGTTAAGCAGTACGGTTTTGTGCAGTTTTCTTTATGTTTCAAAATGCAAACTTAACAGAAAAAAACAACTCCTGCCTGAGCGTGGCGCCGCATGCCTGTAATCACAGCACTTTGGGTGGCGGAGGCGGGAGGATCACTTGAGGCCAGGAGTTGGAGACCAGCGTGGGCAACATAGTGAGACCCTGTCTCTACCAAAAAAAAATTTTGGTGTGTGTATGTGTTTCTTTTGTGTGTGTGTGTGTTTCTTTCTTTCTTTTTTTTTTTATACTCTAAGTTCTAGGATACATGTGCACAATGTGCAGGTTTGTTACATATGTATACATGGGCCATGTTGGTGTGCTGCACCCATTAACTCATCATTTACATTAGGCATATCTCCTAATGCTATCCCTCCCCCTACCCACCTCCCCACAATAGGCCCCGGTGTGTGATGTTCCCCTTCCTGTGTCCAAGTGATCTCATTGTTCAATTCCCACCTATGAGTGAGAACATGCGGTGTTTGGTTTTCTGTTCTTGCGATAGTTTGCTCAGAATGATGGTTTCCAGCTGCATCCATGTCCCTACAAAGGACACGAACTCATCCTTTTTTATGGCTGCATAGTTTTTTAATTAGCCAGGTGTGGTGGTGCCTGCTTGTATTCCCAGCTACTAGGAAGGCTGAGGTGGGAGGATCGCTTGAGCCCAGAGTTGGAGGCTGCAGTGAGCTATGATGGCACCACTGTACTCCAGCCTGAGTGACAGAGTGAGACTCTGCCCCTAAAAAGAACCAACACAACAGAACTCCCCCGACAGTGTCTAAGAACCTGCCCCTTACCCTGTTGATGCATCCTTTGAGGTCTCTCTCAAATTCTGCCTCCCCTCGAAAGCGTTCCTGATGCTGCCCTAGAACTGGGGAGCGTTTGATTCATGAACCACGCATCTGCAAGCAGCATCTTCCTAGAGCTGCTGTAACTTGGAGCCAGGAAATTGAGCTCCGTCGTTAGTCACACTCAGAGTGTTGCTATTCCACATGCTGAAGTTGTGGCTTCCATTCATTCGTGTCTTGTGTCTACCTTCCTTAGTGGTACACAGGCCCTACATTTCTCATTCAACCTTTAGTATATTGCCCCAACATCTAGCAGAGGGCTTTATCCCAGCTAAGGCTGAGGATGTCTGTTAAATAGAAAATAAATTAGGTGGCAATGGCTGGGCACGGTGGCTCACACCTGTAATCCCAGCACTTTAGGCAGTTTTTTAGGCCGGGTGCAGTGGCTCACATCTGTAATCCCAGCACTTTGGGAGGCCAAGGTGGGCAGATCACCTGAGGTCAGAAGTTGGAGACCAGCCTGGCCAACACGGCGAAACTCTGTCTCTACTAAAAATACAAAAATTAGCCAGGCATGGTGGCAGGTGCCTGTAATCACAGCTACTCAGAAGGCTGAGGCAGGAGAATCGCTTGAACCCGGAAGGCAGAGGTTACAGTGAGCCGAGATCGCGCCGCTGCACTCCATCCTGGCAACAGAGTGAGACTCAGCCTCAAAAAATAAAATTAGGCTGGGCGCGGTGGCTCACGCCTATAATCCCAGCACTTTGGGAGGCGAAGGCGGATCACCTGAGGTCAGGAGATCCAGACCAGCCTGGCCAATATGGTGAAAACCCGTCTCTACCAAAAATACGAAAATTAACTGGGCGTGGTGGCACACAACTGTAATCCCAGCTACTCAGGAGGCTGAGGTGAGAGAATTGCTTGAGCCCCGGGGGTGGAGGTTGCAGTGAGCTGAGATTGCGCCACTGTACTCCAGCATGGGTGATAGAGCGAGACTCTGTATCAAAAAAAAAAAAAAAAAAAAAAATATATATATATATATATATATGGTAATAATAATAAAAAATTAGCTGGGCGCACTGACACACACCTGTAGTCCCTGCTACTTGGGACAATGAGGTGGGAGGATTGCAGAAGGGTCTTCAGGGCAGGAGGCCTTCTACAAGGCAGAAAGGACTTTGCAAATGTAATTAAGGATCTTAAGGCAGGGAGGGTCTTGGATGATCCAGGTGGGCCCAGTCTGATCACATAGATCCTTAAAAGCAGAGCAACTTTTCTAGCTACAAGCACAAGAGAGATTCCCAGCATGAGAAGGGTTTCATGCACAGCTGCTGACTCTGAGATGTGGGAGGACCAGAGGGAGGGCTCTAGGAGCTAAGGGTGGCCCCTGACCGAGAGCCAGCAAGGAGACGGGGACCTCGGGCCTGGCACTGCAAGATCTTCGATTCCACCAACCACTTGAATGGACTTGGAAGCAGATTTTCCGAGGACCTCCAGGACAGAACACAGGGGTGCTGATGCCTCGATTTTAGCCCAGTGAGACCTGTTGCATTCCCACCTGCAGAACTGTGAGATAATAAATGGCTGGGTTTGCTTTGTGTTTTTTTTTTTGAGATGGAGTCTTGCTCTGTCGCCCAGGGTGGAGTGCAATGGCTCGATCTCGGCTCACTGCAACCTCTGCCTCCTGGGTTCAAGGGATTCTCCTGCCTCAGCCTCCCGAGTAGCTGGGATTACAGGGACGCACCACCACGCCCAGCTAATCTTTTGTATCTTTAGTAGAGATAGGGTTTCATCATGTTGGCCAGGCTGGTCTCGAACTCCTGACCTCATGATCTGCCTGCCTCGGCCTCCCAATTAGTGGCTGTTGTTTTAAGCTGCTGAGCCTGTGGCAATTTGTTACAACAGTGATAGAAAACGAATACAGGGTAACAGGTAACTCCTGCTTCAGGGCAGGAGGCCTGATGGGTCCCATGTCTCGCTGCACAGACAGGCTGCCCTTTCAGACCTACAGGAATACTTGCCGTTTCATTGGTGCTTGTTGTGGCTGCGGATCAAACGCTGGATTTCCATCCCTGGCACTCACGCACAGAAGTCTTATCCTGGAAAAACCATTCAGCAGCCTGTTCAAAACATTTTTTTTCCTGCTGAGCCATGGAGTTCTGTGGTGCGATTCCAAGTTGGAGAATCACAGATATAATTTACTTAACCTTTAAAAAGGTTTTTTTTTTTTTTTTTTTTTTTTTTTTGATCAAGTGCTATGCTGTCCGTTAAAAAAAGGCAAGTGGGAAATCCCAATGCGACTGTAGGATCACGATGGCGTCTCTGCTGGAAAGAGAGCCTACAGCTAGGAAAGGGAGTGGGGAGTGAATAGGTGCTTCCCCCAGGGGAAGCTGCATCCAGATACTCAGGCTCATGGTGGTGATCTGGAACGTCCCAGCATTCTGGGTTTGGCTGCGGAGGAGCCAGGAACTCCCAGAGCCCTGGATTAGGAATGGGGAAGTCTTGCTTCTCCAAGCTGTGGCTCTCTCTGATCTGCATGGTCCCTGCCCACTATAACTATAGGTCTTCAGTCTGGGTCTGTAATGAGGGGTGTGGGATGAGATTGTCTCAGAGGCTCAGACACTTGGTGATTCTGTGAAAGTACGGTTATTACTATTTTTTATTTTTACTTTTTTAGAGACAGCGTCTCACTCTGTCACCCAGGCTGGAGTGCAGTGGTGTAATCACAGCTCACGGCAGCCTCAAACTCCTGGGCTCCAGCGATCCTCCCACCTCAGCCTCGCAAGTAGCTGGGACGACACATGCACACCACCATGCCTGGCTAATTTTGAAAATTTTTCTTAGAGACGGGGATCTCACTATTTTGGCCAGGCTGCTTTCAAACTCCTGGCCTCAAGTGATCCTCCTGCCTCTGCCTCCCAAAGTGCTGGGATTACAGGCGTGAGCCACCACGCCTAGCGTGCAGTTATTGAAGCTGCAGCCTGTCAGTTACACTGTCAGTTACACTACTGAGGTAGCAGCCCTGTCGGAGCCCACTGCCTTTTGACACCTGGCCCTTGTTAGGCTAGCTTTGCTGTCCTGATTCTTAGCTTTGCACGTGGGATCCTGTTTGCCTCTTCCCTCTCTATGAGACTCTTTCTCCTGGTTAACAGTAGCTGCACATAGCTTCTGTGGGTAACTTCTGCATTGATCACATGGGCCTTTGCCCCCGAGAAGAACTGGTCTCCCAGAGTTATTCACCCAGAGAACTTACCCAGTGGGGAAGACTTTTTGCAGTTGGTTACTTCTGCCTACATACCGTCTTCTGCTCTCTGCTTAGGGCTCCCCAGGTACAGTTCCACAGGCTGAGCGTTGCACAACTTTGGGGGTGTCTTCGGATCCTGGCCTTCCCAGTAGGCCTAGCTTGTAGCATATAACAAAAATAATTTTCCAGAAAAGCTTTTTTTTTTTTTTTTTTTTTTGAGACAGAGTCTTGCTGTATCACCCAGGCTGGAATGCAGTGGTATGAACATAGCTCACTGCAGCCTCGAACTTCTTGACTCAAGCCATCCTCTTAGAGCCTCCTGAGTAGCTGGGACTACAGATGTGTGCCACTATGCCCAGCTAATTTTTTTTTTTTTTTTTTTTTTTTTTTTTTGAGATAGAGTCCCACTCTGTGGCCCAGGCTAGAGTGTAGTGGTGCAATCTCGGCTCACTGCAACCTGCACCTCCCAAGTTCAAGCAATTCTCCTGCCTCAGCCTCCTGAGGAGCTGGGATTACAGGCACCCACCATCATGCCTGGCTAGTTTTTGTATTTTTAGTAGAGATGGGGTTTCACCATGTTGGGCAGGCTGGTCTCGAACTCCTGACCTCAAGTGATCCGCCCACTTTGGCCTCCCTAAGTGCTGGGATTACAGGTGTGATCTACCATGCATGGCCATGACCAGCTAATTTTCTGATTTTTTGTAGAGGTGAGGTCTTGCTATGTTGCCCAGGCCAGGAGAAAAACTTTTTGACACTAAATCAGAGGCCACGTGGAGTGTCTGAATATCATGCCATTGCAGTAAACCTGTGGCCCAAACGACTAAACCTGTTTGACATAGAGAATGTTAGACCTGGCAGGGATCTGAGAGGTTCTTTAATAAGTGATGGCAGGCTAGCAACCACAGATATGTTTCTTTAACTTCTTTTGGAAGTGGGGATCAGCCTTTTGAGCCAGAGGAGGTTCGGAGAGACTCCCTTTGACTTTTAAGAAGAAACTTGAGGCTGGGCGCGGTGACTCACACCTGTAATGCCAGCACTTTGGGAGGCCAAGGCAGGCAGATAGATCACTTGAGGTCAGGAGTTTGAGATCAGCCTCACCAACATAGTGAAACCCCATTTCTACTAAAAATACAAAAATTAGCCAGGCATGATGGCAGGCACCTGTAGTCCCAGCTACTTGGGAGGCTGAGGCACAAGAATCACTTGAACCCGGGAGGTGGAGGTTGCAGTGAGTTGAGATCGTACCACTGCACTCCAGCCTGGGTGACAGAGCAAGACTCTGTTTTTTTTGTTTTGTTTTTGGTTTTGGTTTTGGTTTTGTTTTTTAAAGAGCTTGAAACCTGTAGCCAGTGCATAAACACATTGGTTTGCCAGAGTCCCCACCATTCTCTATTATCTTCCACCAGCTTCATGCATTGAGCCTTATTTTCCCAGTTCCTGGAGTTGTCTAATGTGTGGTCTCTGATTTAATCCAGTTTCCTAGAGGAAGCCGAGGATTAGAAAAGGAAAAATAACTCCCCTAGGGTCCGTGCCACAAGTAATTGCCCAAATCTGAGGGAGACCCAGCCTTGTGTCTGGGTCTAGGTTGTGTCTAAAGACTGGAGAGGTTCTGAGCCTGGACTTTGGAACCAGACAGTTTACCTGCTATGGGTACCGAGCAGACTGTGTTACAGAGAGGATGGCAGACATGGGTCAATCTGAATCCATTCAGTAGAGATCCATTAAAAGAGCAGGGAGGGCCGGGTACAGTGGCTCATGCTTGTAATCCCAGCACTTTGGGAGGCCAAGGCAGGTGGATCACTTGAGCCCAGGAGTTCGACACCAGCCTGGACAATATAGGGTCATGGAAAGGATTAAGCAATTAAAAGCAAGAAAAGTACTCAACATTATGCCTAACATGTGAGCACTGAGAAATACCAGCTCCTATTAGTCTTCTCGTACTAGTACTTGGTAACATCTAAGGTTATTTCTCTTTAATTTTTATTAATTTATCAAATAGAGACAGAATCTCTCTATGTTGCCCAGGCTGACCTTGAACTCCTGGGCTCGAGCGATCCTCCCATCTCGGCCTCCCAAAGTGCTGGGATTCCAGGTGTGAGCCACTGCACAAGGCCAACATCTAAATGTTGGGGTTAGGGTACTCTTTGGCACAGAGCAGGTGCACAGATGTTGGATAAGTAGATTAATGCATCCTGGTCTCTGGGTTTATTTGCTCCCTGGTTAGGCCTGAGTTGAGGGATATCTAAGCGAGGATATGCAGGGGGAACTCCCTGAGTTTGCGCTGTGTGGTTTCAGAGAGCGGCGAGCAGAACCACGAAAAGAATTGCTGGGAAATTTCAGGTATTTACCTGGACTGTGACCCGTCTTTGTTCAGGGCCTTGGGAGAACTGCATGCTTGGAGCAATCTGTGTGTTTCTAGTTCTGTGACCTCAGGAAAGACATTATGGCACAAAGCCAGCTCAGAAGTGACAACTAAAATGATGAGGGATGCAGAGAGAGTTATCCAATCTGGAAAGGCAAAGGCTGGAGAGAAAGGGTACAGATGGGCTGGGAAGAACGTTGGCTCCAAGTCAGAGGACTGGGGTTTGTGTCTGCCTGTCATCAGTTGTTGATCTTGAGTTGTTCTGCATTTTATTTTCATTAAAGGTATACATGTACAGAGTTGCCAGAACCGAATAGTTATACAGGCTTGTTACCAAAAAACAGCAGTCTCTCAGCCTTTTTCTCCTTCTCCAACCATTTCTTGATTCCCAGAAGCAATCAGGTAATCAGCTAATCTTTTTCATTATGTTTTTTAGAGACAGAGTCTTCCTCTGTTGCCCAGGCTGGAGTGCAGTAGTATCATCATACTTTACTGTACCCTCCAACTCTTGGGCTCAAGCGACCCTCCCACCTCAGCCTCCCACATAGCTGGGACTACAGGCGTATGCACCACCATGCTAAGCTAATTTATTATTTTTTAATTTTTATTTATTTATTTATTTTTACCATAAGGCTTCCTTAGAAAACTAATATAATTTTTAAATATTTTTTTTTTTAGAAATGGGGTCTCACTATGTTGTCCAGTCCAATCTTGAACTGCTGGCCTCAAGCAATCTTCCTACATCGGCCTCCCAGTGTGCTGGGATTACAGGTGTGAGCCATCATGACTGGCCCCTGCTAATTCTTTTTTTTTTTTTCTTTCTCTTTTGAGACAGAGTTTCGCTCTGTCACCCAGGCTGGAGTGCAGTGGTGCAATATCAGATCGCTGCAACCTCCACCTCTGGGTTCAAGCAATTCTCATGCCCCAGCCTCCTGAGTAGCTGGGACTACAGGTGCCTGCCACCATGCCTGGCTAATTTTTGTATTTTTAGTAGAGACGGGATTTCACATGTTGGCGAGGCTGGTCTTGAACTCCTGACCTCAAGTGATCTGCCCACCTTGGCCTCCCAAAGTGTTGGGAGGACAGGTGTGAGCCACCGCGCCCGGCTTTTTTTTAGTAGAGACAGGGTTTCACCATGTTGGCCAGGCTGTTCTTGAACTCCTGACCTCGGGTGATCAGCCTTCCTCAGCCTCCTAGAGTGCTGAGATTATAGGTGTAAGCCACCACACCCGGCCCCGGCTAATTCTTTTCACTGGTATAGTTTGTAGCCATTGTTACGAATCTGCCATTATGGAAGATAAAGATCCAACATTCACTTACTCAAATGTCCCCTTACCTCCCATGACAAATATTTTCCCCCCGTCCCAGCAGAGTTTTAACTCTGTGTTCACTGTTGACTTTATCTCGACTTTCTAAGTGCTAGGGGCAGCTGAGTTCCTTCTGTACTTGGAATCTTTTTCCTTTCCTGCACACATTTTTGTTATTCCTGGGGTAACTGTCTTTGTTTGGTTGGGTTTTTGTGTATTTATCACCAATGATCCATAATTCTCCCTTCAGTATGTAATTGCCACTTAATACCATAGGTATTCCATCAATTTCATCATGCATGGGTCAAGTAAGACTGAACATGGGCAGGGGCTTTGTAAGAAGTCAGGAGTTGGCCAAGCATGGTGACTCATGCCTGTAATTCCAGCACTTTGGGAGGCCGGGGTGAGAGGATTGCTTGAGCCCAGGAGTTTGAGACCAACCTGGGCAATATAGTGAGACCCCATCTTTACAAAACAAAATTTCAAAATTAGCTGGGTGTGGTGGCATGCACCTGTGGTTCCAGCTACTTGGGAGGTTGAGGTGGGAGGGTCACTTAAGCCTGAGAGATTCGAGGCTCTGGGCGACAGAGTGAGACCGTTTTCCAAAAGAAAAAAGAAAAAAAAGGCCGGGCACAGTGGCTGATGCCTGTAATCCTAGCACTTTGGGAGACCGAGGCTGTAGATTGAGCTCTGGAATTCAAGACCAGCCTGGGCAACGTGGTGAAACCCCGTCTCTACTAAAGTACAAAAAATTAGCTGGGCATGGCAGTGTGCTAATCCCAGCTACTTGGGAGGCTGAGGTGGGACAATTTCTTGAATCCAGGAGGCGGAGTTTGCAGTGAGCCGAGACTATACTACCGCACTGCAGCCTGGGCGACAGAGCAAGACTCTGTCTCCAAAAAAAAAAAGAAAAGTCAAGAAAAGTCAGGAATCATGAACATGACATAAATTGGTGATGATTGTTTTTGTCTGGAACTTTCCAAACTGGAAAGTAATTATAGGGTGATGTGGTTTGGATATTTGTCTCCACCAAATCTCATGTTGAAATGTGATCCTCGATGTTGGAGGTGGGGCCGAGTGGGAGGTATTTGGATCATGGAGGCGGATCCCTCAGGAATGGCTTGGTGCCCTCCCTGCAGTCATGAGTGAGTTCTCATTCTATTAGTTCATATGAGAGCTGGTTGTTTAAAAGAGCCTGGCTCTCTCTTGTTCCCTCTCTCGCCATGTGACACGCCTGCTTCCCCTTCCCCTTCCGCCTTGAGTAAAAGCTTCCTGAGGCCTCACCTGAAGCTAAGCAGATGCAAGTGCCGTGCTTATATAACCTGCAGAACTGTGAGCCAGATAGACATCTTTTATGTTTTTTAATTTTTTGAGACAGGATCTCATTCTGTTGCCCAGGCTGGAGTGCAGTGGCATGATGTCGGCTCACTGCAATCTCCACTTCCTGGATTCAAGCGATTCTCCTGCCTCAGCCTCCCGAGTAGCTGGGATTACAGGCGCCCGCCACCACACCCCACTAATTTTTCTTGTATTTTTAGTAGAGATGAGGTTTCACCATGTTGACCAGGCTGATCTCGAACTCCTGACCTCAAGTGATCCTCCCACCTCAGCCTCCCAAAGTGCTGGGATTACAGGCATGAGCCACCACACCTGGCCTCTCTCTCTCTCTCTCTCTCTCTCTCTCTCTCTCTCTCTCTGTCTCCCTTCTTTCCTTCTTTCCTTCCTTCTTTCTTTTCATTCATTTTTTTCTCAGGGCCTCATTCTGTTGCCCAGGCTGGATTACGCTGGCACAATCATAGCTCACTGCAGCCTTGACCTCCTGGGCTCAGGTGACCCTCCTGCCTCAGCCTCCTGGGTCGCTGAAACTACAGGCACACACCACCATGCCCAGCTAATTTTTTAATTTTTTGGCAGAGACGGGGTCTCACTATGTTGCCCAGGCTGGTCTCAAACTCCTGAGCTCAAGTGATCCTCCTGCCTTGGCCTTCCAATGTACTGGGATTACAGGTGTGAGCCTCTGTGCCCAGCCAGCTCTGTGGTTTTCTTGCCCAATGTGCATACCCTCAGTCTTATCATGAAAAAACATCAGACAAACCCATATTGAGGGATATTCTATAAAGTACCTGACCAGGACTCTTCTAAAGTGTCAAGGTCATGAAAGACCAGGAAAGGCTAAGGAACTGTCACAGATGGGAGGAGGCCAAGGAGACATGGCAGGGAGTGCAGCATGGGATCCTGGATTGGACTCTGGAACAGAAGGAGGAAAATGGTAGTGGAAACACTGGTGAAATCCAAATTCAGTCTGTAGTATAGTTAATAGTATTGTACTAGAGTGAATTTCTTAGTTTCAGTGACTCTTCCATGGTTATAGAAGATGTTAGTTAATACAAGGGGAAACTGGGCAAAGGGTGTCCAGGAACTCTGCACTATTTTTGCAACTCCTCTGAAAATCTAAAATTATCTCAAAATAAAATGTTAAAAAGGCCAGGCGTGGCGGCTCATGCCTGTCATCCCAGAACTTTGGGAGCCAAGGTGGGAGGATCACCTGAGGTCAGGAGTTCAAAACCAGCCTGGCTGACACGGTGAAAACCCATCTCCACTAAAAATACAAAAATTAGCCAGGCATGATGGTGCACGCCTGTAGTCCCAGCTACTTGGGAGGCTGAGGCAGGAGAATCACTTGAACCTTGGAGGCAGAGGTTGCAGTGAGCCAAGATCGTGCCACTGCACTCCAGCCTGGATGAAAGAGTGAGACTCTGTCTCAAACAAAAAGAAAAAATAAAACAAAATGAAATAAAATAAAATGTAAAAAAAAAAAGAAAAAAAAAGAGGCTGGGCACAGTGGCTCATGCCTGTAATCCCACACTTTGGGAGGCCGAGGCGGGCAGATCACTTGAGGTCAGGAGATCGAGACCAACCTGGCCGGCATAGTGAAACCCCGTCTCTACTAAAAATACAAAAAATATCTGGGCATTGTGGTGCACACGTGTAGTCCCAGCTACTTGGGAGGCTGAGGCAGGAGCATTGCTTGAACCTAGGAGGCAGTGAGCCGAGATCATTGCCACTACATTCCAGCCTGGGCAACAGAGCGAGACTCCACCTCAAAAAAAAAAAAAAAAAAAAGAATGGCACGTTGGGCAGCAAACCTTTAGTCAGGGCTAAGTGAATGCGCTTTCCCTTGCCCCACTAGACCTTTCATCCCTGGGGACTCTAGAGACCCACATATGCAGAGGGACAGGACAGGATGATTTCCAAGGAGGGAAAGTTGGAATAGCCCGGGTTGCATCAGAGGGTGGAGAATGTCCATTGCCTGCTTTAAAGAGGAGCTGCTCTGTGTACCCTGGGTCTCGGAGGCAGAGATGGAGTAGAACCTTCCTAAGCAGCCTTGCAGAAAGTTTGCTGTCTGCCTCCCCCTGTTGCAGTGCAGCTAGCACCGGATACTGGTAAGACTTTGCAGTCCGTCTTAGTTCCAGCTTCAGTTCTGTCCCTTATTACTTTGTGGAGACCCAGGGAAATGTGTCATTGCACCCATAATATGGGATCTTCAACTGACACCTGGGCTCATTGTGTGCATTGAATGAGAGGGTCTGGAGCTATAGCCAGTGCTGGTGGCTGTTTCTTCTCCCCACAGCCTTCCCTAATGCCTCCAGTGGAAGCGCCCACTGCCCGCCAGGTTCCCCATGGAACTTTGTGCCCCTCCAAGGGCCCTTTTCAGGGATGGCCCCTGGTTTGTGTCTTCTCTGCTTATGACCTAGAGCTCCTGTAGGCCACAGGGCTTTGCACATAAGGGCTACTGAGGAAATGTGTTGAGTGAGTGAATGAATAAGTAAGTAAAGGAGTAAGTGACCAAATGGATGAGTAAATGAGTGAGTGAATGAATGGTTGAATATGTGAGTAAATGAGTGAGTGAATGAATGATTGATTATGTGAGTAAATGAGTGAGCAAGAGTGAATGAGTGAATGAATGAATGAGTGAATGAATGATTGAATATGTGAGTAAATGAGTGAGCAAGAGTGAATGAGTGAATGAATGAGTGAATGAATGATTGAATATGTGAGTAAATGAGTGAGCGAGAGTGAATGAGTGAGTGAAATGAATGAGTGAATGAATGATTGAATATGTGAGTAAATGAGTGAGCAAGTCAGTGAGTGAGTGAATGAGTGAGTGAATGAAGGAGTATATAAATGAATGGATGAGTGACTGCATGAGTAAATGAGTGAGTGAGTGAATGAGTAAGTGAATAAATGAGTGAGTGAATGAGTGAATGAATGAGTAAATGAGTGAGAGTGAATGAATGAGTGAATGAGGGATTAAATGAGTGAGTAAATCAGAGATTGACAGAGTGAGTAAATGCGTGAATGAGGGTGAAGGAATGTGAGTGAATAAAGGAGTGTGTGAATGAGGGAGTCAATGAGAGAGTGAGTGAATAAGTGAGAGCAAATGAGTGAATGAATGATTGAATGGATTCCCCTCCTGCCTGTGAAGGAGGGCTATCTGTGTCCTACATATGGGCCCAAGGAGTTGCCCCTCGTCAAGCTGTTCTCCAGGATGACTTTGGAAACGTTCAGACCAAACTTTGGAAACGTTCAGACCAAACATACACCCCTTTGTGATTTTTCCCCCTACTATTGGAGTGTGAGCCACCTATCCAGAAAAAGCACTCCACTCACTTTTTCACACCATTTGGGCGTCTCAAGCTTTAAAGCTGTTTGTCAGTGCCTGGAACACTCCTGGCCTCTCTCCTTGTTGCTGAGAACTTTTTGCCACAGGAAATCAGGCTCATTTTGAGGGCCAAATAGTAGCTAAATATAGCTTCCCGGCACAGATATTTAAAGAGCTATGTTGATGATGTTATGTCTGAACGGAGAAGAAAGGGAAGAAAATAATTTTTTTTCCCCCGTAAAGAAGAGCAAAGTTACACCAAGGTTTTCTGTGGGGCTGCAGGGAACCGAGCGATGGTGAGGTGTCAGTGTTTTAATTATAGAATCACCAGATGTTCATGCTACAACTGTCACCAGCTTGGGGCTTGAGATTTAGATTTCTGTTGCCAGGCAGTCATTTCTTTATAATTACTTCTCGTTTCTATTTAAAAATACCTTCTCTTTGGAAAGTAACCCCAGATGAGTGTGTGCTTCTCACCAAACCCAGAAGAGCTACCAGAGGGAGGCATTATGAGAGCTGCGCTGCCCCCTCACCCCAAGAATGGCAGGGGACTAGGTGGAGGAGCCCTCTCTCTCCCAAGTACTGGTTGACAAGCAGCAGGTGATAAGGGATGAGGCCCTGGGATCTTTCCTGGTGAAAAGTCAGCTGCAGATGCAGAGGCCAGGAAACAGGGCATACCTCAGAGAGAGGTCTGGACTGAAATTCCACTCATGCCTTCCCTGGAGCCAGACGGCTTCCCCTCTGTCCTCTCCTCTGGTTTCCATCTTGGGCTCGTTGGGTGATCAGGATAATGTCCAAAAAAGTATAAAACTTTAGGATGGTGTTTTTGATCTCAAATGTCCCTTCCAGACTATAAATAGGACTATCCTAGGAGTTCTGAACTTTCCTTGGGGCTGAACTTGTATCTCTTGGGAGAGAAACTACATAGCTCTTTCTATAAGAAGCTCTCTGCCCAGTGAACTCCCTTAAACTTTGTATGTCTGTAAATGTCTACATTTCACCATCTTTTTCTCCTCCTTTGTTATAGCCAAGATTTTATTGGTCCTTGCTTGGTGATCAGTATACACGCATCATGAATTATTTTTTTTTTTTTTTTTTTTGAGACGGAGTCTTGCTCTGTAGCCCGGGCTGGACTGCAGTGGCCGGATCTCAGCTCACTGCAAGCTCCGCCTCCCGGGTTTACGCCATTCTCCTGCCTCAGCCTCCGGAGTAGCTGGGACTACAGGCGCCCGCCACCTCGCCCGGCTAGTTTTTTGTATTTTTAGTAGAGACGGGGTTTCACCGTGTTAGCCAGGATGGTCTCGATCTCCTGACCTCGTGATCCGCCCGTCTCGGCCTCCCAAAGTGCTGGGATTACAGGCTTGAGCCACCGCGCCCGGCCCGCATCATGAATTATTAATGCTAGTATTAAAAAGCCTAAGCAATGTAATTGTGATACTTTGCTAAAGAGTTTGCTAAAGAGTTACTCAAGTGATGTTGCAATCTAAGAGTTGGACATAATTTACCCACAAATGAGGACATTAGAACTCAGAATCTTAGAAGATTGCTAATTTGTAAGTCTTTCATAGGGAATATCCTAATAACACAGGATGTACTATATTACACATTATACCCACAACATATTAACAATTTGGGGGAAATTCTGGACTTTCAGGAGCACGATATTGCCACAGATCGTGTGCAATTCTCATAGGGAGACAAAAGACAGGAAACAGTGATAATAGTAGGGGAACAAACACACATATGAAAGATGAGTAATTTAAAAGGTTTGCTTATGTCTTGGTCGTTTGGGGCATGTGTCACTTTAGAGGATTTTTTATAATATTCTTTATAGTCTGTGGAATGGTAAGTTAACATCAAATAAAGCCTCCCTTAATTAACTTCCACTAATTTCTGTACATGATTAACCAGTACATGATTTTAACTCTTAAAAAGGCATTAATTTTTTAAAATTACAAGATAGAGTCTCACTGTATTGCCCAAGTAGCAGTGCAGTGGCTATTCATAGGCATGATCATAGTGCCCTGTGGCCTTGAACTGCTGGCCTCAAGTGATCCTCCCACCTTAGCCTCCCAAGTAGCTGGGCCTACAGGCATTTGCCACCATGCCTGGCTCTACAAAAGCATTTAGAACTAACACCAGTTCTTCTCAAGCTTTTCCAAAAAATTGAAGAGAAGGGAACACTCCTTAATTCATTTTATGAGGCCAGGATTACCTTGATACCAAAGCTAGACAAAGACACTACAAGAAAACTATTGATCAGTATTCCTTATAAACATTGATGTAAAAATCTTCAATAAAATATTAGTATACCAAATTAAGCAGCATATTAAAAAAATTATACACCTTGACCAAGTAGGATTTATTGCCAGAATGCAAGGATGGTTTAACTTATGAAAACTGGTCCATATAATACACCACATTAACAGAATGAAGGAAAAACCCACATGATCATCTCAATTGATGCAGAAAAAGCATTTGACAAAATCCAGCACCCTTTCCTGATAAAAACACTCAATATGCCAGGCATAATGGCTCATGCCTGTAATCCCAGCACTTTGGGAGGCCAAGGTCAGAGGATCACTTGAGCCCGGGAGTTCAAGACCAGTCTGGGCAACATGGCAAAACCCCATCTCCACAAAAAAAAAAAAAAAAAAAAAAAGAGGAAAAGGAAAATTAGCCAGGCATGCTAGCATGTGCCTGTATTTCCAGCTACTTGGGAGACTGAGAAAGGAGAATCACTTAAGCCCAGGAGGTTGAGGCTGCAGTGAGCCATGATTGTGCCACTGAACTCCAACAGAATGACACCCTGTCTCAAAAACAAACAAACTAGGAGTAGAGGAAACTATCTCAACATAATAGAAGTTATGTATTAACAACCCGCAGCAGACATCACATTCAATGGTAAAATACCACATGCTCTTCCTCTAAGATCCAGGAACATTACAGGGATGCCCAACTTTGCCACTTATATTCAACATAGTACTGGAAGTCCTAAACAGAGCAATTAGGCAAGAAAAAGAAATAAAAGGCATCCAAATTGGAAAGGAAGAAGTAAAATTATCTCTGTAGCTGATGATATGATCTTATTTTAAATGCTATGATCCTAAGGATACCACCAAAAAGTCTGTTAAAACCAATAGGCAAATTCAGCAAAGTAGCCAGATACAAAGTCAATATGCAAAAGTCAGTTGCATTTTTAAACATGAACAATGAACAATCTGAAAAGGAAGTTAAGAAAACAGTTTCATTTACAATAGCACCAAAAAGAATAAAATACTGGGGCCGGGCACGGTGGCTCATGCCTGTAATCCCAGCACTCTGGGAGGCCGAGGTGGGCAGATCACCTGAGGTCAGGAGTTGGAGACCAGCCTGACTGACATGGTGAAACCTCGTCTCTACTAAAAATACAAAAATCAACCTGGCCTGGTGGTGTGCCCCTGTAATCCCAGCTACTGGGGAGGCTGAGGCAGGAGAATTGCTTGAACCCAGGAGGCAGAGGTTGCAGTGAGCCAAGACTGAGCCATTGCACTCCAGCCTGGGCAACAAGAGCAAAACTCTGTCTCAAAAAAAAGTTAAAAAATAAAACACCAAAAACAAAAAATGGAATAACATACTTAGGAATTAACCAAAGAGTTGAAAGGCTTGTACAATGAAAACTACAAAAAAATTCTGAAAGAAATTAAAGAAGACATAAATAAAAGGAAACACATCCCATGTTCATGGATTGGAAGATTTAATATTGTTAAGATGTGGCAAAACAATCTACAGATTTATTGCAATCTCTATCAAAATCCCAATGATGTTTTTGCAAAAACAGAAAAACCCATCTTAAAATTAATATGAAATCTCAAGGGATTCTGAGTAGTTAAAACCATCCAGAAAAAGAAAAACAGAGCTGAGGGACTCATTTCCTGATTTCAAAACTTATTACAAAACTATAGTAATTAAAACAGTGTGCTACTGGCATAAAGACAAACATATAGAACAATTAAATAGAATAGAGAGCCCAGAAATAAACTCTCCTCAATATATGATCAAATGATTTTTCAACAGAGTGCCAAGAGCATTCAATGAGGAAAACACAATTTTTTTTTTTTCACCAGATAGTGCTTGGAAAACTGGATATCCACATGCAAGAGAATGAAGTTGGACGCTTATCTTATACCATATACAAACATTAACTCAAAATTGATCCATGACCTAAATGTAAGACCTAAAATTATGAAACTCTGAGAAGAAAACACGGAGCAAAAGTGTCATGACATTTGATTTGGCATTGATTTCTGAGATATGACACCAAAAGGCACAGGCAACAACAACAAAACCAGACAAATTGGACTTCCTGAAAATTAACACTTTTGGGGCATCAGTAGACACTATCAACAGTAAAAAAGGCAACCTACAGAATGAAAGAAAATATTTGTATATCATATATCTGATAAAGGATTAATAACCAGATCATATAGAGAACTCCTAAAACTCAGCAATGAAAAACCCAATTCAGAAATGGGCAAAGGACTTGAATAAACATTTATCTAAAGAAGATACATACAAATGGTCAATAAGCATGTGAAAAAATGCTCAAAATCATTAATCATTAGGAAAATGCAAATCGAAACTACAGTGAGATACCACCTCTCACATTAGGATGGCTACTATCAAAAACAAACAAACAATAAATAAAACCCCAGAAAATAATGAGTACTGGTGAGGATGTGGAGAAACTGGAACTCTTGTGCAGTGTTGGTGGGAATGTAAGATGGTGCAGCCACTGTGAAAAACAGTCAGGTGGTTCCTCAAAATATTAAAAATAGGCTGGGTGCGGTGGCTTACGCTTGTAATCTCAACACTTTGGGAGGGCAAGGTGGGTGGATCACTTGAGATCAGGAGTTTGAGACCGGCCTGGCCAACATGGTGAAACTCCATCTCTACTAAAAATACAAAAAATTGGCCAGGCACGGTGGCGGGCACCTGTAATCACAGCTATTTGGGAGGCTGAGGCAGGAGAAAATCACTTGAACCCAGGAGGCCAAGGTTGCAGTGAGTCAAGATCGTGCCACTGCACTCCCGCCTAGACAACAGAGCAAGATTCCATCTCAAAATAATAATAATAATAATAATAATAATAATAAATAAAATAAAAATAGAATTACCATATGATTCATCAATTTTGCTTCTGGATAGATACCCAGAAGAATTGAAGGCAGGCTCACACAGAGATGTTTATAGACCCATGTTCACAGCAGCATTATTTACACATCAGCTAAAATGTGAAAGCAACCCAGGTGTGCATCAGTGGATGAATGGATAAGCAAAATGTGGTTATTTATACAATGGAATATTATGGAGCCTTAAAAAGGTAAAGATCTGGCCAGGCGCGGTGGCTCATGTCTATAATCCCAGCACTTTGGGAGGCCGAGGCAGGCAGATCACCTGAGGTCAGGAGACCAGCCTGCCCAACATGGCAAAACCTCGTCTCTAACAAAAACTTAGGCAGGCACCGTGGCAGACACCTGTAATCCCAGCTACTATGGAGGCTGAGGCAGGAGAATCGCTTGAACTCAGGAGGTGGAGGTTGCAGTGAGCCAAGATTGTGCCACCGCACTCCAGCCTGGGCGACAAGAGTGAAACTCTGTCTCAAAAAAAAAAAAAGATAGCGATCCTGTTACACGCTACAACATGGATGAACCTTGAATACATTATCTTAGGCGAAATAAGTGAGTCCTAAAAAGACAAATACTGTATGATTCCACTTCTATGAAGTGCCTGGAGTAGTCACAAACATAGAAACACAGAGTAGAATGGTGGTTGCCAGGGACTTGGGGGAAGGGAGATGGGGAGTAATTGTTTAATAGGATAGAGTTTCAGTTTTGCAAGAGGAAGAGTTCTACAGATGGATAGGGGTGACGGTTGTACAACAGTGTGAATGTACTCAGTGCCAGTGAACTGTACACTTAAAAATGGTTCAGATGGTAAATTTTATATTATGTGTATTTTACCACAACTTAAAAATTGGAAAAGAAAGAAAGAAAAAGGCATTTGTACTTATTTAAAGACGTATTAAAACATGGACTAAGGTGGAATTTCAAGCTTTAAAAAAATGTGTTTCTGGAACTAGAGAATTTGCATTATTCAAATAGTTGGCCAGGTGCAGTGACTCACACCTCTAATCCCAGCACTTTGGAGGCCAAGACAGGCTGATCACCTGAGGTCAGGAGTTCAAGACCAGCCTGGGCAACATGGTGAAAGCCCATCTCTACAAAAATACAAAAATTAGCCAGGCATGATGGTGGGTGCCTGTAATTCCAGCCACTCAGGAGGCCGAGGTGGGAGGATCACTTGAACCTGGGAGGTGGAGGGTGCAGTGAGCCGAGATCAGGTCACTGCACTGCGCTCCAGCCTGGGCAACAGAGCGAGACTCGGTCTCCAAAAAAAAAAACAGTTGATTAAGCTGTTATGTAGGCCGGGTGCAGTGGCTTATGCCTGTAATCCCAGCAATTTGGGAGGCCAAGGTGGGCGAATCACCTAAGGTCAGGAGTTCGAGACCAGCCTGACCAACATGGAGAAACCCCATCTCTACTAAAAATACAAAATTAGCCAGGCGTGGTGGCGCATGCCTGTAATCCCAGCTACTTGGGAGGCTGAGGCAGGAGAATCGCTTGAACCGGGAGGTGAAGGTTGCGGTGAGCCGAGATCACGCCATTGCACTCCAGCCTGGGCAACAAGAGTGAAACTCCATCTCAAAAAAAAAAAAAAAAGGCTGTTATGTAAGAACTACCACTAGGACGGGTGTAAGACTATTTGTTTTGTCATTGTTGTCTGTGAGATCATCTTTGGTGGAGCTTATATTCTGTGGGGTCCTGCATGTGTCTTGACTTATGGAGATATTTCTTGGGACAGTTGTATGGCCGTCTCTGCTAGGTTCTTACCAGGTTCACTGGTTCCAGGTCAATTTTTATTGGTTTTCCAGGGCAGGGTTTCCATGCTGCATGAGTCTTGGGGGAACTTGGCACACCTATGCAGCCCAGGCCAGGGGCCCTGGCTTTTCCCTAGACTCTTCACCAAAGGCTTCGTGTCAGCAGCTCTGGCTAGGAGCTCAGTTCCGATCCCTGAGGCACACACAGTCAGTGGTCTCTCCTTTGGTCCCTTAGAGCTGATTTGTTTATCCCATAGCATGTGGCTTTGATTTGCAATTAGGAAGCCACTGGAAGGTTTTAAGTAGGATCGGAAATGATCGATCTACTTTATGTTTTGTTTTATATTTAAAGACCTCTCAGTGGCCGGGCGCGGTGGCTCACGCCTGTAATCCCAGCACTTTGGGAGGCCGAGGCGTGGATCACCTGAGGTTGGGAACTCAAGACCAGCCTGACCAACATGGAGAAACCCCTTCTCTACTAAAAAATACAAAATTAGTCGGGCGTGGTGGCGCATGCGTGTAGTCCCAGCTACTAGGGAGACTGAGGCAGGAGAATTGCTTGAACCTGGGAGGCGGAGGTTGCGGTGAGCCGAGATCGTGCCATTGCACTCCAGCCTAGGCAACAAGAATGAAACTCTGTCTCAAAAAAAAAAAAAAAAAAAAAAAAGACCTCTCCAACTGCATTGTAGATGAATACTATGGCCTTCTGGTACCTGGAGGTACTTCCAAGCTCATCTATACATTTGATTTTTTTGTTTGTTTTGTTCGTGTGTGCGTGTGTGTGTGTGTGTTTTGAGACAGAGTGTTGCTCTTGTTGCCTCCGCCTTCTGGGTTCAAGCGATTCTCCTGCCTCAGCCTCCTGAGTGTCTGGGATTACAGGCATGAGCCATTACACCCGGCTAATTTTGTATTTTTTGTAGAGATGGGGTTTCTCCATGTTAGTCAGGCTGGTCTCAAACTCCCAACCTCAGGTGATCCGCCCTCCTTGGCTTCCCAAAGTGCTGGGATTACAGGTGTGAGCCACCGCACCCAGTCTACATAACAGCTTAATCAACTTTTTTTTTTTTTTTTGAGACGGAGTCTCGCTCTATTGCCCAGGCTAGAGTGCAGTGGCCTGATCTTGACTCACTGCACCCTCCACCTCCCAGGTTCAAGTGATCCTCCCACCTCAGCCTCCTGAGTGGCTGGAATTACAGGCACCTACCATCATGCCTGGCTAATTTTTGTATTTTTGTAGAGATGGGCTTTCACCATGTTGCCCAGGCTGGTCTTGAACTCCTGACCTCAGGTGATCGGCCTGTCTCGGCCTCCCAAAGTGCTGGGATTACAGGCGTGAGCCACTTCGCCAAGCCAACTATTTAGGTAATGCAAATTCTCTAGTTCCAGAAACAGATCTTTTTAAAAGCTTGAAATTCCACCTTATTCCATGTTTTAATACATCTTTAAATAAGTATAAATGCCTTTTTCTTTCTTTCTTTTCCAATTTTTAAGTTGTGGTAAAATACGCATAATATAAAATATGCCTCAGCCTCCCAAAGTGCTGGGATTACAGGCATGAGCCACTGTGCCTGGCTTTTTTTTTACTTTTGAGACTGAGTGTCGCTCTGTTGCCCAGGCTGGAGTGCAGTGGCATGATCTCGGTTCATTGCAACCTCTGCTTCCTGGGTTCAGGCAGTCCTCCCACCTCAGCCTCCCAAGTAGCTGGGATTACAAGCATGCACCACCATACCTGGCTAATTTTTCTATTTTTACTAGAGATAGGGTTTCGCCATGTTGGCCAGGCTGGTCTTGACCCCTGGCCTCAAGTGATCCGCCCACCTCGGCCTCCCAGTGTGTTGGGATTACAGGCGTGAGCCACTGCGACTGGCCCTTTATGTTAATAATATTTTCATATTTTTTTTTCTACCAGAAGTCTTCATTCCTGCTATAGTTTGGATGTTCGACCTCCTTCAAACCTTATGTTGAAATCTGATCACCAGTGTTGGAGATGGGGGCCTAATGGGAGGTATTTTGGGTCTTGGGGGCAGATACCTCATGAACAGATTAATGCCGTCCCTGAGTGGAGGGGGTGAGTGGCTTGTTGCTCTGTTAGTTTCCTTGATAGCTTGTTGTTAAAAAGAACCTGGCACCTTCCCTCGCTCTGTTTCGTTTGTTCCTCTCTCTCTCTCTCTCTTTTTTTTTTTTTTTTTTTTTTTTGGAGACACGATGAGTCTCACTCTGGTGCCCAGGCTGGAGTCCAGTGTCTTTCTTCATTCTCTGTAACCATAGGATCTGTATGGACGCCAGGTCCCCTTCCCCTTCAGCCATGAGTGGAAGCAAGCCTGAGAGCCTTTCAGAGGCAGATGCAAGCATGATGCTTTCTGTGCAACCTGCAGTACCATAAGCCAAATAAACCTCTTTTCTTTATAAATTACCCAGCCTTGCCGGGCACAGTGGCTCATGCCTGTAATCCCAGCACTTTGGGAGGCCAAGGCAGGTGGATCACCTGAGGTCAGGAGTTCAAGGCCAGCGTGGCCAACATGGTGAAACCGTGTCTCTACTAAAAATACAAAAATTAGGCCGGGCGCAGTTGGCTCACGCCTGTAATCCCAGCAATTTGGGAGGCCGAGGCAGGCAGATCATGAAGTCAGGAGTTCGAGACCAGCCTGGTCAACATGGTGAAACCCCGTCTCTACAAAAATACAAAAATTAGCCAGGCATGGTGGTGCGTGCCTATAATCCCAGCTACTCGGGAGGCTGAGGCAGGAGAATCGCTTGAACTCAGAAGGCAGAGGTTGCAGTTAGCCAAGATCACGCCATTGCATTCCAGCCTAGGCAATAGAGTGAGACTCATCTCAAAAAAAAAAAAAGAAAAAATAGAATACAAAAATTAGCTGGGTATGGTGGCAGGCACCCTGAGTCCCAGCTACTTGGGAGGGTGAGACAGGAGAATCGCTTGAACCCAGGAGGCAGAGGTTGCAGTGAGCTGAGATCATGCCACTGCACTCCAGCCTGGGTGACAGAGCGAGACTGTCAAAATAAATAAATAAATAAATAAATAAATAAATAATAAAATGAGTACAGTCATACCTGGCAGAGTTGGGATTTTCAGTGTCCTGTTGTTACCGTTGTTGCTATGAGGTCTCACTTTGTCACCCAGCCAGGAGTGCAGTGGTGTGATCATAGCTCACTGCAGCCTCAACCTCCTGGGTTCAAACAGTCCTCCCACCTCAACCTCCTGATTAGCTAGGACTACAGGTGTGCACCACCAGGCCAAGCTAATTCCTAATTATTTTTAGTAGAGACAGAGTCTTGCTCTGTTGCCCAGTCTGGTCTCAAACTCTTGGACTCAAGTGATCCTCCTGTCTTAGCCTCCTGAGTAGCTGGGACTACAGGCATGCTCCAACATGCCCAGCTTAATTAAAATTTTTTTTTCTTTTTTTTTTTGAGACGGAGTCTCGCTCTGTCACCCATGTTATAGTGCAGTGGCACAATCTTGGCTCACTGCAAGCTCTACCTCCTGGGTTCACGCCATTCTCCTGCCTCAGCCTCCCGAGTAGCTGGGACTACAGGCGACCGCCACCATGTCCAGCTAATTTTTTGTATTTTTAGCAGAGACAGGGTTTCACTGTGTTAGCCAGGATGGTCTCGATCTCCTGACCTCGTGATCCACCTGCCTCAGCCTCCCAAACTGCTGAGATTAGAGGTGTGAGTCACCATGCCCGGCGAAAAAACATTTTTTTTAAAAATAGGTATGGGTCTCACTATGTTGCCCAGGTCAGTTTTGAACTCCTGGCTTCAAGTGATCCTCCTGCCTCAGCCTCCCTAAGTGCTGGGATTACAGGCATGAGCCACACCAGGCTGGCATTTGATAGTGTTTTTGTTTGTTTGTTTTGTTTTTGAGACAGAGTCTTGCTGTTACCCAGGCTCGAGTGCAGTGGCACGATCTCAGCTTACTGCAACCTCTGCCTCCGAGGTTTGAGCGATTCTCCTGCCTCAGCCGTTAAGGTGGCTGGGATTACAGGCGTGCACCACCACGCCTGGCTAATTTTTGTATTTTTAATAGAGACAGGATTTCCTCACGTTGGCCAGGCTGGTCTGGAACTCCTGACCTCAAGTGATCCGCCCAACTCAGCCTCCCAAAGTGGGATTACAGGTAGGATGTGCCACTGTGCCTGGCCTTGGTAGCGTTTTTATGAGAATGAAATGTGAATATTCTCATCCCATCCGGAGAGACTACAGCAGTCATTCTTGTTTAGGGGTTACAAGTTTTCACCAGGTCACCGTAACCCCAGGAGACGTTTCTGTCCCCTTCTCATGGGTTTTCCTCAGGTGTTGTCTTTTGTCTGTGTCATGGCTGTGTTTTGAGTGACTGTGGATAGTAAGTTCCATGTCAGTTAACCAGCAAATATGTTTTTCAGGACTCACTATAAGTATCAGGTGTGAGAAAGCAGATCCCACCCTCATGGAGACTGCGTGGTCCCTTGAGGACAGGGGACCTGTCGTCGTCGTCTTCTTTCTCTGCAAAGGCCCCTCAGGGTTCTGGGTGAGCAGGTTAGCTGGAATGTCAGTGTGCCCTCAACAGTGCCATCATGCCACAGAAAAGGTTTCCCAAGCGCCTGCAGGGCCAGGCACCACAAGTCAGGGCTGAACCCAGCTTGATTGCTGGGTTCAAGTTGCTCTTGCCGCAGTCACTTTCATAACCACAGTGGAGAGGATGTGAAAAGGGTGGGATGAACTGTCTCAAACTGTTTATTCAAGAACTCAGTGCCGGCCGGGCACGGTGGCTCACGCTTGTAATCCCAACACTTTGAGAGGCCGAGGCGGGTGGATCACTTGAGGCCAGGAGTTCCAGACCAGCCTGGCCAGCATGGCAAAACCCTATCTCTATTAAAAATGCAAAAATTAGCCAGGTGTAGTGGTGCACACCTGTAATCCCAGCTACTAGGGAAGCTGAGGCAGGAGGATCGCTTGAGCCTGGGAGGTGGAGGTTGCAGTGAGCCGAGATCACACCACTGCACTCCAGCCTGGGCAACAGGGTGAGACTGTCTCAAAGGAAAAAAAAAAAAAAAATCAGTGCTGCTTCCGTGGCTGCACAGCTTGTGGTTGGTCATTCCAAACCTGACAACCATGGAAAAGAACAGAGAAGCTCAGAGGAGCCAGATGAAGGAGGAGCCCGCCTTCAGGGTCTCGTGGGCCCGGACCTGGAGCAGGGCCTCGGAGGATTGGAGGGTGTGGCTGAGGGGAAGAGAGGAGGACGATGTGAATAAGCAGAGACCACTCTGCGGCAGAGGCTACAGACTGGCGTCTCGAGGGCTGGATTCTTTTGCGGGCCCGTTTTCTTTGGCCCATGCCATGTTCTTTAAAACTTGGAACTGAATGTCTTTATATGGAGAACTCACTCTTTCCTTCCCCACAGCCGTCACCATCCCCATTTTCTATCCTGATCTGCTGAAACACATTGATGGAACCAGCCTAGACCCTTGCTCTATCCACTGAAAATCCAGGAGATCAATGGAAAAAAGGTCTTAGAATTAATAACTAAGTTCAATATAGAGAATAAGAGTACTGGAAGTGAGCTACATAAAAATCAAGAGTATATTTTCTAGTATATCGGCAACTAGTTTGTAGCAGAAAACAGATCCTGTTCACCAAAATAGCAAGACCAGAAAATACCTTTGTAAGAATCTTTGAAAGCCAAGTGCCTATAGTCCTAGTAACTTGGGAGATGGAGGCAGGAGACCACTTGAGTCCAGGAGTTCAGGTTCAACCTGGGCAATATAGAGAGACCCTATCTCTAAAAAAAAAAAGAAAAAAAAATGAAATCTCTTGTCATTCACTTAAAACATAGTTACTGCATATCTGCTAATATATTTTAGTTTTTAAATAGATAATACATTCAAGTGGTTCCAGAAAACAAAAGTAAAAGGAGTCCCTTCCACTCCTGACTCCCCACTGCCTAGCTCCCACTCAATCCTAAGAGAGAACCACTAATCGACTGATCTCTTATTGTGTCCATCCAAGTATTTTATTTTCACACACAAGTGAATATGAATATATTTGAATATTATCTTCCTTGCTGCTTGTATATATATATTTGGAATTTTTTTTTTTTTTTTTTTTAAGAGGGAGGATCTCACTCTCTCACCCAGACTGGAGTGTTTGGTATGATCACAGCTCACTGCAGCCTTGAACTCCTGGGCTTAAGTATTCCTCCTCCCTCAGCCTACTGAGTAACTGGGACTACAGGTGTGTGCCACTGTGCCTGACTTAAAAAAAAAAAAATTGTATTTAGAGTTGGGGTCTTGCTATGTTGCCCAGGCTGGCCTCCAACTCTTGGCCTCAAGCGATCCTCCTGCCTCGGTCTCCCAAAGTGCTGGGATTACAGTCACAAGCCATCACACCTGGCTGGAATCCTGGCAGTATTTTTACGTCAGCTTTACAACAGACTTTCTCATTTCTTTTTACAGCTGAATAGCAAAAATAGTGATTTTTAGATAAGACCAGGGGCTCCAAGAGTAGAACTGCCTGGGTTTGAAACCTGGTTCTACCACTGTGACAGCTGGCCTAATCACTTGTCTCTCTGTGCCTCAGTTTCTTCATGTGTAAGTGGACATAGTAGATACCTACTAAACTTGTTGCAAGAATTTAGTGAGATGGTGCTTCTAAGAATGCTTACAACAGTGCCTGGCATCTAATGAGCCCTCTAAATATTAGCTACTTTTCTTAGTCTTTTAATAGTAAATAGGAAAAAGGATAAAGCGTGACTTGGGAGGATACTTTACACAGAATAGACCTGTCGATAGTTATAAAACGTGGCTGGGCATGGTGGCTCACGCCTATAATCCCAGCACCCAGCTGGGAGGATCACTTGAGCCCAGGAGTTTGAGATCAGCTTAAGCAGCATAGTGTGTGAGACCTCAATCTCTACAAAAAATGTTTTTAAATTATAAAACTTTACTAAGAAATATGTGAGATGAATTAATGGAAAGACATACTTTGTTTCTGGATGGAAACTATGGAATTTGTTATGTCAGCTCTTCCTAGAGTAACTTAGACTTATCTCATTTATAACCAAAACCCCAATAGGATTCTTTTTGGAACTTCTTTGTTTTTTGTTTTTGAGACAGAGTCTCGCTGTGTCGCCCAGGCTGGAGTGTAGTGGCACAATCTTGGCTCACTGCAACCTCCGCCTCCTGGGCTCAAGCGATTCTTCTACCTCAGCCTCCCAAGTAGCTGGGATTACAGGTGTGCACCAGCACACCTGGCTAATTTTTGTATTTTTAGTAGAGATGGATTTTACTATGTTGGCCAGGCAGATCTCGAGCTCCTGACCTCAAGTGATTCATCTGCCTCAGCCTCCCAACATTTTGGAACTTTTAAATTCTAAAATTTATCTGGAAGAATAAATGAGGATGACTTTTAAATTCTGAAGAAGAATACATCCAGGAGAAAGTTGTCCTATTAAATTTTTTTTAACTGAAAAATTAAATTTTTTTTTGAGATGGGTCTCACTGTGTTGCCCAGGCTGGTCTCAAACTCCTGGCCTCAAGGGATTCTCCCGCCTCAACCTCCCAAAGTGCTGGGATTGCAGGTGAAAACACATTTTTAATTATTAAAACAATGACTCAATTAATAGCTTAAAAATGAACAGATCAGTAGATAGAATACATAGCCCAGAAACTTACCTTTATACACATGGAAATTAACTATATGATAAAGATGACCTTGCAGGTCAGTAGGAATAGACTCATCATTTGATAAATTAGGCGAGGCTAATTTGGTTAGCTGTTTTTGAGAAGAGAATGTTTTAGATTCTCACCTTAGGCTGCATGCCTGGATAAATTCCAGGTTGATTTAAAAAGTTAAATTTCAAGAAGAGAAAAATCAAACCATTAAAAAAAAAAAAAAAATCCTTGGAAAGGCAGAAGGAAGCATTTTGGGATGGGGGAGGACCTGTGAGTTGTAAAGCACTCAAAAATATGCAAGTGAAAAAGACATTGGGCCTGGCACAGTGGCTTACGCCTGTAATCCCAGCACTTTGGGAGGCTGAGGCCAGTGGATCACTTCAGGTTAGGAGTTCAAGAGCAGTCTGGCAGGCCAGGCGCGGTGGCTCAAGCCTGTAATCCCAGCACTTTGGGAGGCCGAGACGGGCGGATCACTAGGTCAGGAGATTGAGACCATCCTGGCTAACACGGTGAAACCCCGTCTCTACTAAAAAATACAAAAAACTAGCCGGGCGTGGTGGCAGGGGCCTGTAGTCCCAGCTACTCAGGAGGCTGAGGCAGGAGGATGGCGTAAACCCGGGAGGCGGAGCTTGCAGTGAGCTGAGATCCGGCCACTGCCCTCCAGCCTGGGCGACAGAGCCAGACTCTGCCTCAAAAAAAAACAAAAAAAGAGCAGTCTGGCCAACATGGTGAAACCTAGTCTCTACTAAAAGTACAAAAATTAGCCAGGCGTGGTGACAGGCACTTGTAATTCCAACTACTCGGGAGGTTGAGGTACAAGAATCACTTGAACCCAGGAAGTGGAGGCTGCAGTGAGCCAAGATCACACCACTGCACTCCGGCCTGGGCAACAGAGAGAGACCCGGTCTCAAAAAAAAAAAAAAAAAGAGAGAAAGAAAGAAAGAAAAGAAAGGGCTTTAGCTAAAGTAGCAGAATGGCTACACACCTTTCCAAGATTAGCTGCATACATAATAGTAAAGAAATAAGAATGATAAAACCCACAAGGACAAAGAAAATGAGAAAGGGATCATTATCGAATAAGCTCTTTTAACACATTTTGGAAAGAAAAGAAGAAATGATAGGCCGGGTGCAGTGGCTCACACCTGTAATCCCAGCACTTTGGGAGGCCGAACTGGGTGGATAGCTTGAGCCCAGGAGTTCAAGACCAGCCTGGGCAACACAGTGAGAACCCATCCCTACAAAAAATACAAACATTAGCCAGGCATGGTGGCTCGCACCTGTCCCATCTACTCGGGAGGCTGAGTAAGGCAAGAGGATTGCTTGAGCCTGGGAGGTCAACACTGCAGTGAGCCATGATCACACCACTGCACTCCAGCCTGGGTGACAGAGCAAGACCATGTCTCAAAAAAAAAAGAAAAGAGATGTTGACAGGAGGAAAGCAAATGCCAAGAGAGGCTTGAACTGGGAGGCATCATGCTGGAGGCACGGGGGCAGAACTGAAGGCAGGTGGAGAGGATGTCTAAGAACTAGTACCAGCTGGGTGCGGTGGCTCACACCTGTAATCCCAGCACTTTGGGAGGCCGAGGCAGGTGGATCCCTTGGAGTCAGGAGTTTGAGACCAGCCTGGCCAACATAGTGAAACCCCCGTCTCTCCTAAAAATACAAAAATTAGCTGGGCGCGGTGGCACACACCTGTAATCCAAGCTACTCGGGAGGCTGAGGCAGGAGAATGGCTTGAACCCAGGAGGCAGAGGTTGCAGTGAGCCAAGATCGCGCCACCGCACTCCAGCCTGGGTGATAGAGTGAGACTCCATCTAAAAATAATAAAAATAAAAATAAAAAACTGGTATCGCCCCACAACCCCTGCTGAATATCAGCAGGCAAGTATTTATCCTGCAACTGCCTGGGGCTGGAGCAGTGGAGTGGGCTGGAGAGGCTGACCCAGAGGAGCTCCTAACTCAAGAGAATTCATGTGGCAGAGGTTTGGGTATAGCAGATGCTGAAAACAAGGAGGATAACTGAAAGTCTAGAACGTTGCCTCCTTCCAGATGAGCCAGGTACAAGCCACGAGACATCCACATCCCATCCAGGTGATCAGAGGATGTTTCTCTGCAGAAACCCAAGGTCTCAGAGAAAAAGCCTGCACAATCTGACATTTAGGAGTCCCCAGTGAGAGTGCTGGCTGCCTGCCCATCGTCCCAAAAAAGGAGTTTGCCAGCTGATGAGCTCCGCCGTGCACACGGAATTTCCAATTAACTTTTTAGAGCCTCCCAGCTAATATAAACATCTAATAATTATATAAACATCTAACCAAGCATCGGCTGATGTGTACGGAGAATCAAGAAACGATAGGAACAAAAGCACTAAAATAAGCAATGGGGGAAAAGGCAATCTTTAGGAAACAAAGACAGTGCTATTTCAGAAGACTGAAGGAACTTTTCCATAGTGTTCTCATAGAGTTCAAGAGGACAGTGCCTCATAAAACAAAAATAGAACGTTGTGGAAAGAACTCAACATTTCACCAGAATGCAGAGAAGATAAAGTCAAGGAACTCTCAGAAAGTAGCCAAAAAAGCCAAGTGTTGGAAAGTATAGAGAACAGATAAGAGCGACAGAGAAGCAATCCAGGCTGGGTGCGGTGACTCATGCATGTAATCCCAGCACTTTGGGAGGTTGAGGTGGGAGGATCACTTGAGGCCAGGAGTTTGAGATCAGCCTGGGCAACATAGTGAGACCCCATTTCTTTAAAAAAAAAAAAGTAGCCGGGTGTGATGCTGCTGCCTGTAGTCTGAGCTACTCAGGAGCCTCAGGTGGGAGGATTGCTTGAGTCCAGGAGGTTGAGGCTGCAGTGCGCTGTGATCACACCACTGCACTCCAGCCTGGGAGACAGAGTGAGACCCTGTCCCCCTCCTCAAAAAAAAAAAAAAAAAAAAAAGAAAGAAAGAAAGAAAAAAAAAGAAAAAGAAAAAAGAAAGAACCAATCTAGAAGGATCAATATGAAAGTATTTGGAGTTGCAAAAAGAGAAAACAGAGACAACAGAGGTAAGGAAATGAAGTTGTACAAGAACATTAACCAGAAACACATCTGCAGACCACGAATGCCCAGCATAATAAATGACAAAGGACGCACCAAGGTGCAGCACTGTGAAATTTTAGAACACCAGGGTTAATGAGGGGATTCCAGAAGCTTCCAAAGAGGAAAAACAGGCATCTAGTAAAGAAATGAGAATTGGGGCCAGGTGTGGTGACTCAGGCCTGTAATCTCAGCACTTTGGGAGGCCGAGGTGGGTGGATCACGAGGTTAGGAATTCGAAACCAGCCTGGCCAACATGGTGAAATCCCGTCTCTACTAAAAATACAAAAATTAGCCAGGTGTGATGGCGCATGCCTGTAATCCCAGCTACTGGGGAGGCTGAGGCAGGAGAATCGCTTGAACCCGGAAGGCAGAGGTTGCAGTGAACTGAGATTGCACTACTGCACTCCAGCCTGGGTGGCAGAGCAAGACTCCATCTCAAAAAAAAAAAAAGAGAATTGGATGGTTCTGAACTTTTCGAGAGCAACACTGGATGTTAGGTATTGCTTGTTATCAGCATTGCTGCCGTGTGCGGAGTGATTTATTGTCTTTCTTTC
Source organism: Chlorocebus sabaeus (assembly GCF_047675955.1). Taxonomy (NCBI): domain Eukaryota; kingdom Metazoa; phylum Chordata; class Mammalia; order Primates; family Cercopithecidae; genus Chlorocebus; species Chlorocebus sabaeus. The sequence goes on along the minus strand of NC_132931.1, from coordinate 9,414,583 downwards.
TTTCTTTCTTTCTTTCTTTCTTTCTTTCTTTCTCTTTCTTTCTTTCTCTCTCTCTCTCTTTCTCTCTCTCTCTCTCTCTGTCTCTCTTTCCCTCCCTCCCTCCCTCCCTCCTTCTTCCCTCCCTCCCTCCCTCCCTCCCTTCCTCCTTGTATTTTTGTATTTTTGGTGGAAATCAAGTTTCGCCATGTTAGCCAGGCTGGTCTTGAATACCTGAGATCAAGTGATTTGCCTGCCTCAGCCTCCCAAAGTGCTGGGATTACAGGCATAAGACACCGTGCCTGGCTGCATCATCATAATTTAAACAGTGATTATTTACTAAAATATTTGTGTAACTCTTGTTCAGAAGATGGGGAAGAGAGATGGTAGGATATCCAAGAGAATTATTTCGTATCTGTCATGATAGGAAGTACTTAGGTAATATTTAAAATTAATAAAGTGTCTGGGCACAGTGGCTCATGCCTGTAATCCCAGCAATTTGGGAGGTCAAGGTGGGCAGACCACTTCATGCCAGAATTTTGAGACCAGCCTGGCCAACATGGTGAAACCTCATCTCTACTAAAAATACAAAAAAAGAATTAGCCGGGCATGGTAGTGCATGCCTGTAATCTCAGCTACTTGGGAGGCTGAGGCATGAGAATGGTTTGAATCTGGGAGGCGGAGGCTGCAGTAAGCCAAGATTGCCCCACTGCACTCCAGCCTGGGTGACAGAACAAGACTCTGTCTCAAAAAAAAAAAAAAAAAAAAAAAAAGCCAGGTATGGCAGTGTGTGCCTGTAGTCCCAGCTACTTGGGAGACTGGAGGCAGGAGGATTGCTTGAGCCGAGGAGTTGGAGGCTGCAGTAAGCTATGATCAAACCACTCTGCTCCAGCTTGACCAATACAGCAATAATTCAATCAATAGTTAAAGAAAAAGCCATGCAGATATATTAATTGGAAATATCAAGTTTGTCATTACTGACCAGAAGGGAAAAGAGTTTAAAATGCAAACTGCCTTTGGGGAGCGGAATTGGGACGGGGTGGGGAGACTGAACGGAAACTGGAAACTGCTGGCTGCTTATTAGAAACTGTGCCTCACAGTTGGTTGGTTGGTTGTAATTGAAGTAAAATTCACACAACATAAAATTAATCATTAACCATATTAAAAGACGCAGTTCACCATTCAGGACTTCCACAGTGTTGTACAGCCCCCACCTCTGTGTAGTTCCAAGATATTTTCACCCCTCCCCACCCCCTGCAAAGGAAACCACATGCCCATCACACAGTCACTCTCTATTCCTCTGTCCCCTCCTCACCAGTCCCTGGCAACCACTCGTCTTTCTGTCTCTATGGATTTGCCTATTCTGGAAGTTTTTTATTAGTTTGTTTTTTGAGACGGAATTTTGCTCTTGTTGCCCAGGCTGGAGTGTAGTGGCACAATCTCAGCTCACTGCAACCTCCTTCTCCCAGGTTCAAGCAATTCTCCTGCCTCAGCCTCTTGAGTAGCTGGGATTACAGGCACCCAGCTAACTTTTTGTATTTTTAGTAGCGACGGGGTTTCACCATGTTGGCCAGGCTGGTCTCAAACTCCTGTCCTCAAGTGATCCACCCGCCTCAGCCTCACAAAGTGCTGGGATTAAAGGCGTGAGCCACTGCACCTGGCCCTATTCTGGAAGTTTTTTGTTTTTTTGAGACAGAGTCTCACTCTGTCACCCAGGCTGGAGTGCAGTGACTCGATCTTGGCTCACTGCAACCTCCACCTCCCGGGTTCAAGCGATTCTCCTGCCTCAGCCTCCCAAGTAGCTGGGACTACAGGCACGCACCACCATGCCTCGCATGTTGTCCAGGCTGGTTTTGAAATCCTGACCTCGAGCGATCCTCCTGCCCTGGCCTCCCAGAGTGCTGGGATTACAGGGATGAACCACCCACACCCGGCCCTTTTCTGGAAGTTTTATATAAATGGAATCACACACGTGTGACCTTTTGTGTCCTGCTCCTTTCACTTAGCATGTTTTCAAGCCTCATCCACACTGCAGCATGCATCAGAACTCGATTCCTGTAATGGCTGCACAACATCCCATTGCATGGATTAGACCACCTTCGTTTATCCATTTCATCTGCCGATCCACATTTGCTGCTTTGGGGTTATTGTGAATAGTGCTACTGTGAACATTCCTGTACAAGTATTTACTTGACTACCTGTTTTCACTTGTTCCATATGCATATCTAGGAGTGGAATTGCTGGGTCATATAGTAATTCTACGTTTAACTTTTTTTTGAGACAGAGTTTCACTCTTGTCACCCAGGCTGGAGTGCAATGGCAGAATCTTGGTTCACTGCAACCTCTGCCTCCTGGGATCAAGCAATTCTCCTGCCTCAGCCTCCCGAGTAGCTGGGATTACAGGTGGGCACAACCACACCCAGCTAAATTTGTGTTTTTAGGAGAAATGGGGATTCTCCATGTTGGCCAGGCTGGTCTCGAATTTCTGACCTCATTGATCCACCTGCCTCAGACTCCCAAAGTGCTGGGATTACAGGCGTGAGCCACTGTGCCCGGCCCTACGTTTAACTTTTTGAAGCATAACCAAACTTCTCCACTGTGGTCACACCATTGTACATTTCCACCAGCAGTGTACAAGGGTTTCAGTTTCTTTACATTCTTGCCAACACCTGTTATTTTCTGTTTTAAAAAATTATAGCTATCCTAGTAAGCGTGAAATGGTATCTGGTATCTCATGGTGTTTTTTTGTTTTTTGGTTTTTTGGTTTTTTGTTTTTTTTTTTTAGATGGAGTTTCACTCTTGTTGCCCAGGCTGGAGTGCAATGGCATGATCTTGGCTCACCGCAACCTCCGCCTCCTGGGTCCTAGCGATTCTCCTGCCTGAGCCTCCTGAGTAGCTGGGATTACAGGCGTGTGCCACCACACCCAGCTAATTTTTGTATCTTTAGTAGAGACGGGGTTTCACCATGTTGGTCAGGCTGGTCTCAAACTCCCGACCTTAGATGATCTGCCTGCCTCAGCCTCCAAAAGTACCGGAATTACAGGTGTGAGCCACCACACCCAGCCTCATTGTGGTTTTAATTTGCATTTCCCTCATAGCTAATGATGTTAAGCGTCTTTTAGTGTGCTTATTGGCTAGTTGTATGTCTTCTTCAGATAAATGACTATTCAAGTCCTTTACCTTTTGTGTGTGTGTGTGTGTGTGTGTGTGTGTGTATGACAAAGTCACACTCTGTCACCTGGAGTGCAGTGGTGCAGTCACGGCCCCCTGCAGCCTGAACAGCCTTGTGCTCAGACGATCTTCCCACCCCAGCCTTCTGAGTAGCTGGGACTACTACAGGCGTGTGCTGCCACACCCAGCTAATGTTTTAAAATTTTTTGTAAAAATAGGGTTTTGCCATGTTGCCCATGGCTGATCTTGAAATCCTGGGTTCAAGCGATCCCCCCGCCTCAGCCTCCTAAAGTGCTAGGATTACAGGCATGAGCAAGACCCTCTCTCAGAGAAAAATAAAGAAAATAATGCCATCAGGGCTTCAGACCGGGAGCCCAGGCTCGAAGATCTCCATGCGTGCCTAGTGACGGATGACAATGACACTATTTACAAGTTTTCCACCAGCGCCCTTAGCACACCCATCACAATCCACTTAGTTGACATCCCTCGTCCAACAGCCAGTCCTGGCTGAGGTTGCTCAGGGAGCTACCTAAGGGAGAAGTATCAGAGCACTTCTTTGAACAGCAATCCTCCCCCTGGATTTGTTCTTGTGGTTTCTTTGTGGAGGCACAGCTGCAGTCAAAAGCTGTGCTCCGCGGAGCCTGCCCCTGAATGCCACAGCACAGCCAACATTTTTATTTATATATGCATATAATGTGTATCTATGGACACACATTTATATATACGTGCATGTATGCATGTATAAATAATTTTCTACAGTGAGTTATTACCTTTATTTATTTATTTTTGAGGTGCAGTCTTTATTTATTTATTTATTTTTATTTTTTGAGGAGGAGTCTTGCTCTGTCACCCAGGCTGGAGTACAATGGTGCGATCTCAGCTCACTGCAACCTCCACCTCCTGGTTTCAAGTGATCCTCCTCCCTCAGTCTCCCAAGTAACTGGGATTACAGATGCACACCACCGTACTCAGCAAATTTTTGTATTTTTAGTAGAGATGAGGTTTCACCATGTTGGTCAGGCCGGTCTCGAACTCCTGGCCTCAAGTGATCCACCTGACTCGGCCTCCCAAAGTGCTGGAATTACAGGCGTGAGCCACCGTGCCTGGCCCATTTTTAAATATATTTTAATTTTTTTAATTTTATAGTAAAGATAGGGTCTCAGTATATTGCCCAGGCTGGTCTCTAACTCTTGGGTTCAAGTGATCCTCCCGCCTTGGCCTCCCAAAGTGCTGGATTACAGGTGTGAGCCACCGCGCCCCGCCTGATATTACCTTTATTATAAGGCAGACATTGAGGCCTGCCTGTGTCTCTCTTTGGGCGTTCGGTCTGCTTGTTTGCTTTCACATCATGCTGACTGGCTGCCGGCAGGCTGCCCAGAGGCTCTGCAGTAGACAGGGGTCCTACGCGTGGCCGCAGGGTGGACCTGAGCCAGGGACCTCAGAGGACAAAGGGGGCCTTGATGAAAGCCCCGGTCAGCTGTTCAGTAGGAAGCACTGCTGCTCTGCTTGTCACCCAAGTCAGGGACACGCAGGGGCCACGGGGTCACTCTCAGCTGCTGGTGCCTGAGGAGGCTCTGGAATTTGAAGCTGGCTGTTGGGGGACAGAGCTGGGAGGCCCGTGCAAACCACCTCCCACCTGCTGATGTGGTGCAGCTGTCCCGGGAGAGGACCAAAGGCCACCAAGGGAGGGAGGAAGGGAGTAGGCAGCTGCTGGCGGTGGGAACGGAGCCAGAACCCGGACGGCGGGAGGAGGGTGTGCGTGGGGGGCCTGACAGGTGGGGCTTTGTGTCCTGGATACCCAAGCAGATATCCCCTTAGTGCGGCTTCCTGTCAGCCGGGCTGCACTTGTGCGCTTGGCTGCCTGCCCATCCCTCACCCGTCGAGGGGCTCCACCAAGAGCTCATGCCCCCCTCCCCCTGCAGACGCAGCACGATGGACTCCCCTTTGGAGCCCGGACCCGGCCCGCCCCTGGCAGTTCCGCCTTGGTTGTCATTGTAGGGCTGAGGGTCTTCTGTGTGTGTGGTGAGAGGTCTCCCTTTCCCACCACCCAACAGCTCAGCAAGCTCCTGCCCTGCCCTAGGGAAGGAACCCTCTGGTGGCTTCACTGGGGCGGTCCTACCTCCCAGACTGTGGCCCACAGAGGGCTGTTGGTGGTGTGGGCAGGTGCTGTGTTGTGTCCAGGATGTGGGAAGGACCCCAGTCTTTGCCCTCAGTTTAGTGGAGGAGAGAGACTCCTAACTAACAAGTAGACTGAGTGAGTTTAGCGACTGAGGTGTGGAGGGGATGGTAAGCGGCCTTCCGGGGGACGGGAAGCCTCTTTCTAGTGGGGGAGGATAAGCTTATAAAGGTGGCACCGCATGGGCTAGCACGGAAGAACTCTTACAGCCAGGGGCCCAAGAGAGAAAATCCAGCACTCTGGAGAGAAAATTCAGTGGTGAAAACATCACGTGGAAAGGCCTGGAGGCATGGGAGATGGCCAGGTTCTGGGAACAGGGAGGGTTCAGGAATAGGGGCTGGGAAGAGAGGAAGGCACCGTGGAAAGGAGGCTGGGAAGGAAGGTTGGGCCCAGCTTGTCTGTCATCAGAGACTTTAAAGATGGAGAGACTGGCAAGAGCCACATTGTTTTTTGTTTGTTTTGTTTTCTTTTGTTTGAGACGGAGTTTCGTTTTGTCACCCAGGCTGGAGTGCAGTGGCATGATCTCGGCTCACCGCAACCTCTGCCTCCTGGGTTCAAGCGATTCTCCTGCCTCAGCCTCCCATGTAGCTAGGATTACAGGCACCCGCCACCACGCCTGGCTGATTTTGTATTTTTAGTAGAGATGGGATTTTGCTGTGTTGCCAAGTCTGGTCTCGAACCCCTGACCTCAGGTGATCCTCCTGCCTCAGTCTCCCAAAGTGATGGGATTACAGGCATAAGCCACCGTGTTTGGCCCAGATGTGTTTTAGAAAAATAGATTTTCACAGCAGGATAAAGAAGAGGTGGCAACAAGAGAGACCAGCAAGGAGATAAACTGGAAAGTTGTAAAAATTTCAGACGTGAGAAAGGCGCTGGGTGCCAGCCACAGGGGTTGGCTCCGGCTTCTGGGAGGTGCCTCTAGACTCTTGGAGGGAAGGCCAGGGACTCCCTGAGACTTTCGGTGACAGCCTCAGAGTGGGCCAGACAGCCTGAAAATCCTGCTGCCACAAAAATGCTTGATAAAGAAAACAAATTTCCTTTTAGACGCATAGTAAAGCTCATTAGGCTGGGAGGAGTGGCTCACGCCTGGAATCCCAGCACTTTGGGAGGCCAAGGCTGGAGGACCATTTGAGTCCAGGAGTTTGAGGCCAGCCTGGACAACATACAAGACCCTATATCTCCAAAAAAAAAAAAAAAGAAAAAGAAAAAAGAAAAAAATTACCAGGTGTGGCGGCATGCACCTGCACTGTAGTCCCAGCCACTTGAAAGGCTAAAGCGGGAGGATGGCTTGAGCCCAGGAGGTCAAGGCTGCAGTGAGCCAGGATTGCACCAGTGCACTCCAGCCTAGACAAGAGAGTGAAACTCTGTCTCAAAAACAAAAACATAGAAGGAAAATAAGTGCTCATCAATTGATAAGAGAATCCCTGTCTCCCCTTCCTGATCTCCTTCCAGCATTTTCCAGGGCCCCTCCCAAATACCAAGTAAGCTCCCTGCGCTGACATCCTTGTCTCAGAGCCTGCTTCCATGGGAACCCCAGCTAAGAGGAATTCTTCAATACATGACGCTAGAGCAACTGGTTCTGCATAGAGAGAAATAAAATTAGAATATTACTTTATGCCTTAACTAAAAATAAATTCCGAGCGTATTAAAGGCCTAACTGTGAAAACCAAAGCTTTTAAACTTTTCAAAGAAAATACAAGAGAATATCTTTATGATCTTAGTTTCAATGGGGAAAAAAAATTCTTAAGACACCAAAAGCATATAAAGGAAGATGTTGATAAAATTGACAACTTTGTCAATAAAAGATGCCATTGTACATAAAAAGGCCATAGGCTGGGGCCGGGTGTGGTGGCTCATGCCTGTAATCCCAGTACTTTGGGAGGCTGAGGCAGGTGGATCACTTGAGGCCAGGAGTTTGAGACCAGCCTAGCCAAGAAACCCTATCTCTACTAAAAATACAAAAATTAGCCAGGTGTGGTGGCACATACCTGTAATCCCAGCTACTAGGGGGGCTGAGGCATAAGAATTGCTTGAGCCTGAGAGGTGGAGGTTGCAATGAGCCAAGATCACGCCACTGTACTCCAGCCTAGGTGACAGAGACTCTGTCTCAAAAAAAGAAACAAAAAACAAAACAAAACAAAAAAGACCACAGACTGAATAAGCTCTTTGTGGTACAGAAAACTGACAGGCCAGGCTCGGTGGCTCACGCCTGTAATCCCAGCACTTTGGGAGGCTGAAGTGGGCGTATCACCTGAGGTCAGGAGTTGGAGACCAGCCTGGACAACATGGGGAAATCCTGTCTCTACTAAAAATACAAAAATTAGCCAGGCATGGTGGCGGGCACCTGTAATCCTAGCTACTTGGGAGGCGAAGCACGAGAATTACTTGAACCCGGTAGGTGGAGGTTGCAGTGAGCTGAGATCGCACCATTGCATTCCAGCCTGGGTGACAAGAGCGAGACTTCGTCTCCAAAAAAAAAAAAAGAAAACTGACAAAGAACTGGGAATCAGAATATATGAAGAACTAGCACAGAGCTAATAAGAAGGAAACAGCAGCCCAGTGGAAAAGTGGGCAAAGACATCAGTAGGCATTTCACCGAAGAGGAAATGTGGACCGTAAGAAGCACAAGCAATATCATTTCACAGCAGAAATTCAAAAGCCCAACAAAATGAGTGTTGGCAAGTAGATGGAGTGGCTGAGGCACCTGTTCCCTGATGTCAGAAGTGTCCATTGTCTTCACTACTATGCAAATCAATTTGGAAATAGAAGTTTGGCTTTTGGGTGGCTTTTTTGGTAGAAACGGGGTCTCACTATGTTGCCCAGGCTGGTTTCCAACTCTTGGGCTCAAGCGATCCTCCCACCTCGGCTTCCCACAGTGCCGGGATTACACTCTGCCCAGCCTAGAAATCGATTTTTATTTTTATTTATTTATTTTTTGAGACAGAGTCTTGCTCTGTTGCCCAGGCTGGAGTGCAGTGGCATGCACTCTGGGCTCGCTGCAAGCTCCGCCTCCCGGGTTCATGCCATTCTCCTGCCTCAGCCTCCCGAGTAGCTGGGACTACAGGCGCCCGCCACCACGCCCAGCTAGTTTTTTGTATTTTTAGTAGAGACAGGGTTTCGCCGTGTTAGCCAGGATGGTCTCGATCCCCTGACCTCGTGATCTGCCCATCTCGGCCTCCCAAAGTGCTGGGATTACAGGCATGAGCCACCACGCCCGGCCGAAATAGATTTTTAAATGCGCATACTTTGAGCCCCAGCGTTTCACTTCTAGCGCCGTGTGAACAAGGATGTGTAATCAGAATTAGTCACCGAAGCACAGAATAATTCATTTTTAGTCATAAAATGTCAAAAGCAACCTAAGTGTCCATCTATATGAGGGTAGCCAAATACACTGGTACAGTGGGATACTAATCAGTGGTTTATATTTAATCAACATGGATTAGCGCTGAAAAACTGTGAATACTGGGCCCAAAAAAGCACGTGGGGCTGGGCACGGTGGCTCACGCCTGTAATCCCAGCACTTTGGGAGGCCGAGGCGGGCAGATCACGAGGTCAGGAGATCGAGATCATCCTGGCAAACACGGTGAAACCCAGTCTCTACTAAAAATACAAAAAAAAAAAAAAAAAAAAAAAAAAATTAGCAGGGCGTGGTGGCGGGCACCTGTAGTCCCAGCTTCTAGGGAGGCTGAGGCAGGAGAATGGTGTTAACCCGGGAGGCGGCGGAGCTTGCAGTGAGCCAAGATCGTGCCACTGCACTCCAGCCTAGGCGACAGAGCGAGACTCCGTCTCAAAAAAAAAAAGCAAGTGGGAGTTCAGCTTCTGTTTAGGATATAAGAAAACAAAAGCGAGGGCAAGTAGCCAAAATGGTACTGCTATTTACATACTTTTTTTTTTTTTTTTTTTGAGACAAAGTCTTTCTCTGTCGCTGTTGCCCAGGCTGGAGTACAGTGACGCAATCTCGGCCCACTGCAACCTCTGCCTCCTGGGTTTAAGCAATTCTCCTGCCTCAGCCTCCTGAGTAGCTGAGATTACAGTCGTATGCCACCACGCCTGGCTAATTTTTTGTATTTTTAGTAGAGACACGATTTCACCACGTTGGCCAGGCTGGTCTCAAACACCTGAGCTCGGGCAATCCACCTGCTTCGGCCTCCCAAAGTGCTGGGATTACAGGCTTGAGCCACCGTGCCCAGCCTTTTTTTTTTTTTAATATAGAGATGGAGTCTCACTATGTCGCTCAGGCTGGTCTCGAACTCCTGGCCTCATGCAATCCTCCCACCTCAACCTCCCAAAGTGCTGGGATGCGTGAGCCACCATGCCTGACCCAGACAAGGAATTCACTTCAGAGAATTACATAGCTTGTTCAAATTCATGTAGCTGGTTGGCTGCAGAGCGAGGATTCCACCCAAGCTTCACGACCTTTCATTAGGGACGTTTTGTAAACTGTCAAATGCTGTACAAATGTCCATTTGTTTCTCTTTTCTCCTTAATGAACTTCAGAGACCGGAACAGACCCTGTAACAAATTGGGAGCAAGTGTCCTTTTTTCTACAATGCCAGGTGGCAAGGATGGGGAGGGATGGGAGATTCACAGATGTCAGTGACCTCCAGCATCAGGTGGAGTACATGGTGCTATGGAATGAGGCATGCTGCACCTCCAGAGGCTCCAGGCTTCAGATAGCCTCCATGCCAGAAAGGTGGGAGCTCAAAGTGGTCTGTTTTGAGCTGGCTTTCTCCTGCCCCTCCGGCTTCCCCAGGGTGCATCTGCAACACATATACACACAGACACACACACGTCCACATACATGCACACGCCCTGCTCTCCTGTGCATCTCCCCAACGAGTCTGAGTTGGGGAAGCAAGAGAAGCAAAGGCTTCTCTTGCTTGCTCTTTGGCTCAGACCAGTCCCTGCCCAGGAACCCCTTTTGGGGTCACAAGGGACCATTACAACTCATTTGGTCAAACAGCCCTCATCCAGTGTCCCCATCCAGCACCTTGAAGACCCTTCATAAATCTCAAGTGAGAACGGGCGCGGTGGCTCAAGCCTGTAATCCCAGCACTTTGGGAGGCCGAGGCAGGTGGAGTTCGAGACCAGCCTGACCAACATGGTGAAACCCCGTCTCTACTAAAAATACAAAAATTAGCCAGGCATGGTAGTGCGCACCTGTAGTCCCAGCTGCTCAGGGGGCTGAGGAAGAGAATCGCTTGAACCCGGGAGGTGGAGGTTGCAGTGGGCCGAAATAGCACCACTGCACTCTAGCCTGGGAGACAGAGGGAGACTCCGTCTCAAAAAAAAAAAAAAAAAAAAAAAAGACTCAAGTGAATGATGAATACCTCTTGCAGGTAATTTAAATCCTCCGGCCTCCTCCCAAAGTCCTTAAATAGCATGCCCCATCCCATAGCACCATGTCCTTGCCTGACCAGCAGAGCGGGGACGGATTAGCATACAATCCCTCCAGGGCAATAGTGTGGGGATACATCAGCAAGGAGGTGGAGGCAACATGGACAGAATAGCTTGCTCCTGTGTCTGAGTTTTGTAGCAGGTGTGTTTTGGAGTGTGTGTATGTATTTTCTCGCTCTATCGGTGCTTTTTTGAGCATTCCAAGGTTAAAGACCTGCATACGCAACTATAATGCTTGTCTCCTGGGAAATGGGAGTATTAATTCCCTCTGGGCTACTGTTTTTTGTTTTGTTTTGTTTTGTTTTCTGTCTGTAAAATGAGGATGTTGGCCAGGCACAGTGTCTCAATCCTGTCATCTCAGCATTTTGGGAGGCTGAAGCAGAAGGATGGGTTGAGCCCAGGAGTTCAAAACCAGCCTGGGCAACATAGTGAGATCCCACCTTTAGAAAAAATAAAAAAAACTAGCCGGCTGTAGTAGCATGTAGCCTCCTGTAGTCACAGATACTGAGGAGGCTGAGGCGGGAGGGTCACTTGAGCCCAGGAGTTCGAGGCTGCAGTGAGCTATGATTGCACCACTGCACTTCAACCTGGGTGACACAGCAAGACCCTGTCTCTTAAAAATATATATATGATAAGCTGGGTGGGGTGACTCACGCCTGAAATCCCAGCACTTTGGGAGGCCAAGATGGGTGGATCATGAGGTCAAGAGTTCAAGACCAACCTGGCCAAGATGGTGAAACCCCATCTCTACTGAAAATACAAAAATTAGCTGGGTGTGGTGGTGTGCCTGTAATCCCAGGTACCACGGGACTCCAGCCTGGGTGACAGAGCAAGACTGTGCCTTAATGGATGTTTATTGACCATGAGCAGGGAAGGTGCCAGCCCTGGGGAGATGGTGGGTGGACACGACAGGACCAGATGCCACCTTCATGTGTCTGGTGGGTGAATAGATGTTCAAAATGGGATGACAAGTATGATGCAGTCATAAAGAAGAGCAAGTGCGCTGGCCAGGCACTGTGGCTCATGTCTATAATCTCAGCACTTTGGGGGGTGGGAGGATCGCTTAAGGCCAGGAGTTCAAGGCCACCCAGGGCAACATAGTGAGACCCTGCCTCTAAAAAAATAAAAAATTAGCCACGCATGGTGGTGTGCACCTGTAGTCCCAGCTGCTCAGGAGGCTGAGGCAGGAGGATCACAAGCCTGGGAGGTCGAGGCTGCAGTGAGCTGTGGTCATGCCACTGCACTCTAGCCTGGATGAAGGCACAAGACCCTGTCTCTTAAAAAAAAAAAAAAAAAAAAAAAGCAGGTGCTGTGGTGCTGTGGGGTGGATAAGGGAGAAACACCTTGGTCTGGGGATAGCAGGAAGGGAAGTTTTGGCTGAGATCTGAAGGAACAGTGGGAATTAGCTGGAAGAGGAGGTCAAGAAGAGCATTCTTGATGGTTGTCCCAGCATGTGCAAAGGCCAGAAGGTGGAGAAGATGCTTCTCATTGCAGGAACAGTGCAGAGCGCCTGCAGGGTTGACAAGAAGGGGATTAAGGGCAGATGCACAGGGCCTTGGGGCCCTGCTGAGAATGTTATATTTTATCACTGGGCGCGGTGGCTCATGTGCGTAATCCCAGCACTTTGAAAGGCCCAAACAGTCGGATCACCTGAAGTCAGGAGGTCGAGACCAGCCTGGCCAACATGGCGAAGCCCTGTCTCTACTTAAAATACAAAAATTTGGGCCAGGCACGGTGGCTCATGCCTGTAATCCCAGCATTTAGGAGGCTGAGGCAGGCGGATCATGAGGTCAGGAGATTGAAACCATCCTGGCTAACATGGTGAAACCCCATCTCTACTAAAAATACAAAAAAATTAGCCAGGTGTGGTGGTGGGCGCCTGTAGTTCCAGCTACTGGGGAGGCTGAAGCAGGAGAAGGGCGTGAACCTGGGAGGCGGAAGTTGCAGTGAGCCGAATTTGCATCACTGCACTCCAGCCTGGGTGACAGAGCGAGACTCCATCTCAAAAAAAAAAAAATTTTTTTTTAGCTGGGCCTGGTGGCACGTGCCTGTAATTCCAGCTACTCAAGAGGCTGAGGAAGGAGAACTTGAACCCAGGAGGCAGAGGTTGCAGTGAGCAGAGATGGCACCACTGCACTCCAGCCTGGGCAACAGAGTGAGACTCTGTCTAAAAAAAAAAAAAAAAAAAAAAAAAAAAAGTTATATTTTATCCTAAGAACAGTAGCAAACCTTCAAAGGGTTGGAAGCAGAGGAATGTTATGATTGCATCTGTATTTAATAAAAAATACTTCTGGCATATAGTGGCAACCCCAGAAAGATTTTAATGAGGCAAGAGGATGGATGAAAGAGAGGCTTCAATGTGAAGAATGGGTTGGCAGGATTGGAGGTGGACAAGGGATCTGTTAGAATGGTGACCACAGAGGCGGAGAGAAATGGGTGGAGATGCTTAAAAGCTGGAGTTTGGGCCGGGTGCTGTGACTCATGCCTGTAATCCTAGCACTTTGGGAGGCCAAGGTGGGCAGATTGCCTGAGCTCAGGAGTTTGAGACCAGGCTGGGCAACATGGCCAAACCCCGTCTCTACTAAAAACATAAAAAAATTAGCCAGGTGTGGTGGCAGGCGCCTGTAGCCTGGGTGACACAGTGAGACTATGTCTCAATCAATCAATCCATCAGTCAATGAAAGCTGGCATTTTGAGGACTTGGTCATTGAGGAGATGTGAGAGGGAGGCTAGTCACAGACTATTTCCAGGATCCTGGCTTTGGCTACAGCTGAAAGTAGGATGGTGTCATCAAATTTGCAGAGGTGGTCAGGGGTGGATTTGGGACTTCTTGGTTCTGAGGTCACTGTGAGATATTGCTAAGCAGATCTGGAGGTCAGAGAGATGGACGTTAGGTTGGTGTATAGGTGGTAGTTAAAGGCATGGGCTGTTGGAGACCGCCAAAGGAGAGAGTGCAGAGGATGAAGTGGGGCTGGGTCTACCTTGAGGACACCAGCATTTAGCGTACAGGTTGAGAAGAATCCAACCAAGGAAATGAGGATGAAGAGGGAAAGGAAGGAAACCAGGAAAGCCTGGCCCATGGAGGTAAGGGAAGGGGGTTTAATGAACAATGGAATGGCAAGTCCTGGGAAACAAGCTCTAGTTAGATGGGAACTAACCAAAAAAGTAAAAAAGTAAATCTGGATTTTGCACATAAAGATTTATTGTTGACTGGGCACCGTGGCTCACACCAGTAATCCCAACACTTTGGGAGGCCAAGGCCTGAGGATCACTTGAGCCCAGGAGTTTGAGACCAGCATGGACAACATAATGAGACCCTGTCTCTACAAAAAATACAAAAATGAGCCAAGCATGCTGGTGCGTGCCTGTCATCCGGGAGGCTGAGGTGGAAGGATCCCTGGAGCCAGGAGGTCATGGCTGCAGTGAGCCGTGATCACACAACTGAATTCCAGCCTGGGTGACACGGCGAGACCTCATCTCAAAACAAAACAAAACAAAACAAAAAAACAAACAAGATGTATTGTTGATCTAGCAAGAGCGGAATCTGTGAAGCAGAGACAGTCAGTGAAGACAGGTGTTTCAAGAAGTTTAATTGGGAAAGGAAGGAGGGGGTCATAGCTGGAGGAGAGTGTGAGGTTGAAGATGGTTTGGTTTGGTTTTTAAGTTAGCAACCCTTATTTAAAAGCAGGTGGGGATAAACTGATAGAGAATGGTTGATAGGCCTGGCCTAGTTTGTATAGGAGAACCAAATACCCCTTGATTCTAGCTTCCTTGGCTATCGTTTTGGGCTACTATTACCTTTCAGCTTATCAAGGTGCTGACTTACTTCTTAAGGTTAGGTAGGTGCCTGGAATTTCCGTTGAAGGAACTTAAGATTCTCCTTTATTTCCATGATGCAGTGGCCTGCAGGCCCCTAGAAGGGGGTCCCTGCTCCATCTCAAAGCAGGAGCTGGAAGAGCATGAGCCTGGCTGCTGCTCCATGCCAACCAGATGGCCCAGCAGATAACCGGCACGCACACAAGCTTCAGCTGTGCCTGGTGCCCTGTACCAGGTTCTTAAGAATAAAGGAGGCCAGACACAGCAGCTCACGCCTGTAATCCCAGCACTTTGGGAGGCTGAGGCAGATGGATCACTTGAGGTCGGGAGTTCAAGACCAACCTGGCCAATGTGGCAAAACCCCGTCTCTACTAAAAATACAAAAATTAGCCAGGTGTGGTGGTGGGCGCCTGTAATCCCAGCTACTCAGGAGGCTGAGGCAGGAGAATCGCTTGAAGCTGGGAGGGGGAGGTTGCAGTGAGCTGAGATTGTGCCATTGCACTCCAGCCTGGGTGTCAGAGTGAGATGCTGTCTCAAAAAATAAAATAAAATAAAATAAAATAAAATAAAATAAAATAAAATAAAATAAAATAAAAGATAAAGGAATATGACCGCTCCTTCATGGCTGCCATGCACATCTTGGGCAAAGTATCTCTTGCTAATTTGCAACAACAAGGGAAGGAGAATTCTGTGGGGTGTAGTCCAGCTCGGCTAAGCTGACAGAATACAAATTCATCATGGGGCCACTTCATTTTTAAGAAAGTATTTATTAGCAGATCCAGGTACTGTTTATAGGCTCTTGGGCTAAACTGTGAGTTAGAATGAGTCCATCCTCATAGAATGTAGGTTCCAGTAGAGAAATCAGACAGTAAGCAAGTGAATCTCTGATATGATGCCATGTTGTAATAAGCACTATGGAAAAAAAGGCAGAGAAAAAAACAGTGAGTAATGGGGTAGGAGTTGGGAAGGAAGGAGGTTACATTAGAGAGGGTGGGTGATTGGAAAACCATTTGATGAAGTCCCATTTGATCAGAGGCCGTAATGAAGTAATAGAACCAACCAAGCAGAGATCATGGGAAAGAGGGGATTTTTTGGGGTTTTTTTTGTTTTTTTTTCAGGCAGAGGAAACGGTATGTGCAAAGGCTCCAAGGCAGGAGTAAACTTGTTCAAGAAATGCAAGAATGCCAGAGCAGCTGGAGCATAGAGTGGGGCACAGTGGGGTAGAGATGAAGCTGGAGAATTAGGCAGCAACAGAGAATAGTCATTCTGTGACCTGTCTAGGGATTCCCTTGAAGACCCTACTTGAAAGGCTTGTCTTTTTTTTTTTTTTTTTTTAGATGGAGTCTCGCTCTATTGCCCAGAGCTGGAGTGCAGTGGTGCGATCTCGGCTCACTGCAACCTCTGCCTCTGAGTTCAAACAATTCTCGTGCCTCAGCCTCCCAAGTAGCTGGGATTACAGGCGCCCACGACCATGCCCAGCTAATTTTTGTATTTTTAAGCAGAGATGGGGTTTCACCATGTTGGCCAGGTTGGTTTTGAACTCCTGACCTCAGGTTATCAACCCGCCTTGGCCTCCCAAAGTGCTGGAATTACAAGCATGAGCCACCGCGCCTGGCTGAAAGACTTGTCTTTTTTGACCTTACTTAAACTCTCCCAGTGCTAAACGCCTCTCTCAAGGGACATTTGTTGCATATTTTATTATTTTATTTATTTTTATTTTTATTTTTTATTTTGAGATGGAGTTTCATTCTTGTCCCTCAGACTGGAGTGCAATGGCGCGATCTCGGCTCACTGCAACCTCTGCCTCCCGGGTTCAAGCGATTCTCCTGCCTCAGCCTCCCAAGTAGCTGGGATTACAGGCATGCACCACCACACCTGGCTAATTTTTGTATATTTAGTAGAGACGGGGGTTTCACCATGTTGGCCAGGCTGGTCTCGAACTCCTGACTTCAGGTGATCCATCTGCTTTGGCCTCCCAAAGTGCTGGGGTTACAGGTGTGAGCTACCACACCTGGCCCATTTGTTGCATATTTTAACATCACAGTTGCCTAAGGTCATGGATAACAGTTGGGGCAAACAATAGACTAACATAAAGTTTTTTTAAAAGGCTAAGGAGTGAGATGTCCATAGTGGGCTTTTTTTTTCTTTTTTTGTGATGGAGTTTCACTCTTTTTGCCCAGGCTGGAGTGCAATGGCACGATCTCGGCTCACTGCAACCTCCAACTCCTGGGTTCAAGCAATTCTTCTACCTCAGCCTCCCATGTAGCTGGGATTACAGACATACACCACCAGGCCCACCTAATTTTGTGCTTTCAGTAGAGATGGGATTTCATCATGTTGACCAGGCTGGTGTCGAACTCCTGACATCAGGTGATCCACCTGCCTCAACTTCCCAAATTGCTGGGATTATAGGCATGAGCCACTGCGCCCAGCCATAGGGGGCTTCTATAAGCTCTGACATCCTCCTGGCATGCAGATGGCCATGTGCATGTATTGGCTGTGTGTGTGCCCAGGAAGGACTTGAGAAAGCAATAATAACTCCCCTCGGACTGACCTTGAGGCTCTGTGCAAGCAGAACGTGAAAGCTGCAGAGTTAGAAACTACCTGACTGGGTGTTGAAAGTTTCCATGGATCCAGAGACTCTCAGCAAAAAGTAGATGTATTGGTTTCAAGAAGTTAAGGAAATCTGGCTAATCATTAGCTAACCACTAAGTTAACTGCACAAAGAATTAAATGGCCTCACATGATGTACAATACAGACTTTGCATAACTATGAGGAAAGTCACTAAACAAACAGCAACCACAATAAACAGGAACAAGAACAAACCCTACAGAGGAGGGGCAGAATCTGACTTCCAGCATGACCACATTATATTATTTGAAATGTCCAATTTTGAACAAAAATTGTGAAACATGCAAAGAAAGAAAAAAATATGATCCTTAGGGGGAAAAAGTCATCAATGCTAACAGTCCCTGAGGAAAGCCACAAGTTGGAATTATTAGACAATTTATTTATTTATTTATCAAATGATCCTCCTTCCTTAGTCTCCCAAATTACTAGGATTACAAGCACACACCACCATGGCTGGCTGATTTTTAACATTTTTTGGAGCAAGGGCATCTCACTGTGTTGCCTAGGCTGGTCTTGAACTCCTGGCCTTAATTATTCTGCTGCCCTGACCTCCCAATGTCCTGGGATTACAGGTGTGAGTTTAGCCTAGACAAATATTTTAAATTAGTTACTATAAATATAGTCAAATAACTAAAGGAAACTATGTCTAAAGAATGAATGAAAAGTATGAAAACAGAATCTCAAAGAGAGAGAGAGAGAGATGATGAATTAACAGATAGAAATGGTAAAAAGGAATGCAAAAGAAAATCATGGAATTGAAAAATACGATAACTGAAACAAAAAACTTAGTGGAGGCCAGGCACAGTGGCTCATGCCTGTAATCCCAGCACTTTGAGAGACCAAGGTGAGGCCAAACACCTGAGGTCAGGAGTTTGAGACCAGCCTGGCCAACATGGTGAAACCCCATCTCTACTAAAAATACAAAAATTAGGCCGGGCACGGTGGCTCACGCCTATAATCCCAGCACTTTGGGAGGCCGCGGCAGGGGGATCACGAGGTCAAGAGATCGAGACCATCCTGGCTAACACGATGAAACCCCGTCTCTACTAAAAATACAAAAAATTAGCCGGGTGTGGTGGCAGGCGCCTGTAGTCCCAGCTACTCGGGAGGCTGAGGCAGGAGAATGGCATGAACCCGGGAGGAGGAGCTTGCAGTGAGCCAAGATCACGCCACTGCACTCCAGTCTGGGAGACACAGCGAGACTCCATCTCAAAAAAAAAAAAAAATACAAAAATTAGTTGGTCGTGGTGGTGTGTGCCTGTAATCCCAGCTACTCAGGAGGCTGAGGCAGGAGGATCACTTGAACCCAGGAAGTGGAAGTTGCAGTGAGCTGAGATGGTACCACTGCACTCTAGCCTGGGCGACAGAGCAAGACTTCATCTCAAAAAATAAAATAAAATAAAATCAGTATAAGGGCTCAACAGCAGATTTGAGAAGATGAAAGAGGAATCAGTGAATTTAAAGATAGGCCAATTGAGATTATTCAGTCTAAGGAACAGAGAGAAAAATAATGAAGATTAATGACCTATGGGATACTATCAAGAATATCAACATATGTATAATAGGAGTCCCTGTGGAAGAAGAAAGAGCAGAAAGAATATTTGAAGAAATAATGACTTGGAAACATGCTAAATTCGATGAAAAATGAATAGTAGTCCACACATCTGAGAAACTCAGTGAACTCCAAGTAGGATAAATTCAGATAAATATCCTCCAAGTAGGATAAAGTCCAAGTAGGATAAATACACCAAGACACGTCATAGTCACACTGTCAGAAGACAAAGAGGAAGCAGTGAGAAGTGACTCATCACATACAAGGGATTTTTAATAAGATTAACAGCTGGCTTCTCATTAAAAAAAAAAAAAAAAAAGCCACAGAGGTTAGAAGGCAGTGAGATGATATATTCAAAGTGATGAAAGGAGAAAATTGCCAGCCAAAAATCTTATCTCTCATAAAACTATCCTTCAAAAATGAGTGAGAAATTAACATTCCTCAGCCAAATAAAGGAAATCTACCAAAAACAAACAAAAAAAAAACCCACGGCTAACATCATACTTAATAGTGAACGACTGAAAGCTTTCCCCCTAAGACCAGGAACAAAACAAGGATGTCTGCTCTTACCACTTATATTCAAGATTGACTAGAACTTGCTAGAACTAGAGGTTCTAGGTCGGGCGCGGTGGCTCAAGCCTGTAATCCCAGCACTTTGGGAGGCCGAGACGGGCGGATCACGAGGTCAGGAGATCGAGACCATCCTGGCTAACACGGTGAAACCCCGTCTCTACTAAAAAATACAAAAAACTAGCCGGGCGAGGTGGCGGGCGCCTGTCGTCCCAGCTACTCGGGAGGTTGAGGCAGGAGAATGGCGTGAACCCGGGAGGCGGAGCTTGCAGTGAGCTGAGATCCGGCCACCGCACTCCAGCCTGGGTGACAGAGCAAGACTCCGTCTCAAAAAAAAAAAAAAAAAAAAAAAAGAACTAGAGGTTCTAACAAGGGCAGCTGAAGGAGAAATGAGTAAAAGGCACCCGTGTTGGAAAGGAAGAAGTGAAATCATCTCTGTTTTTCAGTGACATTATCTCATATACATAGAAAACACGACAAAGTTTTCTATGACAACAACAAAAACTATTAGAGCTAATAAATAAATCAAGAAAAATTGCAGGATGCAATATTAATAGTTTATTCATTTTCTTTTCTTTTTTGGGACAGGGTCTTGCTCTGTCATCTGGGCTGGAGTGCAGTGGTGCAAGCATGGATCACTGCAGCCTCAACCTCCTGGGCTAAAGTGATTCTCCAACCTCAGCCTCCCAAGTAGCTTGGACCACAGGCATGCACCACCACGCACAGCTAACTTTTGTATCTGTTTTTTGTAGAGATAATGGTTTGCTATGTTGCCCAGGCTGGTCTCAAATTCTGGGCTCAAGCAATCCACCCACCTTGGCCTCCCAAAGTGCTGGGACTGCAGACATGAGCCACCACACCTGGCCCAATATTAATATTTTAAAAATTAGTTGTATTTCTATATACCAGCTATGAAAAATCCAAAAATAAAATTAAGAAAACCAATGGAGGCTAGGCACGGTGGCTCACGCCTGTAATCCCAGCACTTTGGGAGGCCGAGATGGGTGGATCGTGAAGTCAGGAGATCGAGACCATCCTAGCTAACACAGTGAAACCCCGTCTCTACTAAAAATACAAAAAACTAGCCGGGTGTGGTGGTGGGCGCCTGTAGTCTCAGCTACTTGGGAGGCTGAGGCAGGAGAATGGCATGAACCCGGGAGACGGAGCCTGCAGTGAGTTGAGATCGCACCACTGCACTCAAGCCTGGGCGACAGAGCGAGGCTGTGTCTCAAAAAAGAAAAAAGAAAACCAATAGAAAAGATTTAACCAAAGATATGCAATAGTTGTGTATTGGAACTATAAAATATTGTTGGAAGAAATTAAAGAAGACCTAAATAAATGGAAAGATATTTTATGTTCTTGAGTCAGAAGACTTAATATTGTTAACGTGGCAATACTTTGCTAGTCAATCTATAGATTCAATGCAATTCCTATCAAAATATCAAATGCACTTTTGCAGAAATAGACAAGCTGATACTGAAATTCATATATAAATGTAAGGGACCCCAAATAGCCAAAACAGTCTTGAAAAAGAAGAACAAGGCCGGGCTCAGTGACTAATGCCTGTAATCCCAGCACTTTGGGAGGCAGAGGCAGGCAGATCACTTGAGGTCAGGAGTTCGAGACCAGCCTGGCCAATATAGGGAAACTCTGTCTCTACTAAAAGTAGAAAAAATTAGCTGGGCGTGGTGTTAGGCACCTGTAATCCCAGATGCTGGGGAGGCTGAGGCAGGAGAATTGCTGGAAGACAAAAGTGGTAGTGAGCCAAGATCATACCACTGCACTCTAGCCTGGGTGACAGAGTTAGACTCCATCTTAAAAAAAAAAAAACACACACACACACAAAGTTGGTGGACTCCCCAATTTCAAAACTTACTACAAAGCTGCAGTAGTCAAAGTGGTGTTACTGGCATAAGGATAGAAACATAGAACAGTGCAATGGAATTGGGGGTCCAGAAATAAACCCACATATCCGTGGTCAATTGATAGTCAACAAAGATGGCAAGACTTTTCATACTATACACAAAAATTAACTCCCAATGGATCAGAAACCTAAATGTAAGAGCTAAACTGATAAAACTCTTAGAGGGAAACATAGGTGTAAATCTTTATGAGCTTGGATTAAGCAATGGCTTCTTCAATGTGACATCAAAAGCATGGACAACCGAAGAAAAAATAAGCTGTTCTTCATCAATATTAAAAATGTTTTTGCTTTAAAGGACACTATCAAGAATGTAAGAAGGACCAAGCATGGTAGCTCATACTTGTAATCCCAGCACTTTTGGAGGCCGAGTTGGGCAGATCACTGGAGCTCGGGAGTTTGAGACCCGCCTGGGGCACATGGTGAAAGCCCATCTCTACAAAAAATACAGAAATTAACCAGGTGTGGTGATGCGCACCTGTAGTCCCAGCTGCTTAGGAAGCTGCAGCAGGAGGATCACTTGATCCCAGGCAGTGGAGGTTGCAGGGAGCTGAGATCATACCGCTGCACTCCAGCCTGGACGACAGAGCAAGACTCTTTTTTTTTTTTTTTTTTTTTTTTTTTGAGACGGAGTCTGGCTCTGTCGCCCAGGCTGGAGTGCAGTGGCCGGATCTCAGCTCACTGCAAGCTCCGCCTCCCGGGTTTACGCCATTCTCCTGCCTCAGCCTCCGGAGTAGCTGGGACTACAGGCGCCCACCACCTCGCCCGGCTAGTTTTTTGTATTTTTAGTAGAGACGGGATTTCACCGTGTTCGCCAGGATGGTCTCGATCTCCTGACCTTGTGATCCGCCCGTCTCGGCCTCCCAAAGTGCTGGGATTACAGGCTTGAGCCACCGCGCCCGGCCCAAGACTCTCTTGAAGAAAAGAAAAGAAAAAAAAAAAAAAGAATGTAAAAAGACATCTCATAGAATGGGAGAAAATACTTACAAATCATGTTATCTGATAAGGAATTGATACTCAGAATATACACAGAATTCCTAAAACTCAATAATAGAAATAAAATTCACTTCAAAAATGGGCAAAGGAATTGAATAGACATTTCTTCATAGAAGATATACAAATGGTCAATAAGCACATGCAAAGATTCCCATCACTAATCACTAAGAAAATGCCAATCAAAACTACAATGAGGTAACACCTCATATCTGCTAGGATTTCTACTATAGAAAAACATGAAAACTGGCTGGGTGTGGTGGCTCAAGAACAGCCTGACCAACATGGTGAAACTCTCTCTCTACTAAAAACTCAAAAATTAGCCAGACGTGGAGTGGTGCATGCCTGTAATCCCAGCTACTTGGGAGGCTGAGGCAGGAGAATCGCTTGAACCCAGGAAGTGGAGGTTGCAGTGAGCTGAGATCGCACCACTACACTCCAGCCTGGGTGACGAAGCGAGACTCCATCTCAAAAATTAAAAAAAAAAAGAAAAGAAAAACATGAAATAAAAATTGCTAGCCAGGTTGTGGAGAAATTGGAAACCTTGTGCACGATTGGTGGGAATATAAAATGGTACAATGCTGTGAAAAACAGTATGGCAGCTCCTCAAAAAATTAAAAATAGAATTACCATATGATCCAGCAATTCCACTTGTGGGTTTATACCCAAAAGAACTGAAAGCAGATCCTTGAAGAGATATTTGTATATCCACGTTCATAGCAGCATTTTTCACAATAGCCAAAACATGGAAGCAAGCCAAGTGTTCATCACCAGCTGGATGAATAAGCAAAATGTGTTATATGATGGAATGTTATTCAGCCTTAAAAGGGAAGGAAATTCTAGCCGGGTGCGGTGGTTCACGTCTGTAATCCCAGCACTTTGGGAGGCCAAGGCAGGCAGATCACTTGAGGTCAGGAGTTCAAGACCAGCCTAGCCAACATGGTGAAACCCTGTCTCTACTAAAAATACAAAAATTAGCTAGGCTTGGTGGGAGGTGCCTGTAATACCAGCTTCTCAGGAAGCTGAGGCAGGAGAATCACTTGTACCCGGGAGGGGGAGGTTGCAGAGAACGGAGATTGCTCCATTGCACTCCAGCCTCAGCAACAAGAACGAAACTCCATCTAAAAAAAAAAAAAAAATTAAAAAGGAAGGAAATTCTGATACATACTACAACATGGGTGAACCTTGAGGACATTATGCTAAGTGAAAGAAGCTAGTCACAACAAAGACAAATACTGTATGATAAATAGAGCATGACTCCCATTATATGAGGTACTTAGTGACAATCCTAGAGACAGAAAGTAGACTGGTGAGACCAGGTGTGGTGGCTCACACCTGTGATCCCAGCACTTTGGGAGGCAGAGGTAGGAGGATCGCTCGAGCCCAAGAGTTTGAGACCAGCCTGGGATACATAGCAAGACCCTGTGTCTACAAAAAAAAAAAAAAAAAAAAAAAAGATTTTACTTAGCTAAGTACAGTCAGCATGCCTGTAGTCCCAGCTACTTTGGAGGCTGAGGTAAGAAGGTTGCTTGAGCCTAAGAGGTCAAAGCCGCAGTGAGCTGTGTTTGTGCCTTTGTACTCCATCCACCCTGAATGACAGAGCAAGACCCTGTCTCAAAAAATTAGACTGCTGTTTGCTAGGGGCTGGGGAGAGGGGAGAATGGGGAATTATATTTAATAGGGACCATTTCAGTTTTACAAGATGAACGGCAGCGATGGTTACACAAATTGTGGATATATTTAGTACCACTGAATGGTACACTTAAAAACAGTGATGATGAGCTGAGCACAGTGGCCCATGCCTGTAATCCCAACACTTTATGAAGCCAAGGCAGGCAGATTGCTTGAGCTCAGGAGTTCGAGACCAGCCAGGGCAACATGGCAAAACCCCATCCCTAGAAAAAATACAAAAAAAAAATTAGCCAGGCATGGTGGTGTGTGCCTCTAGTCCCAGCTACTCGGGAGGCTGAGGTGGAAGCATGGCTTGAGCCCAGGAATTTGGAGCTGCAGTGAACTGTGATTGCACCACCGCAGGCCCCCAGCCTAGGCAACAGAGTGAGACCCTGTCTCAAAAAAAGAAAAATAGTGAAGATAATAAATTTTATGTATATTTTATGACAGTAAAAAATTTTTAAGGACGGGCACGGTGGCTCATGCCTGCAGTCCCAGCACTTTGGGAGGCTGAGGCAGGTGGATCACCTGAGGTCAGGAGTTCAAGCCTAGCCTGGCCAACACGGTGAAACCCTGTCTCTACTAAAAATACAAAAATTAGCTGGGCGTCATGGTGCACACCTGTAGTCCTAGCTACTCAGGAGGCTGAGGCAGGAGACTCACTTGAACCCAGGAGGCAGAGGTTTCAGTGAACTGAGATCGCGCCATTGCACTCCAGCCTGGGCGACAGAGCCAGACTCTGTCTCCTAAATAAATAAAGGAATGAAGTGCTGATGCATGCTACAACATGCCTGAACATTGAAAACATTATGCTAAATGAAGAAGCCAGACAGAAATGGCCACTTATTATAACCCCATTATATGAAATGTTCAGAATAGACAAATCCATGGAGACAGTAGATTAGCACTTGCTGGGGTTGGGGGAAGGATGAATACAGAGTGACTATTAACAGGTATGGTGTTTCTTTTTGTCTTTTTTTTTTTTTTTTTTTTTTGAGACAGAGTCTCACTCCATCACCCAGGCAGGAGTGCAGTGGCATAATCTTGGCTGACTGCAACCTCTGCCTCCTGGGTTCAAGTGATTCTTATGCCTCAGCTTCCCGAATAACTGGGATTATAGGCATACGCCACCACACCCAGCTAATTTTTTTTGCTTTTTTTTTTTTTTTTTAAGTAGAAAAAAGGTTTCACTATGTTGGCCAGGCTGGTTTCAAACTCCTGACCTCAAGTGATCTGCCCACCTCGGCCTCCCAATGTGCTGGGATTACAGGCGTGAGCCACCACACCCGGCCAGGGTTTCTTTTTGGGGTGATGAAAATGTTCCGGAATTAGTGATGATGATTGTATAACCTTGAAAATATATTAAAAATCACTGAAATATATGCTTTTTTAAAATGGTGAATTCGATGGTGTCTGAGTTATATCTCAATTTAAAAAAATGTATTATTCTGATTGCATATAGAGATAATGGTGAATTCTATGGTGTCTGAGTTATATCTCAATTTAAAAAAACGTATTATTTTGATTGCGTATAGAGATAGGCTACAGGTGTCCAAGAGTGAAAACTGGGAGGATGTTGCAGATGTTGCAGCTGGTCCAGCAGTGAGCTGATGGTGCTGTCATTGGCCAGGAGGTTGGCCCAAGGGCATGATGGCTTGAAAAGTTGGGAAGTCCCGGCCGGGCATGGTGGCTCACACCTGTAATCCCAGCACTTTGGGAGACCAAGGCGGGTGGATCACTTGAGGTCAGGAGTTCGAGACCAGCCTGGCCAACATGGTGAAACCCTGTCTCTACTAACAATACAAAAATTAGCCCGGTGTGCTGGCGGCCACCTGTAAACCCAGCTACTCGGGAAGCTGAGGCAGGAGAATCACTTGAACCTGGGAGGCAGAGGTTGCAGTGAGCTGAGATCGCACCATTGCACTCCAGCCTGGGCGACAAGAGTGAAACTCTGTCTCAAAAACAAAACAAAACAAAACAAAAGTTGGGAAGTCCCAAGTGAGGGAATCCTATGGAGAGGCTGTTCTCAACAGGAGGAGGGACACTCCCAGACCCCCGCCGTTGAGGCAAGAGGAATATGAGTTCAGGGGAAGGCATTTTGGAAAACTGATCTGATCTTTTTGGTGCCAAAAAGGGTTTATAAGCCATTATGGGCAGAGGACTGAAAGCTTCCAATAGCTGCCAGTTAGCAAAGGTCATGGCCTTGGCTTCTAGGAAAATCATGGAGCCCTGGAACAGGAAATCCAGGGAAGGTGTCATCTTGAAGTGTACTTGACGATAATTTTTGAGTTGAAATATGGGGGCTTGAGATACTCATCATAATTATCATGGCTCAGTAATACAAATCATCTCCTGATTTGGGTTTGGAAATACCTGTTTCATAAAACCAAAATCACTGATTAGTTTAGAATTGGTATTGTGTCTTACAATTACAGTATCATTTTGAACTGGGCATATGCAAATGCATTAATAAAGAAGTAAAAGGTAGAATTAATAGCATCAAACTGCCGGGTGCAATGGCTCATGCCTGTAATCCCAGCACTTTGTGAGGCCGAGGTGGGAGGATTCCTTGAGGCCAGGAGTTTGAGACCAGTCTGGGCAGCATAGTGAGACCTCGTCTCTACACACACAAAAACTGTTTAATTAGCCGGGTGTGATGGCACATGCCTTGGGTGGCTGAGATGGGAGGATCACCTGAGCCCAGGAGCTCAAGACTGCAGTGAGCTATGATTGCACCACTGCCCTCCAGCCTGGGTGACAGAGGGAGACCCTGTCTCCATTTTGAATAAATGAATAAATAATATTAAAGAACACAGTTTGGTTTATAGAATTTTTTCATTTGCAGTGTCTGTCTTGGTCTCTACAACAACCGCCTTGTGAAATAAGTTTTGCTGTTTTCATGCTTATATTTATATAAGGAAATGGAGGCTTAGTGAGTTAACACTTTTCTAAGAAGCCTGAATCCAGGTCTTCTAAATCTCATGTTCTTTCCATTATCACTCCATGAATCAAGTAAAGTACTTTTTGTTTATTCAAATTCTCAGGGTATGTTGCCAGGGTACCTTTTCCCAGAAAATCTATTTTTATAGAACGTCTTTGATTCTTGCCCATCCCAGTGGCTATTTTAAATAACATTTTTTTTCCTGTTAATTATGTTAATGTTAATTTTAGAAAGTCTAGAAAAACAGTTTTAAAAATCACCACTCATAACCACTCTTAACACTTGAGCATATTTCTTTCCAATGTCTGCCTATAAATACATCACCTATAAATATATATACACATATATACATATATATATTTATAACCCTTTTTGCAAAACTGTGCTCATACTATATAAATGGTTTCGTGTCCTGCTTTTTTGCTTAGTATGATTTTGCGAAACGCAGCGTGGCATAACGGTGAAGGTTAATTAGGCCCTGGAGCCAGAACAAAACGCTCTGTTAGGTGTGTGTGCCCTTGTGAATTTCTTAACCTTAGTTAGTACTTAACCTTAGCACCTTAGTTTCTTTCCTCTGGTCCCAGGTGACCTGTGTTCTTGGGGTCGGGAACAGTTCTGTGTCTGAAACACATCCGTCTTTTCTCCCATTGGACAGCAGGGTCCTTGCCTTCCATTCCTCTCACATCTCCCTTGCCCTGTGACTTCAGTAACACCTGCTCTATCTAACCTTGGGTCCACCATGCCCAGTTTCCCGAATGCTGCTGGAGAAGACCAGGCAGCGGAGAATATCAGTGTCGCTGTTGACCCACAGCCTTCTTGTCCTTTTTCTTTCTTTATAATTTTCTTTTGTTGGATTGTATGTATGTATTTATTTATTTTGAGACGGAGTCTCGCTCTGTCGCCCAGGCTGGAGTGCAGTGGCGCGATCTCGGCTCACTGCAAGCTCCGCCTCCCGGGTTCACGCCATTCTCCTGCCTCAGCCTCCCGAGTAGCTGGGACTACAGGCGTCCGCCACCACGCCCGGCTAATTTTTTTGTATTTTTAGTACAGATGGGGTTTCGCCACGTTAGCCAGGATGATCTCCATCTCCTAACCTCGTGATCCGCCCATCTCGGACTCTCAAAGTGCTGGGATTACAGGCGTGAGCCACCGCGCCCGGCCGGATTGTATTTATTTTTTAAATATATAATGCATGGGCTGGGCGCAGTGGCTCACGCCTGTAATCCCAACACTCTGGGAGGCCGAAGTGGGCGGATCACCTGACGTTGGGAGTTTGAGACCAGCCTGGCCAACATGGCGAAACCCCGTCTCTACTGAATATACAAAAATTAGCCGGGCCTGGTGACGACGCCCCTGTAATCCCAGCTACTAGGGAGGCTGAGGCAGGAGAATCGCTTGAACCCGGGAGGATAAGGTTACAATGAGCGGAGATCACACCACTGCACTCCAGCCTGGGCCACAGAGGGAGACTCCATCTCAAAAAAAAATTAAAAAAAAAAATAATTATTATTATTATTTAATTAATTAATTGATTGATTAAATAATAAAGCATGAAAATTTGTTTTAAATCTACCATACAAGAGGGTGACCAGTGCATCCCACATCCCCCATCCTTTGGTCCTTCTCCGCAGAGGCAGCTACCTGTGTGCAACTGCAAGCATATCGGCCGTGTGGGTCTGCAGTGGTATTGCACTGAGTAACATAGATCTTGGTTATTGTTTCAGTCCGTATATACAGGCCTGCCCAATTGTTTTGTTTTGTTGGTTTGTTTTACATTGCCATATAAAAGGAAGGCTTCCTAAAGCATACCACGAACCTAGAAGCTATAAAGGAAAAGTTGATAAATTTGACTATGGAAAGGCCAGGAACAGTGGTTCATGCCTGTAATCCCAACATTTTGGGAGGCCGAGGCAGGTGGATCACTTGAGTCCAGGAGTTCGAGACCAGCCTGGCCAACATAGCAAAACCCTGTCTCTACTGAAAATACAAAAATTAGCCAGGTGTGGTGATGGCACACCTGTAATCCCAGCTACTGAGGAGGCTGAGGCAGGAGAATCACTTGACCCAGGAGGTGGAGGTGGCAGTGAGCTGAGATCGCACCACTGCACTCCAGCCTGGGCAACAGAGTGAGACTCTGTCTCAAAAAAAAAAAAAAAAAAAAAAAAAAAAAGACTATGGAAAACTGAGAAGCTTTAGTATGAGAAAACATACCATTAGCAAAGCCACAGGATATAACGGCCTCCACATCCCACTGGGCCTTCACCACTGCTCAGTGGCCCTTCTGTGCCCCACATGGTTCTCTCCACAGAGACTGCCTCAAATCTTCCTGTCCCTCCAAGCTACAACTCCATCCCTCCTAATTTTACACAGAAAACCAAATTTATCAGATGGAAATGCCCTCTGCTTCCTGCGACCAGACTCTTATTATTATTATTTTTAATTATTCTTATTTTTTATAGAGATAAGGTTTTGCTCTGTCACCCAGGCTGGAGTGCAGTGGCTTGATCATAACTCACTGTAACCTCCAACTCCTGGCCTCCAACGATCCTCCCCCCTCCACCCCCTGGCTAGCTGGGATTACAGGTGTGCACCTCCATGCCTTTCTAATTTTTTCTTTTTTATAGAAACGGGGTCTCACTATATTCACTATCTTGCCCAGGCTGGTTTCGAACACCTTGGCCTCCCAAAGAACTAGGATTACAGGTGCAAACCACCAAACCCAGCCAACCAGACATCTCAGTATATATGAACCCAGATTAATCTCTTCCTTCTCTTTGTTGAGCTGGAAGGTATCTGGACCGGGCATGATGGCTTATGCCCGTAATCCCAGCACTTTGGGAGGCCAAGGCACACTGATTACTTGAGGCTAGGAGTTCAAGACCAGCCTGGCCAATATGGTGAAATCCTGTCTCTACTAAAAATACTAAAATTAGTCAGGCATGGTGGTGCACACCTGTAATCCCAGCTACTCGGGAGGCTGAGGCACAAGAATTGCTTGAACCTGGGAGGTGGAGGTTGCAGTGAGCCCAGACTGCACTTCTGCACTCCAGCCTGGGCGACAGAGCAAGACTCTGTCTCAAAATAATAATAACAATAATAATAATAATAATTTTATATATGTCTGCATATATATAGATGAAGGTATCTGTTCCCCTGCTAGAGGCTGACACCTGCTAGAGGCTGACACCTCCCTGTGTTCTGATCCCATGTAATCTTACCTTAGTAGGACCGTTGCTTTACTGATTAGTTGAGTCAGAAAACTAGAAGTCAACTTGTCACTCACTACTCCACTCCCCTCCCGCTCCCTTCCATTACCATCTCCTGCTGGGTTTTACCTCCTAAATACTCCCTGGTTCTGTTCTCTCATCTCTTTCTTATTTTCACTGCTCGTGGTCAGGACTTGTCTGTTACACCCAGAACTTAGCAGCACCCTCCTCACTGATCCTATCTCCACCCTGGCCATTCTCAGAGCTATCCCTGCATAGCGGTCAGTGATGCATCAATAACTCAGATCTGCTCCTGTCCCCTGGCAAGCACCCTGAACTGACCATCTGCCTCCTATGTCAGTCAGCCTCGCCTGCTGTAGGGGTAGGAGCAGTGCCACCAGGATGACACACTCTGTCACCCAGGCTGGAGTGCAGTGATATAATCATAGCTCAATGCAGCCTTGACTGCCTAGGTTCCAGCGATCCTCCCACCTCAGCCTCCTGAGTAGCTGGGACTACAGGTGTACACCACCCCTCCTGGCCTGGACACTGTATTTGTTTAAATTATCTGTCTTTGAGTTTGCCTTCCCACTTATACTACAGACATCTGGAGAGCAAAGACTCTTTTCGGGACCTTCCTACTGGCCTGACACACACCTGGTGCACAGCTGATTCAAAACAGAACTTGCCAAACCACCCACTGAATGTTTTCTTGGTCGTTGTACCAGAACAGATGATCATAAAGACAGTTTATGAAACGTAATTAGGATAAGTGTAAATTCTTGTAGTTACATCTGAAACTCACAGGCATGCAAATATCAGATGGGCAGCCGTGGCTTGCAGCAGTTCATGTAGAAAAAAAGGTGGGGATTTTCATTGAGGAAGCCTCAGCGTGGGTCGCTGGTGTGGTGATGCTGCAGGAAACGGCTCAGATCTTAGCCACCTGTGCTGGTGTCCTCTGAGACCTTGCTCTGTCCCTGTCGCCATTCTCCTTCATGTCTTCAATAATTATTCCTCCTCTCAGCCTATAAACAGGCCCTTGTATCCTCTAACCTTTAAAAACCTCTTTCCAGGCCAGGCACCGTAGCTCACGCCTGTAATCCCAGCACTTCAGGAGGCCGAGGCGGGTGGATCATTTGAGGTCAGGAGTTCGAGACCAGACTGACCAGCATGCTGAAACCTTGTCTCTACTAAAAATACAAAAATTAGCCAGGCGTGATGGTGCTTGCCTACAATCCCAGCTTCTAGGGAGGTTGAGGCAGAAGAATCACTTGAACCTGGGAGATGGAGGTTGCAGTGAGCTGATATCGTGCAACTGCACTCCAGCCTGGGCTACGGAAAGAGACACAATCTCAAAAATTAATTAATTAATTACTTTAATTTAATAAATAAATACCTCTTTCCAACCAGGCATGGTGGTTCACACCTGTAGTCTGAGCACTGGGGGAGTCCAAGGTAGGAGGATTGCTTGAGACCAGGAGTTTGAGACCAGCCAGGACAATGTAGCAAGACCTCATCTCTGCCAAATATAATAAAATAGCTGGGCATAGTGGTGCAGGTCTGTACTCCCAGCTACTTGGGAGGCTGAGGTGGGAGGGTTACTGGAGCCCAGGAGTTCCAGGCTGCCATGTGCTGTGATCACACCACTGTAGTCCATCCTGGGTGACAGAACGAGACCCTGTCTCAAACAACAAACAAACAAAAATAGTGGAGACCCTCCAGTGTGAGCCTCCTCGTCATCTCTGATATCATCCCCCATGACATCGCCAGCTACGCCCCCTCCCTCCCCTCCACCTTCACCCCTCGTGGCTCACCCACTCTCCAGTCCACCCCTCCTCAGAGACCCTGCCCACCCATCCATCTCTCTCCCATTGCGCTTCCTCCTCACTCCGTTCCTTCTGCCTCCTACCACGTGCAAATCTTCTCCATCCTTAAAAGCCTGACTGTCTCCTCTGGATTTTTCCACACTCTCAGGGAACTTCCTGTGATTCCCTGCCCTTCACCACCAGCCTTTCCCAAAGAGAAATCTCTCTCACCACCTCCCTCTGCCCATCTCCCCTCAGTGGCTCCAAGGCACACATTTGGACTTAGGCCTGAGTTGCTCTGCTGCGGCTGCCCCCAAGATGACATCAGGACCTAACAGCACGTATAGCACCTTTTCCTCCCCATTCCCTGCTTCACATCCTTGGGGATCTCTGCAGGATCGGACCCACTCCCCCTTTTTTCAGGGCCCCCCACAGTCCTTATCTTCGACTTGGTGTCCTTCCCTGCCCTTTTTTTTTTTTTTTTTTTTTTTTTTTTGAGACTGAGTCTCACTCTGTTGCTCGGGGTGGAGTGTAGCGGCGTGATCTCAGCTCACTGCAACCTCCACCTCCCAGGTTCAAGCGATTCTCCTGCCTCAGCCTCCTCAGTAGCTGGGATTACAGGCATGCACCACCAAGCCCGGCTATTTTTTGTATTTTTAGCAGAGACGGGGTTTTGCCATGTTGGCCAGGCTGGTCTCGAGCTCCTGACCTCAGGTGATCCAACTGCCTTGGCTTCCCGAAGTACTGGGATTACAGGCCTGAGCCATCGCACCTGGCCTTTTTTTTTTTTTTTTTTGAAACAAGGTCTCATTTTGTCACCTAGGCTGGAATTCAGTGATGCAAAGATGGCTCACTGCAGCCTCGACCTCCCAGGCTCAAGTGATCCTCCCTCCTCAGCCTCCTGAGTAGCTGGGACTACAGGAGGGCATCACCACACCTGCCTAATTTTTGTATTTTTGGTAGAGACGGGACTTCGCCATGTTGCCCAGGCTGGTCTTGAACTCCTGGGCTCAAATGATCCTCCCACCTCGGCCTTCGAAAGTGTTGGCATCATAGGCGTGAGCCACCACGCCGGTTACTTGGTGTCTCTTGAGTTTCTTTGCTTCCTGCAGTGACTGCTCTTCCCACCCTAAATGCAGGCCTTCCCCGATGCTCTGTCTTTGGTCCTCTTCCCTCTTTATGCTTTCCCCATTCTCTATAATAATAAACAAAGAGATGCAGAGAGGGCGTTGAGGCCTTTGAGGATGAAGGGGGTTCTTTGTTGGTTTTGTGGTATTGTTGGTTTTTTGTCATTGTTTGCTTTTTTTCTCTTTTTGTAACGGCCAGAGGGATTCCTCAGGGCACGATGGAAAGAGCTGGAAGGAGGCCAACAAACACGTGCTTTTACTATTTTCATATGCCCCAAACATTATTCGTCTTGATGGTATTTTGCTGATCCTGTCTACCGGTTGCATTCCCTCCCTGCTCTTAACTTCTGTAGCATTCTCGTAATGCTTCTCTTACCAATCAAGTAATCATGCTGCCTTTTTTTGTGTGTTTTCGTTTTTGAGACAGTCTCCATCTGCCGCCCAGGCTGAAGTGCAGTGGTGCAATCTCGGTTCACTGCAACCTCTGACTCCTGGGTTCAAGCGATTCACCTACCTCAGCCTCCCAAGTGGCTGGGACCACCAGTGCACACCACCATGCCTAGCTAGTTTTTGTATTGTTAATAGAAACGGGCTTTTGCCATGTTGGCCACGCTGGGCTCGAACTCCTGACCTCAAGTGATCCACCCACCTCAGCCTCCCAAAATGCTGGGGTTACAGGTGTGAGTCACTGATCCAGGTCCATGCTGCCATTTTTTACCATGTACCATATCTTAAATACTTCGGCAGTAGACTTAGGCTGTCTTGACAGCAGAACCTGAGTTTTTTGTGTGTGTTTTGTTTTGTTTTGTTTTTTGAGACGGAGTCTTCCTCTATAGTCCCTTTCTTCCACTCCTCTGGCTGGAGTGCAATGGCGCTATCATGGCTCACTGCAACCTCTGCTTCCCGGGTTCAAGCAATTCTCCTGCCTCAGCCTCCTGAGTAGCAGGGACTATAGATGCACACCACCACACCCAGCTAATTTTTGTATTTTTAGTAGAGACCAGGTTTCACCATGTTGGCCAGAATGGTATCGATCTCTTGACCTCGTGATCCACCCACCTGAGTTATTTTACATCCCTTGGAGTACTTAAAAGTGCTCACATATAGTGGGTACTCAATAAAATGCTTTCTTAGCAGCATCCGCTAAGGGGAAGACCATGAGCTTTTGAGGCGAATAGCCCCAGGGCTGATCCTGTTTCTGGCCTTGTTCTTGCCTATCTTTCTTTTTTTTTTCTTTGAAATGGAGTCTCGCTCTGTCACCCAGGCTGGAGTCCAGTGGCTCAATCTTGTCTCTCTACAACCTCTGCCTCCCAGGCCCAAGTGATTCTCCTGCCTCAGCCTCCCAAGTAGCTGGGATTACAGGTGTATGCCACCACACCTGGCTAATTTTTGTATTTTTTGTAGAGACAGGGTTTTGCCAGGTTGGCCAGGCTGATCTCGAACTCCTGACCTCAAGTGATCTACACGCCTCGGCCTCTCACAGTGCTGGGATTACAGGCATGAGCCACCGCAGCTGGCCCTGCTTACCTTTCTAATAACAGTAATTTCCACAAAGCATTGTGAATATTAAAGATGAGGATGCATGTCCAGCAACGGGCATTCCCTCCCCTTACTAAGATGGGAAGGAGCTAGAAGAAGGGGAGTGTCATAGGCACCAGCGTGGGGGACGCTAGAACACCTAGTGAGTCCAAGGCCAAATGTTTTAGCAGGCTTCCGGATTTGGGGGAAAGCCATTTACAAGATTGCTCTGGGTTTGCCATAACACTTTCAACCCTGGGACTGGCCAGAAGTAGGACGAGACAAAATGACCCAAAGCAGTGTGTGAGAACATGTCAATATCACTTGATGTATTTCCACCCAGCGAATGACTGGCGAGTCATTGGAATTTCACTGTACTTGGTATGTATGGCCCTGGCCCTTTTCACATTCGCATAGTCCTGCCTTAGTTTGCTTTCTTCCTGTTTTTTGTTTGTTCGTTTGTTTGTTTTTGTGTGTATGTGTGTGGTTTTTTGAGATGGCGTCTCACTCTGTCACCCAGACTGGATTACAGTGGCACAGTCACAGCTCACTGCAGCCTCCCCAGGTTCAGATGATCCTCCCACCTCAGCCTCCTGAGTAGCTAGTACTACAGGTGATTTTTTTTTTTTTTTTTAATCTCTTGTAGAGATGGGGTTTTGCCACGTTGCCAGGCTGGTCTGGAACTCCTGGGCTCAAGTGATCCTCCTACCTCGGCCTCCCAAAGTGTTGGGATTACAGGCACAAGCCGTGGCGCCCGGCCTCCTGCTGTTTTGACAGCCTTTTTCCTTTCCCTTTTCCTCCCTTGGCTCCCACTGCACGAATGCCAATACCCAAACCCAGCGACTTCTGTGCCTCCTTTCCTGCCCACAAAATTTAGCTGCTGGGAGGACATTCCAACCCTTTTCTCAATTCTGGCAGGTCTTCAAATGACCTCCACAAACTAGTCCTAAAGCTGGGCAGATTTGTTCTCCACCCTCCAGAATTCCTTCAAAAAATGAAGAAGAGGCCGGACACAGTGGCTCATGCCTGTAATCCCAACACTTTGGGAGGCCAAGGCAGGGGGGATCACCTGAGGTCAGGAATTCGAGACCAGCCTGGCCAACATGGTGAAATCCTATCTCTACTAAAAATGCAAAAACTAGCTGGGTGTGGTGGCAGGTGCCTGTAATCCCAGCTACTGGGAAGGCAAGAGAATCGCTTGAACCTGGGAGGTGAAGGCTGCAGTGAGCCGAGATCACAACACTGCACTCCAGCCTGGACAACAGAGCAAGATTCTGTCTAAAAAAAACATGAGGAAGAGGCTGGCAAGTCAGCAAGTAAATCCTTTTGGAGTGTCCCAGGGTATAGAGTTTATTTTTGAAATTTTTATCTGTCGATATCTTTAGATCAACCACATTCTTTTTAACTCCTGCATAGTATTTCTTAGTATGAAAGCACCCTAATTTTCTTTTCCTTCATTTAAATGTGTGTGGGTGTGTGTGTATTTAAATTCTAGATTCAGGGGGTACATGTGCAGGTTTGTTGCATGGACATATTGTGTGATGCTAAGGTTTGGACTTCAAATGATCCCGTCACCCATATAATACCTAGTATTAACAGGTAGTTTTTCAACCTTTCTCCCCCTCCTTCCCTCTTGCATTTTGGAGTCCCCAGGGTCTATTCTTCCCAGCATTATGTCCATGCACTCAGTGTTTAGCACCTGCTTATAAGTGAGAACATGCAATATTTGGTTTTCTGTTTCTTTTCTGTTTAATCACTTAGGAAAATGACCTCCAGCTGCATCTGTGTGCTGCAAAGGACATGATATTGTTCTTTTTTCTTTTCTTTCTCTCTTTTTTTTTGAGACAAAGTCTCGCTCTTGTCCCTCAGGCTGGAATGCAATGGCACAATCTCAGCTTACTGCA
The DNA here is from genome assembly GCF_047675955.1 of Chlorocebus sabaeus. NCBI lineage: Eukaryota > Metazoa > Chordata > Mammalia > Primates > Cercopithecidae > Chlorocebus > Chlorocebus sabaeus. The sequence continues at coordinate 9,378,207 of NC_132931.1, read as the reverse complement.
ATTTCCGCCTCCCAGGTTCAAGCGATTCTCCTGCCTCAGCCTCCCAAGTAGCTGGGATTACAGGCCCTTGCCACCACGACTGGCTAATTTTTGTATTTTTTGTAGAGACAGAGTTTCACCGTGTTGGCCAGGCTGGTCTCGAACTCCTGACCTCAGCTGAACCACCCACCTCGCCTCCTAAACTGCTGGGATTACAGGCATGAGCCACCATGCCTGGCCAATATTGTTCTTTTTTATGGCTACATAGTATTCCGTGGTGTATATGTACTGCATTTTCTTTCTCCAGTCTACCATGGATGGGCACCTGGGTTAATTCCATGTCTATTGCAGTAAATGGTGCTGCAATAAACATACATGTGCATATGTCTTTTCGGCAGAACGATTTATTTTCCTTTGGGTTGATACCCAGCAAAGGGATTGCTGGGTCAACTTTCTACTATTGCTGGAACATTCAAGTTGTTTTTGCCTTTCCCTTGGGAATAGTGCTTCAGGGAATGTCCTTGAACATGGCTCACTGTGAATTTGTGGGAACATTCCTCTAGGATAGATTCCCAGGGGGTGAGACTATGTGTGTATTTGAAATCTATTAGACCCTGCCAGATTGTCCTGTTCAAAGACTGTACCACTGCAGGACAAATGTCTTCCTTTACGGTTTCATCATTCTATATCTTGCTTAAGAAGGTCTTCTCGGCCAGGCGCAGTGGCTCACGCCTGTAATCCCAGCACTTTGGGAGGCTGAGGCAGGCGGATCACCTGAGGTCAAGAGTTCGAGACCAGCCTGACCAACATGGAGAAACCCTGTCTCTACTAAAAATACAAAAATTAGCTGGGTGTGGTGGCAGGCACCTGTAATCCCAGCTACTTGGGAGGCTGAGGCAGGAGAGTTGCTTGAACCCAGGAGGCGGAGGTTGCAGTGAGCCAAGATCATGCCATTGCACTCCAGCCTGGGCAATAAAAATAAGACTCTGTCTTAAAAAGGAAAAGGTCTTCTCAATACTAAAGTTGTAAACAGATTTTTCTTTTTTTCCTAAGTTCATAGCTTTGCTTTGTGCCTTTGGCTCCTTACGCAAGCTGGGATGTTTTTCCCCCAGAGTGAGAATTTCTTCTCACTGTTTGGTACCCCCTGAATAGCCTGCCCTTTCCCTACTAATTTGAAATGCCACCTTTATTAAAAACTAAATTCCGATAAATATATAGATTTTGTCTATTTCACTAACCCATGGTTTGTGCCTACCATCTGTTTTGGTGTGTGTATGTTTGTGCTTTTTTTAAAAAAAAAAATTGGGATAAAATATATATAACATAATGTTTGCCATTGTCACCATTTTATTTTATTTTTTTTCTTTCTGAGACAGAGTCTCGCTCTGTCACCCAGGCTGGAGTGCAGTGGTGCGATCATGGCTCACTGCAGCCTTCACTTCCCAGGCTCAAGTGATCCTCCCGCCTCAGCTTCCTGAGTAGTTGGGACCATAGGCACGCGCCACCATGCCCGGCTTATTTTTGTATTTTTAGTAGAGATGTGGTTTCACCAAGTTGGCCAGGCTCATGACCTCAAGTGGACCTCAAGTGATCCACCCACCTTGTCCTCCCAAAATGTTGGGATTACAGGCGTGAGCCACTGTACTCAGCCTGTAACCATTTTTTAAGTATACAATTCAGTGGCATTAATTACATCTATAATGCTGTACAACAATCCCTGCTATTTTCATAATATTTCATCACCCCAAACAGAAACTCTTACTAATAATCTACTTTGTGTTAACATGACTTTGCTTATTCTAGATCCTCATATAAGTGGACTCATACAATATTTATCCCTTTGCGTCTGGCTTATTTATTTTCTTTGCTTGTCTTCTCTTTTTCTTTCTTTCTTTCTTTTTTTTTTTTTTTTTTTTTTGAGACAGTCTCACTCTGTCATCCAGGCTAGAGTGCAAAGACTTTGTGTGCCCAGCACTCAGAATAGGGCCTGGCACAGTGAAGTGATTTTTTGCATGCATTCACTCACAAATTCAACAAGTACTGACTGAGTGTCTGCTCCATGCCAGGCACAGCTCGGGAGGCAGGGATTCAGCCACGAACGAGAAAGACAAAGGCCTTGGCCCCGGTGATCACTCAGTGGTCCGAGAACAAGTCCCTCAGCCTCCCAAGTAGCTGGGATTATAGGCGCCCGCCACAACGCCTGGCTAATTTTTTGTATTTTTAGTACAGATAGTGTTTCACCATGTTGGCCAGGCTAGTCTCAAACTCCTGACCTCAGGTGATCCACCCGCCTCAGCCTCCCAAAGTGCTGGGATTACAGGCATAAGGCCTCAACCTCCTGTGCTGAAGTGATCCTTCTGCCTCAGCCTCCTGATTAGCTGGGACTACAGGCATGCACTACCACAGCCTGCTAATTTTTCTATTTTCTATAGAGATGGGGTCTCACTATGTTGTCCAGGCTGGTCTCGAACTCCTGGCCATAAGCAATCCTCCCGCCTCAGCCTCCCAAAGTGCTGGGATTACAGGTGTAAGCCACCATGCCTAGTCTATACCTATTTTATTAATAGATACCCTGAGGTCCACAGAGAGTAAGATGCCTCAGATTACATAACTAGTGTGTGCCTAAGGCTTGATGTGGGTGATATCTGACAGTTGTGGACACATCTCATCAAGTGGTTCGTTGCCAGTGAGATTCCCAGAGCAGGCCCCCAGCCTGGGGAGGAATAGGAATTCCTCTGCTTAATGAGATCAGATTTGTTTTTGGTTTTTTTTCTCCCAAACCTTTATTACCCAAATCACATATCCTAATGAATGCAGCCGACATATATAGGTTATTTACCAGGGTTTTCAGAGACACCCTCACTGACACACCCACATATACTGTTTAGCCAAATATCCGGGCACCCCGTGGCCCAATCATGTTGACACATGGAATTAACTGTCACACTCAGCTGACCTCAGGAGCACCTCCTGTGAGCTTTGCTGGGGGTTTCTATTTGCATTAACCCTTTACGACCCTCAAGAGTGGGTATTACCCTGTTCAAGGGGAGAAACTAAGTTTTAGCATTCACATCTAAAAAGATATAAAGCCTCTTCCACACTCATCATTGGTAGGAGTTCGACTGTGAATGTGACTTTCTATTTTACCTCTTCCCCACTTCAGACTTTCTGTGGCTCTGATCTTCGCATTCTATCCTACTCTCATATAGTATTATAAATGAGTTTTGTTTTTTTTTTTCCCCACTAACAGTAATAATTAACATGTAGCTGGGCATGGTGGCTCATGCCTGTAATCCCAGCACTTTGGGAGGCCAAGGTAGGAGGATCGCTTGAGCCCAGGAGTTCAAGACCAACCAGGGCAACAAAAACAAGACGCCATTTCTACAAAAAGTTTAAAAATTAGCCAGGAGCAGTGGTGTGCACCTGTAGTCCTGGCTACTCAGGAGGCTGAGGTGAGAGGATTGTTTGAGACCCGGAGTTGGAGGCTGCAGTGAGTTATAATCACACCACTGCACTCCAGGTAACAGAGCAACACTCTATCTCTTAAAAAAAGAAAATGTAAACTTAAAACCATGAAAAAATTAACATACATATAGTGCTTTTTTTTTTTTTTTTTTTTTTTTTGAGACAGTCTCTCTCTGTCACCCAGGCTGGAGTGCAGTGGCACAATCTTAGCTCACTGAAATCTCTGCCTCCTGGGTTCAAGCGATTCTCCTGCCTCAGCCTCCCGAGTAGCTGGGATTACAGGTACGTGCCACCACGCCCAGCTAATTTTTGTATTTTTCATGGAGACGGGGTTTCACCATGTTGGCCAGGCTGGTCTCAAACTCCTGACCTCAGGTGATCCACCTGCCTCCCAAAGTGCTAGAATTACAGGCGTGAGCCACCATGCCTGGCCTCAGGTCCTTGAAGACTCTCACCCTCCCCCGTTTTCATGCAGGCTGAGTCCTCCCATGCCCCTCCCTTCATCTATGTGGGCAGCTGTCGCTTGCTAAATGGCTTTGGTTGCAGAGCTCATGTCGTGGCTCTCAAAAAGAAATGTGTGGGATGAATAAGCACCTAAAAATAACCCAGGATCAATTTTTTGTGTAATGGGGAGAGGGCTGTGTTTTCCTTTCTCTTCCCTCTTCTCCCTCCCTCTGCCCCCAAGGCCGGTAAATTGCTGCTGGCTGACAGCCGGGCCAAGCTGGCTTCCTGTAAGCCGTGATAACATGGAATTAGCCTGGCTGCCAACCTCCCCAGGGCGGGGACACCAGCTCTGAGCCACTACAGGCGACTCTGAGCTGGTACTTCCTGCCTTCAGCCTGGTCCATGCCCCTGGAACACTGCTTTGGAGATAACTGGGCAGAGCCAGGTGGGGTGTCTCATGCCTGTAATCCCAGCACTTTGGATCATTTGAGGCCAGGAGTTCGAGACCAGCGTGGCCAACATGGCGAAACCCCGTCTCTACTAACAGTACAAAAATTAGACAGGCGAGGTGGTGTGTGCCTGTAATCCCAGCTGCTCGGGAGGTTAAGACAGGAAAATCGCTCGAACCCAGGAGGTAGAGGTTTCAGTGAGCCAAGATCCCACCACTGCACTCCAGCCTGGGTGACAGAGGGGGACTCTGTCTCAAAAAAGAAAAAAAAAAAAAAGAATAAAAGAGAGAGAGAGATAACCGGGCAGAGACACGTCCCTGGACTTGTCCTCCAGGGGAGAAGCGGTGGGAAAACCTGTCCCGGTACAAGGCTGGAAGCTCCTGAACATTAAGGGTGCTCCAACTTACCACTTACAAATCCGGGAGGATTTGGCCGGCAGGGGCAGAGAGGTCTGGCAGCCTGGGGCACCCCTGAGGCAAGGTGTCCAGGCTGTTTGCTGACTCAGGGACTTGGCTGAGTGGCTCCTGTCTGTCCTGGTGCCTCTAAAAGGCCCTCTGACCCCTGCCGGCTACCCGCAGCCTGCCTGGAGAGGCTTTAGAAATCTGGCGGATCTTTGCTGCCCAGAACCCGCCAGCTAATAGTGGGATCCTAAGACCAGGTCAGGTGTTTTTCTTAGGGGTGTCTCTCTTGCAGAATGGCAAGGTACTGGGAGTACACTAGGCATCTCCATATAGCTCAGCCACGCTTGAAGTCACCCTTCCCCCTGTGATGTGGAATCTGTGGAAAGGGACCATGGACACCTGTGTTTAATACGGGGGGAACAGCAGTGTCAGGAGGAAAAACAGATCTATTAATATCAGGGGCAAAGTGTTCAGAGGTCTCCGTCTATGCTGAACCTTTGACCAAGAGATGGAAAATTCCAGGTGGGAGCCTGGAAATTCCCCATGTAGGAAAAGCAGTAAGGGAAGTGCCACACTTCCTCACTTCCTGCAGCCCTCAGCTTCAGCCAAGACCAGGCCGGGGATTCCTGAGTCCTGGCTGCGGTAGTTCAGTTGTTCACAGTCTTGGCTACACATCACAACCTCCTGGGGGAAGTTTAAAGTTCTGATGCCCAGGCTGATCCCAGACCCATTACATCAGAATCCCTGGGGCGGGGCCCAGGCTTCCCAGGTAATTGGAGTGTGCAGCTGGGGTGAAGAACCGCAGCCGGCAATAACAACTTCTGTTTTCCTTCACCCTCTGTCTGGCTCCTTTATTTCTGACCTCTCAGACTCAGAGGTAGGCATGGCCATGCATAGTGGGTGCTTGGAAAATAGTGTTCAGTGTCACTGGCTGCTACTACTGCTAATAGTAATTTAGGTTCACTCGAAGGGCAATGAGCATTGGAAAAGTGCTTTGCTATGATGGTGCGGTGGCTCATGCCTGTAATCCCAGCACTTTGGGAGGCCAAGGTGGGCTGATCACCTGAGGTTGGGAGTTCGAGACTAGCCTGACCAACATGGGGAAACCCCATCTCTACTAAAAATACAAAATTAGCCAGATGCGGTGGCACATGCCTGTAATCCCAGCTACTCGGGAGGCTGAAGCAGGAGAATTGCTTGAACCCAGGAGGCGGAGGTTGCAGTGAGCCAAGATTGTGCCATTGCACTCCAGCCTGGGTAACAAGAGCAAAAATCTGTCTCAAAAAAAAAAAAAAAAAAATATTCCTAGCCTGGACAACACAGTGAGACCCCATCTCTAAGAAAAAATTAAAAAATTAGCCAGACATGGTGGCATGCACCTGCAGGCCCAGTGAGACCAGGTCTCACTATGTTGTCCAGGCTGGCCTCAAACTCCTGTGCTCAAGCAATCCTCCCATCTTGGCCTCCCAAAGTGCTAGGATTATAGGCCTGAGTCACCGAGCCTGACCCTGATCCCTCTTAATGTCCCCACTGCCTCCCAGTCCCAGGGTCTGCTCTCTGGGCAGGATGTCTCTGTGCCGCCTTCCTTCCCACAGGACGTCTCATGTCTCTCCTTGCCCCCTTCTTGAAGTCATGGCTCCATTTCAGGCTTCTGTCTTCCTGGCTCACCTCTGCACCCCCTGACTTCCGGCAGCTTAGGGGGTCTATCTTGCAGAATGGAAAGGTTCTGGGGGTGCACTTGGCATCTCCATATAGCTCAGCCACGCTTGAAGTCACCCTTTCCCCTGTGATGTGAAATCTGTGGAAAGGGACCATGGACACCTGTGTTTAATATGGGGGGAACAGCAGTGTCAGGAGGAAAAACAGATCTATTAATATCAGGGGCAAAGTGTTCAGAGGTCTCCGCTGAATCTACAAGGGGAGGGACCATAGGAGTCACCCTCTGAGGCTTGATGCTCCTCCATGATCCTGCCCAGTGACTCCAACCAGCCCCAGCTACTCCAACCAGCCACATCTACTCCAACTGGCCCCAGCTACTCCAATCAGCCCCAACTACTCCAACCAGCCCCAACTACTCCAACCAGTCTCAGCTACTCCAACTAGTCTCAGATACTCCAACCAGCCTCAGCTACTCCATCCAGCCCTCAGCTACGCCAACCAGTCTCAGCTACTCCAACCAGCCCCAGCTACCCCAGCCAGCCTCAGCTGGAGCTCCAAAAGCCAAGAAGTGCCCAGTTCTTTTGTACCTGAGTCTGTCTGTGGCTGGCTGACCAGCATACCCCTCCCTGCATAGCAGCTTGTGCTGGCTTTCTGTGGCCTACACAGGAGGATCTAAGAGTTCTAGCTGGAACTCCTTGCCCAGCTGGAGCTCCCTCACCCTCCCTGTGTATCTGCTCAGTGAGATGGCTCTGCTTCCAGCACAGAACTCACCTGGCTCACACCACGCCTCACACCTGGTCACACTGCCACTCGTGTTCAGCCCCGCTGCCCCACCTCTTCAAGCATGCTGCACCCTGATCTTCCCCTTCACAGCTGCATCCACATGTGCGAGTGCACGGTGCCTCCCAAAATGGGGACGGACCTGACTGGTCTGTCCAGGTCCCTGCAGACCAACAAGCTGCTGCCAGGGTCAGCAGAGCCTTGGAGCAGCCATGCACACCCTGACCCAGAGCATCCTGGTGAATTGCCTGAGAGCTCCAGGAGAACTTTTCTCTTGATTTGAAACTGTTGTTCATCCATTCATTCTGCCTTTCATGTGTCCCCTCCTCTGAAGGGAAGCACACTTCTGAGATGGCTTAGCAGCAGTGAAAGTCCCAAAAGCAGCCATGGGTAAGCAGGATTAGAACCAGAATCCTAGATTCACAGAGGATAAAACTGAGGCTGAGTCACATGGTTTCTGCACAATTTTTTGTTTTGTTTTGTTTTGTTTTTTGAGACGGAGTCTCGCTCTGTCACCCAGGCTGGAGTGCAGTGGTGCGATCTCGGCTCGCTGCAACCTCTGCCTCCTGGGTTCAAGCGATTCTCCTGCCTCAGCCTGCCGAGTAGCTGGGATTACAGGCACGTGTCACCATGCCTGGCCAATTTTTTCTTTTTTGTATTTTTAGTAGAGATGGGGTTTCACCATATTGGCCAAGCTAGTCTCGAACTCTTGACCTCAGGTGATCTGCCCACCTTGGCCTCCCAAAGTTCTGGGATTATAGGTGTGAGCCACCGTGCCCGGCCATGTTCATGCACATTTTTGTTGGTACCAGAGTGAGGGGGTACTCGGAGCCTCTAAGCCCTCCCTCTTAGGAGGCCCTGGCCCTTTCCTAACCAGCAGGGTCCACTTTCAGGCACCTTATGTAGTGGGCTATGCTCCTGGGCCTGTAGGATCTACCCCCCTCTCCAGTCTGACATTGGTCCTGGAGAGGACCTGATGATTGCAGAGCACTTGACCTTTTCTTGGCTCTAAGTGGCGCTGCAGGCCTCATCTCATTACTCATTTATGCTGCAGCCCTCGGGGATCCCCAGGGGCAGCTCCAACATCCCCAGCTGGTGCCCAGACAGTGCCATGGGGCAGACATATCCCAGCGGATGGCCTCGCTCCTAAAAGGCTGACAGATTGTCAGCCAAAGGTGATCTCAGCCCTTGCTGTGCCGAGTGGACCCCTGGGGAAAGGGGGCTGTGGATATGGGGGGAAGCAAGAAACAGGCAGGTAGATGACCCGTCGTGGTTACTCCCTGCAAGATCCTGGGCAGGTCAGTAATGTCTCTGTATCTCAGTGTCCACCTTGGTGAGGGTTGCTGGGAGCATCAGAGAGGACAGCATAGGCAGCATTTGGCCATGCCCCCAGCATGCTGCAGGTGAGTGGCTTCCACTTGTAGACTGTGTGGTCAGCAAAGCACTGCACAGCTGTTCATTAGATTTAATGACTGTGGGCGGGCGAGGTGGCTCACACTCATAATCCCAGCACTTTGGGAGGCCAAGGCGGTGGATCACCTGAGGTCAGGAGTTCGACACCAGCCTGGTCAACCTGGTGAAACCCTGTCTCTACTAAAAATACACACACACACAAAATTAGCCGGGCGTGGTGGCAGGCGCCTGTAATCCCAGCTACTCAGGGGGCTGAGGTGGGAGAATCACTTGAACCCCAGGAGATGGAGGTTGCAATGAGCCAAGATTGCACCACTGCACTCCAGCCTGGGCAACAGAGCGAGACTCTATCTCAAAAAAAAAAAAAAAAAAAAATTCATTTTAGATTCAGGGGAAAATACATGTGCAGGTTTGTTACATGGGTATATTGTGTGATGCTGAGGTTTGAGATTCTAATGATCCCGTCATCCAGATAGTGAGCACAGTACCCAATAGGTAGTTTTTCAACACTTGTCCCCTTCCTCCCTTTTGGAGTCCCCAGTGTCTGGTGTTCCAATCTTGATGTCCACTTGCACCCAGTGTTGAGCTTCCACTTATGAGTGAGAACATGCAGTATTCGGTGTTCTGTTTCTGTGTTAATTCACTTAGGATAATGGCCTCCAGCTGCATCCATGTTGCTGCACAGGACATGATTTCATTCTTTTTTATGGCAGCATAATATTCCTTGTTGGATATGTACCACCTTTTCCTTATCTAACCCACTGTTGATGGGCACCTGGATTGATGCCATGTCTTTACTATTGTGAATAGTGCTTTAATGAACATACGTGTGCAGGTGTCTTTTTGGCAGAATGATCTATTTTCCTTTGGGTAGATACCCAGTAACGGGATTGCCACGTCAGATGGTAGTTCTATTTTTAGTTCTAAAAGAAACAATCCAGGCCGGGTGCGGCGGCTCACACCTGTAATCCCAGGATTTTGGGAGGCCGAGGCAGGTGGATCACCTGAGGTCAGGAGTTCAAGACCAGCCTGGCCAACATGGTGAAGCCCCATCTCTACTAAAAATACGAAAATTAGTCAAGCGTGGTGGTGCTTACCTGTAATCCCAGCTACTCGGGAGGCTGAGACAGGAGAATCGCTTGAACCTGGGAGGCGGAGGTTGCAGTGAGCTGAGACTGTGCCATTGTACTCCAGCCTGGGCAACAAGAGTGAAATTCTGTCTCAAAAACAAAACAAAACAAATAATTATCCAGAAGCTTCCAAGAGCTAGCCACCAAGTAAGCTGAGAGACAGGTGCATTGAGCCAAGAGCCAGTCACCCACTGTGCTGGGTGCTTTATATACATGGGTTTACTTAATTCTTACATTGACCCTGGGAGGAATCATGTTTATAGCCTGTTTTTCAGGTAAGAAAACTGAAATTCAGAGAGGTTAAGGAATTTGCTCATATCTAGAAAGAAATGGAGCCGAAATTCATCTTGAGATCTGTCGGGCTCCAGGACCTACCCATACTTTCTTATTTCCATTTTGGTTGTGTTTGTTTGTTTGAGACAGAGTCTCACTCTATCACCTAGGCTGGAGTGTAGCAGTGTGATCTTGGCCACTGCAACCTCCGCCTCCCAGGACCAAGCAATTCTCCTCTCTCAGCCTCTCAAGTAGCTGGGATTACAGGTGCCCGCCACCATGCCCAGCTAATTTTTGTGTTTTTAGTAGAGATGGGGTTTCACCATGCTGGCCAGGCTAGTCTTGAATTCCTGACCTCAAGTGGTGCACCCACCTGGGCCTCTCAAAGTGCCCAGGGATTACAGGTGTGAGCCACCGTGCCCGGTCATACTGTCTTATTTCTTTTAATAGCCATCATTATTATGCAGGTAATAACATTTCATTACATTCTCCTTATAAAAATTAAAACATTGTAGGCAAAGTTACAGAACCTTTAGACTACCCCTCCCCAACCCACTGCCCTTCCCAGGTCTCATCCATGCACTCTTCCACAATCCCTGCAAAATAGGCATTATAATAATCCCATTATATGCCTTTCCTGACTTAAAAAAAATTAATTTAAATGGAAATAGAGATGGGGATCTCACTATGTTGCCCAGGCTGGTCTCGAACTCCTGGGCTCAAGCAATCCTCCTGCCTTGGCCTCCTAAAGTGCTGGGATTACAGGAATGAGCCACCACAACTGGCCCCTTTCCTGACTTTTTAAGGGTCAGATGAAATAATGAGTAAAAATGCCTTTTGTAAACATTACAGCCCTCTGCATACGCCTACTACTAGCATTAGCATAGCAACATACGTTACTTAAGGCCCTTTCATAAGCAATATTGTTTGGCTTAAATATCATTACTGGGAATTAATGGACTTCTGTGCCCCTAAAGGAGGCTATAGCCTTGCCAGAGTCTGGCAATGAGAACCTCATTGTGGTCTTTAGGGCTAGGCTGCAGAATCTCGATTCACCAGTAGGTGTCAGCCTCTACCAAGACGCGTCCACCGCACCTTCTGTTTGAATTATGTCAGGGAACTGAGCACCTTCTAGGCCTGTTCTGTGCTTTTCAGTGGATGTTAAACGTGGAGTGCTGTGGGGGTGGAATTCTAGCTGGAAGTAAGGGGCAGGGCACTCAAGGTTCAAAGACCAGTGAGGCCAATGTTTGGCCTGAGTTTGCTCACAGGTGAGCCAGGGAGTCCTGGGCTCAGACCCTCCCATCCTAGGGAGATGCAGGCTGTGTTCAAAGCTGTCCATTGTGGGAAGGGACTCCCGAGGGACCGGCTGTGTCCAGATGGGTCAGGAAAGGTAACATTTGAGGTCAGTCCTGAAGGATGAGAAAGACACTTCTAAGCTCAGGAGGAGGGAAGGACGTTCCAGGAGCATCCCGGGTACAGATGAGCAGTTGGATGGATGGGCAAGGTGGGAGGATGAGAGGATAGACAAGAATGGGGGCAGATATATCTATAGTATTGAGAACCAAATGAACCATAGAAGGGATTTGATTTTTGTTTTGTTTTGTTTTGAGACAGAGCCTCATTCTGTGGCCCAAGCTGGAGTGCAGTGGCACGATCTCGGCTCACTGCAACCTCTGTCTCCTGGGTTCAAGTGATTCTCCTGCTTCAACCTCCCGACTAGATGGGATTACAGGCACGCACCACCACTCCTGGCTATTTTTGTATTTTTAGTAGAGACGGTTTCACCATGTTGGCCAGGCTGGTCTTGAACTCCTGACCTCAGGTGATCCGCCCGCCTTAGCCTCTCAAAGTGTTGGGATTACAGGCATGAACCATTGCACCCGGCCAGAAGAGTCTTTTTTGTTTTGTTTTGGAGACAGTCTCACTCTGTTACCCAGGCTGGTCTCGAATCCTGGCCTCAAGCAATCCTCCCACCTCAGCCTCCCAAAGTGCTGAGATTACAGGCATGAGCCACTGTACCTGGCCTGTTGTTTTTTTCTTTTTTTTCTATTTGGGATGGGCTGGCCGGTGGGGAGTCACAATTAGATGTGTATACGATGAATTGGACAGGAAGAGACTGGAGGCAGAGGCTGTTGTCGAAAGTCTTATCCAGGGAAGGAACAATCAGTAAGATGTAGATTGGAAGCTACGTGCAAGGAAGAATCACAGGGATGTGGGACCTGATTAGATGGAGTGGGAGCGGGGATTGTTGCTGGAGGAATTAAGGCTGCCTTTGAAGTTTCCAGCTTAACCAGCTCAGTGGAGGTAGAACCATTAGTTGAGCCAGAAAACAGGAGGAAGAACAGATTGTGAAAATAGAGAAACAGTTGGACACAGTGGCTCACGCCTGTAATCCCAGCACTCTGGGAGGCTGAGGTGGGAGGATCACCTGAGGTCAGGAGTTTGAGATCAGCCTGACCAACATGGAGAAACTCCGTCTCTACTAAAAACACAAAATTAGCCAGGGCCGGACATGGTGTCGGATGCCTGTAATCACAACTTCTCAGGAGGCTGAGGCAGGTGAATTTCTTGAACCCAGGAGGCAGAGGTTGTGGTTAGCCGAGATTGCACCATTGCACTCCAGCCTGGGCAACAAGTGTGAGACTTTGTCTAAAAAGAAAAAAAATAGAGAAACAAGGAGCAAATAAAAAACAAAGAAAAGGAAAACCAGAAAAGAAAAAAACAAATAAAAATAGAGGGAAGGCTGGGCATGGTGGCTCACACCTGTAATTCCAGCACTTTGGGAGGCTGAGGCAGGTGGATTGCTTGAGTCCAGGAGCTTGAGACCAGCCTGTGCAACACAGCAAGACCCCAGTCTCGCTCTGCCACCCAGGCTGGAGTGCAGTGGCATGATCTTGGCCCTCTGCAACCTCTGCCTCCCGTGCTTAAGTATTCTCCTGCCTCAGCCTCCTGAGTGGCTGGAATTACAGGCGTGCGCCACCACACCCAGCTAATTTTTGTATTTTTAGTAGAGACGGGATTTTGCCATGTTGCCCAGCTGGTCTGATCTCCTGGCCTCAAGTGATCCACCTGCCTCAGCCTCCCAGACTGCTGGGATTACAGGCGTGAGCCACCAAGCCCGGCTTACATTATCTCTTATATCTTGATGTTCTCACATACCCCTAGGAGGCAGGCAGATAAATAGTCCCAATTTCATCGATAAGAACTCAGCTTTGATGGGAAGGGGCCATAATAAGGCAAGCCCAGCAGGCCCTGGGGCCATGATGGGAGATGCCTTCTCCTCGGGGCCTCTTCCTGTGGATCCCTTCATGTGGGTGCAGAGGTTGGCCTCACAGCTGTTCTGGATCCCATCACCTGTTCATTATTTATTATTATTATTATTATTATTGAGACGGAGTCTCCTGTCATCCAGGCTGGAGCACAGTGGTGCGATCTTGGCTCACTAAAACCTCTGCTTCCTGGGTTCAAGCGATTTTCCTGTCTTAGACTCCCAAATAGCTGGGATTACAGGTGCACACCACCCCACCCGGCTAATTTTTGTATTTTTAGTAGAGATGGGGGTTTCCTCATTTTGGCCAGGCTGGTCTTGAATTCCTGGCCTCAAGCAATCTGCCTGCCTCAGCCTCCCAAAGTGCTGGGATTACAGGTGTTAAGTGCTGGGATTACAGGCGTGAGCCCCCAGTGCATCAAGCCCCAACTTCAGGGTTGCCCCGTGGCAGCCTGGGAAGCCCTTCTGGGTGTGGGCTGGATGGTCCTTACTGAAGTCTGCCCTGACCCCTAGTCCCTGCCAGGTGTGTGACCTGGGGCACCTCCCTCTCTGGATCTGTTTCATCTCCGTATAAAGTGGGGTTGATCTAGGTGGACTCTGAGGTCCCTGCTGCATCCAAAACCTTACTGCCATCTGATTTTGGTGGGACAGACTGTGTTGAAACTATAGGCTTGGATGGCCAGGCTTTTCCCGGAGAACTTGCCCCAAAGGAGCATTTGACAGGAGTCCTTTTGAGGTCACCAGCTGTGTCTACTGCAGAGGGGAACGTCTGCCGTGCATTTCGGCATCGAATAAGGAAAGGGACATCGGGATTCTGGCTTGAGGAAAAGGAGCTCCCAGCTCAGGGCAGACATCATTTTGGAGCCACAGAGCCAATTTCCCTCACTCCAGGAAGGGCTGGCTGTGGCTCACGTGGGAGGGGGACGCTCAGAGCCTTCCTGGGGATACCTGTTCCACTTCCTCCCAATTGCCCATCTGTTTGGAGACCCCAGACTCATTCGGGAGGCCCCTCCAGATTAGCCGCAGGAGGCAAACTGGCTGTGAATTCCCCCTTTGTCCAGGGAAGCCAAATGGGGAGGGGCTGAGCGGACCCCCTGCCCCCACTGGAATGTCGGCCTCCTGCGCCCCCCATTCTCCCTCCTTTTCCACCACCTCCCCTGCTCACTTCCTGAGTCCCACTGATCCCACCACCAAAACACACGCATGCATGCACACTCACGCATGCACACACACGCGGGCGCACACACACACACACACACACACACACACACGCTTCCTGGCGGGCCGGCGGCCTCTGGCTCGGGGCTCGGCGATCCCCGCCACCGGGAACTCTGGGGAGAAGCCACCTTTTGTTATTCAAATCACACCCTCGCTGTGCGCGCCCGGGGGCCGCGGGATCGGGCCCGGGAACCCGCCTCCCGGTCTCCCCCCGCGCCCCCGCCAGCTGATTCCGGGATTTCCCGGTCCCCGGGGGCTCGGGCGCGCCGGTCTCTGCCGGCGGGGCCGCGCCTCCCCCGCCCCCGGCGCGCGCTGCGGCTCCGCGCCCGCCCCCCTCCCCCTCCCCCTCCCCCTCACCGCCTCCCCTCCCCCTCCCCTTCCTTTCTCCGGTCCAGCCTCGGTGCCGCCGCCGCCGCCGCCGCCTGCCCCGGTCCGCGGGGGCCCTGCCGGCCGCCCTCCCCGCAGCATGGCACCCTCGGGGCGCGATTAGCCGGGAGCAGCTTTGGGGGAAGCGGGATCTCCAGGGGTGGGGGGGTGCCCCGCAGCCTCGGTCATGGATGTGAGCAAGATGGTAAGTGTGAGCAGGGGCTTTGCCCCGAGCCCCCTCCCCACCCCCCAGCCCTGGCGCCCTCCCTTCTCCCCCTCCTAGCCGGCGCGATCCATTGAAAGTTTCTGGATTGTTGATCCTGCCTGTTGGCCCCAACTCCAGGCGTGCCGGAGGAGGGAGCCGGGCCAGGATTCTGGAGGCGGCTGGCCGGCCGGGATGGGCTCTCGCTTTCCCGCCGTGCCGCCGCCGGGCTGCCCGGGAGATCGCGCTGGACTCCAGGGTCGGGGCTGCGGGGCTCGCCGCCCACCTCGGGAGACCTGCCTGGCAGAGGGAGGGCAGCGCCGCCGGAAGGGGCTTGTACCGTGCCCTCCGGAGCCCCCTGCCCGCACACCTACAGGAGATCGATGGCAAGATGTGTGGGGCTGAGCCCGTGGGCAGGGAGGCACAGGTGGCGCTGGGAGGACAGGGAGAAGCCAGGGTTTCAACCATCCTAGGAAGTGAGGGGGCAGGAATGAAGCCCTTGGCAGAGACGGGGGAGGTTCTAGGTTGGCTACTTGGGAACCCCAGCTTCTGTGGGCCTGGGGTGCAGCCAACACCTTCACCTCCTAAGCATGACTCCCCCTTTCCTTTAGAAATGGGCTTCTCTGGAGGGGTCTGTGCCCTCCCCCAGAGCAGCCCTCCACCCCCACCTCCACCGCGAATACAGTAGGAGCTTGAAGAAATCATTGCTTATTGATTGAGACCAAGGAGCAGCTCTCAGCGGATACCAGGATGTGATATGGGGGATTCTGATGGGAGGGGGGTTCGCAGGGAGCACCTGGAGGCCCGGAAACTGCAGGTTTTCCTAGGGGTCTTGATTGGCTCTCACTCTGAATGGAGATTTAAGGGTGCCCTTGCCATCTCCACCACCCCAACCCCCAGTTTCGACCAGGGTACTGTCTCTACCGTCCAGCCTTGCAACCTCAAGGGCCTATGGGTCAGGCTGGTCTTGTGGGAGGGAGGCAATCAGGGCTTTCGAGGAAAGGAGCTGTGTGTGTGTGTGTGTGTGTATTTGGGCCGTGGGGTGGGGAGGGTAGAGGGTCTGAGTCTGCCCTTACCATAGAGATGAGGAGATGCTAGAATTTGAGTTTATCTTGTTAAGAATTACTTTTCCCCAGAGGGTGCCCTTTCGAGGCAACCAAGGGAGGTTGGTTTTCTGCCTGGCCGTGGCCTTTGGCACTCTGTCTTGGCTAGGAGACAATGGGATGGGGGCTGATGACAGGTGAGAGTCCTCTTCTATGGCCTGCATCAGTCTCAGACTGACTGAGCATGGCCCCTGGGGTTGGGGGCTGGGTGAGGGGCTCCATGGGTTCCTGTCTTTATTTGGAGAGAACTACCTGTCCATGACTGGGCAGTGAGTGCCCAGAGGTTGGACCAGCATTCCCTGTCTGTCTGCCATGAAAGCTCGCTTTCTTTGGGCATGTATTAGAACTCCCTCTCAAAAAAAAAAAAAAAAAAAAAAAAAAAAATCCTCTGTGCAGCTATGGGGGTGGAGATGTAGAAAACTAAGCAGTAGTTCTTTCCTAGAGGTATCTGAGCAAGACCAGAAGAGTCACCTGTCTGGGCTATGATTAGGGGGGTTGGGATCTGAAGCTTTGAAGCTCTACTCTAGTCCAGTGGCCACTAAACCAAATCATCACTGAGCATCCTCCCAGCCCTGCACCCAGGTTCCCTGCAAAGCTTGGCCTGCGAGGACCAGCTTATAGGACTCAGGGACCTCTGTCTATCCATCCCTCATTAATCAACAGCGTTTATTTAATTCCCATAATTTCTACAGCAAGTGCTGGGTAAAGAACACAAAGAAACATCGCTGAAGGCCTCCCTCCCTGCTTCTCAAGGCCCTTAGCATGAAAGTGAAAGATCCAGAGAGATACAGGCCAACTCAACAGTTAGCTATCAATACAGGCCTAGATCAGAAGGCCAAAGCTTTGAGGACCATGAGGGTCTGAGAAAGGACTGGAATGCAGAGTTCAGATGGAAGACCAAGACCTCAGTTGGCCCTTGGAGGTTGGGTGGGGTAGGCATTGCCTGTTGGGAGAATCGCAGGAAGGGGATGGGCAGAGCCCATTGGGTGAGGCTGAAGACATTTGGCTGGTACAGAGGTTTGAAATCAGGAAACATCGAGATGGTTGTTTGGGGCCAGACCAGCAAGGCCTTGAATGCCAACCAAGGCATTCTGACCCTGGCCCGTAAGCACTGGGAAATCTCTGGAGAATTTTGATGCTCTGGGGAGGCGCATCTATTGCCTCCTTCCTCTTTTAGCTTGGGGTCCAAACGAAAGTGATATTAGATTCTCATTAATCATTGAGCAGCCAGGCACCCTGTCCAGAAACAATTGTCTGCAGCTCTTTGTAAAGAGCACAGACCTGTGACTGTGTAGCAAGAAGAACCTTACCCACCCTGGGGAACTGGCGTCTGCTTTTCATTCCTGCAAGAGGCCAAAAGTACTTTCTGTTCTGGCCATTCAATTCCCGTCTCTGGTTTGAAGTCCTCGCTCTGGGGGCCTTTGGCTGCAGGCTTGACCTCAAATGCAGCCTTTCAGGAACATCCTTGACAGAGTCCAATATCAGCCTTGGAGATTTCTCTTGCTTACGCAGAGTGAGAAAAAGCAGATTGTAGTTTACCTGACTCTGGGTGATTTTTTTTTTTTTTTTTTTTTGAGACAGAGTCTCCCTCTGTCGCTCAGGCTGGAGTGCAGTGGCGTGATCTCGGCTCACTGCAACCTCTGCCTCGCGGGTTCAGGCGATTCTTATGCTTCAGCCTCCCTAGTAGCTGGGACTACAGGCGCACACCACCATGCCCAGCTAATTTTTGCATTTTTTAGTAGAGACAGAGTTTCACTATGTTGGCCAGCCCGGTTGGTCTCAAACTCCTGGGCTCAAACCATTACCCACCTCAGCCTCCCAAAGTGCTAGAATTACAGGCGTGAGCCACCACACCTGGCCCTCTGCATGTTTTTTTTTTTTTTTTTTTTTTAAAACAGGGTCTTGCTCTGTTGCTCAGGCTGGAGTGCAGTGGCACAATCTCAGTTCATTTGCAACCTCTGCCTTCCAGGTTCAAGCGAGCCTCCCAATCTCAGCCTCCTGGGTAGCTGGGATTACAGGCACGCACCACTACACCCAGCTAATTTTTGTATTTTTTGCAGAGACAGAGTTTTGCCACGTTGCCCAGGCTGGTGTCGAACTCTTGGGCTCAAGCAATCTACCCACCTAAGCCTCCCGAAGTGCTGGGATTATAGGTGTGAGCCACCGTACGCTGCGTCCCTGCATGATTTTGAGCAAATTTCTTCTGTAACCTCTTACCTTCATCTGTATCATGAACATAATAACAGAGAAGGTTGGAAATAATCCTTTTAAGGCATAGAAGCTGGAGTAGTAAGTCTTCCATACACCTGGTGGCTGTTCTTTTTCTTTTTTTTCCGAGATGGAGTCTCGCTCTGTCACCCAGGCTGGAGTGCAGTGGCGCGATCTCGGCTCACTGCAACTTCCGCCTCCCGGGTTAAGCGATTCTCTTGCCTCAGCCTCCCGAGTAACCGGGATTACAGGCGCACACCACCATGCCCAGCTAATTTGACTGTTCTGATCAGGATGATCTCTGGTCTCATCTGGGCCTAAGGTGACTCTTGATTTCCCGCTCATGCTTTAATTTTTTGATTGGCCTGCAGAGCTGAGCCCAGGCCATATTTCAGCTGACGGCTCTTGGGAGCAATTCTCCCAGGCCTGGTGATTTTTGTGAATGAGGGTACACACCACCGGAGACACTGGATTTACCAGCTGCTGCGACCCATGAATTTTTGATGACATCAGATATCTGCCCAAGGGAGAGCTGGTTTAACCCTGCACTCAGGGAGAAAGTGCGGATGCCTTTTAGGGGTTGATGATGGAGGCTGTGCCTTTCACTAAACACAGAGAATGCACAGTACTGTAATTTGGAAAATGGAGTCAACACTATCAATTATAACCAAAGAACATACCATTTACATAATAATTTATATTTCTGTGGTGCTTTACAGTATACAAGGCATTTTTTTTCTTTCTTTTTTTTTTTTTTTTTTTTTTTTTAGAGACAAGGTCTCACTCTGTCACCTAGCTTGGAATGCAGTGGCACAATTGTAGCTGACTGTAGCCTTGAACTCCTGGGCTCAAGCTATTGTCCCCACCTCGGCCTCCTGAGTAGCTAAGACCACAGACATGAGCCACCAAGCGAGGCTAATTTTTATTTTATTTATTTATTTGTTTTTGTAGAGACGGGGTCTTCTATGTTGCCCAGGCTGGTCTTGAACTCCTGGCCTCAAACGATCCTCAGCATCCCAAAGTGCTGAGATTACGGGCATGAGCCACCACACCTGGCCTATATAAAAGCATTTTCACACTTGTTCTCACTACAACCCCATGAGGAAGGCAGGGCAGAAATGATTAGCTACGTTTTACAGATAAGAAAATTAGTTCAGAAAAGTGACATCTGATATTCCATACCAGGGGTAGAACCAGGTCTTGTGTCCAGTTCTCTGACAGTCAAAGTATGCATTATAGCGATATAATAAATAAAAGGTGAGGAAAAAGATTTAGTGTCTAGATTCTAGAGTGGACACAACTTAATTTCAAAAGATGAGCTGGGGGTTGTGGCCTTTGGCCTCTGGGTCCCCTAGGGGAAAAGACTTAGGAAAGAAGGATGAGTGTCTATATGTGGACTCAGAGCCTTGTAAATCCCCTCTATCTGTTTTTGTTGTTGTTGTTGTTTTTCGAGACAAAGTCTCACTCTGTTGTCAAGGCTGGAGTGCAGTGGTGCGATCATAGCTCACTGCAGCCTCGAACTCCTAGGCTCAAGCAATCCTCCCATCTCGGCCTCCCAAGTAGCTGGGACAACAAGCGGGCACTACCACAATGCTTGACTGCCTTTTTTGATTTTTGGTAGGGACGAGGTTTTGATATGTTGCCCAGTATGGTCTAGAACTCCCGGGCTCAAGCGATTCTCCCACCTCGGCCTCCCAAAGTGCTGGGATTACAGGCATGAGCCACTGTGCCCTGCTCCCTATAGCCCTATAGCTGTTTTTAAAATTCAGGAGTTTCTTCCTGAATCTCACTGCTTCCTCAAATGTGAGACACTTGACTTACCCAGCAGGCAGATGAGAGAGGTGGAAAGAAGGTATTTCAGATGTTCTGAGTAAATGATATTGACTGTAGAGCAGAAAAGACTTCTGATCAACCTGTTGTTGCTGCTGGTGTCAGCAGAAGGGATGTGGTATAAGTTAAGTGCCCAGCTGGAGAGATCGCTGTGCAAAATGATGCCAAAGACTGATGGGTGACCTGCCCAGCAAATAGAGCAGCATTTTCAGCCCTGGCCACAAGATCCATTTAGTGGGTTGCTGCCAGCATATGAAAGAGTGAAATAGGCCAGGCACGCAGTGGCTCACACTCATAATCCCAGCACTTTGGGAGGCCAAGGCAGGTGGAACACCTGAGGTTAGGAGTCAGAGACCAGCCTGGCCAACATGGTGAAACCCAGCTCTACTAAAAATACAAAAATTGGCCGGCTAAGGCAGCACACACCTGTAATCCCAGCTACTCAGGAGGCTGAGGCAGGAGAATTGCTTGAACCCAGGAGGCAGAGGCAGGAGAATTGCTTGAACCCAGGAGGCAGAGGTTGCCGTGAGCTGAGATCGCGCCACTGCACTCCAGCCTGGACAACAGAGCAAGAGTCCATCTCAAAAAAATAAAAACAAGAGTGAAATAGATGAGAAAACATCCAGGTATATTCCACGTGAGAGGGTAAGCATTAGATCATGAAATGGATTTTGATTGTATCTATGTGTGTACCCAAGTAAGTACTGGGTGGCCCCGTAAAATGTACTTTTTTCCTTCAACTTTTAAGTTCAAGGGTACATGTGCAGGTTTGTGACATATAAACATGTGCCATGCTGGTTTGCTGCACAGATCAACCCATCACCTAGGTGTTAAGCCCAGCATCCATTAGATATTCCTCCTGATACTCTCCTTCCCCACCCTCTGACAGACCCTCGTGTGTGTTGTTCCCTGCCATGTGTCCATGTGTTCTCATCACTCAGGTCCTACTCATAAGGGAGAACATGTGATGTTGGTTTTCTATTCCTGTGTCATTTTGCTGAGGATAACAGCTTCCAGCGTCATCCATGTCCCTGCAGAGGACGTAATCTCATTCCTTTTTATGGCTGCATAATATTCCATGGTGTATGTGTACCACAGTAAAATGTGTTTTTTACTATAGTCCGTTGCGTAGTCCATTTGTGCTGCTTTAACAATACCTGAGACCTGGTAATTTATAAAGAACGGAAATTGGCCAGGCACAGTGACTCACACCTGTAATCCCAGCACTTTGGGAGGTTGAGGCAGGAGGATCACTTGAGCCCAAGAGTTTGAGACCAGTCTGGGCAATATAGTGAGACCCTGTCTCTACAAAAAAATGAAAAAATTAGCCAGGCATGGTGATGCGTGCCTGTAATTCCAGCTACTTGGGAGTCTGAGCCCAAAAGGTCAGGGTTGCAATGAGCTATAACACCACTGCACTCCAGCCTGGTTGGCAGAGTGAGACCTTGTCTCTTAAAAAAAATTGCTTAGGAGAAAAGAATGTTTGATTTACCATTTGTGGATTAGTATCTTTCATCGTCACTGATCATTAAGATTTTATCTCACCAAGATGAGGTTCCATTCAAGTCACATGCATACTGAATACCCCCTTTTTATGCAGGCCCCTGGGTGAGGATGTTAAGATACTAAGGGATCCAGGGCTGAGGATGGCTGAGTCCTTGTCTGTCAAAAAGGCTTACAGAGTTGAGAGAGAGAGATTTCCTCGAAATGCACCAAGTGCGACCACGCATCAATAGACATTTGCAATTGACAGAACAGTCTCACCTGGATTATTTTCTTCCTCACGTCGGCCTTGTGAAGCAGGATTTATTGTCCTAGGAGCACCTGTCTTCAGAGGCCCCTCTGGTCAGAGTTGCACTTCTGGTCAGGGGCTAAGTCCAGATGCAAACATGGGTTTTAAGAGAGCCCCTCCCAGGGAGCCGTTTTGCCCGGATCACACTCTCTCTCCCTCCCACTTCCCCGCTTCCTGCTGTCTTTCCCCTACTCCAATCTCCCCCGAAACACGCACGCAGCTAGGTGAGTTTCTTGAAGCTCAAGTCCAAGCGCTGTTTCCCTTCCACCTTTGTCTCCCTTCTTGCCCAGAGAGGTCCCAGTTCAAAACCAGGACAGGCACGTGGTCTCACAGCTGCCCCTGAGCCAAAGATTTCCATAATCGGAGAAGATTCCACCTGCTCCAGAGCCCCAAAGAAATTAATCCATGGGTCGTTTAAGAAAACAAATAAATTCCCCATGTCTCCTTTAGATTCCTTGAAGTCCTAATGCATCTTTAATTTGGAGGAGGTTCCTATGGGCAGGTAGAGAGGGGTCAGAGTGGGAGGTATATTTGTAAATGGGAATGGTTGAGTGAGTGGGATCCCAGCCAGACTCCACGGCCCTGTCCCCTGTGCACAGAGGATTAAGGGAGACTCGTCTGGGTCCTGAGGCTGCTCCAGATGCTGAGCCTGGGCTCTGGAGTAACAGAGGCTAAGGTCCCGTTGCCACCACTTGCCGACTCTCAGATCATAGACAAGTTAGTTAATCTCGTCCGTCATATTGTTTCCTCATCTCTAAGATTGGTGTCTGCAGACTTGCAGTGCTGTTGAGGTGCTCATATAAAGTACTTGACACAAGCCAGGCATGGTGGCTCATGCCTGTAATCCCAGTGCTTTGGGCGGCTGAGGTGGGAGGATTACTTGAGCCCAGGAGTTCGAGACCAGCCTGGGCAAAATAGCAAGACCCCATCTCTACTAAAAAAAATAATTAAAAAACAAATTATCTGGGTTTGGTGGCATGAGCCTGTGGTCTCAGCTACTGGGGATCCTCCCAGCCAAGGCAGGTGAATCACTTGAGCCCAAGAGTTCAAGGCTGCAGTGAGCTGTGATTACACCACTGTACTCCAGCCTGGGTGACAGAGCAGGACCCTGTCTAAAAAAAAGATAAAATAAAAAATACAGAACTTGGCACATAGGAGGGGCTTAGTAAACCATGGCTACCATTAGTAATATTTTTGCTTTTTCATTTAGGCTATAAATAAAATCTGAAAACTTCAGGGGAAAGGGGAGAGCATTGCTTCTTGCAGAATGATCACTGCTGGGTGAGCTCAGTCTGCTGGGGCAATCAGACCTGTTAGTAGTTGCAATACATGTTGTGCACGGCACAAACGATGGGGCCTGTGTCAGCCTGGAGAAGGTGGGGTTAACCAACTAGCAACTTAAGGAAGGGTATCATTAAGAAAACTGGGGGCAGAGGGGAAGATGATCCCCTGGAACGAGGAAAGTAAGGGAATTTCAGGCACACTAAAAGGGTAAGGTCATGAAACCACAGGGTTTGTTCAGAAACTACCTCTGGTTGATGCTTGAAAAGTAGGCACACTCCATATCTCTGTGGGCTAACAAAGTTCCCACGATACAGAACCCAAATCTTTTTTTTTTTTTTTTTTTTTGAGGTGGATCTTGGTCTATCACCCATGCTGGAGTGCAGTGGTGTAGTCATGGCTTACTGCAGCCTCAAACCTCTCAGTCTCAAGTGATTCTCCCGCCTCAGCCTCCCGAGTAGCTGGGACTACAGGTGCACACCACCACACCTGGCTGATTTTTGTCTGTTTTATAGAGACGGGGTTTCACCTTGTTGCCTAGGCTTGTCTTGAATTCCTGATCTCAAGAAGCGATCTGCCCGCCCTGGTTTCCCAAAGTGCTGAGATTATAGGCATGAGCCACTGTGCTGGCTTTGTTTTCCTTTTTAGAGAGAAGGTCTCGCTCTGTCCCTGAGGCTGAAATGCAGTGGTGCCATTCCAGTTTCAGTTCACTGCAGCCTCAACCTCCCGGGCTCAGGTGATCCTCCCACCTCAGCCTCCCAAGTAGCTGGGACTACAGGTCCATGCCACCATGCCCAGCAATTTTTAACTTTTTGGCAGAGACAGGATTTTGCTATGTTTCCCAGGCTGGTTTTGAACTGCTGGCCTCAAGCAATACTCCTGCCTCGGCCTCCCAACGTGGCCTCCCAAAGCCGAATCTTTTTATCTTTTTATCTTTTATCCTGGAAGAGCTGTGCTTTAAGAAGGGGAGCAGGCCAGGTGCGGTGACTCACACCTGTAATCCCAGCACTTCGGGAGGCCGAGGTGGGAGGATCACCTGAGGTCGGGAGTTTGAGACCATCCTGACCAACATGGAAAAAACCTGTCTCTACTAAAAATACAAAATTAGTCAGGCGTGGTGGCTCATGCCTGTAATCCCAGCTACTCAGGAGGCTGAGGCACGAGAATCGCCTGAACCTGGGAGGCAGAGGTTGCAGTGAGCCGAAATCACGCCACTGCACCCCAGTCTGGGTGACAGAGCAAGATTCCATCTCAAAAAAAAAAAAAAAAAAGGAAGGGGAGCTGCAATTGAAGGAAACACAGGACGCACAATAGGTGCTGAATGCATGAATGATTAAAAGACAAAAGGAGAAGACGTTCTAGTTGAGAGAGAGGTGCTGCACACAGGCTGAACATACAACACTGGGGAATGAATGTTGAGTAGGTTTGTCAGGAGCAGGGCCAGAGGAATAGAGAGGAGGAGTGGGCACAGGTGTGAGGGCCTGTGTTAAAAAATAACCAGCAAGTCTCTAGTAGAGCCAGTAAGCGGGACTGCCTCCACTTGACAATCAGACATGGATACGCTATTCTGGCCAACGGGTTTACGCTGCCTACTGGTCCTCGGGCCTGGAGATGGCTGTCACTGGTACCAGGATAAGTGTGGGAGTTGCAAACCGTGGGTTGGGCAAAGTTTTTTTGAAATGAACATTTCATTAACTTTCTATGTTAACCTCTCTTTGGAGGACTCAGTTCAGCCTCGTATTCTGGGACCTAAAATAACTTTCTCTCGCTGGATTTTTCTCAGGCTAGAAAGAAGTCTTAACAAAATCACTGCCTCCCTATTCCACCTAGCTCAAGATCATGTCACCAGCCCTGGTGCTGGGTAGGGATGTTTCCAATGGTTACAACCAGGGTCCTGGCTATTGTCTTTTTTGCCCTATATATGTGAAGATTGTCCCCTGAGTCAGCAGACACCGAGGACCCACCCAGACCTCATGCCAGGTGTAGATAATATAAGAGAGAAAGTGATCCTTTGATGGCTTCTGCCTTGAAAGAGGTACAGGCCAGGTGCAGTGGCTCACACCTGTAATCCCAGCGCTTTGGAAGGTCAAGGCAGGTGGATCACTTGAGGTCAGGAATTTGAAACCAGCTCGGCCAATATGGTGAAACCCCGTCTCTACTAAAAATACAAAAATTAGCTGGGTGAGGCGGCACGTGCCTGCAATCCCAGCTACTTGGAAGGCTGAGGCATGAGAATCTCTTGAACCCGGGAGGTAGAGGTTGGAGTGAACCGAGATCGCGCCACTACAGTCTGGCCTGGGCGACAGAGCGAGACTCTGTTTCAAAAAAAAAAAAAGTACAGGAGATAAAATTACAATATTAGATTAATGTTAATAATCACAATAGTGTGATTAGTACAATATTAGAGATTTAAGGAAAGTTCTATAGACATTCAGAGGCAAGATGACTAATTCTGCCAAATGGTACAGGAAGTGGGGTGGGGAAGGTGACATTTCATTTATTCATTTATTCAGAAAAGATTTATAGAGTGTCTTCCATATGCCAGGTGCTGTTCCAAGCACTTGGGATACTTCATTGAACCAAACAAAGATTCCTGCCTCGTGGAGCTGAGCTCCTGCAGGGATTGAGGGGGTGAGTGATAGATAATAGAAATAAATGTAAATGAGAAAATTTTGTAAGCTGTTGGAAGGTGGTAAATGATCCAGGAAATGGGATTAGATGCAGAAATGGCTGCACCATTCTAAATATGCTTGGATAAGAATTGTAACAGAGGGGTGAGCCCATTCATTCCCAGCAGGGGATTTTCCTTGGCTGCCAGGGAACTCTGGAACCCCTGTTCATGGTGTGTAGTTGGCTTACAGTCTGGCTGAAATCCTGGACTCCAGATTTAGCTCATGGCTCATTGCTGAGAGTTGCCTGAGTCTAAACCTCAGGGCCCTTTCCCTGTGCCCAGCTCCCCTTGACCATCCTCTGAGGTCTACTCAACTGTGGATCCAGCTGTCAGCCAGATGGTCTACAGAGCACTGAACGCTCATCCATTTCTGCCAGATTTTCTAGAAGTTAGAGGGAAGATGCTGCCTCTTATATCCAACAAATCTCCAGTAAGGGAGCCAAGGTCACATGGGCAGTTCTCTGGCCATGGCCCTGGCTGTGGACTTGATGTTACACACAATAAACAAGGCCCTCTCAGCCCTACCCAAGTAACATCAACTGGAATGAGGCTGGGAGTGACAGAGCACCATGCCTCATGCAATTCTCAGAAAAGCGTGATTCCTATTTTCATGTTCAAGCTGGAGAAAACTGAGGCTCAGAGAAGTCAAATCTCAAAGGGCCCCTCACTTTGATCTAGGAACAGTATTTCAGAGTGGTGGAGGCCTTGGGTCCCGGGGTTCAAAATCTGTCTCTATCACTTACCTGGGCAGGTTACTGGCTTCTTTATTCTATAGAGATTTAAGGAAACTCCCATAGAAACTCAAGTAGGAATGATTGATTCTGCCCAGTGGTAGAGGAAGTGGGGTGGAGAAAGTGACCATTCATTTATTTGAAAAAGGTTTATAGAGTGCCCTTGATATGCCAGGTGCTGTTCTAAGCACTTGCTTCATTGAAGTACACACTTTGGCTTCTCTGTCCCCGAGAAGAGATAGCCTTGAGTGCGTTGGGCCCTGATACTGTAGTTTGCGGGGCGGGGCCTCCTGCACATTGAGTAGATTTTAATACCACATAGCTGAGGCCATCAGCACCAGCAGTAAGGAAACAGATAATCCACAAAAGTGTTAAACTTCTGCCACTTTTCAGAAAATATGAAAAGGTACAAAGAAAATAAAGATCAAATATTTTTCCACCATCTAAAACTACTGCTAACAATTTAGTGTAGGTTCTTACAGACTTTTCTGTGTGTGTGTTTGTGTTTGTGTGCGTACACTAGGTTGAACCATATGAAATTGCCTTTTGTATAAGTCAAAAACAGCCAAATCTTCATTTGATTCCATCAAACACAAGCAGGTACACATAGACAAATACACGCATATTTAAAGAAAATGGGGCCGTACCCTAATATGGTTTTGTAGACTTTAATTTTTGTTTTCACCATGCTGGAGATCTAGAAATAATATATCAGAGTGGTCCAGGCCATCCATGGGTTCTGGGTTCATGGGTTCAAAACCAGTTTCCACTGTGTACTTACCTGGGTGGGTTACTGAGGTCTCCTTTTGCCAGGCTTTCCCTCTTGTACAGTGAGCATAGTCATAATACCTTCCATACGGGGTTGTGGTGAGGGCAGATGAATTACTGCATATAAAGTGCTTAGATCAATGCCTTGGCGTGTATCATTCAGTCAATGTTAGTATTGCTATAATTCCAGATGAGCAGGGGGTGA
Source organism: Chlorocebus sabaeus (assembly GCF_047675955.1). NCBI lineage: Eukaryota > Metazoa > Chordata > Mammalia > Primates > Cercopithecidae > Chlorocebus > Chlorocebus sabaeus. The sequence goes on along the minus strand of NC_132931.1, from coordinate 9,350,571 downwards.
TGTATCATTTCATTGTGATCTGCCCTCTATTAATAACATTTTCCACTACCGGGGTGAAATCCTTGTACGTTCACCTAAGAGTATGTATCCATTGGCTTACTTATGTTTAAGGACTTAGGCTTTGAGGTTTTCACATTTAAGAATTCTTTTTGCTAATGTGTTTCAAGCTGGGTAGTGAGTACAGGGGAAGTTTCCTTGGGCAGCTACCCTATGACCCTATAAATTAGGCTTCCAGGTCATGGCCCCAGTCTTAGTCCATTCTTGCTGCTATAACAAAATACCATAGACTCGGTCTACAAACAATAGACGTTTATTTGTCACAGTTCTGGGGGCTGTGACGTCCAAGATCACAGAGCCACCAGATTCAGTGACCGGCAAGAGCCTGTTCCATAGATGGCATTTTCTCGCCGCATCCTCACATAGCAAAAAGAGGTGGAAGAGAAGAATGCTGTGCCTTCACATGCAGAAGAGATAGAAGGGGCAAGCAGCTCTCCAAAGCCTCTTTTTTTTTTTTTTGAGACGGAGTTTTGCTCTTGTTGCCCAGGCTTGAGTGCAATGGCGGATCTCAGCTCATTGCAACCTCCACCTCCCGGGTTCAAGTGATTCTCCTGCCTTAGCCTCCCAAGTAGCTGGGATTACAGGCGCCCACCACAACACCCAGCTAGTTATTGTACTTTTAGTAGAGATGGGGTTTCACTATGTCGGCCAGGCTGGTCTCGAATTCCTGACCTCAGGTGATCCACACTCATCGACCTCCCGAAGTGATTATAGGCATAAGCCACTGCGCCCAGCCTAAAACCTCTTTTTTTTTTTAGAGACAGGGATTCACCATGTTGCCCAGGCTGGCCTCAAACTCCTGGGCTCAAACGATCCACCCACCTTTGGCCTCTCAAAGTGCTGGGATTACAGGCAGGAGCCACCACGCCCGGCCTCCAAAGCCTCTTTTATAAGGGCATTTGTCCTCTTCACAAGGGCAGAGCCCTCATGACTTAATCATGTCCTAAAAAGGCCCTACCTCTTCATACCATCACAATGGAGATTAAATTTCAACATGAATTTTGGAGGTGACTCACATATTTAAGCTATAGCACCCCATCTCTGCTTTTCTACTTGCTAGAAACAGTGACTGCTCACCAGTCTCCAACACTGGGCCTTGCTCATTTCTGTGGCTCGATCATGCTGTCATCGCTACCTGAATGACCTGGCAGGCCCCCTTTCCAGACCAGCTTCTCTGCTGGTTAGGTTGGTTCGTCCTCCAGGCAGCCATCACCAACCCTTAAGCCTCAGATAGATGCCCACACCCCAGTCCTCCATACAGTCTATACCTACCAGTCTCTCTCTTCTCACAAGGTGGACACAGTGCCATCATCTTTCTCCCCATCTAGACCTCACTCTTTGAAACCAGGACTAAGTCTTAGTGATCTGTGAGTTGACTTAATGCAACACTTGACTGGGTGCTCAATACACCTACCCAGGAGTTTGAGACCAGCCTGGGCAACATAGCAAGATCCCATCTCTATAAAAACTTAAACAATGGTGGCTCATATTTATAATCCCAGCACTTTGGGAGGCCAAGGTGGCCTGAGGTCAGGAGTTCGAGACCAGCCTGGCCAACATAATTAAATCCCATCCCTACTAATTGTAAAAATACAAAAATTAGCTGGACGTGGTGGCAGGTGCCAGTAATTCCCAGCTACTCAGGAGGCAGGAGGCTGAGGCATTGTAGTGAGATCGCACCACTGCACTCCAGCTTGGGCGTCACAGCAAGATGTCTCAAAAACTAATAATAATAATTAAACAAAAATACACTTACGTACAGACACAGAGGGATGACTGTATAGATGTGATGGGTGAATTCAATGAATGTATAAAATCATGACTATCTGAATGAATGATGGAACTTAAACAAATGGAGATGGTTTGGGCAGGGTGGTTAATCTTGGTTAGAGAGGTGGCATGAAGCGAAGGCATGAGGGTCAAATTAGGCAGGACGTATTCGGGAAAGGGAAGGACAGGAATGAATTCTAAGACTGGAAAGGCAAGTGGGGGCCGGATCTCCAGGCCTTGAGTGCTAGGCCAGGCAGTGGAGCAGTTTCTCCATGAGCCCTGGATGTTTCTGGAAGTTTCTGGCATGATTGATTGGAGCTGTGCTTTAGAAAGAGGGGTTCTGGCGACGTTGTGGCCACCAGGAGACCAGTAGGCTGTCAGGCCTGGAGACTTGGGTGGGGCTTACCCTGCCTGAGGCCTGTTGGATGACTCCCCCCTCCGCCAACACCCCTATACTTCTGAATCTCATAGCTCTTTTTTCTCCCACTCCCCTAAGGAAGGGCTCTTCTTCACCCCCAAGACAGAAGTAGAAGGGAGAGTCTCTGGCAGCTTTGCTTTCTGAGGAAGTCACGTCACAGCCGTGCAGCCAATGATGAAATCCACCTCCGGAATTAGCAACAACCCCTCTTTCCACTTTAGAAAACTGATTAGCAAAATCCTCCCCGGCTTGTTCTCACTCCCTGGGTCCAGAGCAGGGAGTATCCACCAGTGCCTCTGCTCGCCTGATTCCGTGGCCTCCAGCGTGTAACCGCAGCCTCACTGCTCACTCAGTCTCTTTCCTTTGGTTCTGACCTGAGTTCAGTGAGGTCTGTGCTTTGAAGGGGTGTGTGCGTGTGTGTGTGTGTGTGTGTGTGTTTTACAAAGTCTGGCTCTGTCTTCCAGGCTTGAGTGCAGTGGCACGATCAGAGCTCACTGCAGCCTTGACCTTCTGAGCTCGAGTGATCCTCCTGCCCTCAAGTGATCTTCCTGCCTCAGCCTCCTGTATAGCTATGACTACAGGCATGAGCCACCACAGCCTAATTTTTTATAGAGACATTTTATAGAGATAGGGTCTCACTACTGCCCAGGCTGGTCTGAAACTCCTAGGCCGAAGCAGTCCTCCTGCCTCGGCCTCCCAAAGTGCTAGGATTACAAGCGTGAGCCACTGTGCCCAGCCTCAAGCACTTTACAAGCCAGAAAGGCAATGAGGAGGAGGAGAAGAGTTGGTTTGAGGACAAGGGAGAGGCTCTGGGGAGAAGTGGGCTGGAGAAGAGGAGGCGGAGGCTGGCTTAGCTCCTTTCTCCAAGTGCCACTTGCCTGGGCCTTGAGTGCATCTCCGGGCATCCTGTGCATTCCTCAAATCCTGAGCTCTCAGCCCTGACCTCGCTTCCTGTTTCACTGTGAAGAGACATGATCTGTGGAAACTGGCACTGCCCTCACCCACATGTCCGCCTCCATCTGTGTCTGTCCTGTGGGATCTGGCCCAGCCTGCCCTCCTGCTGGGCACCAGGCCCCATCTCCATCCCTGCCACTCTCCTGTCCTCTTCTCATGCACATGCGAACGCGTTATCATGTCTCCCGCCGGAAACAAGGAAGCCTTGAGCCCACCTCCTCCCAGCGGCTGCCCTCTCTCTCTGTCCGTCTTCACAGCAGAAATCTTGCAGAGCACTCCATGCCTCCAGCTCCCAACCTCCCTTTCTCTCCTCCATCTACCATCACAGGGGGAGAGCTTTTTGTTTTTTTGGCTTTTTTTTTTTTTTTTTTGAGATGGAGTCCCACTCTGTTGCCCAGGCTGGAGGGCAGAGGCACGATCTCAGCTCATTGCAACCTCTGCCTCCCAGGTTCCAGCGATTCTCCTGCCTCAGCCTCCCGAGTAGCTGGGATTACAGGCACCCACCACCATGCCTGGCTACATTTTTTATTTTTATTAGAGATGGGGTTTCACCATGTTGGCCAGGCTGGTCTCAAACTCCTGACCTCGGGTGATCTGCCCACCTTAGCTTCTCAAAGTGCTAGGATTATAGGCGTTAGCCACTGCACCCGGCCAATTTCCTTAAAATATATATATGTGTGTGTGTGTGTATATATGTATGTATATATGTGTGTATATACATGTATATATATGATAGATAGATAGATTGTTACTTATTTGACAGTCTTGCTGTCTTGCCCAGGCTGGAGTGCAGTACTGCAATCATAGCTCACTACAGCCTCCAACTCCTGGTCTCAAAGGATCCTCTCGCCTCAACCTCCCAAAGCATTGGGATTACAGGCATGAGCCACCATGCCCGACCAAAATGCATTTCTTCATATGGCTTCCCCCAACCTCACAGGCTGTTTCTTTTCTATCTCCATCACTGATGCCCTCCTATCCTTATTTATTTATTTAGAGACTGGGTTGTAAGACTTGCTAATTTTTGTATTTTTGGTAGAGACGGGGTTTCGCTGTGTTGCCCAGGCTGGTCTCAAACTCCTGGGCTCAAGCAATTCTCCTCCCTTGGACTCCCAAAGTGCTGGGATTACAGGCATGAGCCACTGCACACACCTGGCCTCCTGTCTCTCCTGAACATCGAGGTGTCCTCAGGCTGTCCCCAGACGTCTCATCTGCACTCATTCCTTGGTGCTCTTATGCACTCTTACATCCCATCCAAATTTATAAATGTAGCTCAGACCTGTTCCTTTTTTAAGACAGAGTCTTGCTCTATCACCCAGGCTGGAGTGCAGTGGCATGATCTCAGCTCACTGCAGCCTTCACCTCCCGGTTCAAGCAATTCTTCTGCCTCAGCCTCCTGAGTTAGCTGGGTGGCACACACCACCACATCTGGCTAATTTTTGTATTTTTAGTAAAGACAGGGTTTCATGTTGGCCAAGCTGGTCTCGAACTGGCCTCAAGAGATCCGCCCGCCTCGGCCTCCCAAAGTGCTGGGATTACAGGTGTGAGCCACTGCACCCGGCCTAGCTCAGACCTTTTCTGAACTCCAGATGCGGCACAGCCCACTGCTCACTCACAGCTCCACGGGGATGCCTGGTAGGTGTCTCATATCTAACGTAGCCCCAAACCAACTCTCCCATGGGTCCCCCCAGCTTGTTAACGGCAGCTCAGTCCCTCTAGTTGCTCAGGCAAATCATCATGATGTTATCCTTGACTCCTTCCTTCCTCACACCCCAGATCCAGAACATCAGCAAATCCCATCAGCTCTAGCTTCAAAATAAATTCAGAGACCGACCACGTCTCGACGCCTCCTCTGCCTCCACCGTCATCTCTGGCCTGATTGAAGGCAGCAGCATCTTCACTGTGGTCCCTGCAGCCATGCTGGTCCCTGCAGTCTGTTCTCAGCACAGCAGCCAGAGGGATCCTAGTGAATCAGATCGTTTTACTGCTTTGCTCAAAACCTTCCAGCGAGGCTGGGCACACTGGCTCACACGTGTAATCTCAGCAATTTGGGAGGCCAAGGCAGGAGGATCGCTTGGGGCCAGGAGTTCAAGACCAATCTGGGCAACATGGCAAGACCCCGTCTTTATCAAAACCCCCCAAAAACAAAACACCTTCCAGTGGCCCCGGTCTTATATGGAACAAAGGCTAGTCCTTACCGTGGGCCACGAGACCTCTAGCGATTTGGCCCCTCGTGCCCCTGACTTCTGGCTCTAGCCACACTTCCTCATGCCTGCCAGCTGGGCTTCTGCTCCTGTGCCAAAACTCTTTCCCCAGGTGTGTGCCAGGCTCACTTCCTCATCACGTTATTTATTTTTTAAGACAGGGTCTCACTCTGCTGTCCAGGCTAGAGTGCAGTAGCACTATCATGGCTCACTGAAGCCTCAAACTCCTGGGCTCAAGCAATCCTCCCACCTCAGCCTCCCCAGCAGCTGGGACTATGCCACCAAGCCAGGCTAATTTTTTCATTTTAAATTTTTTTGTAGAGACAGGATCTTCCTATGTCACCCTGGCTGTTCTCAAGCTCCTAGTCTCAAGCAATCCTGCCTCGTCGGCCTCCCAGTGCTGAGATTATAGGTGTGAGCCACCATGTCAGCCTCTCAGCACTTTAAAGTCTGTATCCCTCTGTCACCTCAGTACAGCCTCCCTCAGTGACCTTTGGGAAGTTATAATGCTGCCTAGAACACTGCAGCCCTATCCTTGCCCTTATCTTTCTTCCAGGGCACCTCTCGCCATCTGATTTGTTTACTGCTTGTCTCTCCTGCTAAAATATAAGCCCCGTGACGACAGAGATCATCTTCTCTGTTCTTTGCTGTTTTATTTTAGTTTTGTTTATTTGTTTGTCTGTTTTTGAGACAGAGCCTCGCTCTGCCACCCAGGCTGGAGTGCAGTGGCGCTATCTCAACTCACTGCAACCTCCGCCTCCCAGGTTCATGCAATTCTCATGCCTCAGCTTCCCGAGTAGCTGGGACTACAGACATGCACCACCATGCCTGGCTAATTTTTGTATTTTTGGTAGAGACTGGTTTCACCATGTTGGCCAGGCTGGTCTTGAACTCCTGACCTCAAGTGACCCACCCACCTTGGCCTCCCAAAGTGCTTGGATAACAGGCATGAGCCATTGTGCCTGGCCTTTTTTTTTTTTTTTTAAGACAGAGTCTTGCTCTGTTGCCCAGGCTGGAGTACAGTGGCGCAGTATTGGTTCACTGCAACCTCTGCCTCCTGAGCTCAGGTGATCCTCCCACCTCAGCCTCCCAAGTAGCTGGAACTATAGGCACACACCACCACGTCTGGATACTTTCTTTTGTTTTTGTAGAGACAGTGTTTCGCCATGTTGCCCCAGCTGGTCTTGAACTCCTGGGCTCAAGCAGTCCACCCACCTTGGCCTCCCAAAGTGCTAGGATTACAGACATGAGCCACCGCACACTCACTGTATTTCTAAAGCAGTGCCAGGCATATGATAGGCCTTCCAGAAATATATGTCAAATGAATGCGTGAATATGGAAACAATTCAGAGCAGTTGTTCTCTGAGTTTAGGGAAGACCAGAAAGAGATCTGGGTGGCCCCTAAGAATCTGTTACCCATGATTACAGTGAAACAGAAATAGATGACAGAGAGCAGGGGTGGTGTCTTTTAGAAGAAAATAGGTGACCATCTATACTGGGCCAGTTCTATAGTTAGCAAGATGACATGGGAGGAGAGCTATTTTTCTGAGCTTTATGTAACAGATGTGATTCTGTATAAATCACACTTCTGTAAACTGAATCCTATCTTAAATGTACTAACGGAGATGGCTATTTAAGGGCATCGGATACCAATGTCTTCTGTGAAATGAACAATAATCTCCTAATTTGGCCTCAGCGTCAATTCACATTTTCCAGAAAAAAATTTACTTACATCAAGGTATGCTTGTCTGAGCTGAGAAACTGACTTCATTCTTCACATTTCCACCATCTTTATTGTTTCTTCTCTCTTTGCCCTCATTCTTCCTTTTTGTTACTGTTTTTCTTTTCTTTTCTTTCTTGTTTTTTTTTGCAACAGGGTCTTGCTCTGTTGCCCAGGCTGGTGTGATCTTGGCTCACTGCAACCTCTGCCTTCCGGGTTTAAGCAATCCTCCTGCCTCAGCCTCCCAAGTAGCTGGGATTACAGTGGGCACACGCACCATACCTGGCTGATTTTTGTATTTTTAGTAGAGATGGGGTTTTGCCATGTTGGCCAGGCTGGTCTCGAACTCTTGACCTCAAGTGATCCGCCCACCTGTGCCTCCCAAAGTGCTGGGATTACAAGTGTGAGCCACAGTGCCCAGCCACTGTTTTTCTTTTAGCTGATTTTTTTTTTATTAGACTCTGACATAGAATGTTCTTCTGTAACATCACCAGAATTAACAATGCCATGGACCCTCCCCAGGCCAAATGAGTCCAATCTGGGGGTGAAGCAAAGGAATCTAGGGGTATGTATATAAACTAGGGGTACAGGATTCTCAGATGATATCCTGGCCTAGCCAAGTCTGGGAACCACTGACCAAAGTCTTCCTTTCTAGGCACAGTGATTCCTGCAGAAATAGAACAAAAGGTGGGATGTCAAAGATGTTGGGTGGGAGGCCGAGGTGGGAGGCTCACTTGAGCCCAAGAGGCTGAGACCAGCCTGGGCAACATAGTGAAACCCCATCTCTACAAAAAAAAGACTTGAAAAAAAAAGGATGTTCTCAAGGGAGAGGCATCAGGTTTTCTAGTGCTGGGATGTGGCTGGGGCTTGACTCATTCACTTGACAGAAAGGTCACTTTTAGAAATTGGGCACTTCAAGAGACCCAGAACTGGGTAAGGGATGGTTCCCATGCTGGGGGACCTACTGTAAGTCAGGCGTCACTCACCTTGCGTCTTCAGATCAACGGAGAAAAGTTGCAGTATATTAATAAAAGAGAAAAGACAAAACTAACCTCACTGTTAGAAAGCTGGGGAAATGGCTGGGTGCCGTGGCTCACGCCTGTAATTCCAGCACTTTGGGAGACTGAAGCGGGCAGGTAACCTGGAGTCAGGAGTTCAAGACCAGCCTGGGCAACGTGGTGAAACCCCCATCTCTACTGAAAATACAAAAATTAGCCAGGCGTGGTAGCTCACACCTGTAATCCCAGCACTTTGGGAGGCTGAGACGGGTGAAACACTTGAGGTCAGGAGTTCGAGACCAGCTTGACCAACACGGTAAAACCCTGTTTCTACTAAAAATACAAAATTAGCTGGAGTTGGTGGCACATGCCTGTAATCCCAGCTACTTGGGAGGCTAAGGTGGGAGAATTGCTTGAACCCAAGAGGTGGAGGTAGGTAGCCGTGAGCCGAGATTGCACCACTGCACTCCAGCCTGGGTGACGGTGAAACTGTCTCAAGAAAAAAAAAAGAAAGAAAGAGAGCTGGGGAAATGAGAGGATGGTAGAGGGCATGAAGAGAGGAAGTTGGGCAATGCTGGTGGTTTGTGGGGAGGGCGCAGCCCAGGGTTTCCCACTCTTGCTGACAAGCTGCCTATCGGAAGCTCTGGCCAGGGCCATTACAAAAGGCCACTCCAGTCTGGCTCTGTGAACAGTGAAATATCAGGATATGTCTGGTGGATTCACCCAAGGCTGGGCGTTCTAGGGAGGGTGACTTGCCCAACCAGTGACTGATGAACGGGGAATGAGCCCTCTGGGTGCAATACCTGTGAGCGTGACTCTGCAGTTTGGGGTGCTGGGGAAGCGGAACCAAGGCTTCCTCCATGACGACAGAAGCAGCAGCCTTACAAGGGAGGAACCCCTTTCGAAGCCACAGCTCCCTGTGGGTGAGAGGAGGGCACACGGGCCAGCTTCTCCTTTCCCTAAGACCTGGTGTCCAAGTCTCCTACCCTGTGCTCTACATTCCAGGCCCCTTTGAAAACCTAAGTGGGCACCCCGAGGGTCATCACAGATGTCCTCTTATGGAGGGAGGCAGCTGGCATACAGGGAAGAGGCGACCAAGAAACCAAGACTCACACAAGGAACCAGGCTGAGGCTGGGCGCGGTGGGTCACGCCTGTAATCCCAGCACGTTGCGGGGCTGACGCAGGAGGATGCCTTGAGGCCAGGAGTTTGAGACCAGCCTGGGCAACAAAGGGAGATCCCCACCTCTACAAATAATAAAAAATTAGCGGCTGGGTACAGTGGCTCACGCTTATAATCCCAGCACTTTGGGAAGCCAAGGCAGGAGGATCACCTGAGATCAGGAGTTCGAGACCAGCCTGGTCAACATGGTGAAACCCCATCTCTACTAAAAACTACAAAAAAATTAGCCAGGAGTGGTGGTGGGTGCCTGTAATCCCAGCTGAGAGGGATTGGGAGGCTGAGGCAGGAGAATCACTTGAACTCGGGAGGCGGAAGTTGCAGTGAGCTGAGATCACGCCATCGCACTCCAGCCTAGGTGACAAAGCAAAACTCCATCTCAAAAAAAAAAAAAAAAAAAAATTAGCTGAGCATGGTGGCATGCACCTGTGCTCCCAACTATTTTGGGAGGCTGAGGTGGGAGGATTGCTTGAGCCCAGGAGGTCGACGCTGCAATAAGCCGTGATTGCACCACTGCATTCCAACCTGGGCCACAGGCAAGACCTTGTCAAAAAAAAAAAAAAAAAAAAGTCATCTAAATGCAGTTACTGTTGTTCCCAGCATCAGTTAGATTCATCACTGTGCCTGACATATACCTCCCTGGTAAACATGAGGAGGAGGACACAGGCTCGGGCGCCAGCATGCCTCACCCCAAAGTGATGGGGGCCAGTAATCAGCCTCTGTAATGTGGACATCCACCCTCATAGGCTGCCCTGCCCAGCCCAGGGGCCAGCAAACATTTTCTGCAAAGGGCCAGATGGTAAATGTTTTTGGCTTTGTGGCCTGCTGCTACTCTTCTCCTCCTCCTCCTCCCCCACCCTTAAAAAATTGAAAACCCAGCCGGCTGTGTGGCTCACGCCCATAATCCCAGCACTTTGGCAAGCTTAAGGCGGGAGGATCACTAGAAGCCAGGAGCTCAAGACCAGACTGGGCAACAAAGTGAGACCCCCGTCTCTACAAAAAAAATTTTTTTTTTTTTTTTGAGACAGAGTCTCGCTCTGTCGCCCAGGCTGGAGTGCAGTGGCACTATCTCAGCCACTACAAGCTCCACCTCCCGGGTTCACGCCATTCTCCTGCCTTACCCTCCCGAGTAGCTGGGACTACAGGCACCCACCACCACGCCTGGCTAATTTTTTTGTATTTTTAGTAGAGATGGGGTTTCACCGTGTTAGCCAGGATAGTCTCAATCTCCTGACCTTGTGATCCGCCCACCTCGGCCTCCCAAAGTGCTGGGATTACAGGCGTGAGCCACTGTGCCCAGTCCCCCCGAAAAAATTTAAATTAGCCTGGCGTGGTGGTGCCCACCTGTAGGCCCACCTGCTTGGGAGGTGGGTGGAAGTGGGAGGATTGCATGAACCCAGGAGTTCAAGGTTGTAATAAACTATGATCGCACCACTACACTGTATCCTGGGCAACAGAGCAATACTCTGTCCCTAAACAAGATCATAAAAACCAGTCCTAGCTCTCAGGCCACGCACAAGCAGGCTGAGACCAGGTTTGGCTGGTGGGCGGTGGTTTGTGTCTCACGTGTCCGTGTGAAGAGACCACCAAACAGGCTTTGTGTGAGCGACATGGGTGTTTATTTCACCTGGGTGCAGGCGGGCTGAGTCTGAAAAGAGAGTCAGCAAAGGGTGGTGGGATTATCATTAGTTCTTACAGGTTTGGGGACAGGCGGTGGAGTTAGGAGCAGTGTTTTGTGGGCAGGGGGTGGATCTCACAAAGTACATTCTCAAGGGTGGGAGGAATTACAAAGAACCTTCTTAAGGGTTGGGGAGATTACAAAGTACCTTGATCAGTTAGGGTGGGGCAGAGACAAATCACAATGGTGGAATGTCATCAGTGAAGGCTATTTTCACGTCTTTTGTGAATCTTCAGTTGCTTCAGGCCATCTGGATGTATACGTGCAGGTCACAGGGGATATGATGGCTTAGCTTGGGCTCAGAGGCCTGACAGTTTGGACTCCTGGCAGCCTGTCCTTTCTTACTCTTGTCTAGGATGATGTTATGAGATACTTTGTTTTTGTTTTCATTTTGAGATAGAGTCTTGCTCTGTCACGCAGGCTGGAGTGCAGTGGTAGGATCTCAGCTCACTGCAGCCTCCGCCTCCCGTGCTCAAGCAATTCTCCTGCCTCAGCCTCCCAAGTATCTGGGACTACAAATGCATGCCACCATGCCCGGCTAATTTTTTTGCATTTTTAGTAGAGACGGGGTTTCGCCATGTTGGCCAGGCTGGTCTCGAACTCCTGAACTCAAGTGATCTGCCCATCTCGGCCTCCCAGAGTGCTGGGATTACAGGCGTGAGCCACCGCACCCGGTTGAGAGACTTTATTAAATGCCTTGATGATGGAGATTCAGACGCACACCATGTCCGTTTCATGTCCGGGAAACGTTAGTCTAGAATCTCACAGGGAAATAAGATCCGTCTCACATGACTTCTTTCAGTTGGTGCCTGGTGATCGGTGCCTCCTTTCCGTTCTGGAATCTCTCATGGATAATGTGTTTTACCTTCTCTCTGGCAAATCCCGATCATCCTTACCCACGTCCGGACTTTGGGTACCACTGTCTTTCTCCGCAATCTGGCCGAGATCCCTGATGGCGTCATTAGCTTTGCTGTCTCTCAGTCTCTTGTACTGTGTGTTACCCCTTCCAAGTCAGAAGCCTCCAGCTCACTCGGCACCCAGGGCGTTCCTGCTGTTGCCGAACTCACCTTGGACTTGGGTTGTCTATTTTGGTGTTCTTTCTGGCTTTTTCAGTTCAAAGATTGTTCCAGAAAGAAAAGGCAGGAGCTAAATCAGAGTTTATGATCACCCTTGGCTGAAAGCAGCACACCCATCCCTCCCTTCTTCCTTTTGCATCTCATGTACTAAGGTAGCCCTTGTGTGTATCCTACACCTGTTCTGGAAGCTTCGTCTCATTGGGGGTTTAGTTTTCTGACACTATTCGTTATTGTGTGCTACTCATAGACATAAGTAACTTGTACACCCATAACTGGTCTCTTTTCTTCATAAAGTACATTTTCTGTTTTTGTTTTTATTTTTTTTGGGTTTTTTTTTTTTTTTTTTTTTTTTTGAGACAGTCTCACTCCGCCACCCAGGCTAGAGTGCAGTGATGCGATCTCGGCTCACTGCAACCTCCACCTCCTGGGTTCAAGCGATTCTTCTGCCTCAGCCTCCTGAATAACTGGGATTACAGGTGCGTGCCATCACGCCCAGCTAATTTTTGTATTTTTGGTAGAGACGAGGTTTCACCATATTGACCATGCTGGTCTGAAATTCCTGACCTCAGGTGATCCGCCTGCCTCAGCCTCCCAAAGTGCTGGGATTACAGGCGTGAGCCACTGCACCCAGCCGTTTTTTGTTTTGTTTTTGTTTTTTGAGACAGAGTCTCGCCGTATCACCCAGGCTGGAGTGTAGTGGCACAATCTGGGCTCACTGCAACCTCCACCTCCTGGGCTGAATTGATCCTCTGCCTCAATCTCCTAAAGTGTTGGAATTACAGGCATGAGTATAGTCAGAGAAGGAAGGAAAGGACAGGAAGAAGTACAGTCTTTGTCCCTTTGAGGACAAGATCCACCTTTTTGGGGGTGGGGAGTCAGGGTCTCCATCTGTCATCCAGGATAGAGTACAGTGGCACAGTCATGGTTCACTGCAGCCTCCAACTCCTGGGCTAAGCGATCCTCCTGCCTCAGCCTCCCAAGTAGCCACACTCCAGGTATACCACCATCCCCAGCTAAATTTTTATTTTTTGTAGAGATGGGGTCTTACCATTACAGGCAGGTGCCTGTAATCCCAGCTACTCAGGAGACTGAGGCAGGAGAATCGCTTGAACCCGGGAGGCGGAGGTTGCAGTGAGCCAAGGTTGCGCCACTGCACTCCAGCCTGGGCGACAGAGTGAGACTCCATCTCAAATAAAGAAAAAAAAAAATCAGTTTCTCAGTGTTTTTTATCTTTTTTTTTTATTGTGACAAAATATATATAACGTGAAATTCACTATTGTAACCAATTCAAGTGTATAATTAAACAACATTCGGCACATTCGCTGTGTCGTGCAACCAACATGACTGTTTAATTTCAGAACATTTTCACTACCCCAAAAGGAAACCCCATCCCCATTAAGCAATCACTCCCCACTCCTCTCCTACCAGACCCCAGTGGCCAGCAGTCAGCTCTGTGTCTCTATGGATCTGCCCCATTCTGAGCATTTCATACAAATAAGATCACACATTGTGTCACACTTCATGTCTCGCTTCTCTCACGTACCATGTTTTGGAGGCTCACCTACCTTGTAACTGTGTGTGTGTGTGTCTGTGTGTGTGTGGTGGTGGTAAAAAAATATACATACCATAAAATTCACCATTCTAGGGCCCAGCGCATGGCTCACGCCTGTAGTCCCAGCACTTTGGGAGGCTGGGACGGCCAAAGCGCTTAAGCCCAGGAGTATCAGACCAGCCTGAGCAACATAGTAAGACCCCGTCTCTATAAAAATTAGCTGGATGTGGTGGCATGTGCCTATAATCCCAGCTACTCAGGAGGCTGAGGCAGGAGGATCACTTGAGGCCAGATTGAGACCTGCCTAGGCAACATAGCGAACCCCATCTTTACAAAAGAATTTAAAAATTAGCCAGGTGTGGTGGCATGCATCTGTCGTCGCAGCTTCCTGGGAGGCTGAGATGGGAGGATTGCTTGAACCCAGGAGGTTGAGGCTGTAGTGAGCCATGTTTGCACCACTGTACTCCAGCCTGGGCAACAGAGGAAGACCCTGCCTCTTAAAAACAAACAAACAAACAAAAAACACAAAAAACAAGGGGGCCAGATGTCACGGGTAAGAAGGTGAGGCAGACAGTAGGGTGGAGGACGTTAGTTGATGACAGGTTTGTGTTGGACCCTGGGAGTTAAAGAAGGCAGCACAGCCGGGCACAGTGGCTCACGCCTGTAATCCCAGCACTTTGGGAGGCCAAGGCGGGCGTATCACGAGGTCAGGAGATCGAGACCATCCTGGCTAACGTGGATGAAACCTGAAACATGAAACCCTGTCTCTACTAAGAAAATACAAAAAATTAGCCAGGTGTGGTGGTGGGCGCCTGTAGTCCCAGCTACGCAGGAGGCTGAGGCAGGAGAATGGTGTCAACCCGGGAGGCGGAACTTGCAATGAGTGGAGATGCACCACTGCACTCTAGCCTGGGCAACAGAGCAGACTCTGTCAAAAAAAAAAAAAAAAAGAAAGAAAGCAGCACAGTGTGGGAGAGGAGGCGCTCTCAGATGGACCTGGGTTTGAACTCTGGCTTCACTTCTTGCCAGCTGTGCTACTTGCCAGTAGCTTGTCTTGGAAAATAGGGACCCCAGATTTCCTGCCCTCTAGGCCCAAAGGAGGATGAGAAGTAAATTAGCAGTGCAGTGCCTGGGAGGAGGAAGAGGCGCAAGTGAGGGTCAGTGGCTCCTGCTGCTACCAATAATCTGGTGACAATGGCTCTATTATTATTATTTTTGATCAAGAGAAGAATTAAAAAGACCCTGATGTTGGGCAGCAAATTCCAAGTGTTGTAGCTAGGACCAGAGCAGTCTACGGAGCACGGAAGGCTCCCCATGGCGGGGATACTGTTTGGCTTTCCCTGCCTCACCTGTCTGTCTACTCGCCCAGGCTCACCTGATCTCCATTTGGTTCTGTACTCTCCCTGTCATGCTCACTCAGGTGGAAGGTACCAGCTGTTAACCTGAGCTGTTGCCACCTGTACTGCAACCTTTTTTTCTACTGAACCCGGGAGGTGGAGGTTGCAGTGAGCCGAGATCGCGCCACTGCCCTCCAGCCTGGGCGAAAATAGAGAAACTCTGTCTTACAAAAAAATAAAATGGCCAGCTTTTTTTCTGTTTTTCTTTTCTTTTCTTTCTTCTTCTTCTTCTTTGTGTGTGTGTGTGTGTGTGTGTGTGTGTGTGTGTGAGACCCAGGTTGGAGTGGTGCAATGGTATGATCGTAGCTCACTGCAACCTTGAATTTCTGGGCTCAAGCCATCCTCCCACCTCAGTCTCCTGAGTAACTGGGATTACAAGCACCTGCCACCATGCCCAGCTAATTTTTCTACGGGGTTTCACCATGTTGGCCAGGCTTGTCTTGAACTCCTGGCCTCAAGTGATCTGACTGCCTCGGCCTCTCAAAGTGCTGGGATTACAACCTCTTTTAAAAGAAAATTATTATTATTTGAGACGGAGTTTCCCTTTTGTTGCCCAGGCTGGAGTGCAATGGCACGATCTCAGCTCACTGCAACCTCCATCTCCTGGGTTCAAGTGATTCTCCTGCCTCAGCCTCCTGAGTAGCTGGAATTACAGGCGCCCACCACCATGCCTGGCTAATTTTTGTATTTTTAGTAGAGATAGGGTTTCACCATGTTGGTCAGGCTGGTCTTGAACTCCTGACCTCAGGTGATCCACCCACCTTGGCCTCCCAAAGTGCGAGAATTACAGGCATAAGCCACCGCGCCTGGCCTTTATTTTATATTTTTTTGAGACAGAGTTTCTCTCTGTCACCCAGGCTGGAGTGCAGTGGCACTATCTCTGCTCACTGCAACCTCCACCTCCTGGGTTCAAGTGATTCTCCTGCCTCAGCCTCCTGAGTAGCTGGGACTATAGGTGTGCACCACCACCCCTGGCTAATTTTGTATTTTTAGTAGAGACGGGATTTCACCATGTTGGCCAGGCTGGTCTCGAGCTCCTGACCTCAGGTGATCCGCCCACCTCCGCCTCCCAAAGTGCTGGGATTACAGGTGGATCCACCACGCCCGGCCTCCTCTGCCTTTCTTTTGCCTTTCTCCTTTCCCATCTGTGCTGCCTGTTCTCAGGTTTTCCTTCTCTGGCCCCTTGCCTGGGACCTGCCACCCCCACCCGGGGCACATCCCTGTGCCTGCTCCTGCCATGAGACCTTTGTGTGCCAGCCTGGCCTTGGCAGCCTGAGGGCTGGGCTCCTGCCAAGATCTGTGTGTGTGTGACCGGACAGTGTCCAACTGGCCCCACAGGCCAGGGCCAGGCCCAGCTCCCCACACAAGCAAGGCCAGAGGGTTTCCCATTGGCCACTGCCTGGCCGGGCTGCCCTAGGCAAGCAGATGACAGGGAGTGCTGGGGAGGGAGGAAGAGAGGCTGGGAGAAAGGCGCGCTTCCTGCGGTGCCTGCTGGTAATTGGCTCTCCGGAACCAGCCGGGACACGGGGCCTGCTGAGTCAGGAAGTGGTGGACAATGCCACCCTTTCAGGGGAGACACGGCTTGGTCTTAGGTCCTGTGTGACTCCAGGGAAGTCCAGAGAACAGCCTGTTCTCAGAGGATGTTCCCTAACCCAGAGCCCCCTCCAGAGGTGAGACACTGAGCTCCGCACTGCCCACCCTTGGCGCTGGGAGGGGCCCCCAGGCATTGGCCTGTGGAGGGGCCGGGAACAGTTCAGAACCAAATGATGTCCTTCAGAGAGCCTGCGGCGGGGAGGAGAAGGGAGTCGATTTTCTCAACAGACTGTGAATCACATACCTGGGACTTTTTTTTTTTTTTTTTTTTTTTGTAGAGACTGAGTCTCACTCTGTCACCCAGGCTGGAGTGCAGTGGCACCATCTCAGCTCACTGCAGCCTCCGCCTCCCCAGTTCAAGTGATTCTCCTGCCTCAGCCTCCCAAGTGGCTGGGACTACAGGCATGCACCACCATATCTGGCTACTTTTCGTATTTTTGGTAGAGACAGGGTTTCGCCATGTTGGCCAGGCTGGTCTTGAACTCCGGACCTCAAGTAATCCTCCCACCCCAGCCTCCCAAAGTGCTGGGATTATAGGTATGAGCCATCGCACCTGGTGTACCTGAGACTCCATCTAAAAAAATTTTAAAGACCAGGCACGGTTCAAGACCAGCCTAGCCAACATGGTAAAACCCTGTCTCTGCTAAAAAAATATATATATAAAAAATACAAAAATTAGCTGGACATGGTGGCGGGCACCTGTAATCCCAGCTACTTGGGAAGCTGAGGTAGGAGAATCACTTGAACCTGAGAGGCAGAGGTTGCAGTGATCCGAGCTCACACCACTGCACTCCAGCCTGGGAGACAGATGGAGTGAAACTCCATCTCAAAAATATATATATATATATGTGTGTGTGTGTGTATGTTTGTGTGTGTGTGTGTATGTTTGTGTATGTATATATATGTGTGTGTGTGTGTGTATATATATATTTATATATATTTAATAGTGATGGGATCTTACCATGTTGCCCAGGCTGGTCTTGAGCTCCTGGCTCAAGAGATCCTCCTGCCTCGGCCTCTCAAAGTGCTGGGATTATAGGCATAAGCTACCATGCCCGGCCTCTACCTGGTACACATTAGAGCAGGGAATGCTGGGAAGCAGCCAGTCCTGATGATTTATGGACTTATGACCTGCCTTCGCAACTGTGGGCCTATAGGGAAGGAGAAGGCAGGGTATCTGCCCTTGGGATTCTAGTCTGCGTAGGGAGGGAAGGTAATACTCAGTGTCAAACATGTTGAGAGAAATAGGAATTCAGAAAAAGAAAAATAAAGGCCAGGTGCGGTGGCTCACAACTCTTATCTCAGTGCTTTGGGAGGCTGTCAGGGTAGGGCCACTTGAGCCTGAGTTCAAGACCAGCCTTGGCAACACAGGGAGACCCCATCTCCCCAGAAAATACAAAAATAATTAGCTGGGTGTGGTGGCACATGCCTGTAAGTCCCAGCTTCTCGGGAGGCTGAGGCTGGAGGATCGCTTGAGCACAGGAGTTCAAGGCTACAGTGAGCTATGATCACATCACTGCACTCCAGCCTGGGTGACAGAACAGGACCCTGTCTCTTACCAAAAAAAAAAAAAAAAAAAGAGCTGGGCGAGGTGGCTCACGCCTGTAATCCCAGCACTTTGGGAGACTGAGACAGGTGGATTACCTGAGGTCAGGAGTTCAAGACCAGCCTGGCCAACATGGTGAAACCCTGTCTCCACTAAAAATATAAAAATTAGCCAGGTATGGTGGTGCAGGCCTATAATCCCAGCTACTCTGGTGGCTGCGGCAGGAGAATCACTTGAATTCGGGAAGCAGAGATTGCAATGAATCAAGATTGTGCCACTGCATTCCAGCCTGGGCAACAGAGCAAGACTCTGTCTCAAAAAACAAAAAACAAAAAACAAAAAAAAAGAAGAAGAAGAAAAGAGAAAAGAGAAGAAAGAAGGAAGAGAGAAAAATACATTGTTGGCCTGAGTAACTTGGTTAAATCTTTAAAAAACAAAAAAAAACAAAAAAAAACAGGTACCTTGGGAGTCCGAGGTGGGCGATCAGGAGGTCAAGAGGTTGAGACCATCCTGGCCAACACGGTGAAACCCCATCTCTTCTAAAAATATAAAAAGTAGTTGGGCATGGTGGCACATGCCTGTAGTCCCAGCTACTCGGGAGGCTGAGTAGAATCACTTGAACCAGGGAGGAGGAGGTTGTACAGAGCCGAGATTGCGCCACTGCACTGCAGCCTGGTGACAGAGCAAGACTCCATCTCAAAAAAAAAGAAAACGGTACCGTTGGGTATGAGCTTGAAGGACGTCAGGGTTTGGAAAGTAGAAAGAACAGGGGGTGTGTATGGTGGAGGGTGGGGTGGAGAGCCACGGGAAACTGGTCTTAGCAGGGAACTTCCGCCCTGGAAACCTCTCAGTATCTGACATTCCCCAGCCCCCTGGGGGACCCACAGGTTGCCTTAGAACCCAGAATGAGCCCCCAAGAAGCCTTGCCACAGGCAATGGGGCCCAAACCATGGGGTGGACTCTGCCTCATGAATACAGTCCCTCTGATGAAGTGTTGCTTGGGAGCTTGGGTGTGATGATAACAGTGCCTGAGAGCTCTTGTGAGCTCCCCGAGAGCTGCAGGAGGAGAGTCTGGGACAGTCCTGGCAAGCTCAGGCAGAGCTTACAGGTGCCTTCTGGCTGCTGGTTTAGGAAGAAACTTCTTTCCACAAGCCAGTGGTTAGGCCAGGTCCTTGTCAGTTGCACTGGATTCATACTGGGAGGCGGTGACTCCCAGGGTGTTCCCCACTTTCCTTAGCGCACTGGAGAAGTAACTCATTCAGGAGGACGGAGGGTCATTTGTATCAGGTTCCTCCCCTCCTCAGGAGCCTTCTGTGGATCCCCAGTACCCATCAGATCACAGTTCCTCGGCCTGATATCCAGAGCCCTCCGTCATCTGATCGGCCTTTTCAGAGTCTAAAAATGGGAAGAGACCTAGAAGTCATCTAATGTCATCGGAGCCTGTCCATCTTTTTCACAATAACCCAGAGAGGCTGCCTCTGTTCTGCATGTGTGTTTCTAATAATGAGCAGTTCTCTTTCATGAGACAGCTTTAAGTTCATCCAGAAACTGCCTCTCTGGATGGACTTCTGCCCATTGGTCTAGGTTCAAGCCTCTGGAGTTTTTCCTGCTTCCAGATGGTCACGCTTCAGAATATTGATGTTTCTCTAAATTTTCTTCAGACCTTAAATCCATTTCAATCCAGGTCACTGTCTTTTGGAAATGGTCCAGCTTGTTAGTTTCCTTCATAATGTATAAAACCTGAAACTGAATAGTGTTTCACGCATGGCCTTACCTGTGTAGAGAACTGGAACCATACGCTCCTTCATTCTGAACGCTATACTCCTTTTAATGCATCCAGAGAGATCAGACTTGCATGTTCATCAACCATATCAAAATCTTGCTGTTACTAAGTTAGCAGCCAAATAAAACACCTTAATCCTTTCTTAAGAAACACCTTTTTTCTTTCTTTTGAGACAGAGTTTCCCCCAGGCTGGAGTGTAGTAGCACGATCTCGGCTCACAGCATTCTCTGCCTCCCGGGTTTCAGCAATTCTCTGCCCCAGCCTCCCTAGCAGCCGGATTACAGGCGCCCACCACCACACCTGGCTAATTTTTTTTGTATTTTTAGTAGAGACGGGGGTTTCACCATCTTGGCCAGGCTGATCTTGAACTCCTGACCTCATGATCCACCCACCTCAGTCTCCCAAAGTGCTGGGATTACAGGCGTGAGCCACGCGCCCAGCCAAAACACCTTAATTATTTTCACAAGTGCTGCTTTGAGTCACAGCTCCCCTGTGCCAGTGAGTTTAGGCCTAAGTATAGAAAATTTCCTTTATACCTACTAGATTTCATCTTGTGAAGTTTAACCCATTTTTCCAGTCTGTGGATTCTGATCGTGTCTCTGTTACGTAGAGGGCCTTGTCTAGTGCCAAGGTTGTGATCCTGAGCCTGAGCTCGGTCACGCTGCAAAGTCTGAACCCCTGTCCTACACTTGCTGATGTTACAGGCCTGGGCAGTTTACTTAGCAGTTCTTTTTTATTTTTATTTATTTATTTTAGAGACAGGGTCTCACTCTGGTCCGCAGGCTGGAGTGCAGTGGTGTGATCATGGCTCACAGCAGCTTCAAACTCCTGGGCTCAAGTGATCCTCCTGTGATCCCTCCTGCCTCAGCCTCCCAAGTAGCTGGGACTACAGGCATGAGCCACCACACTTGGCTAATTTTTTCTTTCTTTCTTTCTTTCTTTTTTTTAGACTGGGCGCGGTGGCTCACATCTGTAATCCGAGCACTTTGGGAGGCCAAGGCTGGCAGATCACCTGAGGTCAGGAGTTTAAGATCAGCCTGACCAACATGGCAAAACCCTGTCTCTACTAAAAATACAAAAATTAGCCAGACATGTGGTGTGCACCTGCAATCCCAGCTACTGGGGAAGCTGAGGCAGGAGAATCACTTGAACCTAGGAGGCGGAGATTGCAGTGAGCTGAGATCACACCACTGCACTCCATCCTGGGCAACAGAACAAGATTCTGTCTCAAAAAGAAAAAAAAAAAAAATTTTTTTTTTTCGTAGAGATGGTGTCTTACTACATTGCTCAGGCTGTTCTCAAACTCCTGACCTCAAGTAATCCTCCCACCTAAGCCTCCCAAAGTACTGAGATTACAGGTGTGCACCACCACACCTGGCTATTTAAAAAAAAGTTTTTTTTTGTAGAGATGGGGGTCTCACTGTATTGCCCAGGATGGTCTTAAACTCCTGGTCTCAAGCAATCCTCCAGCCTCAACCTCCTAAAGTGCTGGGATTACAGACATGAGCCACCCCACCCAGGCTTACTTAGCCTTTCTAAGCCTAAGAGATCTCAGGTACCTTGGTTTTTCTCCATCTGCACAATGGAGCTGATTAATACTAATACGTGCCTACTGACAGGTTGTAGAGTTGTAAGACTTTATGTAAGATAATTCATACAAAGGGGCCTGGTCTAAGCACTCATTAGGGCCATCGGCTTCATGATTATCACCACTGTTATCGCTAGTTCACTTCCTCATTCTTTTAAAAATGGCTATTTCTTACCCAAGAGCCATCTGGCTTCATTGTTCATTGTTCCTTTGGGTCCTTTTCTTAAAGTGTCTCCCAGCCTGTGGCCCTTGCTGCTATCTCCCCCTATCTAGGTCCAGAGCGTCTGCATCATCTTTTTTTTTTTTTTTTTTTTTTTTTTGAGACAGAGTCTCACTCTGTCACCCAGGCTGGAGTGCAATGGCGGGATCTCAGCTCACTGCAACCTCCACCTCCCGTGTTCAAGCAATTCTCCTGCCTCAGCCTCCCAAGTAGCTGGGATTATAAGCATGAGCCACTCAGCTCATTTTTTGTATTTTAGTAGCGATGGGGTTTCACCATGTTGGCTAGGCTGGTCTTGAACTCCTGGCCTCAAGTGATCTGCCCCCCTCGGCCTCCCAAAGTCTCTGCATCATCTTGGAGGCACCATGGACGCATCCCTCCGCTGTCTCCCTGTAACCTGGAGCTCCTATCTGCCAGTCCTACTGAAGCTCGTTTTATAGCCCACATTATATTGGGTCATTTCCATTTTCACATCTTTCATTTTGGCTCCATTTTTCCTGTACTTATGCTATTAAATAGCTTCTGGCCAGGCACAGTGGCTCACACCTATAATCCCAGGACTTTAGAAGGTTGAAGCAGGAGGATTCCTTGAGGCCAGGAGTTCAAGAGCAGCCTGGGCAACCTAATGAGACCCCGTCTCTATTTAAAAAAAAAAAACAATTAGCCAGGCATAGTGGTACGTGCCTGTGGTCCTAGCTACTCAGGAGGCTGAGGTGGGAGGATTACCTGAGCCCAGGAGGTGGAGGCTGTGGTAAGGTATGATTGCACCACTGCAGTCCAGGCTGGGTGACAGAGCAAGATCCTGTCTCCAAATAATAATAATAATACATTAAATAAAAATACAGCCAGGCACGGTAGTTCACGCCTCTAATCCCAACACTTTGAGAGGCCGAGGCAGGCAGATCACCTCAGACTAGCCTGGCCAACATGGCGAAACCCCATCTCTACTAAAAATATAAAAATTAGCCAGGCATGGTAGTGTGCAACTATAATCCCAGCTACTTGGGAGGCTGAGACAGGAGTATCATTCAAACCCAGGAGGCGGAGGTTGCAGTGAGCCAAGATCGCGCCATTGCACTTCCTGGGCGATAGAGCAAGACTCTGTCTCAAAAACAAAAACAAAAAAAAGTAACTTCCTCCCTGAATTCCCACCTCCAGGCTCCATCCAGCTCTACCCCAGCTGCCGCTGCTGCTGGCCCATTCCCCTCCACCTGCTGTCATCCCTTCTTGCCACTCAGAAGCTCACTGGCCTCTCATAGGCAGCCTCACCTGCTTCCTGGCTTCTCCCCCATGCCCCCTGCCCCCTGCCCCTCAGGCTGCACGCTCCATGTTCTTCCACTTTGATGCCTTTACTTGTGGCACTTCCTCTGCCCGGATGGCCTGTCGTCTGTGTCCAGAACCCTGGACCCAGTCCCCTGCCAGCCCGAGCACCTCCACAGTACAGAGTGGGTGGTGGTTCGGGGCTTGGAACCGAAGAGTATGACCTCGGGTGAGTTTCTCCGCCTTTCTGAACAACAGCCCTCCGCACCCCAGAGTTCCTATGAGGCATACATGAGAGAAGTGAGTAACGGCAGGGACAGTAGCTGGGCCGAGTTATCCCTCCTTTCCCTTTAAGAAGTCTTCCTTGAGCAGCATCTCAGTTTAAAAGGTTTCTCTCTCCTTTCAACACAACTGCACAGAACTTTCCTGATTCTCAGCTACACACACACACTCAGAGGATCCGTAGTTACAAACTCATGTTATATTATTTTACGTGGCTTATGGGAATTTTAAAGATGAGGGCTCAGTGTGTTGCCCAGGCTGGTCTTGAACTCGTGTCCTCAAGTGATCTTCCCGCCTGAGTCTCCCAAGGTACTGGGATTACAGGCATGAGCCCCATTTCCAGCATCCAGCCCCATTTCCAGCATTTCCAACTACCTGGTGTGGTCCTCTTCCTCACGGCCTGTATTCCTTATAGGCCCTCCCAAACCCCCTGGAACTTAACCATGTCCAAGTCAGCATCTTACAGATTTGGGTTTCTTGTCCTTCTACGTTTTTATATGCCTTGTAAGTCCTTTCTGACTGCAGGCAACCTTGATGAACTCTGGAAGTATGGAGACTTTGCTCAGGGGTCTGTCTGCAGCCAGAATCTTACCATTGTCATGGTGCCCGGGGAAAGAACATGGTTTAAATGGCCTTAATGCACTTGAGGAAATGTGCAGGGAAGACAGCAGTGCTTGGGACAGTTCTGTCACTGAGGACTAAGGTCCAGAGAAGGATGTGTTAAGAGGAAGCTGTTGGCCGGGCGCGGTGGCTCACGCCTGTAATCCCAGCACTTTGGGAGGCCGAGGCGGGCGGATCACAAGGTCAGGAGATCGAGACCATGGTGAAACCCCGTCTCTACTAAAAAATAGAAAAAAATTAGCCGGGCGCAGTGGCGGGCGCCTGTAGTCCCAGCTACTCGGAAGGCTGAGGCAGGAGAATGGCGTGAACCCGGAAGGCGGAGCTTGCAGTGAGCCGAGATTGCGCCACTGCACTCCAGCCTGGGCGACAGAGCGAGACTCCGTCTCAAAAAAAAAAAAAAAAAAAAAAAAAAAAAAAACAAGAGGAAGCTGTAAGCACTGTGTCTCCATAGGAGAGAAGAAGTACTGCTTCATGGAGAGGTTTAGGGGAATCAACTTGTCACTTCTTTCTTGCATTTTTGTTGTTGTTGTTGGTGGTGTTGTTTTGAAACAGGGTTTTGCTCTGTCACCCAGGCTGGAATGCAGTGGGGATGATCATGGCTCACTGCAACCTCTGCCTGCTGGGCTTAAGCAATCCTCCCACTTCAACCTCTCTAGTAGCTGGGACTACAGGTACGCACCACCACACCTGGCTAACTTTTGTATTTTTTGTAGAGACAGGGTTTCACCATGTTGTCTGGGCTGATCTCAAAATCCTGGCCTCAAGTGATCCTCCCATCTCAGCCTCCCAACGTGCCGGCCAGAGATTCCTTCCTGACTGCTCTCACCCTCACCCTGCAGAGCCAACGGCTATGCTCAGGAGAGCCCCAAATCATGTACTGTAGGGGAAGCATCACATGTCATTCTTGTCCTCCCAGAGGACCCCATCTGATGGGGAAAGGACCCTGTAATTCATTTCCTGGGGCTGTCACAAATTGCTACTAACTGGGTGGCTGCATTCTCTCACCATCTTGCAAGGTAGAGCAATGCTGTCTCTGAAAGCTCTAGAGAAGGATCTTTTTTTTTTTGAGACAGAGTCTTGCTCTGTCACCCAGGCTGGAGTACAGTGGCTTACTGCACCCTCAACCTCCTGGGCTTAAGCAATCCACCTGCCTCAACCTCCCTAGTAGCTGGGACTACAGGGATGCACCACCACACCTGCCTAAGTTTTGTATTTTTTAGTAGAGACACGGTTTCGCTGTGTTGGCCATGCTGGTCTTGAACTCCTGACCTCAAGTGATCCTCCCGCCTCTGCCTCTCAAAGTGCTGGGATTACAGGTGTGAGTCACTGCACCCGGCTGGGAAGGATCCTTTCTAGCTTCTCGTGGCCACTGACTGTCCTTGGCATTCCTTGGCTTGTAGACGCATCACTCGTCTCTGTCTCATTTCACGCAGCATCCTCCCTGCATGTCTCTGGATCCCTACATCTTCTTCAAGGATCACCAGTCGTGTTACATTCCGTAATATGACCCTACTCCAGTATGACCTCATCTTAACTCATTACATCTGCAAACGCCCTATTTGTAAATAAGATCATATTCATAGGTACGGGGGGGAAGGGTTTGGACGTGATCATATCTTTTTGTGGGGCGGGGGTATACAATTCAACTCACAACAGAGGTTATACTGTTTAAAAGTCAAGTCTGGTAGGGAGAAGAAAATATATAAGGAGACATGGATTTAAGAACATATTCGTTAGCTGGGCGTGGTGGCAGGCACCTGTAGTCCCAGCTACTAAGGAGGCTGAGGCAGGAGAATCACTTGAACCTGGGAGGCAGAGGTTGCAGTGAGCTAAGATCACACCACTGCACTCCAGCCTGGTGACAGAGCAAGACTCCATCTCAAAAAAAAAAAAAAAAAAAAGAACATATCCGAGAATTAAAAAAAAACAGCACCTGGATGTGGCAGTGCACAGCTATAGTCCCAGCTACTTAAGAGGCTGAGGTAGGAGGATCGCTGGAACCTAGGAGTTCAAGTCTCTCCAGCCTGGGCAACATAGCAGGACAGCAAAACCCTATCTCTTTAAAAAAAAAAAAATGCTGGCCAGGTGCTGTGGCTCACGCCTGTAATCCCAGCACTTTGTGAGGCCGAGGCGGGTGGATCACTTTAGGTCGGAGCTTGAGACCAGGCTGGTCAACATAGCGAAACCCTGTCTCTACTAAAAATATAAAAATTAGCCAGGCATGGTGGCATACGCCTGTAGTTCCAGCTACTCGGGAGGCTGAGGCAGGAGAATCACTTGAACCCAGGAGGTGGAGTTTGCAGTGAGCCAAGATCATGCCACTGCACTCCAGCCTGGGCAACAGAGTAAGACTCTGTCTAAACAGGAAAAAAAAAAAAAAAAGTTTTTATTTCCAAAGGATAGACTCCTAGGAGTGAGATTACCGGGTCAAAGTTGTTTTTTTGTTTTTTTTTGGTTGTTTTTTTCTGAGGCAGAGTCTTGCCCTGTAGGGCAGGCTGGAGTGCAGTGGCGCGATCTCGGCTCACTGCAAGCTCCGCCTCCCGGGTTTACGCCATTCTCCTGCCTCAGCCTCCCGAGTAGCTGGGACTACAGGCGCCCGCCACTACGTCCGGCTCATTTTTTGTATTTTTAGTAGAGATGGAGTTTCACCATGTTAGCCAGGATGGTCTCGATCTCCTGACCTCGTGATCCGCCCACCTCAGCCTCCCAAAGTGCTGAGATTGCAAGTGTGAGCAACCGCACCCAACCCAAAGGTTTTTTTTTTTTTTTTTTTTAACCTTTCTTTATAGAAAAGTTCAAACATATACAAATATGAAGACTAATCCAAGAAGCCCTGGTATAGCCCCAGCATCAACAAGGAACTCGTGGCCAAACATATATCCTATGGACAAGGGGTCAGCATTTTCTGAAAAGAGCCAGTTAGTAAATATTTTAGGCTTTGTAGGCCACATGGTCTCCATCGCAACCATTCAACTCTGCCTTTGTAACACAGAAGCAGCCTCAGCTGATATTAAATGAATACATAAATACATAAGAGTGGGTGAATTCTAATAAGCTTTCTTTTGTTTTCTTTTTCTTTTGTTTTTGTTGTTGTTGTTGAGATGGAGTCTCACTCTCTCACCCAGGCTGGAGTACAGTGGTGGGGTCTCGGCTCACTGCAACCTCCGCCACCCAGGTTCAAACAATTCTCCCACCTCAGCCTCCCAAGTAGCTGGGATTACAGGCACCCATCACCACGCCCAGCTAATTTTTGTATTTTTAGTAGAGATGGGGTTTCACCGTGTTGGTTGGGCTGGTCGCAAACTCCTGACCTCAGGTAATCCACCCGCTTCGGCCTCCCAAAGTGCTGGGATTACAGGCGTGAACCATGGTGCCCGGCCATAAGCTTTATTTTCAAAACCAGGTGTTAGTCTAGTCTGGTTGTGGCTTGTAACTGTAGTTTGCTGATCCGTGAGTCTATACCATCAACCACCAAATTTTTTATTTTCCAGATTATTTGAAGTAAATTTTAGACATTGTATCATCTTGCCAGTAAATATTTCAGTATGAACCTGTTTAAAAAAAACTCTTTAAAAATTAACCACAACATATTTATCACACCTAAAATTTTAAAGATAATTCCTGGCTGGGGACAGTGGCTCATGCCTGTAATCCCAGTGTTTTGGGAGGCTGAGGTGGGAGGATCACTTGAAGCCAGGAGTTGGAGACCAGCCTGGGCAACACAGCGAGACCCCGTCTCTACCAAAAATAAAGAAAATAACTGAGCATGGTGGCATGCGCCAGTAATCCCAGCTACTCAGGAGGCTGAGGCAGGAGGATCGCTAGAGCCCAGGAGATGGAGGCTGTGGTGAGCCATGACTGTGCCACTGCACTCCAGCTTGGGGGACAGAACAAGATCCTGTCTCAGGAAAAAAAAAAAAAAAAACTAGAGGTTTTTCAGCCCATTTGCAGAATTTTCCAGGAGATATATTCAAGTGAGAAAACCAAGATGTGGAGAAGTCTATATATGACAATCTAATTTGTGTAAAACAATGGCAAAATTAACCTCTTCAGTATGTAGGTATTTATGTGTATGTGTGGGTGTATGTATGTGATACATAACAGGTTTTTAACATAGGTTATAGGGATAGAATGACATCAAAACAGAAAAAGGAAAAAATCTGTACTTAAGAAAACAGCCTACATGGTATAATCCCATTTCTGTGTTTGTGCAAATGTACTGCTATGTATATGCACTTTGCAAAATTAAAAAGAGTTATGATTTGGCTGGGTGCAGTGGCTCACGCCTGTAATCTCAGCACTTTGGGAGGCAGAGGCGGGAGGATCACTTGAGGTCAGGAGTTCGAGACCAGCCCGGCCAACATGGCAAAACCCCGTCTGTACTAAAAATACAAAACTTAGTTGGGCATGGTAGTGCACGCCTGTAATCCCAGCTACTCGGGAGGCTGAGGCAGGAGAATTGCTTTAACGCGGGAGGCAGGGGTTGCAGTGAGCCACAATCGCACCACTGCACTGTAGCCTGGGCGACAGAGTAAGACTCCATCTCAAAAGGAAAAAACACAAGGCCTGTAATCCCAGCACTTTGGGGTGGGCAGGTCACCTGAGGTCAAGATTTCAAGACCAGCCTGGCCAACCAACATGGTGAAACCCCGTCTCTACTAAAAATACAAAACTTAGCTGGGTGTGGTGGCGGATGCCTGTAGGCCCAGCTACTTGGGAGGCTGAGGTGGGAGAATCGCTTGAACCTGGGAGGCAGAGGTTGCAGTGAGCTGAGATCGGGCCACTGCACTCCAGCCTGGGTGACAGAGCGAGACTCCTCAAAAAAAAAAAAAAAAAGTTACGATTTTAAAAACGATTAAGAGGGAATGTTTAATGTCATTTGATGTCATTAAGGAAGTACAAGGGAATTTGCTTAGGAGTTGGAAAATGCCCAAGAGTGTGGGAAAACAAAGACTTAGTGGCCACTGCCGGTGCTGGTCAGCCAGGGAAGGCTCCGTGGAAGGTTTAGAGGGGAGAGAAGGGCAGCTGGATGCTCTTGGGCCACGGTCGCTCCCTGATCTCTGTGCCTCTTCCTCCTGCTCCGGGAGAAATAATGTTTCCTTGGGGGATGAAAAGCATCTCTTTGTGCGGGCTTTAATTGCCATGTTGTTGTGCCAAGGGAGTGAGTGGCAGGCGGGAGCAGCAGCTGGGCACAGCCAATGCCAGGCAGCGGTGCCCGCTCCCTCAGGACGGCCCAGCCAGCTGACTCCCGGGAGCGCTGCCCACCTCTGCCCCCAGCTGGGCGCCTGCAGAGGGACTGACCACCCGTGGGGCTGGGGGAGGATGGCTGGAGGAGGAGAAAGGGGCAGGCATCTGGGAGGGTCTCAGCCACTCTCAGAGGCTTATTCATCTCATCCTCATTTCCCCTCCCCCCTTCTTGTTTTTCAGACTGTCAGCATCAATAAGGCCATTAATACGCAGGAAGTGGCTGTAAAGGAAAAACACGCCAGAAATATCCTTTTGGATGTTGCTTGGAAGACCGACCCCGAGGCCGACCCCGAGGCAGGTCAACTCGTGGGGACTGAGGTCAGGGCCAGGCTCCCTTGCTCAGCTCCAGGAAGCGGCAGTCCTGCACAGGCCAGGTCCCTGCTGCTTCTTCTGATGACGGCAGCTTCTCAGAGAGCGCTGGCTGCAGAGACCACAGACCTTCCGGGTGGCAGACACCAAAGAGGCCGTGGAGCTCAGGCCTTTCAACTTACCAAAGATCCTGCTCCTTTCCTTAAAGACTTAAGCATTCCTTTCTTTCCTTTTTCCAAACGGGGTCTTGCCATGTTGCCCAGGCTGGAGTGCAATGGCACGATCATACCTCACTGCAGCCTCCAACTCCTGGGTTCACGCAATCCTCTCGTCTCAGCCTCCCGAGTAACTGGGACTACAGGTGTGCACCACTACACCTGGCTAATTTATTTTATGTTTTGTAGAGATGGGGTATTGCTCGTTGCCCAAGCTGGTCTCAAGCTCCTGGCCTCAAGCAATCCTCCATCCTCTGTCACCCCAAATTGCTGGGTTATGGGGGAGAGCCACTGCACCTGGCCGACTCAAGCTCTGTAGAATGTCGAAGTCACTTGAAAGTCACTTTCCTTTGAGAGATCTCCTGGGGATCAGGAGGGATCTTCACCTGTTATCGAAGCCCTCCATTTCCTCTCTTTGCCCACGGGGACACAGGGACCACTCCTCTGGGGGATGCGTAATCAATAATCCTCTCCTTTTCTAAGCATGAAAGGAAAAAAAGAAAAAGAAAACAGTATTTTTTTTTTCTTTTTTGAGACAGAGTCTCACTCTGTTGCCCAGGCCGGAGGGCAGTGGCATGTTCTCGGCTCACGATTCTTGTGCCTCAGCCTCCCGAGTAGCTGGGATGATAGGCTTATGCCACCACACCCGGCTAATTTTTGTAATTTTAGTAGGGACGGGATTTCGCCATGTTGGCCAGGCTGGTCTTGAACGCCTCTTACTAAAGTGCTGGGATTACAGGCATGAGCCACCACTCTTGGCCGAAAGAAGAAAGTCTTAGCTTCAGAGGTTGATTGGCCTTAAATCGAGGCAGGGGCTCTCTACCTTCGTGAACAGGTTCAACCTATGCCAGAGGGGAGAAGGCAAGAGCCTTGAAGTGGATTAGGGAATGGATGGCTTGAAAGCCCTCTGTAAGCCCACCACACATAGGAGCAGCCTATGGCTTTGTAGAGAGGCGCAGGACCTTGCTGGCTGATGAATACCTAGGGATCTGCCTTCGTGTTGCAGAATCCAGGAGCTGGACAGCTTAATCCCCAAAGGCTGAAGGAAAGAGGCTGCCAGTGGGGTGGCTGAGCTTTTAACTCTCTGTGTGCTGCACCAGAGCAAGGTGGAGGTCCAGACAAGCAGAGTTGGGACTTTTTTTTTTTTTTTTTGAGACAGAGTCTTGCTCTGTCGCCCAGGCTACAGTGCAATAGCGTGATCTCAGCTCACTGCAACCTCCGCCTCCCAAACTCAAGAGATCCACCTGCCTCAACCTCCCAAGTAGCTGGGACCACAGGTGTGTATCACTACCCCTGGCTGATTTTTGTATTTTTAGTAGAGACAGGGTTTTGCCATGTTGCTCAGGCTAGTCTCAAACTCCTGAGCTCAAGCCATCCTCCTGCCTGGGTCTCCCAAAGTGCTGGAATTACAGGCATGAGCCACCGCGCCCAGCCTCAGAGGCCGCGCCCAGCCTCGGAGGCTGGACTTCTGTCTACAATGGGAAGCTCCTCCTTGCCTGGGCTCTTGGTTGCTGTGCCACAGCCAGGCAGGCCAGAGCAGCTTCTCCCGAAGCCTTCTAGCCTCAACCCCTAGAGGCGACCCTCCAGGTTAGCTAGCCAGAGAAGCCCAGCATTGCTTAGTGTGGTGTGTGAACTGCTGTTTGCTAGAGGGAAAGCAGCTTGCCTTTAGTGGGAAGATGCTTTGGCTGGAATTAGCATGGGGGCCGCAGAACCTCTCTGGGGTAATCCAGAAGTCCAGTCCTACACAAGCCTACCTAGATCTTGCTCTTTTTTTTTTTTTCCCCACGAAAAATACAGGCCCCTTGCTTTCCTGCACCACGTTTGGTACCCTTGCGATGAGCCAAAGCAAACCAAGAAAAGCCTTTATTTTAAATGGCCCAGTTGATTTTCTCAGAGGAAATGACTCAGTCCTGACCCTTACCTACGAATAATTTGTGATCAGTCTGATAAACGATATGAGTAAGGGAGAGACAGTTATCATCGGGCAGCGTGCTGTTCAGGACGAGACATAGGCGCAGAGAGGCCAGGCCTGCAGCGGCAGGGTCACGTCACATGCTGCCAGGGAGGTTCCCTGGGAGGAGGGAAGGGACCCTGCAAGGAGATTCTGACATCCCGCCACTGGAACTCTCGGGCTCACTCTGGGACCTTGAGTGGGGCCTCCATGAGCCTTAGGTCACTTTCTGTCGAATCAAAGGTTGGACAAAGAAGATTTCAGGCCAGGCGTGGTAGTGGCTCACGCCTGTAATCCCAGCACTTTGGAAAGTGGAGGCGGGTGGATCACCTGAGGTCAGGAGTTCGAGACCAGCCTGGCCAACATGGTAAAACCCCGTGCTACTGAAAATACAAAATTAGCCAGGCATGGTGGCAGGCACCTGTAATCCCAGCTACTTGGGAGGCTGTGGCAAGAGAATCACTTGAACCCGGGAGGCAGAGATTGCAGTGAGCCAAGATCATGCTACTGTGCTCCAGCCTTGCCAACAAGAGCAAAACTCCGTTTCAAAAAAACAAAGTAGATTTCAAAGATTTAGCAGTTCAGCTCTAACATTCTATGAGTCTCTGATTCATAATTTCTAAATGGTGAATAAATGTTGAAAAATCAACTCCATACAGTAGGGTTTGAAATGCCTAATTAAAGATTATTTATTTATTTATTTATTTATTTTTGAGGCAGGGTCATGCATTGTCACCCAGGCTGGAGTGCAGTGACACAGTCAGGCTCAAGTAATCCTCCCTCCTCAGCCTCCTGAGTAGCTGGGACTATAGGCACACGCCATCATGCCTGGCTATTTTTTTATAGAGATGGCGTCTCGCCATGGCCCAGGCTGGTTTTGAACTCCTAGCTGGGCTCAAGCAGTCCTCCCGCTGAGCCACCATGCCCAGCCCATTTATCTATCGGGTCTTTTATCAGCTGCCTTAGATACAAACTGAATAAGCATTAGGAAGTCTGACTTCAGACATGCTGCTTACACATTTATCACAGATGCCCAAACGGTGAAAAGGTTGGCCCGCCACCTTGGTATTCACTCCTGGAGGGCTGGGGACTGAGTCTTATTTTTCTTATTTTCTTTTTTTTCTCCCTGAATGGATTTTACAGTCTTTGACACACACTTGGGGCATAAAAATGCTTATAATGTGAAAGAATGCCAGAAAGGTCTCCTTGCCCATTTCAAAGTCAGGGTTCCTGAGCCCGGTGTGGTGGTTTGCACCTGTAATCCCAGCACTTTGGGAGCCCCAGGCAGGAGGATCACATAGCCCAGGAATTCAAGACCAGCCTGGGCAACATAGTGAGACCCATCTCTACAAAAAATAAAAAATTAGCTAAGTGTGTTGGTGCATGCCTATAGTCCCAGCTACTTGGGAGGCTGAGCAGGGAGGATCAGTTGAGCTCAGAAGTTGGAGGCTGCAGTGAGCTATGAGTGCACCAGTGCACACCAGGCTGGGCAACAGAAGGAGACTCTGTCTCTAAAAAATTAATTAATTAACAAAATTAATTTTAAATTTAATAAAATAAAGCCAGGGTCCCCGGCTAGCTCTGCACTCAGCTTCGGTTTAGGAGGCTGCTCTCAGGAAAAGTAAGCACTGTCCACTGGGAGAAGGGAGTATGGGGAGGCTGGGGGTTGCTGGTCTCTCCTCACTGCTTCCTTGCAGTCTGCAGGGGCTGTGCTTTAAGTGGAACCAAAAATTATTTCAGAAATCACTCCTACACCAAGGTCGGGTGCGGTGGCTCATACCTGTAATCCCAGAACTTTGGGAGGCCAAGGTGGGCGGATATCTTGAGGCCAGAAGTTCGAGACCAGCCTGAGCAACATGGCGAAACCCCATCTCTACTAAAAATACCAAAATTAGTCTGGCATGGTGGCGGGCACCTGTGATCCCTGCTACTTGGGAGGCTGAGGCACGAGAATTGCTTGAACCTGGGAGGTGGAGTTTGCGGTGAGCCAAGATTGTGCCACTGTACTCAAGGCTGGGCGACAGAGTGAGACCCTGTCTAAAAAAAAAAAAAGTAGAAAGAAAGAATGAAAGAAAGAGAGAGAGAAGGAAGGAAGGAAGGAAGGAAGGAAGGAAGGAAGGAAGGAAGGAAGGAAGGAAGGAAGGGGAAAGAGAGAGAGAGGGAAGGAAGGAAGGAGAGAGAGAGAAGGAAAGAAAGAGAAAAAGAAAGAGAAAGAAAGAAAGGAGGAAAGAAAAGAAAGAAAGAAGAAAGAAAGAAAGAAAGAAGGAAAGAAAGAAAGAAAGAAAGAAAGAAAGAAAGAAAGAAAGAAAGAAAGAAAGAAAAGAAAGACTCCTACATCAAAAGCTGACTTTAGCTTCCAGACCCAAACATCTGTTTAAGCCCACCCCTCTCTAAATGAAAATGTCATTGGCGAACTTCCAGTTCAGAAGCAAAATAACATGTGCTCCGGGTGAGTCATTTAGTTTCCTACCTGAGGCGAGTCTTTCTGCCCTAAATGACAGCGCACTTGTGACCTGAGCCTTGCTGAGTAAAGCCTAAAGTTCCGGGCACAGAGTTGTCCTTACAGCTAACGGTGTCCAGTGGGTGGGTCCGTGAATCTTGTCGAAGCACACAATTACAAAAGTGGAAATTCTCCCTTCACTCCACAAAGAGCTCACTAATGACAGAGATCTAGAATGCCGAACTTAAAATCATGTGAGGCCAGAAGGACATTTATTTTGAGATGGAGTCTCGCTCTGTCCCCCAGGCTGGAGTGCAGTGGTGCGATCTCGGCTCACTGCAGCCTCCACCTCCCAGGTTCAAGTGATTCTCCTGCCTCAGCCTCCCGAGTAGGTGGGATTACACGCATGCACCACCACGCCCGGCTAATTTTTGTACTTTTAGTAGAGACAGGGTTTCACCAGGTTGGCCAGGCTGGTCTCGATCTGCTGACCTAGTGAGCCGCCCGCCTCAGCCTCCCAAAGTGCTGGGATTACAGCCGTGAGCCACCACGCCCCACCTTGGTGAACACTTTATTACGTGCAAACTGATGACTATCTGCAGGGGGTGGGTGTGTTTGGAATTAGGCCTGGGGAGAAGCGGTTCCAGGATCCCATATATGGGGAATTCAAGGTGTGGAGACATTGAAGGTGCCCCTGAATGGGGCCAGGCAGGTTTACAGAAGAAGTGGAGTGTTCAGGTTTACGGAAAGTGCATTTTAGACAAAAGATTGCTGCTGTCAAGGCAAGTACAAGGCTGGCTAAATGGAAAGGGGCCGGAGGTGCTGCCTGGACGAGGAGCCAAGGGGTCAAGGTGCAGGATTCCCTGCAAGGACCAAGGTCCTTAATGAGGAGTGGAAGAACACCCTCACTTTTTTTTTTTTTTTTTTTTGAGATGGAGTCTTGCTCTGTCACCCAGGCGGCTAGAGTGCAGTGGTGTGATCCTGGCTCACTGCAACCTCCGCCTCCCAGGTTCAAGCGATTCTCTTGCCTCAGCCTCCTGAGTAGCTGATATTACAGGCGCCCACCACCACACCCTGCTAATTTTGTATTTTTAGTAGAGATGGAGTTTCGCCGTGTTGGTCAAGCTGGTCTTGAACTGTTGACCTCAGGTGATCCATCCACCTCGGCCCCGCAAAGTGCTGGGATTACAGGTGTGAGCCACTGCGCCTGGCCTGCACACCCTCACTTTTAATAATGCACAAGAAAGAACCTGAGGAAGCCCTCAAATGTTGTTTAAAAGTTAGGTGTCATAAGGCCAGACACAGTGGTTCATGCCTGTAACCCCAGCACTTTGCGAGGCCAAGAGGGGAGGATTGCTTGAGGCCAGGAGCTTGAGACCAGCCTGGGCAACACAGCAAGACCTCATCTCTCTCAAAAATTTAAAAATGAGCCAGGCATAGTGGTGCATGCCTGTAGCCCCAGCTCCTTGGGAGGCTGAGGTAGGAGGATTGCCTGAGTCCAGGAGTTCGAGGTTACAGTGAGCTATGATCACACCACTGCACTCCAGTCTG
The DNA here is from genome assembly GCF_047675955.1 of Chlorocebus sabaeus. Lineage (NCBI taxonomy): Eukaryota > Metazoa > Chordata > Mammalia > Primates > Cercopithecidae > Chlorocebus > Chlorocebus sabaeus. The sequence goes on along the minus strand of NC_132931.1, from coordinate 9,314,963 downwards.
GGCAACAGAGCAAGACCCTATCTCAACCACCACAACAAATAGCTGTAGTTATTCCCGAAGGAGCCATCATCAACTCAGCATTCTCATAGAAAGGGCAACCCAATACCACCGTGGCCTACAGGGTATTTGTGCAAATTAGAAAAAGACACACCTGTCTCTCGAGACACTTGCATCTCGGGAAATTGTCTACTCAAGTGGATTTTATTAGAACAAGTATTCCCATCTGCCCTAAAACTCCCAGAATGAATGTACAGTTCTATGGTATCTTAGCTCTGAGCGGCGCTCCCTCCAAGGCACTGCCAACCATGACTTTCACAACTGCTCGGTCCCCTGCAGTGACTGAATGCAGGCTCAGTCCCCTGCAGTGGCTGGGTGCAGGCTCAGTTCCCTGCAGTGGCTGGGTGCAGGCTCAGTTCCCTGCAGTGGCCGGGTGCAGCCTCTATCCCCTGCAGTGGCTGGTGAAGGCTCAGTCCCCTGCAGTGGCTAGGTGCAGGCTGGGTCCCGGGAGGCAGAGCCCATGCCGTTGTTTTCCATAACCCCCCCCACCATGCATACTGGGCACCCACCATGAGAAAGGGGCACAGACCTTCTGGTCTGTTGTCAACCGCCTGCCTCTGTCTAGCAACGCAGTGCTCTGCTGGAAGTTCTGCCATGTGTTCCATAAACTCCTCCGAGATGGACACCCGAACGTGAGTTCCTAGGGCTGTGGGGTGGTAGGGAACCAGGGACCCTTGTGGGGAAAGTAACTGCCTGGGCCACAGAGGCTGCTGTCCTCTCCCACACTGCCGCCTTCTCCTGGCCTTTGGGTTCCCCATCAGAGGTGGGTGAACCTCTCTCCCATCATCTTGTCCCCCCGCCCCAGGTTCACCTCCGCCTCTCTCCATCCTCCTCCCCTTTGTCTTTCCTTCCTTCTCCATTTTCTCATGGGCTGTTCTTTTGCCTCTGCAGGTCCTGAAGGACTCTCTGAGATACAGAAATGAATTGAGTGACATGAGCAGGATGTGGGTGAGTTTGCAGATGTACCCAGGAGCCACCTGCTCCTCCTGTCCTTCCCCGGAGGCCGCAGAGTAAGGACTGAAGGGTGAAATAAATTGATCTCCTTCAGCTTGTTGAGGATTTCTCCCATGAGCGCCAGAGAGAGACGAAGGATGCCCCCAAAGAGTACCATGATATCCATAGTCTTGCCTGGGGTCTCTGGACGCTTCAGGAAAGTTCCAGGGCCCGGAAGCTTCTCCTGCCAATGGAAACTCATGTCACAAAGCTGTGACATGAGTTGGGATCCCTCAGCAGTAGCTACACGGCCATGGTTCCTGGTTGTTTTTCTTTTTTTTTGGTAGAGATGGGGTCTCGCTATGCTGCCCAGGCTGGTCTTGAACTCCTGGCCTCAAGTGATCCTCCCACCTCAGCCTCCCAAAGTGCTGGGATCACACACATGAGCCACTGTACCCAGCCCACAGTTCCTACTTCTCTTCTCTTTCCACTGGTCCCGTTGGAGTCATAGTACATTGAGAATTAGAATTAGCATACCCAGTTCTTAATGCCAGAGCTTTTTCTTTCCTGTTTAGAGATTCTCAGTGCTTTAGGATGAGGGAGGAGGTAGGTGGCAATATCACAGTCAATGGAAAAGAGCGTTTCCATACACAGAGCACAATCACCCCAGATTCTGATGTCCGTGGGTGTGTATATGGAGAGGGGTAGTTTGCATTTTGAAGAATCTCCCTTGGCCAGGTGCGGTGGCTCACACCTGTAATCCCAGCACTTTGGGAGTCCGAGGCAGGCAGATCACCTGAGGTCAGGAGTTTGAGACCAACCTGGCCAACATGGTGAAACCCTGGCTCTACTAAAAATATAAAAATTAGCCAGGTGTGGTGGCGTTTGCCTGTAATCCCAGCTACTTGGGAGGCTGAGGCAGGAGAATTGCTTGAACCTAGGAGGCAGAGGTTGTGGCGAGCTGAGATTGGGCCACTGCACTACAGCCTGGGTGACAGAGTGAGACTCTGTCTCAAAAAAAAAAAAAAAAAAAAATCTCCCTGGTTGATTCTGATATGTTCTTTTGCCTCTATCAGTTGAGAACTACTACTTTAGCCTTTTTGCACAGTCTTACCTGTATCTGTCTGCACCTATAAAATGTTGGCAACTATGTAGTCCTATCTACCTATCATAGGTGAGGAAACACAGGCCCAGAAAGGGAAGCAGCTTATCCTAAAGTCACAAAACTAGGTACCAGAACAAAATTGAGAGTTGTCCCCAGATTGCCCAACTGTGTGCTAGAAAACATTCCCTGTAACATGTAAAGCTTAGGTCTTTTTCCTTTTTGTTAGAATTTGCCTGATATATATTTCACCATCTTTTTACTTTAAGCATTCCTGTATTTTTACGTTTTAGAAATAACACTTATAAATAACATTTGGTTGGATTTTGTGTGGTTTGTGGTTGTTGTTTTTTATTCAGGATGGTAGTCTTTGTCTTTTAGCTGGGCATTTAGTCCATTTACATTTATTATACTACATGGTATGTTTAGATTTATGTCTCCCATTTTATTTTATGCTTTCTATTTGTCCCATCTGTTCTGCTTCTATTTCTCTCATTCCTTGCTTTCTTTTGGATTAACTGGGTATTTTTTTCTCATTCTGTTTTTTCCTCATTACTATTTGGGAGGTTAAAAAACAAATCTACTTTTTTTGTTTTGGGCATGTTCTCTAATAATTACAAAATGCTTGCTTGGTTTATCTAGGTCTACCTTTCATATCTTTGTTTCTTGTATAACACAAAGACTTTAGAATATTTTAGTTCCATTCAGTTCCTCAATTTATCTGTTAGCATAACATTTTGGTTTTTATTATGTTTATCTTCAAACTCTGTAAGTTATTGTTTTATTTTCCTTGTTTTATTCTGTGCTCTCCATAGACCTTCCATCTGAGATCACTTTCTTTCTGCCTGAATTATTTCTTTTATAACTTCCACAATTGAGAGTCTACTGGTGGCTAACACCGTGTTTGGTTGTTTAAGAATGTTAGTTTTTTGTTTTTTTTTTTTTTTGGAGACAGAGTCTTGTTCTGTTGCCTAGGCCAGAGTGCACTGGCACAATCTCAGCTCACTGCAACCTCTGCTACCCAGGTTGAAGTGACTCTCCTGCCTCAGCCTCCCAAGTAGCTAGAATTACGATTCCTACCACCACGCCTGGCTAATTTTTATATTTTTAGTAGAGACGGGGTTTTGCCATGTTGGCCAGGCTGGTCTTGAACTCCTGACCTCAGGTGATCCACCCACCATAGCCTCCCAAAGTGCTGAAATTACAGGCATGAGCCACCGTGCCTGGACGAGAATGTCATTATTTCAACCTCACTCATAGAAGGTATCTTCTCTGGGTTTAGGTTCTAAGGTGACACAGTTATTTTCCCTCAGCACATAGAGGATATTTTCAAGATATCTTTCCACTGACTTCTGGCTTTGATTATTTTCATGGAGTCGGCTGTGAGACACTGTTGCTCCTTTGAAGCTAACATGTGTTTTATCTCTGGCCATTTTAACATCTTAGAATGTGTCTAGGAGTGAATTTATTTTGGATTCTTTGGACGGTGGGTTAGTGTCTTTTATTAGTTGTGAAAATTTCTCATTGTCACTTCAAACATTGCCTGTGCTCCATTCTATCTTTTCCTTCTCAGATTTTTTTTTTTTTTTAAATATGGAGTCTCACTCTGTTGCCCAGGCTCACTGCAACCTGCGCCTCCCAGGTTCAAGTGATTATCCTGCCTCAGCCTCCCAAGTAGCTGGGAGTATAGGCATGCACCACCACACCCAGATAATTTTTGTACTTTTAGTAGAGACGGGGTTTTGCCGCATTGGCCAGGCTGGTCTCGAACTCCTGACCTCAAGTGATCTTCCCTCCTCGTCCTCCCAAAGTGTTGGAATTACAGGCATCAGCTACCGTGCCCAGCCCCTTCTCAGATTTTGGCTACATGTGTGTCAGACTTTCTCATCCTACCCCTCACGTCTCTAAACCACTCTTTCAGTTTTTTCCACCTATTTGTCTTTGCTGTATTCTGGATAATTTTTATCAGCTCTAGCCTTCTGTTTGCCTCATCTCCAGTTGGGTCTAATGTGTTATTAAACTTCTCCATAAGGTTTTCAATTTCATTTAGTACAGTTTTCTTTTCTTTTCTTCTTTTTTTTTTTCTTTTTCTTTTTTTTTTTTTTTTTTGAGACGGAGTTTTGCTCTTGTTGCCCAGGCTGGAGTGCAATGGCGCCATCTCCGCTCACTGCAGCCTCCACCTCCCAGGTTCAAGTGATTCTCCTGTCTCAGCCTCCCAAGTAGCTGGGATTACAGGCATGTGCCACCATGCCCGGCTAATTTTATATGATTAGTAGAGATGGGGTTTCACCATGTTGGCCAGGCTGGTTTCAAACTCCTCACCTCAGGTGATCCATCTGCCTCAGCCTATCAAATTGCTAGGATTACAGACATGAGCCACCACACCTAGCCCAATTAGTACAGTTTTCATTTCTTGAAGTTCTATTTTTTTTTTTTTTTCCAAATCCGCTTGTTTTTTGCTAGGGGAGGTTGTTGTTTGAGACAGGGTCTCACTCTGTCACCCAGGCTGGAGTACAGTGGTGCGATCATGGCTTACTGCAGCCTCAACCTCCCAAGCTCAGGTGATCCTCCCACATCAGCCTCCCAAGTAGCTGGGACAACAGGTGTGCACCACCACACCCAGCTAATTTTTGTAGACGCAGGGTTTTGCCATGTTGCCCAGGGTGATTTCGAACTCCTGGACTTAAGTAATCTGCCCACCTCAGCTTCCCAAAGCACTGGGATTACAGGCAGGAGGAGCCACTGTGTCCAGCCCTGCTTCTCCTCCTTTACAATTTGTTATGCTCTGCATATATTTTGAAACAGTGTCTTATTTCTTTAGATATATGAAGCAAAGTCATTTCATATATATTTTGTAATTCTATTATCTTTTTTTTTTTTGAGACAGAGTCTTACTCTGTCACCCAGGCTGGAGTGCAGTGGCACGATCTCGGCTCACTGCAAGCTCCGCCTCCCAGGTTCACGCCATTCTCCTGCCTCAACCTCCCGAGTAGCCGGAACTACAGGCGCCCACCACCACAACCAGCTAATTTTTTGTATTTTTAGTAGAGACGGGGTTTCACCATGTTAGCCAGGATGGTCTCGATCTCCTGACCTTGTGATCTGCCTGCCTTGGCCTCCCAAAGTGCTGGGATTACAGGCGCAAGCCACTGTGCCCAGCCTATCTAAGGTCTTTAGAGATTTGTTTCTGTCCTCCGTCACTTTTGGTGCATTTTGCCCATGCCATGTAGTTTTCTTTATGTTCGGTTATTTTCTACTCTAAGCTGCTCATCTTCCTTGGAATTTTATCTATGGGGAATTCTTTGAAGTCTGTAATGAAGGCAGGTTCCTCCAGAGAGAATTGGCATTTGCTTCCATTGAGATCTCTCGAAATTAAATTCTCAGCTAAAGGTTTTGTGAATTTAGGGCAGATTTTTCTCCCCTGATCACAGTAGTGATTTGAGGCTGCAGAATTCTTCATAGTCCCTTGGGAGGACTTCCTCAGTGCAGGAGTACAAGCGTTTGTTATTTTATTATTTACCTTTACTTCCCCTGTACCAAGGAGGCAGTCTTGTGTGTGTGTGTTGGTGGTGGTGGTGATGTTTTGAGACAGTTTCTTGCTCTGTCATCAAGGCTGGAGGTACAGTGACATGATCACAGCTCACTGCAGCCTCAACTTCCTGGGCTCAAGCGATCCTCCCACTTCAGTCTCCTGAATAGCCGGGACCACAGGTGCACACCACCACGCCCGGCTAATTTTTTAATTTTTTGTAGACATGGGGTTTCATCATGTTGGCCAGGCTGGTCTCAAACTCCTGAGCTCAAGCAATCCTCCCTTCTTGGCCTCCCAAAGTGCTGGGATTACAGGCATGAGCCACCATGCCTGGCTGACAGATTCCACTTCAGGACCCCATCCCATGAGTTATAGTGTAGATGCTATTCGTCTATTGAATCCATCTGGAAGAGATATTCCCTCCACTGTTCTTAGATAGAGATACGGAAGAAAAGAGCCCACAAGCAGACTATGATTTTGCCAAAGGTGGGAGACTCATCTTTATTTTGAGATGGAGTCTCACTCTGTCACCCAGGCTGGAGTGCAGTGACACAATCTTGGCTCACTGCAACCTCTCCCTCCCAGGTTCAAGTGGTTCTCCTGCTTCAGCCTCCCAAGTAGCTGGGACTACAGGCGTGCGCCATCACACCCAGCTAATTTTTGTATTTTTTGTAGAGACCGGGTTTCACCATGTTAGCCAGCCTGGTCTTGAGCTCCTGACCTCAAGTGATCCGCCCACCTCGGTCTCCCAAAGTGCTGGGATTACAGGCATGAGCCACCGCGCCTGGACAGACTCAACATTCTTAAGTAGGCAGCTTTGTCCAAAATTTATCAAAGGAAGTCCTTATGTTTGTACAAAGGATTGTGCTTTAAGGAATGTTCATTGAAATGGTTTATGATAGCAAACATTTCAGCCGTTTGAATTGGCTTCAGCTCATTTGAATTTATTGAGTCAGTTCAATAAATTACAATAATACTGATTGGTCACTAAAAATAATGAAAGAAAGTTTAAGAAGTTGAATAAAATTGCAGCATATTAAGCAAGAAAAATAGATTGATTCTATTTACATTTAAGAATAAAGGTAGATGGCTGGGTGCGGTGGCTCATGCCTGTAATCCCAGCACTTTGGGAGGCAGAGGTGGGTGGATCACCTGAGGTCAGAAGTTCAGGACTAGTCTGGCCAACATGGTGAAACCCCATCTCTACTAAAAACGACAAAAATTAGCTAGGCATGGTGCTCACACCTGTAGCGTAATCCCAGCCTTTTGGGAGGCCCAGGCAGGTGGATCACTCGAGGCCAGGAGTTTGAGACCAGCCTGGGCAACATGGTGAAACCATATTTCTACTAAAAATACAAAAATTGACCAGGCATGGTGGCGCATGCCTGTAATCCCAGCTACTCAGGAGACTGAGGCAGGAGAATCACTTGAACCCAGGAGGCAGAGGATGCAGTGAGCAGAGATTGTGCCACTGCACTCCAGCCTGGGCAACAGAGCTAGACCCCATCTCTAAATAAATAACATAAAGGGGAGAAAAAAAAAAGAAGGTAGATTCTTTACCAGAGAATTTCTGGCCTCAGATCTCTCGACCGTCATGTTCTTCTTGTTGACTCTGCTTCCCCTCCTCTTCCTGAAAGGGCCACCTGAGCGAGGGGTATGGCCAGCTGTGCAGCATCTACCTGAAACTGCTGAGAACCAAGATGGAGTACCACACCAAAGTGAGTCTCTGCGGACAATTCTGCCGCCACCACCGCCTCCCTTGCTCTATCCCCTCAGCCCCTCCCTGGGCTCAGTTGTCAGCTCTTTCAGGTAATAGGCAGCCCAGGCTTCTGAGGAAGTGTGTGCATCACGTACCCCAGCTGTGGGAGAGGAAAGCCATTGCCAGGCCCACGGGACGTGATGAGGGCTGGGATTTTGGCCCATGTCTTCTGCACCCTTTGTGCCCCATTTTGCAACTAGAAAGAACAACTGGCCAGGCACGGTGGCTCACACCTATAATCCTAGCTGTTTGGGAGACCCAGGCGGACAGATCACCTGAGGTCAGGGGTTCAAGACTGGCCTGGCCAACATGGTGAAACCCCATCTCTACTAAAAGTACAAAAATTACCCGTGGTGGTGATGCGTGCCTGTAATCCCAGCTCCTCGGGAGGCTGAGGCAGGAGAATCGCTCGAACCCAAGACCAGGAGGCGGAGGTTGCTGTGAGCCAAAACCATGCCACTGTACTCTAGCTTGGGCGACAGAGTGAGACACTGTCTCAAAAAAACATAAAAAAGAAAGGGTAACCCTAGCCACTAGATTGCCTTATGAAAATGTTACAGAAGCATTGATTTTACTGTTTTTTTTGTTTTGTTTTTTTGTTTTTTGAGACGGAGTCTCGCTCTGTCGCCCAGGCTGGAGCGCAGTGGCCGGATCTCAGCTCACTGCAAGCTCCGCCCCCCGGGTTTACGCCATTTTCTCCTGCTTCAGCCTCCCAAGTAGCTGGGACTACAGGTGCCCGCCACCTCGCCCGGCTAGTTTTTTGTGTTTTTTTTAGTAGACACGGGGTTTCACCGTGTTAGCCAGGATGGTCTCGATCTCCTGACCTCATGATCTGCCCGTCTCAGCCTCCCAAAGTGCTGGGATTACAGGCTTGAGCCACCGTGCCCGGCCAATTTTACTGTTAATAAAAACAATTCCTGGCCGGGCACAGTGGCTCATGCCTGTAATCTGAGCATTTTGGGAGGTCAAGACTGGAGGATCACTTAAGACCAGGAGTTTGAGACCAGCCTGGGCAACATAGCAAGACCCTGTCTCTACAAAAAATTACAATTAGCCAGAGGTGGTGACACATGCCTATAGTCCCAGCTACTCAGGAGGCTGAGGCAACAGGATCACTTGAGTTCTGGAGCTGAAGGCTGCTGTAAGCTGTGATCATGCCACTGTACTCCAGCCTGAGTGACAGAGCAAACCTACTCCTGCAATTTCTTTTTTTCTTTTTCTTTCTTTTTTTTTTGAGACAGAGTTTTGCTCTTGTTGCCCAGGCTGAAGTGCAATGGCACGATCTCAGCTCACCGAAACCTCCGCCTCCTGGGTTCAAGTGATTCTCCTGCCTCAGTCTCCTGAGTAGCTGGGTACTACAGGCATACGCTACCATGCCCGGCTAATTTTGTATTTTTTTTTTCAGTAGAGATGGGATTTTGTCAGGTTGGTCTCGAACTCCTGACCTCAGGTGATCCACCTGCCTTGGCCTCTCAAAGTGCTGGGATTACAGGCATGAGCCATGGCATCCAGCAATTCCTACAATTTCGATAGCAAGCTCCCCTACAGACCCGTCTTTTAATTTTTTTATTTTATTTTTATTTTATTTTATTTTTTTGAGATGGAGTCTCACTCTGTCACTTAGGCTGGAGTGCAGTGTGGCACGATCTCACCTCACTGCCACCTCTACCTGCTGGGTTCAGGCAATTCTCATGTCTCAGCCTCCCAAGTAGCTGGGACTACAGGCAGGAGCCACCACGCCTGGCTAATTTTTTGTATTTTTAGTACAGACGGGATTTCACCATGTTGGCCAGGCTGGAGGTGGATCACCTTAGCTCACTGCAGCCTCAAATTCCTGGGCTCAAGAGATCCTCCTGCCCCAGTCTCCCGAGTTGCTGGGACCACAGATACTCGCCACTATGCCTGGCTTAGATCCACTCTGGTGTGAGGCTGGGCAGGGTGGAAAACAGCATCTCAGTCACAGAGGCCTCAGCACCCACCTGAGCCGCACCTTGGACCCACTGGGGATCAGGCTGTAAAGCAATGACATGGGCCACTCTGCATTTTAAGTTCACTTTTCCAAAGTGGACTTAAAAGATCCAAGTGGCCAGTGAGGACAATGATGAGAGCCAGAATTAGGAGTTGTCCATGGGACAGTCAAAGAAGCAGGGACTGCCTGAAGATTGGCAGGAAATGAGGCTGGGTGGGGGCATTTTGGGAGGCCAAGCAGGGCGGATTCCTTAATCCCAGGAGTTCGAGCCTGGGCAACATAGAGAGACCCTGTCTCTACAAAAAATTTAAAACTTAGCCGGGTGTGGTAGCATGCAACTGTAGTCCCAGCTACTCGGGAAGCTGAGGTGGGAGGATGCTTTGAGCCTGGGAGGTCAAGGATGCAGTGAGCTATGATCACATCACTGCCCTCCCACCTGGGCAACAGAGTGAGGCCCTGTCTCCCAGAAAAAAGAGAGAAGAAGGTGACATGATGGATACTGTGAGGTGGGGGAGGGGAACAGCTGAGGGGTGTGCAGGGGTCTGGCAACTGTGGGAGACAATAGGGGGTCAGGCAGAGGGGTGGGCACATAGAAGGCAACATAAACCAGAACTGAGGCTGGGCCAGGCCAGGGTGTCAGAGGCCGAGGCGGGGAGTCGGGCTGCCCTCGGGCTGGATTGCAAGGCAAAGAAGCAGGAGGGAGAGGCTTAGGGTGTGGAGGGGAAGGGACTTATAGCGTGTGATTGGAGGGAGGACCAGGCTCTGGTAAAGGTGTCACGAGGAGGTGGGGAAAGGTGAGAACTGGATTTAAGATCTTCTGGGGCTGGGCACAGTGGCTCACGCCTGTCATCTCAGCACTTTGGGTGGCCAAGGTGGGCAGATCATCTGAGGTCAAGAGTTTAAGACCAGCCTGGCCAACATGGCAAAACTCATCTCTACTAAAAATACAAAAAGAAATTAGCTCACGCCTGTACTCTCAGCTACTCAGGAGGCTGAGGCAGGAGAATCACTTGAAACTGGGAGGCGGAGGTTGCAGTGAGCCGAGATGCCGCCACTGCACTCCAGCCTGGGCAACACAGCAAGACTCCATCTCAAAAAAAAAAAAAAGATGGGAGTGGAGGTTTTGTAAGTGTTAAATTGAACTGGTGGGTGTGGTGGCTAACACCTCTAATCCCAACACCATGGGAGGCCGAGGCAGGAGGATCACTTGAGGCCAGGAGTTGGAGACCAGCCTGACCGACATAGTGAAACCCCCATCTCTACTAAAAACACAAAAGTTAACTGGGTGTGGTGGCATGCACCTGTAATCCCAGCTACTCAGGAGGCTGAGGCTTGAGAATGGCTTGAACCCAGGAGGCGGAAGTTACAGTGAGCCGAGATGCTGCCTCTGCACTCCAGCCTGGGCAACAGAGCAAGACTCCATCTCAAAAAAAAAAAAAAAAAAAAAAAAGATGGGAGTAGGGTTGAAAGTGTTAAATTGAACTGGTGGGTGTGGTGGCTCACGTCTCTAATCCCAAAACCATGGGAGGCCGAGGCAGGAGGATCACTTGAGGCCAGGAGTTGGAGACCAGCCTGACCAACATAGTGAAACCCCCATCTCTACATAAACATTAGCTGAGCATGGTGGCACGCACCTGTAATCCCAGCTACTCAGGAGGCTGAGGCTTGGGAATGTCTTGAATCCAGAAGGCAGAGGTTGCACTCCAGCCTGGGTGACACAGCAAGACTCTCTCTCAAAAAAAAAAAAAAAAAATTACAGTGTTAAATGGGAAATGGGAGGAGGAAGGGCCTAGGGTAGGAGTTTAGGTGGAAAAGGAGAGAAGGGAGGGTGTGGAGAAAGCAAGACTGGGAAGATGGTTAGGGAGGAAGGGGACTGGGATGGGAGCTGGGGCAGTGGCGCTGCAGGGGTGATAGAGGCCAAGGGAGTCCCTTTCCCTTGTGTATAGAAAGAGAGCAGAGTTCAGCGGCATCAGAAGCAGCTGGTGCCGATGGCCAGGCCCCTAGCTTTTAATAGCATGGAAGGGCAGAAGGGAATGGTCACGTAGGCTTGGAGAATTGGGGTCGAATGAGGATGCAGCTGGCTTTGCTTCCAAAGGCTCTGGAGCTCACTGTTGTCTTGTTTTTCCTGGTTTTAGAAAGCAGAGAAAGTGGGGAAGCTGGTATTGTCCAAGCGTGGAGGAGCAAAGGACTTTTCCAGTTTTTAGCAATTAGCGATACAAGAGTGGGGAAGGAGGCTGGGCAGAGTGGCTCACACCTGCGGTTCCAGCATTTGGGGAGGCCAAGGGTTGAGGTGAGACCAGCCTGGGCCACACAGTGAGTCCCTGTCTCTTAAAAAAAATTTTTTTTTGGCCGGGTGCGGTGGCTCACGCTTGTAATCCCAGCACTTTGGGAGGCCGAGGCAGGTGGATCACCTGAGGTCAGGAGTTCAGGACCAGCCTGGGCAACATGGTGAAACCTCATCTCCACTAAAAATACAAAAACATTAGCCGGGCATGGTGGTGTGTGCCTGTTAGTTCCAGCTACTTGGGAGGCTGAGACAGGAGAACTGCTTGAACCCAAGGGGCTGAGGTTGCAGTGAGCTGATATCATGCCATTGCACTCCAGCCTGGGCGACAGAGTGAGAGTCCATCTTGAAAACAACAACAAAAATATCCCACACACATTAAAGAAAAATTCATTCTCTGGCTGGGTGTAGTGGCTCACACCTGTAATCGCAGCACTTTGGGAGGCTGAGGCAGGCGGATCACCTGAGGTCAGGAGTTCAAGACCAGCCTGGCCGATGTAGTGAAACCGCATCGCTACTAAAAATACACACACAAAAAAAATATTAGCCCGCATGGTGGTGTATGCCTGTAGTACCAGCTACTCAGGAGGCTGAGGTGGAGGATCGCTTGAGCCCAGGAATTCGAGGCTGCAGTGAGCGATGATCATGCCACTGCACTTCATCGTGGGTAACAGTGAGGCCATGTCTCTCAAAAATAAAAAAAGAGAGAGAAACAGGAGAGAGCCTGATTCCCCCTCCTCTGCCGTGTAAGCAACGTAATCAAGATGAGGCCCCTCACCAGGGACTGAATCTGTCAACACCTTGACTTTGGACTCCCCGGCCTCCAGAACTGTCTATGGATTAAGCCACCCAGTGTGTGGTGTCTTGTTATAGCTGCCCGAGCTGACTGAGACAGACGTTCAGGCCAGAGAGCGTGAATGCATAGGGACACCAGCTGTGAGTCTTTCTCCAGGGACAGTTGGCAGCCGGCCCTAGGTGCAGAGCCGATGACAAGGACCCAGGCTCTCAGCAGGTCTTCGAAGCAGTGTGGTGGAAAGGCAGGCAGGGCATGGGAAAGTGGAGCCAGGCCACCAGTCATGATGTTGAGACTGAGCCAGGAGGCAAAGGCAGGCAGAGAAATGGAGAGGAGAGGGAGCAGGAAGGGACTGGCCATCTCTGAGACTTAAGTATGAGTAGTGGGTGGACTTGAGGGCAGGAGAGGACTGGAAGGGCAGAGGCCTGAGTGATGCAGCCAGAGAGGGAGATGCTATAGTGGAGAGTTCTAGGCAGGGATGTTTTAGGTGATGGTGGAGTCTGGAGTGGGTGTGCGTAGCTGGGGATGGAGTAGAGGTGAAGGTGCTGAAATTGAGGTCAAAGGTTGTAATCTCAGGGTGCATGACTTGGGGCAAAGGAAAACTGTGTCCCAGGTGCCAGGTCAAACCTCAGAGGCCTTGGCACCATGGAGCCCAGGAGCGAAGTCTGCAATGGGGGCTTTTTTTTCCTTTTTTTTTGTCGGGGGAGACGGAGTCTCACTCTGTTGCGCAGGCTGGAGTGCGGTGGTTCCATCTCAGTTCACTGCAACCTCCACCTCCCAGGTTCAAGCGATTCTCCTGCCTCAGCCTCCCAAGGAGCTGGGACTACAGGCATGCGCCACCACACCCGTCTAATTTTTGTATTTTTAGTTGAGACAGGGTTTCACCATGTTGGCCAGCCTGGTCTCTAACTCCTGACCTCAAGTGATCCACCTTGCTTGGCCTCCAAAGTGCTGGGATTATAGATGTGAGCCACCGCGCCCAGCCTAGAGCCTAAAGTATCCACTCGTACATGAAGATGCCCCATGATGGAAGGGCCACCCATCGCTGCGGCCTTTTCCCTTTGCCACAGGGACAAACCACACAGATGACAGGATCATGCTATAGATACTGAGCAATGATTGATGATACCAGCTGGTGTTTTTTTTTCTTTTTTGTTTGTTTTGAGGTAGGGTTTCACTCTGTAACCAGGCTGGAGTGCAGTGGCCTGGAACTGTAGCCTTGAACTGCTGGGCTCAAGCGATCCTCCCGCCTCGGCCTCCCAAGTAGCTGGGACTACAGGCGTGTGCCACCACGCCCGGCTGAGAGAGAGCTCTTCATGTCTCCTGTCCTGACTCCCTTCCTCTGCCTTCCTTCCAGAATCCCAGGTTCCCAGGCAACCTGCAGATGAGTGACCGCCAGCTGGATGAGGCTGGAGAAAGTGACGTGAACAACTTGTAAGTGGCTCCTGCCCTGAGCCCAGGGAGGGAGAACGCTTTTGTGAATGCCGACACTTCTCATAAGGGTCATGGAGGGCCTGATTGGGGATTCAGGGGGCGTGGCTGGGGTGGGGACCAAAGCCCCTGGGTGACTTGGCCTTGGAGCCACTTATTTATTGGTGATGCCTCATCCAGAACCCCTGCCTGGCTATTTCACACCCCAGAGCTTTCCTGTCTGTCTCGCTTTCTGCCCTCCGACTCCAACACTGGTAACTATCCTCTCCCTCTGTCACTGTCACTGTTTTCATTTTTGTTTTTTTGAGAAGCAGTCTTACCCTGTTACCCAGGCTGGAGTGCAGTGACTCGATCTCAGCTTACTGCAGCCTCCACCTCCCAGGTTCAAGTGTTTCTCCTGCCTCAGCCTCCCGAGTAGCGGGGATTACAGGCACGCGCCATCACACCCGGCTAATTTTTGTATTTTTAGTAGAGACGGGGTTTCGCCGTGTTGGCCAGGCTGGTCTCGAACTCCGGACCTCAGGTGATCCGCCCACCTCGGCCTCCCAAAGTGCTGGGATTACAGGCGTGAGCCACCGCCCCTGACCTGTCACTGTCACTGTTGACTCTCCACCAGGCTGCATGGCCATAATATTCATGAGGCTAAGACTTGGAGCTGGAGTTGTGTGTGTGTTTGCGCACACACGTGAGCATTGGAGACTGGAGGCAGTAGTGTAGAGCACGGGGGAGGGGACAGGTAACAGACCAACCTCAGGCTGTGGAGTGTAAGCTCTCTTTCCTCTTGGGTCCAGTTTCCAGTTAACAGTGGAGATGTTTGACTACCTGGAGTGTGAACTCAACCTCTTCCAAACGGGTGAGTCTCTTCCCTCCTGTCTAAGCCAGGCTCTCATGGGAACTACCTAATTCCCAGTCCTCCTCTCCCTGCAAAGTATGTGGCACAAGGGGCAGGAAAATGGAAACACTCACACCCCATCTCTGGTATCTCCATCCCTCGTGCAGGGAGGGACTGAACCTCTTCAGTGTTTTTCTTTTTAAGAGACAAGATCTCAGCTGGGCGCGGTGACTCACACCTGTAATCCCAGCACTTTGGGAGGCTAAGGTAGGCCCATCACTTGAGGCCAGAAGTTAAAGACCAGTCTGGCCAACATGGTGAAACCGTGTCTCTAATAAAAATACAAAAATTAGCCGGGCCTGGTGGCTTATGCCTGTAATCCCGGTTACTTGGGAGGCTGAGGCAGGAAAATTGCTTGAACCCAGGAGGTAGAGGTTACAATGAACCAAGATCATGCCACTGCACTCCAGCCTGGGTGACATAGCAAGATTTCATCTCAAAAAAAAAAAAAAAAAAAAAAAGAGAAGATCTCGCTGTGTCACCCAGGCTGGATTGTAGTGGCATGTTACAGCTCACTGCAACCTCAAACTACTAGGCTCACGTGATCCTCCCACCTCAGCCTCCCAAGTAGCAGGGACTACAGGCACTCACCACCACATCTGGCTGATTTTTTATATTTTTTGCAGAGATGGGGGTCTTGCTGTGTTGCCCAGGCTGGTCTTGAACTACCAGCCTCAAGGCGTCTTCCCAACTCAGCCTCCCAAAGTTCTGGGATTACAGGCGTGAGCTACCACACCTGGCCTCCTAGATATTTTCAAAGCGGGTGGTTTCACGTCTGAGCAGAAAGGCCACCCACTGCCCCTTCCTACTGGCCTCCCTCCTGAAGCACAGGCCTCCAAAAGCCTGAAGACAGGTCTTACCTCTTTGGCAGCCACTGGACTGTGGCCATGGCCCTGGCCAGTCCTTGGTCCAGTCCTGTCTGCTTCTTGGAGCTGGGCAGGCTCGTGGGCACGATTTCTGCTGAGGAGGAAGGGCTCGTGTCTGTTGTTGAGTTGGCAGCCATGGGAACAAGCCGGTCAGGATTGGTTGTCACCCAGGACTGGTTGTCACCCAAGTCCACGTGAGAAGCTCACAGAGTCCTGTTCCACTAGCAGGGGGAGTGGCCACACTTCCAGGCTCCCGTCTGCCAAGAACTGTGGTGCCTCCAGACCATCAGCCCCCAACGCTTCCCTGACAAGCCTCAGCTGGTCCCCTTCTCTCCAGCGACTCTCCTCCCCACACCTCCCAGCAGGCTCCCCTCCCTTCCCTGGGGGACATAAGCACCAGCGTTCTGAGACTCAGGGCGTTCCAAGACAAGCATCCAACTCTGAAAGACGACGTTGCACATTGCAGGTCTCCGTACGCAAGCTTGGTGGTCTCATGCCCAAGCCTGGTGGCCTTTTCTGCATGTGGATATGCAGGACCCACTCTTGGGGCTTGGACTCTCTGACCCCGAATTTCCTTCAGCTTCCTTCAGCGTGTTCATCTGTGCAGAAATGCCTACTACTGGCCTCCTTTCCGGAATATTCTGTTTTGTGTTGTACTACGGCTAGGACAGGGCAACAAATTCCATAATACATTGACCAGTCTTCAGCACAGGATGTGGTCAGAAAAACCCCAGAAACAGGCCAGGCGCAGGGGTCATGCCTGTAATCCCAGCACTTTGGGAGGCCGAGGTGGGTGGATCACCTGAGGTCAAGAGTTCAAGACCAGCCTGGGCAACATGGTGAAACCCCGTCTCTACTAAAAATACAAAAATTATCCAGGCATGGTGACAAGCACCTGTAATCCCAACTACTCAGGAGGCTGAGGCAGGAGAATAACTTGAACCCAGGAGGCGGAGATTGCAGTAAGCCGAGATCACACCACTGCACTCCAGTCTAGGTGACAGAGCAAGATTCTGTCTCAGAAAATAGAAAGACAAACACCAGATACGGTTGGAAACTGGGTTTGTGTGAGAAAGGGACAGTCAGCCGACTAGGTAGCTATTTGAGCAGGGCGTTATACAAAAGTCAGTAGAGAAATAAAAATAAAACACAAAATCTAGTCTATGCCCTAAGCTATTCCCAGTCAGATTGAAGGCAGTGGAGTGGATGCATTTCTTTTTTAAAAAATGCATTGGGGCCAGGCGTGGTGACTCATGCCTGTAATTTCAGCACGTTGAGAGGCCAAGGCAGGCAGATTATGAGGTTAGGAGTTCAAGACCAGCCTGGCCAACATGGTGAAACCCTGTCTCTATTAAAAATACAAAAATTAGTCAGGTGTGATGGTGTGTGCCTGTAATCCCAGCTACTCAGGTGGCTGAGGCAGGAGAATTGCTTGAACCCGGGAGGCAGAGGTTGCAGTGAACTGAGATCGCACCACTGCACTGCAGCCTGGGCAACAGAGCAAGACTCCTTGAAAAAAAAAATGCATTGGAAATGTTTGCATAAAAGTATATGAACAAGTATACATTGTTGTGGCTAACTTTTCATCCTTTTGATTTGGATGGGAACAACGTATGTGGATAATTCAGAAATCATTTGCATTTAGCTTTCACTTTTTTTTGTTGTTTCTTTTGAGATAGTCTGGCTGTGTCACCCAACCTCGAATGCAGTGGTGCAGTCTCGGCTCACTGCTTCTGGGGCTCAAGCCATCCTCCTATCTCAGCCTCCCAAGTAGCTGGGACTGCGGGCATGCACCACCATCTCCAGCTAATTTTTGTGTACTTTTTGTAGAGACGAGGCTTCACTATATTGCCCAGGCTGGTCTCAAACTCCTGAGCTCAAGTGATCTGCCTGCCTTGTCCTCCCAAAGTGCTGGAATTATAGGCATGAGCCACCACACCTAGCCTGCATTTAGCTTTGGAATGTGCTAGATCTGAATGAAGGCATGAGTGAGATTCTTGGAATTGTCATCCTTGGGAAAATGCAGCCTAGAAGTAGCAGTTCGGCTGACGCAAGCTCTCTCCCCATGGCCCTCGCCTCTTCTTGGAACCAGCTGCCTGCCTGCCTTCCGCTGCTGTGGTTTTTTTTTTTTTTTTTTTTTTTTTGAGACGGAGTCTCACTGTGTCTCCCAGGCTGGAGTGCAGTGGCGCGATCTCGGCTCACGGCAAGCTCCACCTCCCGGGTTCACACCATTCTCCTCCCTCAGCCTCCCAAGTAGCTGGGACTACAGGCGCCTGCCACCTCGCCTGGCTAGTTTTTTGTATGCTGCTGTGGTTTTTAGGGATGAGCAAGACAAATGTTTCAGCCTTTGGGCCATCCTTCCAGTTCCTGACAGACAGTGGACCATGAGTAATCGGAGATGGTGATGAGGTCCAAAAGGACTTGATTAGCTGAGAGAATGAGTAAGGGGTAGAGGTGGTGAGCTCAGCCATGTTTTTTTGTGCCATCTCGTGACCCCTAGCTCTGGTTTTCTGTGTTTTTCGTGTGTTTGTTTGTTTTGTTTTGAGACAGAGTCTCGTTCTGTTGCCCAGGCTGGAGTGCGGTGCCACCATCTCAGCTCACTGCAACCTCTGCCTCCCAGGTTCAAGTGATTCTCCTGCCTCAGCCTCCTGAGTAGCTGGGATTACAGGCATGCGTCACCACACCTGGCTAATTTTTGTATTTTTAGTAGAGACAGGGTTTCACCATGTTGGCCAGGCTAGTCTCGAACTCCTGGCCTCAAGTGATCTGCCTGCCTTGGCCTCCCAAGGTGCTTGGATTATAGGCATGAGCCACCGTGCCCAGCCTGCTCTGGTTTTATATGCATTGTTCATTAACATTGTCACCACAAGATGCTGAGCTCTTCCCTAAAATCAGGAACCATGTCCTACTCATCTTTAAATTCTCTCTGTTCTAGCCCAGTGCCCGGTGAATAGCAGGTGCTCAACAATAAAAGAATGCTTGCTTTTTGAAAAACTGCAGGCTGCCAGGTGCAGTGGCTCACGCCTATAAACCCAGCACTTTAGAAGACCGAGATGGGAAGATTGCTTGAATCCAGGAATTAAATTTGGGTCGCTCTGGTCCAGAAGACTCTAAGTAATTCATCCTGAGATTCCCAGAGCCTGCAGCTGGAAGTTAAAACTAATGAATTCTGTTCACCTATTTCGTCACTGCTGTTTTTCTTTACTCTCTCTTGTTTTCTTTTGTTTTGTTTTGTTTCGTTTTTTTGGAGATGGGACCTCACTCGGTCGCCGAGGCTGGAGTACTGTGGCACAATCATAGCTCACTGCAGCCTTGACCTCCCTGGGCTCAAGGGATCCTCCCACCTCAGCCTCCTGAGTAGCTGGGACCATGAGTGTGTGCCATCACACCTGGCTAATTTTTTAATTTTTTGTAGAGATGGGGTCTTGCTATATAACCAGGCTGGACTTGAACTCCTGAGCTCAAGTGATTCTTTCACCTCAGCCTCCCAAAGTGCTGGGATTATAGGCATGAGCCACCAGGCCCAGCCTCCTGTGCTTTAAGAAGCACCCCCAGTGTGCACTGTCCAATAGGGCATTCACTAGCCTCATGTGATCATTGAACTCGATTACAATTAAATAACATTTAAAAGTCAGGTCCTCAGCTGCACTAGTCCTATTTCAGGCATGTTTCAGAAAACCACATATGGCTAACATATTAGAAAGTTTATATGAACATTTTCATCATTATAGAATTCTATTGGATGGCACTGTTGTGGGTGATTCTGATGCGTGCTAAAACGTGACAACCTCTGAGCTTGGACATACAGTTTTCAACCCTGGATGCAAATTAGAATCTACCTGGGGCCTTTTTTTTGTCTTTCTCTCAAACAGAGCCTTGCTCTGTCGCTCAGGCTGGAGTGCAGTGCCACAGTCTCAGCTCACTGCAACCTCTGCCTCCTGGGTTCAAGCAATTCTTGTGCCTCAGCCTCCTGAGTAGCTGGGACTACAGGTGCCCACCACCACACCCGGCCAATTTTTGTATTTTTAGTAGAGACGAGGTTTCGCCATGTTGGCCAGGCTGGCCTCGAACTCTTGACCTCAAACAGTCCTCCCGCCTCAGCCTCCCAAAGTGCTGGGATTACAGGCATGAGCCACGGCACCTGGCCTAATGGGGGACGGCAGGGGGAGGTTTTTGAGACACACTGACATCCCAACATACCACAGACCAATTGAAACAGATGGTGGGGGCGGTTCTGGGGATTGCAGGAAGACTTGAGTTTTTCGGTTTCCCCCAGGTGATCGTAACCAATCTGAAAGCTAAAGTCAAGAATCACTGCACAATCCATGCACTTTTCACAACATTCTCACTGAAGTCCTCCAAGACCTCCAAGAGATATGCACTGTTACAGCCACGTGTGCTCAACAGAAGAGCGCCAGGAGGCACAGAGTAACTCAGTATGTTGTCCACAGTGACGCTGCCCTAGATGTTCCTGGGTGCCAAAGGGCATTCCTGGAAGTCATCGGGAATCGAGGGTAGGCGGGGAGGTGGAACAGTCTGTGGTTCCTGCCAGTTGGAGCCTGAGGAAGCCGGTAGACTTGGGGATGGCTGCCTTGCAGTGACAGCTGCTTTTAATTTGTGTCAAGAAGGAAAGCTGTCTTTTAATTAGAACAGTTTGGGATTTTTTTTTTTTTTTTTTTTTTTCAGCCGCCAGACTAACCCAGTTACCAGGGATTAGTGCGGTCAGGGGAAGCAGAATACAGGCAGCCCTGGGCTTCCCTCTGGGCCAGTTCCACTCACAAAGGGACCGCAGGGAGAGTCACTTCATTGCCTGCTGCATGCAGAGTCTGCGGAGGCAGTGGGTGGCCAGTGCAAGAAGGAAAATCAGCCTGGCCAGTGGTGTGAGCTGAGTGTCTGCAGCCAGACAGCCAGTTGCTTGGCTGAGGATGGGGGGCAGGGGGTTGGTGAGGAGGGAGCCCCAGCGTGAGAAACTGAGGGATCAACTTCGTCTCTGAAACTCAAGAGGGTAGAGGCAGGACTTCTACTTCTGTTGACAGGTGCCCCAAGTTTCAGCCTTGAGTCCTGACATATCTTCCTTCTCCCAAGTCCTTTTCTCTTTTTTCTTTTTTTTTTTTTTGAGACAGAGTCTTGCTCTGTCACCCTGGCTGGAGTGCAGTGGCGAGATCTTGGCTCACTGCAAACTCCTCCTCCTGGGTTCACGCCATTCTCCTGCCTCAGCCTCCCAAGTAGCTGGGACTACAGGCGCCCGCCATCATGCCTGGCTAATTTTTTTTGTATTTTAGTAGAGACGGGGTTTCACCGTGTTAGCCAGGATGGTCTGGATCTCCTGACCTCGTGATCCGCCTGTCTCAGCCTCCCAAAGTGCTGGGATTACAGGCGTGAGCCACTGCGCCCGGCCCTTTTTCTTATTTTTCTTGTTTTGTACTGTTTCGATTTGGTTTGGTGTGGTTTGGTTTGGTTTCTTTTGAGATGGAGTCTTGCTCTGTCGCCCAGGCTGGAGTGCAGTGGCACCGTCTTAGCTCACTGCAACCTCCGCCTCCCAGGCGCAAGTGATTCTCCTGCCTCAGCCTCCCAAGTAGCGGGGTTTACAGGCACACGCCACCACACCCAGCTAATTTTTGTATTTTAGTAGAGACAGAGTTTCGCCATGTTGGCCAGGCTGGACTCGAACTCCTGACCTCAGGTGATCCACCCACCTCGGCCTCCCAAAGTGCTGGGATTACAGGCGTGAGCCACTGCGCCTGGCTTGTTTTGTTTTATTTATTTATGGAACAGTCTCACTCTGTCACCCAGGTTGGAGTGCAGTGGTGCAATCTTGGCTCACTGCAGCCTCCACCTCCTGGGTTCAAGCGATTCTCCTTCCTCAGCTTCCCAAGTAGCTGGGATTACAGGCGTGAGCCATCACACCCAGCTAATTTTTGTATTTTCAGTAAAGATGAGGTTTTGCCATGTTGTTCAGGCTGGTCTCAAACTCTTGGGCTCAGGCAGTCCCCCCACCTGGCCTCCCAAGTGCTGGGATTGCAGCTGTGAGCCACTGCACCTGGCCGAGACCCAGTCTCGTAAAAGGGAAAAAAAGGAAGATGAGGCTCCCTCTCCATGTCCGCCATGGTAGGAGCTCTCCCAGGTGATGAGCAAATCTCTTCTTTCCTGGGCTATCGGGGTCACTGCACAGACTAGCACGTAGTTCACCTGTTCATGATGCACTGGATATTCTGAGTCTCAGGAGCAAAGGCACCTGGTCTAACCATCACTGGCCCCATTAGCTCTTGGGCTTTCCAACGAGTCTGTTAACTCACCACCTCTCAACAAAACCACTTCTTTCTTTTCTTTTCTTTTCTTTTTTTTTTTTTGAGATGATATCTTACTCTTGTCACCCAGGCTGGATGCAATGGTGCAATCTCGGCTCACTGCAACCTCCGCCTCCTGGGTTCAAGTGATTCTCCTGCCTCAGCCCCCTGAGTAGCTGGAATTACAGGCATGGCCACCATTCCCGGCTAATTTTTGTATTTTTAATAGAGACAGGGTTTTCCCATGTTGGAAAGGCTAGTCTCGAACTCCTGACCTCAGGTGATCCACCCACCTCGGCCTCCTAAAGTGCTGGGATTACAGGGGTGAGCCACCGCACCCAGCCAAAACCATTTTTCTTTTTTTGAGATGGAGTTTTGCTCTGCTGCTGGAGTGCAATGGCACGATCTCGGCTCACTGCAACCTCCGCCTCTCGGGTTCACGCGATTCTCCTGCCTCAGCCTCCCAAGTAGCTGGGATTACAGGTGTCTGCCACCACACCCAGCTAACAAAACCACTTCTTGACTTTGTGACAGCCTTCAAGTGACTTACCTTCTGCTTCTTTACCTGTCTAATGGGGATACGTTTACCTATCTCATGGGAGCGTCGTTAGGGTTAAATGAATTAGAGAGGTAACGTGCGCACAGAATGGGTCCTTGGTGTATGTTGGACCCCTGCCTCTGCCCCTCTGAAGAGGCTGCTTGTAATCCCCTGGCTCTACCACCTTTCTCCCTCACTTTTATTTCCTAGTGTTCAACTCCCTGGACATGTCCCGCTCTGTGTCTGTGACGGCAGCAGGGCAGTGCCGCCTTGCCCCGCTAATCCAGGTCATCTTGGACTGCAGCCACCTTTATGACTACACTGTCAAGCTTCTCTTCAAACTCCACTCCTGTGAGTACCGCGGGCCAGATTTTCTTACGTGAGATTCAGGCCAGAGGGAGGATCCCAGCCTGAGGATGTCCCCGGAGAAACACAGTCCTTCTCAGTGCCTTTGGCTGTCTGCTTCTGTTCCAAAAGGCCCCGGAGTTCCTGACCATTGTGAGGATAAAAGAGCAGGGCCCAGACTTTGGCATGTGTCTCCAGTAAAGCCCCTGGCTTGCCACTCTTGTGTCCCAGTGTTACAGGATCTTTGGGGTGTCAGTTTTCTGGCTGGAAACCTCTGGGGCCAGTGGCGCCTTTGCCTGCATTCTTGTTCTGCATCCAGGAAGAATGAGGTATGCAGAAAAGTGGAGGGTGGACAAGATGAAGAGGAGCTTTATTGAATATTGGAACAGCTCAGAGGAGATGCAGTGGGTACTGCTGTCTGTCTGTAGGCAGGTGTTTCTGTCGAGTGTTCAGCTCTCAGCAGAAAAGAGGCCATGGAGTGGGGAGCTCCTCTCCGCAACTGGTCATCCTAGCGTCTCTGCAGGTCTCTGAAGCTCTCAGCAGAGAGGGTGGCTCCTCTCTGTAGCTGGTTGTCCCTTCTCTGCTCAGCTTGGCTGAGCTCAGGGCTTTTATGGGCCTCAGAGGGGAGGAAATGCACCCCCACTGGTCCATGGGCAGGCCCGGAAAACGCACCCCACGTTCCCACTCCAGTCTGTGGGATTGGCAGCCTGGCCCCCACCAGGTACCCACCTTTCCACCCAGGAATCTGTCTGCCTCCCGCTGCCATGCATGGCACCAGGTCTCAGCCCCAACTTTGCTCTAAGATCACAGTGGGTGCCGACAGCAGGAAGAAGCCAGGCAGCAGGAGCAGGTTCAGAAGAGGGGACGAGAGCCTTCTCAGGCCCTGAAGAGTACAGGGATGCCTGAGTCTGCAGCCGGGGCTGGGGGTGGGGGCGGGGCAGCAGGGCTGCCACCCACTCCGTGAAGCGGGAAGCCCAAGTCTGCAGCTGCGTTTTGGGAGGCTGCAGCTGCGCCCGGGAAGGCAGGATTCCTGCCTGTTCCTGGCCCCCCAAGAACACAGGGAAGCTCAGATCTGCAGTCACAACTTGGACGGCTCCAGCCCCACCCAGGAGGGTGAGGCTCCTGCCCTGTGCAGCCCTGGCCATGCCTCCCTGCTGCAGATGGCATGATGGCAGTGGCAGGCCACCTGGACTGGCAGCCGCCATCACCAGGATGGTCCTCTCTGTCTGCCTCTAGCTTAAGCACATCACCATTCCTCAAGTATGTCGTGTATCCTTCGAACCGCACAAATCATCAGCAGACCTGGCCTAGACCTGCATGAGCTAATGTCATGATTTCCAGACCATTCATCCACACAATCCCTTTGTGCAAATGGAATTTTATGAAGAAATGTAAATTATAAAACACAGCTGCTCGTTAAATGGAAACCTATCCCTTACCTAGCTTCAGTTCCCCGGGCTGCCCTTAGCAGAATATATATAGCTTGGAGGTTCTGATCTTGCAGAAGTTTTTATACTTTTTTTTTTTTTTTTTTTTCCTGAGACAGAGTCTCACTCTCTTGCTCAGGCTGGCGTGCAAGGGTACGATCTCGGCTCACTGCAACCTCTGCCTACCGGGTTCAAGCAATTCTTGTGCCTTAGCCTCCGGAGTAGCTGGGACCGCAGGCTTGGGCTGGCACACCCAGCTAATTTTTTGTTGTTGTTTTTTGAATTTTTAGTAGAGATAGAGTTTCCGCATGTTGGCCAGACTGGTCTCGAACTCCTGGCCTCAAGTGATCTGCCCACCTCAGCCTCCTAAAGTGCTAGGATCACAGGTGTGACCCACCGCACCCAGCCAGTTCTTACAGTTTTGTGTCCTGGTTTAAAATGATGTGTCTGGGGCAGGCACAGTGGCTCACACCTGGAATCCCATTACTTTGGGAGGCTGATGCAGGCAGATCACTTGAGCTCAGGGGTTGGAGACCAGCCTGAGCAACATAGTGAAATCCCTGTCTCTGCAAAAAGTACAAGAATTAGCCAGGCATGGTGACATGCGCCTGTAGTCCCAGCTACCCGGGAGGCTAAGGCGGGAGGACCACTTGAGCCCCGGAGGTCAAGGCTACAGTGAGCTGTGTTTGTGCCACTGCTCTCCAGCCTGGGCAACAGAATGAGACCGTGCCTCAAAAAAAAAAAAAAAAAAATGTAGTATAAGACAGTATACTCTGTAACTGTGGTCATTGACAAGTAATGAATCTCATTATTTAGACAGTACAAGGGAAGGATGTAGCATCACCTAGATGCTAATCTGGGATGGTTTCGTGGAAGGGAGATTGGAATTAGCTGCCCAGGGATTAGAAAGGCTTTGCAGCAAGCAGGCCTGCCCGAAGGGAGAGGGTGGAGTGGGCCCCCGAGAGAAGGAACCAGCTGCTTAGAGTGCTGAATACAGATGAACTTTTCATTGTTTCCAAGTACGCTGTTGCTCAGTAGAACATCACCAGTGCCTTTTTGTAAAATGGGGAGTTAAGCTGGGCATGGTGGGGCATACCTGTAGTCCCAGCTACTTGGCAGGCTTAGGGAGTTATGAGAAGAGACAGATAATTAAGTGTTTGGGTTTAAAGGCCTTCTTTGAAGGCAGGGCAATACCCAAGACCCACACTGCCTCTGAGCTGAGAAAGGGGTAGGAGGGATACTCTTTACAATATTTATTTATTTATTTATTTATTTATTTAGAGACAGGGTCTTGCTCTGTTGCCCAGGCTGGAGTGCAGTGGCACAATCTCAGCCCACTACAGCCTCTACCTCCCAGGTTCAAGTGATTCTCCTACCTCAGCCTCCCAAGTAACTGGGATTACAGGTGCCCACCACCAGGCCTGGCTAATTTTTTTTTTTTTTTTTTTTGAGACGGAGTCTCGCTCTGTCGCCCAGGCTGGAGTGCAGTGGTTCCATCTCAGTTCACTGCAAACTCCGCCTCCCAGGTTTACGCCATTCTCCTGCCTCAGCCTCCCGAGTAGCTGGGACTACAGGCGCCCGCCACCTCGCCCGGCTAGTTTTTTGTATTTTTTTAGTAGGGACGGGGTTTCACCGTGTTCGCCAGGATGGTCTTGATCTCCTGACCTCGTGATCCACCCGTCTCGGCCTCCCAAAGTGCTGGGATTACAGGCGGCTAATTTTTATATTGTTTTTAGTAGAGAGGGGGTTTCACCCTGTTTGCCAGGCTGGTCTTGAACTCCTGAGCTCAAGTGATCCTCCCGCCTGGGCCTCCCAAAATACTGGGATTACACGCATGAGCCACTGCAACCTCTTTTCTAAAAATAAACATTTATTTTTGTTTTAGATCCACAGAAAAGTTAAATAGTACCAGGAGTTCTCGTATACCCAGTTCCATTTTCCCTTTGTTTGTCTATTAGTATGAAATATTTGTCACAGCTAATGAACCAGTGTTGAGACCTTATTATTAATTAAAGTTCGTACTTAAGGCTGGGTGCAGTGGCTCACATGGTGAAACCCCATCTCCACTAAAAGTACAGAAATTAGCCAGGAGTGGTGGCGCGTGCCTGTAATCCCAGCTACTTGGGAGGCTGAGGTAGGAGAATCACTTGAACCCGGCAGGCGGAGGTTGTGGTGAGCCGAGATTGCGCCACTGCCCTCCAGCCTGGCAACAGAGCGAGATTCCGAAGCGCAAAAAAAAAAAGTTTGTACTTTATTCAGATTGTCACAGTTTTTACCAAATGTCCTTTTCTGCCCCAGAATCTCATCCGGTACACCATGTGACATTTAGTTGTGATGTCTCCTTAGGTTCCTCTTGGCTATGATGTTTCACTTCTCAAACTTCCCTTATTTTTGATGATTTTGATCATTTTGAGTTTTTTGTAGAATGTTCCTGAATTCTGTTTGCCTGATGTTTTTCTCCTGATTTAACTGGGGTTAAGGGTTTTTGGGAGAAAGATCATTTAGGTCAAGTGCCATATTCATTCACTGTCCACTTTTGCTATTTTGGTTTTGTTTTGTTTTGTTTTGTTTCAAGATGAGTCTCGTTCTGTCACCCAGGCTGGAGTGCAGTGGTGCGATCATAGCTCACTGCAGCCTCAAACTCCTGGGCTCAAAAGATACCCCCACCTCAACCTCTTGAGTAGCTAGGACCAAAGTGCACATCACCACACCTGGCTAATTTTTATTTTTTAATTTTTGTAGAGATAGGGGTCTCGCTATGTTGCCCAGGCTGGTCTCAAACTCCTGGGTACAAGTGATGCTCCCCACTCAGCCTCCCAAAGTGCTGGGATTACACATGGGAGCCACTGCGCCCAGCCATCTTTTGCCATTTCAAGAATCATGTTTTATACATGTGTTCCCTGATTTTATCCAATGAATGTATGACCCATTTCAAAATAACAAATTAAACAAATAAAGCAAACACTAAAAGGATTGCTGGGCTGTGATCTTTAGCTGCAATATGCAGATTTGCACATCTGACAGGACCTCAGAGAACTGGCTCTGTAGGGGAGGAGGCTGTCCTAAGAGGCTACTGTGTGTGCAGCGTCATAGAGTTAGCTACCAACCAACCCAGGACTGGAACTCAGATCCCAAGCCTCAATCCCTTGTTCTTTTTTTTTTGACAGAGTCTTGCTGTTGCCCCGGCTGGAGTACAGTGGTGTAATCTCAGCTCACTGCAACCTCCGCCTGCCGGGTTCAAGTGATTCTCCTATCTCAGCCTCCCGAGTAGCTGGGATTACACACATGTGCCACCATTCCCGGCTAATTTCTGTGATTTTAGTAGAGACAGGGTTTCACCATGTTGGTCAGGTTGGTCTCGAACTCCTGACCTCAAGTGATTCTCCTGCCTCAGCCTCCCAAAGTACTGGGATTACATGCGTGAGCCACTGCACCCAGCCTTCAGTCCATTGTTCTTTGCCTTCTGACAGCCCTCCTCTTGGGCAGGCTCTGTGGATCTCTTCCAGACTAATATCAGCCCTGAGCCTCAGCCTAAAACAAATGCAGGCAATAGCTGAGAAAGAACTGCTCCCTCCTGGGCCTGCCATGGTCCAATCTGCTACTGGTCAGGTCACCATTTCTTCTCTAGTCTGGGGCACAATTTCCACCCTATTGTGCCCAGCATGGCTTGTCCTTCAGGAACGAATTGAAGTGGAAGGATTTGGAGGATAAGCGTCTGCACACTCCTGCTGGTTCCTGCTGGGCTCCCTTGGTTACCAGACCTCGGGACAGCTCTAGGCCAGTCATGGCCCCTGGCAGTGCTGGCCACATGCCCCAGGGTAGCTGGGCCCCTCCCCGTCGAGAGCCCCGCCATGGCTTCCGTGCCCGCTGGTCAATCTCCCCGCTCACACTCTTTCCAATTTCTTCCAGGCCTCCCAGCCGACACGCTGCAAGGCCACCGGGACCGCTTCATGGAGCAGTTTACAAAGTAAGTGGTTCAAGTAACAGGAATGGAGGTGAATCCAAGAGCACTATAAAATTTAAGCCATGCAAGAGCACTGTGAGAGGTGGCTGGACACAGTGGTTCATGCCTGTAACCTCAACACTTTGGGAGGCCGAGGTGGGAGGATCACTTGAGGCCGGGAGTTTGACACCAGGCTGAGCAACATAGCGAGACCCCGTCTCTACAGAAAAAAAAAAAAGCAAAACAAATTAGCTGGGCACAGTGGTATGCACCCGTGATCCCAGCTACTTGAGAGGCTGAGGCAGGAGGATGGCCTGAGCCTAGGAGTTGGAGGCTGCAGTGAGCTACGATTGTGCCACTGCACTTCAGTCTAGGTGACAAGTGAGACCCCAAAAAAAAAAAAATTTAAATACTTGGGTTGGGGGGTGAGGTTATCTTCTTTTTTTTTTTTTTTTTTTTGAGATGGAGTCTCACTCTGTCACCAGGCTGGAGTGTGCAGTGGTGCAATCTCAGCTCACTGCAACCTCTGCCTCCTGGGTTTAAGTGATTCTCCTGCCTCAACCTCTCAAGCAGCTGAGACTACAGGCACACACCACCACGCCCAGCTAATTTTTGTATTCTTAATAGAGATGGGGTTTCAGCATGTTGGCCGGGATGGTCTCAATTTCTTGACCTTGTGATCTGCCCGCTTCAGCCTCCTGAAGTGCTGGGATTACAGGCATGAGCCACCGCGCCCAGCCTGAGGTTATCTTCATTCTAAGGTGATAAAGTGACAGAACATAGCTCAGACAGAGGCAAATCTACCTATAGCTAGGGCAACTATTCGTTCTCTAATAAATCCCATAAAAGCATATAGAAGAAAGAGATTTCATCCATTCATTAGTTGCCTGCTTATGCCTCTTCTCTTTTCCCTCTCCCAAAGTTCTGGTCTTGTAACATTTATAGACTGATAAGCCCTACAAATGTATCTCTAGCCAGACCTTACTTCTGAATTCCAGCCTCTTGTCCCCAATTTGACATCGGTATAGCATACTTAAATCTCAAACTGTACTCTAGGTTTTCCAAAAAAAAAAAACAAAACCTTTCTCTCTCCATTCTTTTTTTGTTTGTTTGTTTTTGTTTTTGAGACAGAGTCGCACTCTGTCACCCAGGCTGGAGTGCAGTGGTGCGATCTTGGCTCACAGCAACCTCATCCTCCCCATTTCCAGTGATTCCCCTGCCTCAGCCTCCCAAGTAGCTGGGATTACAGGCGCCCACCACCATGCCCGGCTAATGTTTGTATTTTTAGTAGAGACGGGGTTTCACCATGTTGGCCAGGCTGGTCTCGAACTCCTGACCTCAAGTGATCTGGCTCCCAAAGTGATGGGATTACAGGTGTGAGTCACTGTGCCCAACCCCTCCCCATTCTTTTCTATCTCAACAAATACTGCCATCATCCATTTAGGCCAGAGATCTGGAAGTTACCATTTTCCTCATCCCCCATGTCCAATCCACTAGCAGGTTTGGTTGATACCCTACAAATCTGACCTGTTTCTGAGGTGGGATGGGGGACTGGACTCCGGAGGCAGGAATGAAGGACAAGTAAAACAGGGAAGGGGTGGAAGCATCTCTGCATAAGACACGCCCCACCAGTGTGCTGTGACAGTTTACCATTGCTATGGCAACACCCAGAAGTTAGCGCCCCTTTCCATGGCAAAAACCTGACAATCCGGAAGTTACTTTTTTTCTAGAAATTTCTGCATAATCTGCCCCTTAATTTGCATATAATTAAAAGTGTGTGTGTGTGTGTGTGTGTGTGTGTGTGTGTGTGTGTATGACAGCTGCTATTCTGGGCTCACTGCCTATGGGGTAGCCCTGCTCTGCAAGGAACAGGACCTCTGCTGCTGGCTGTGCACTGCCGCCTCAATAAAAGCTGCCAACGTCGGCCAGGCACGGTGGCTCATGCCTGTAATCCCAACACTTTGGGAGGCCGAGGTGGGCAGATCACTTGAAGTCAGGAGTTCAAGAGCTGCCTGGCCAACATGGTGAAACCCTGTCTCTACTAAAAATACAAAAATTAGCAGGGCATGGTGGCACACACCTGTAATGCCAGCTACTCGGGAGGCCAAGGCAGAAGAATCACTTGAACCCGGGAGGTGAAGGTTGCAGTGAGCCAAGATCACATCACTACATTCCAGCCTGGGCGTCCGAATGAGATTCCATCTCAAAAAAAAAAAAGATCTTTATTTAGGCTGGGTGCAGTGGCTCACGCCTGTAATCCCAGCACTTTGGGAAGCTGAGGCAAGTGGATCACTTGAGGTCAGGAGTTTAAGAGCAGCCTGGCCAACATGGTGAAACCCTGTCTCTACTATAAATACAAAAATTAGCCCTGTAATCCCAGCTACTCAGAAGGCTGAGGCAGGAGAATTGCTTGAGCTCAGGTGGCAGAGGTTGCAGTGAGCTGAGATCATGCCACTGCACTACAGCTTGGGCAACAGAGCAAGACTCCATAAAAAAAAAGAAGGAAAGGAGGGGAGGGGAGAGGAAACCAGGCAAAAGTGAAGGAATAGAGTGAGAGTTGGGAGGACGGAGGGAGCTGAGGAAGGCCTCCTGGCTTCGCTCTGTGAAAGTACACCCTCTTGTTTTTCCTGTTAATTTCCTCACCCTTGACCGTAGCTCCCAAATGCCAAGTTTCAGCCTCCCTGCCCAGTTCCCCAGGAGCAAGCAAAGGACAAGTGCGCGGTTGTACCCGCTTCCTGGTACCCCTGTTCCATTTGAGAAGCCGAGTACATATTCTATGATAAATGGCTTCTTTAGTCCGAGGAGACAGGCCCTGGGGCTGATTTCCTGGAATGTCAAATTCCGGTAGCTTGTGAAAGCCGTCGAGCCTATTACTGTTGGCTCCAACCCAGCAAGATGGGGACGTGTGGTCAGGTGATTTCATTTCCTTTCATTTGCTTCTAGCTTATAAAAACAGCTCCCCTGAGTAGCCGCTTTGCTGTTCCACACAGACGCGGCTGCTGTCTGAGACCTCCCTGTCCTTGAATTCAGGGGAAGCAGCAGTGATGTCACAGAGACAGGCCTGTCTTGGGATCTGACAGGATGTAACCCAGGGGGTTCGTTTGTTGGGCTAAGCTGGAGAAAGTTCTGTGTTGCAGGCTGAAGGAGTTAAGGCCCATGCACCCCTTTCATCTCAGAATAGATAAGTCTGAGCTGAGCATGATGGTGCATGCCTGTAGTTCCAACTACTTGGGAGGCTGAGGTGGGAGGATCGCGTGAGCCTGGGAGGTCGAGATCGCAGTGAGTCGTGATCATGACACTGCACTTCAGCCTGGGCAACAGAGCCAGATCTTGTCTCTAAAAAACTTAAAATAGGCCAGGCGTGGTGGCTCACGCCTGTAATCCCAGAACTTTGGGAGGCCAAGGTGGGTAGATTGCTTGAGCCCAGGAGTTTGAGACCAGCCTGGACAACATAGTGAGACCCCATCTCTACCAAAACCACAAAAAAATTAGCCAGGTGTGGTGGCACATACCTGTACTCCCAGCTACTTGGAGGCTGAGGTGTGAGGATCCCTTGGGCCCAGAGAGGTCAAGGCTGCAATGAGCTATGATTGTGCCACTATACGTCAGCCTGGGCGATGGAGTAAGACCCAATCTCAAAAAAATATTTAAAAATAGGCAGGGCATGTTGGCTTACGCCTATAATCCCAACACTTTGGGAGGCCAAGACGGGCGGATTACCTGAGGTTGGGAGTTCGAGACCAGCCTGACCAACGTGGAGAAACCCCGTCTCTACTAAAAATGCAAAATTACCCGGGCATGGTGGCACATACTTGTAATCCCAGCAACTCGGGAGGCTGAGGCAAGAGAATCACTTGAACCTGGGAGGCGGTTGCGGTGAGCCAAGATCACACTACTGCACTCCAGCCTGAGCAACAAGAGCAAAACTCCATCTCAAACAAAATAAATAAATAAAATTAAAATAAAGAATATATAAGTCTGGATCCTTTCAGGTTTCTTGGTCTTCAGTATTTAGATTCAAAATAGAGATTTGAGAATGCGAAAAAGATGTTGAGTTTGCCAGGTGTGGGGTGGCTCATGCGTGTAATCCCAGCACTTTGGGAGGCCAAGGCTGTAGGATTGCTTGAAGCCTGGAGTTAGAGACCAGCCTGGGCAACATAGCAAGACCCTGTTTCTACCAAAAAATTAAAAATTAGCCGGGCATGATGGTGCATCCCTGTAGTTCTAGCTACTTGGGAGGCTGAAGCAGAAGATCACTTGAGCCCAGGAATTCGAGGCTGCAGTGAGCTATGATTGCACCACTGCACTCTAGCCTGGGTGACAGAGCAAGACCCTGTCTCTACAAAAAGAGAGAGAGGAAAAAAAAAAAAAAACAATGTTGGTTTCTTCATGTGTATGTCCACCTAAGATTAGGACATAGTACCAAACGATTGTAATTCTCCAAGTGTTTATTGAACAGTTCCCCTGTCCCTGGCACTATGGGAAACAGCTCAGCAGAGCTCAGTCCCCACTTCCCAGGAACTTATAGTCCTAATTGTGAAGAGAACGAATAGTCCAAAAACAAAAATAAGTAATGAAAGAAGAGAGAAGAGAGCTACCTTTGTAATTAAATTCCCTTCCCTTTTCCTATGGTTAGTTGGCTTATCCTCAGAGAAAGTTCGTTTCTTTTCATGTTACTCTAAACCAAACATTTCTCGGAAGTTAAGTCTGCAAGATAACAACGTATATTCTACAGAAATGAAGAAATCAGCTTTTGGATTGTCTACTCTTCCAAAGGATGTGTAGCATGAATTACTCTTTCTTCACTACCAGGTCACTGAGGACCAGCTTTAAATAATCCTCCTCTGTAGCATCATAATTGAGTCCCAGCACCATGGAGCTTATCTCCTTGACAGCCTGTGCCTTGGGGCTGGGGAGGGGGCAGGAAGGCCAGGTGGCTGCTCTGTCCCCTACATGGGGCTGATGAAGACACCCAGCACCCCTCAGGTTCTTCTCCACCCCTAGGTTGAAAGAGCTGTTCTACCGCTCCAGCAACCTGCAGTACTTCAAGCGGCTCATTCAGATCCCCCAGCTGCCTGAGGTAAGCGTGCCCGACCGCACACTGTCGGCACTGCAGAAGCCCCAAGTACCCTCTTAGAGGCCGGCAGGGCCTGGCAAGCGAGCACTGTTTGAGGATGTGTCTCCGTCTTCAGAACCCACCCAACTTCCTGCGAGCCTCAGCCCTGTCAGAACACATCAGCCCCGTGGTGGTGATCCCTGCAGAGACCTCATCCCCCGACAGTGAGCCAGTCCTAGAGAAGGATGACCTCATGGACATGGATGCCTCTCAACAGGTGAGGACCACTTGGGAGAGAAACATGGCCTTTCCTCTTGCCTGCAAGTACGGGGAGAGGCTGGGGGAGACCCTGGCCAAAGCCCATTGACTCTAGCCAGGTTCAGCTTTCTCTTCACCTAGCAGCAACCGAGGCTGAGCATCCTGCTCTGTGGCAACCAGAAGGATCATA
This sequence comes from Chlorocebus sabaeus, assembly GCF_047675955.1. Taxonomy (NCBI): domain Eukaryota; kingdom Metazoa; phylum Chordata; class Mammalia; order Primates; family Cercopithecidae; genus Chlorocebus; species Chlorocebus sabaeus. The sequence continues at coordinate 9,281,301 of NC_132931.1, read as the reverse complement.
AATGGGTCTGGCTGGGTGCAGTGGCTCACAGCTGTAATCCCAACACTTTGCAAGGCTAAGGTGGGAAGATTGCTTGAAGCCAGTTCAAGACCAGCCTGGGCAACATAGTAAGACCCCATCTTTACAAAATTAGCCAGACATGGTGGCACACATGGCTGAGATGGGAGGATCGCTTGAGCCTAGGAGACCAAGGCTGTGGTGGGCCGTTATCATGCCACTGCACTCCAGCCTAGGCAAGAGAACAAGAACCAGGTCCTAAAAATAAATAAATAAATAAAATAAAATAACAATAAAAAAATTATCCAGGCATGGTGGTACACACCTAAACTTCTAGCTACTCAGGAGGCTGAACCAGGAGGATCACTTGAGCCAGGAGTTGGAGGCTGCAGTGAGCTATGATTGCACCACTGTACTCTAGCCTGGGCAGTAGAGTGAGAACCTGTCTCAAAAAAAAATAAAAAAAATTAAATTGTCTGAATCAAATTGAGAAAGGGGGCATTCTCCCATGTCACCCAACTGACCCACACACAGAATTCTCTGACACTCTGACTTATTCTCACTCCTTTTTGGTCAACCACAGAGTTTATTTGACAACAAGTTTGATGACATCTTTGGCAGTTCATTCAGCAGTGATCCCTTCAATTTCAACAGTCAAAACGGCGTGAACAAGGATGAGAAGTGAGTCCAACCTGGGTTCAGGCAGATGGTGCAGGAGCTAAGTTAAGCCATGGTCTGCCTCGAAACACTAACCAAAGAGGAATTCTTAATGATACCAGGGCTTCTTAGATAAAGAACATCTCGAAGAGCCAGGTGCAGTGGCTCACGCCTATAATCCCAACGTTTTGGGCGGATGAGGCAGGAGGATTGCTTAAGGCTAGGACTTCAAGACCAGCCTGGGCAGCATAGCAAGACCTCATCTCTATTAAATAAAAGTAAAAAAATTAGCTGGGCAGGTTGTACACACCTGTAGTCCCGGTTACTCAGGAGATTGAAGTGGAAAGATCACTTGAGCCTGGGATATCAAGGCTTTGGTGAGCTGTGATCATGCCACTACACTTCAACCTGGGCAACAAAACCAGACTGTCTCTAAAACAAAACCAAAAACACACACAAAAAGAATGTCTTGACCCTCAAATATTGGCCCCTTTAATCTCAGAAGAAAATCAATAACCATGGACTTATGAGTATTAGATTAGTATCTTTTAACATTTAGAGTATAATTCATGGCATTTCAAAGAATTGTCCCCAAATTAATACCAGCTTTTGATTTCCTACCCTGAGCTCACAATTAAAAAGAGAGGGATAGAAGCACTATGGAAGCAAACTCATTCCCCTTCTCTTCCCAGGGACCACTTAATTGAGCGACTATACAGAGAGATAAGTGGACTGAAGGCACAGCTGGAAAACATGAAGACGGAGGTATGCCTTGGATCTGCTCTGCCTTTGCGATTCACCAAAACACGGTAGATTTGAATGTTAAATTTGCATCACACTGGCCAGGCACAGTGGCTCACACCTGTAATCCCAGCACTTTGGGAGGCCAAGGCAGGAGGATTACCTGAGGTCGAGAGTTTCACCCTGGGAAATCCCGTCTACAATAAAAATACAGTAATTAGCCGATGTGTTGGCAGGCACCTGTAATCCTAGCTAATTGGGAAGCTGAGGCATGAGAATTGCTTGAACTTGGGAGGCAGAGGTTGCAGTGAACTGAGATCACGCCACTGCACTTCAGCCTGGGCAACAGAGCAAGACTCTGTCTCAAAAAAAAAAAGAAAAAAAAATTGCATCACATAGACACTTTTTTGGACTTCATCCTTAGGGTAGGTTAATTAGTAGAAGCAAGCCAGGCGTGGTGGTGCACGCCTGTGATCCCAGCTACTGAGAAGGCTGAGGTGGGAGGATCACTCAAGCCCAGGAGTTCTGAATCCAGTCTGGGCAACATAGTGAGACCCCCATCTCTAAAACAAAATAAAAGCTGGTAGAAATGCTAAATCCAAAATGTGTTCTCTGTCATAATGCATTTCCATTTGACATGCCGTGAGGACAGCATTTAGGCCAGGCACAGTATCCATGTGATTGATGCCCAGAGATGACCTTGGTCCCCACAAGGCTGAGAAGCTCTGGGGAACAAGACCAGACCTTCTCACATGGCGATAAGGAGAAATTGGTTTGCTGGGCACAGTGGCTCCTGCCTGTAACCCCAGCACTTCGGGAGGCTCAGGCAGGAGGATCGCTTGAGCCCAGCAGTTCAAGACTAGCTCGGGCAACATAGTAAGTCCCCATCTCTGCAAAAAACTTTTTAAAAATTAGCTGGGCATGGTGGTGCATAACTGTAATGCCAGCTACTCGGAAGGCTGAAGCTAGAGGATCTCTTGAGCCCAGGAGATTGAGGCTGCAGTGAGCCACTATCACCTCACTGTGCTCCAGTCTGGGTGATAGTGGTACCCTGTCCCCCTACGCCCCCCGCCAAAAAAAAAAAGAAGAGATGGCTGTCAGCAGTGTTGGTGCCATATTAACAACCGCCCCTCACAGTGGCTGCTCAGGTGACTTTACCCACAGGGACAGCCAGTGCTACCCCCAGTCACTCTAAAGAGGACCACGGTTCCCCTGTCATCATCCCCTGTTATGGCTGTTGATTGAGGAGCTCCTAATGACCAGGTGGTCCAACCCTCCTGGGACGTGGGGAGTTGACTTCGGGGAACCGGGTATTTACTTGGAAGCACGGTAGGACCCACTTCTCCAGCCCGTGCCCGTGACCCGTGGCAGTGGGCGGCTGGCCTCATGACCCGAGTCCCCCACAGAGCCAGCGGGTTGTGCTGCAGCTGAAGGGCCGCGTCAGCGAGCTGGAAGCAGAGCTGGCTGAGCAGCAGCACCTGCGGCAGCAGGCGGCCGACGACTGTGAGTTCCTGCGGGCAGAACTGGACGAGCTCAGGAGGCAGCGGGAAGACACCGAGAAGGCTCAACGGAGCCTGTCTGAGATAGAAAGTGAGCGGTGGGTGGGGGCAGGGGCGGGCCCGGGGGGGCAGGCGCAGGCAGCAGAGCCCAGCTGGACTCAGGATGCGGCACAGAGGCTGGGCGGGGGAGCCCCAGACTGTCTTTCTAGAAATAGTCAGGAATGCCAGCTCTTAGCCTCAGTCCAGAGGGTGGGTTTGAGTCCTACAGGCACAAAGCCCTGTGTGAGGCACCGCTGAGCACAGAGATGGGAAATACAGAAGATGGCCCTGAAGTGCTTGCCCTGGGCAGTGGATACTAAGGGAGAAGGAGAGAGGACTGAGGTCCTAACAAAGAAATTGACATACAAGCTGAGAGCACAGTGGCTTATGCCTGTAATCCTGGCACTCTGGGAGGCCAAGATGGAAGGATTGCTTCCGGCCAGGAGTTCAAGACCAACCTGGGCAACATAGCAAGATCCCATCTCTAGAAAAAATAAAAAAGATTAGCCAGGCATGGTGGCACATGCCTGTAGCCCCAGCTACGCTTGAGGCTGAGACAGGATCACTTGAGCCCAGGAATTCAAGGCTGCAGTGAGCTGATTGTACCACCGCACTCCAGCCTCGGTAACAGAGAGCCTTGTCTCTAAAACAACTCAATTAAATGTTTTAAAAATCTGAAAGCGCCCATAGAATAAATGCCATGTATGTAAGTGCTGAAGAGGCATGAATCCCTGGCTTGATTTTTTTTGTTGTTATTTTCTTTTCTTTTCTTTTTCTGAGACAGAGTCTCCCTCTGTAGCCCAGGCTGGAGTGCAGTGATGTGATCTGGGCTCACTGCAACCTCCGCCTCCCAGGTTCAAGCGATTGTCCTGCCTCAGCCTCCTGAGTCGCTGGGATTACAGGAGCACACCACCATGCCCGACTGATTTTTGTATTTTTAGTAGAGATGGGGTTTCACCATGTTGGCCAGGCTGGTCTCAAACTCCTGACCTCAGGTGATCTACCCTCCTGAGGCCTCCCAAAGTGCTGGGATTACAGGCGTGAGCCACCTCACTTGGCCCCTGGCTTGATTTTTAACCAGTTGAACTCTTTTTAAAGATGACTTCCCAAAGAAGTTTCTGTAAGTGGGATTTTCAAGGGAGAAAAATATATATGCATTCCTGAAATCAAAGGAGGATCTTTGGCCGGGCACAGTGGCTCACGCCTGTAATCCCAGAGGTGGGAGGATTGCCTGAGCCCAGGAGTTTAAGACCAGCCTGGCTGACATAGTGAGACCCCATCTCTACAAAAATCAGTCGGGTGTGGTGGCATATGCCCATGAGCCCAGCTATTCGGGAGACTGAGGGGGAGGATGGCTTGAGCCCAAGGAGGTCGAGGCTGCAGTGAGCAGTGATTGTGCCACTGTAACCCAGCCTGGGTGACAGAGAAAGATTGTCACAAAACAAAACAAAACAAAACAAGAAGCATCTTCAGGCCAGGTGTGGTGGCCCACGCCTGTAATCCTAGGACTTTGGGAGGCCGAGACGGGTGGATCACAAGGTCAGGAGATCGAGACCATCCTGGCTAACACGGGGAAACCCCATCTCTACTAAAAATACAAAAAAAATTAGCCAGGCGTGGTGGCAGGCACCTGTAGTCCCAGCTACTCGGGAGGCTGAGGCAGGAGAATGGCGTGAACCCGGGAGGCGGAGCTTGCAGTGAGCCGAGATCATGCCACTGCACTTCAGCCTGGGCGACAGAGCAAGACTCCGTCTCAAAAAAAAAAAAAAAAAAGAAGGATCTTCTAGGGACCCTGGCTCATTGCAAGGAAGGCAAGGGTCCATCCTAGGGTAGACTCCTCACTTTGGTCTTTGACAATACAGGGAAAGCCCAAGCCAATGAACAGCGATATAGCAAGCTGAAGGAGAAGTACAGCGAGCTGGTTCAGAACCACGCTGACCTGCTGCGGAAGGTAGGACCCTCAGCCCCTATCACCATCCTGCAGGCCCTGCACCTCGGGGAAGAGAGTGGCTCAGGCCTGTGGCTTCCCTGGGGCCAGCAACCCCTACATTGATCTCTAAGGCATTGCCACCATCTCGGGAATCACACCTTTTCAGTCTTCCTTGCCTCTGTGTCTTGTGCTCTGTCCTGGGTGCCAGCCCCATGTAGGTCACCCACCTTCTTTATTATTCTGTAAATACTTGAGCGTCAAGCAGCTGAAGGTGATAGCTCTGTTCCGGCTTCGCTCTGGGTAGGAAGGTGTTTCCTGTGGCTGACTCTAGGGTGTGCACAGCCTGAGTGTGATTGTTCTAGAAGGAGGATGTCCTCTAAGCCTGGGATCTCCTGGTTCAAGACACTGTTCTTCTTTTGCAGAATGCAGAGGTGACCAAACAGGTGTCCGTGGCCAGACAAGCTCAGGTAGATTTGGAACGAGAGAAAAAACAGCTGGAGGATTCATTGGAGCGCATCAGTGACCAGGGCCAGCGGAAGGTGAGTGGGAGGAGGAGCACTCGGGAAATGAGGGAGGGGGCTGCTGAGTTGGTGACGGGGGCTTTGTGGCCTTCTGCTCCACGGGCAGTTCTGTGGGTCGGTTGGCATCACACAGCAGGGAGCACACCATGGCGGCCATGCAGAACAGCCAGACACCATCACCAGTGCATACACGAAGTAATGGAAGGACCCAAGTTGCATGGGTCTAATCAGCAAAGGCTTTCCAAGGATGAGACTGGAGGAGAGTTTGAGGAAAGGAAAACACATGGGTAGCAGAGACAGAGGGATGAGCTTTTTTTTTTTTTGAGATGGAGTCTCGCTCTGTCGCCCAGGCTGGAGTGCAATGGCACGATCTCGGCTCACTGCAACCTCCGCCTCTCGGGTTCAAGCGATTCTCCTGCCTCAGCCTCCCGAGCATGTGGGACTACAGGTGCCCACCACCACGCCTGGCTAATTTTTGTATTTTTAGTAGAGACGGGGTTTCACCATATTGGCCAGGCTGGTCTCGAACTCCTGACTTTGTGATCCACCCGCCTTGGCCTCCCAAAGTGCTGGGATTATAGGTGTGAGCCACCACGCCCGGCGGGATAAGCATTATTTACAAAAACTTGAGAACAAGCCAGGCACAGTGGTTCCCACCTGGATCCCAGCGTGCGGGAGGATGATTTGAGGCCAGGAGTTCCAGGCCAGTCTGGGCAACAAAGTGAGACCTTGTGTCTACAAAAAATTAAGACATTGGCCGGGCGCAGTGGCTCATGCTTGTAATCCTGGCACTTTGGGAGGCCGAGGCGGGTGGATCACGAGGTCAAGAGATCGAGACTCTCCTGGCCAACATGGCGAAACCCCGTCTCTACTAAAAATACACAAAAGTAGCCGGGCATGGTAGAGGACACCTGTAGTCTCAGCTACTTGGGAGGCTGAGGCAGGAGAATCACTTGAACCCGGGAGGCAGAGGTTGCAGTGAGCAGAGATCATGCCACTGCACTCCAGCCTGGTGACAGTAAGACTCCATCTAAAAAAAAAAAAAAAAAAAAAATTAAGAAATTAGCTGGGCGTGGTAATGCATGCCTGTAGTCCCAACTACTTGGGATGCCAGTGCAGGAGAATTGCTTGAGCCCAGGAGTTTGACACTGCAGTGAGCTGTGATCGTGCCACTGCACTTCAGCCTGGGCAACAGAGCAAGACAAAAAAAAAAAAGTAAAAATTAGCCAGGTGTAGCAGCATCTATGCCTGCAATCCTAGCTACTTGGGAAGCTGAGGTGGGAAAATTGCTTGAGCCCAGTTTGAGATCGAGGCTGCAGTGAGCTATGATTGCCCCTCTGCACCCCAGCCTGGGCGATAGAGTGAGACCTGTCTCTATTAGGAAAAAAAAAAAGAGGCAGGCACAATGGCTCACACCTGTAATCCCAGCACTTTGGGAGGCTGAGGTGGACAGATCACCTCAGGTAAGGAGTTCAAGACCAGCCTGACCAACATGGTGAAACCCCATCTCTACTAAAAATACAAAAAAATCAGCCGGGCATGGTGGCTCATACCTGTAGTCCAGCTACTTGAGAGTCTGAGGCAGGAGAATCACTTGAACCCAGGAGGCGGAGGTTGCATGAGCTGAGATCATGTCACTGCGCTCCAGCCTGGACAACAGAGCGGGACTCCATCTCAAAAAAAAAAAAGAGAACACCATTGTGTTGGAGCAGGACCGACAGGCAGATTGGAGGCTTAGAGGTGGAGTTAGAGATATGGGACAGATCAAACCAAATGTCCTAGATTTAGAGGAGTGACTTTCACACTTTTCTGTGACCCCACATAAAAAACTACATCTATCTCATGGAAATACAAGTAAGTTTCACCAAGCAATACTTATCCTTACTACGTGAATTCATTCGGCTATTTTCTGTTCTATTTAATCCATTTTTTTAAATGTTAGCTGTGAATTCTTACTAAGGAGTCACAACCCACTCTTTGACAAACACCATCAAGAAATCAAAGAAACAGAGTCATTTGGGGATGGCGAGGTGCTGTAGTTCAGCCATATACCAGCTGTTGGGATGCCTGAATTTAAGACCCAGTTTGCCTTTAGTATTACGGACTTAAGCATGACATTTGGGAAATGTTTCTAAAATTCCTTCCTGGAGGCCAGGCACAGTGGCTCACACTTGTAATCCAAGCACCTTGGGAAGCCAAGGCCGGAGGATCGCCTGAGGTCAGGGGTTCGAGACCAGCCTAGCCAACATGGTGAAACCCCGTCTCTACTAAAAATATAAAGATCAGCCAGGCGGGGTGGCGGGCGCCTGTAGTCCCAGCTACTCGGGAGTCTGAGGCATGGGAATTGCTTGAACCTGGGAGGTAAAGGTTGCAGTGAGCCAAGATTGCACCACTGCACTCCAGCCTGGGCGACAAGAGCGAGACTCTGTCTCAAAAATAAATAAATATATATATATATAAATAAATAAATAATAAAAATTCCTTCCTTGACATTCCACATTTTCAGTACACTCTGGGGTCTCGCCTCTTCCTCCCACACCCTGCACTTTTTTGAGTGGTGTAACTTACGTACAGTAGAGCTTACAGATCTCTTACTGATCACTTGGGACATGTTTACGTTTTTATATTCTTTGTCACTACCACCCAGATCAGAGTCCCTCTGTTTTTCTTATCTTTCAGACTCAAGAACAGCTGGAAGTTCTAGAGAGCTTGAAGCAAGAACTCGCCACAAGCCAACGGGAGCTTCAGGTTCTCCAAGGCAGCCTGGAAACTTCTGCCCAGGTAAATACCTCCTTTCTCTTTTTTATTGAGATGGGGTCTTCCGTCACCCAGGCTGGGATGTAGTAGTGTGATCTCAGCTCGCTGGAGCCTCCACCCCCCTGGGCTCAGGTTCTCCCCACTTAGCTCCCCCGAAGTAACTGAGACTACAGGCACAAGCCACTACGCCCAGATAATTTTTATATTTGCTTTGGTAAAAACAAGGTTTCACTATGTTGCCCAGGCTGGTCTCAAACTCCAGGGCTCAAGTGATCCTCTCACCTCGGCCTCCTAAAGTGCTGGGATTACGGGCATGAGCCTCCACACCCGGCCTCCTTTCTTGCCCCACCCCTGGCTTTGGCATTGCTGTCATCCACCATCCTTAACCTGGCCAAGTCAGCCCCAGCTGTAATCAGTGCGAGAGGGAATCAGAGCGGGAGGTTAAAGAGCTATCACCTTCCCAGTCCTTGTAGCCAGGTGATGGGTTGGACCTCTGAGAAATAGGGACTGTTTAACTCAACCAGCGTCTCCCTCTTTCCTTGTGGTCACCTTTGCAGTCAGAAGCAAACTGGGCAGCCCAGATCGCCGAGCTAGAGAAGGAGCGGGACAGCCTGGTGAGTGGCGCAGCTCATAGAGATGAGGAATTATCTGCTCTTCGGAAAGAACTGCAGGACACTCAGCTCAAACTGGCCAGCACAGAGGCAAGTCACAGACACAGACACGAGCAAGCGCCTGTGAACTCCCACTGAGGGCCTCTGCGCATGCACAGAGGCCAGGAGGACCCCGGGGCTGCTGAGAAGGAGTTTGGGGCCTTGGCCCGATTGTGCAGACGTTCTGTAGGTGTGATGCCAGCAGGCCCTGCACTGCCTGCAGAGCGCATGAGGGAAAGCAGAGTGCTGTCTTTTTTGTATGAGAAGGGAAGTTTGGCATTCCCTCCCAGCCATGAGAACCGGGTGCAGTGATCCATCCCCACAGCCTCCGTGGGCAGCCACACACCCCGTGCACACAGTTAAGGCGCCTTTCTCTGTCTCAGGCTTACTGGCTTGGACCTCATTGGCCGTGACTTGAGCTAAGATGCTAGGAGCCCCAGCCAGGTCATGCCGCTCAGGTTCATTATGGAGTCTAGGGCAGACTCTCACCTCCCCGGACCGTTTTTAGGAATCTGTGTGCCAGCTTGCCAAAGACCAACGAAAAATGCTTCTGGTGGGATCCAGGAAGGCTGCGGAGCAGGTGATACAAGACGCCCTGAACCAGCTTGAAGAACCTCCTCTCATCAGCTGCGCTGGGTCTGCAGGTACACTTGCAACTGCCCGGCTGGCAGGGGCCAAGTGCTTACAGCCTGACCCTCTGTTGATGGTGAATCTCATGTGAGACTTAGCTCAGGGGCTCTCAGCCCCACAGCATGTCAGCATTAGCTTACGGGTGCCCAGGCCCCATCCTAGATCAGTTACATTTGGAAACTCTGTGCATTAGAACCTGTACACTAGTATTTTCCTTTTTTTTTTTTTTTTTTCTTTTTGAGATAGGGTCTTACTCTGTTGCCCAGGCTGGAGCACAGTGCGGTGGCTCACTGCAACCTCCACTTCCTGGGCTCACGCAATCCTCCCCACTCAGTCTCCCAAGTAGCTGGGACTACAGGCACACAACACCACGCCCAGCTAATTTTTGGTTGGGGTTTGTTGCTCAGACTGGTCTTGAAGACCTGGGCTCAGGCTATCCATCCACCTTGGCCTCCCAAGGTGCTGGGATTACACGCATGAGCCACCACACCAGGCCCAGCAGTAGTATTTTCTAAAGCCCCCAGGTGTGATAGCCACTGCTTTTTTTTTTTTTTTTTTGAGACAGAGTCATGCGCTGTTGCCCAGGCTGGAGTGCAGTAGCGCGATCTTGGCTCACTGCAAGCTCTGCCTCCTGGGTTCACGCCATTCTCCTGCCTCAGCCTCCCAAGTAGCTGGGACTACAGGCACAAGCCATCACGCCCGGCTAATTTTTTGTACTTTTAGTAGAGATGGGGTTTCACCGTGTTATCCAGGATGGTCTCGATCTCCTGATCTCATGATCTGCCCACCTCGGCCTCCCGAAGTGCTGGATTACAGGCATGAGCCACTGCGCCTGGCCGATAGCCACTGCTTTAGACAGTGGGTCACACTGATAAAACATCCACCAGGAGCAGACAATTCTGTGTTTCTCTAAGGAAAAAACTATGGTCTGAGTCAAGAGACTCATGAACTTCACGTCTAGGCAGGAAGCTTACACACTAGGTAAGCTCCTCTATTCAGTGCTTAATTAACGAGGATGAAGCCAGCTATGAGAACTTGCTGTGACCTTACCCTGTGTTCCCTCTCACAGATCACCTCCTCTCCACGGTCACGTCCATTTCCAGCTGCACTGAACAACTGGAGAAAAGCTGGAGCCAGTATCTGGCCTGCCCGGAAGGTAAGAATGGCCAAGGATAGTCTCTGTCATTTGTGACAGCTGGACAGGGTTGAGAAGCACCTGAATGCAGAAATGGTGACAGGTTCCTCTGCATCAAGAAAGGCATGTAGACAACTCATAAAATAGGGGAGGAAAGGGTATGAAAGTGACACCATCAACCAGACCTGAGAAACTTCCTTTCCAATCCTGGCAGACATCAGTGGACTTCTGCATTCCATAACCCTGCTGGCCCACTTGACCAGCGACGCCATTTCTCATGGTGCCAGCACCAGCCTCAGAGCCCCACCTGAGCCTGCCGACTGTGAGTACCAGGGCATGAGGGGCTGTTCATGGACCAGGGGAGCAGGGGGCCTTTAAAAGTCTCTGTTGGGCCGGGTGCAGTGGCTCATGCCTGTAACCCCAGCACTTTGGGAGGCTGAGGCAGGCGGATCACTTGAGGGCGGGAGTTCAAGAACAGCCTGGCCAACATGACGAAACCCCGTCTCTACTAAAAATACAAAAATGACTGGCCGGGTGCAATGGTTCACGCCTGTAATCACTGTAATACTTTAGGAGGACGAGGTGGGCAGATCACCTGAAGTCAGGAGTTCAAGACCAGCCTGGCCAACATGGCAAAACCCCGTCTCTACTAAAAATACAAAAATTAGCCAGGCACAGTGGTGCATCTGTAGTCCCAGCTACTCGGGAGGCTGAGGCAGGAGAATTGCTTGAACTCAGGAGGTGGAGTTTGCCATGAGCCGAGATTGCGCCAGTGCACTCCAGCCTGAGTAACAAGAGCGAGACTCTGTCTCAAAAGAAAAAAGAAACCAGGTGTCTATTGCCTTGTATCTCCAGCACTGACCGAGGCCTGTAAGCAGTACGGCAGGGAAACCCTCGCCTACCTGGCCTCCCTGGAGGAAGAGGGAACCCTTGAGAATGCTGACAGCACAGCCATGAGGAACTGCCTGAGCAAGATCAAGGCCATCGGCGAGGTACTTGCAGTAGTATCGTTGAGGAACGTTGTCATTCTGGGTGTGCATGCTGGTGAATGGCCAGAGAATCAGTGATGTTCTGAGCTAGTTCTTTCTGCACTTACAACTTGATTCTAGAAAGAGATTGTTAAAATTGGAAAATCCAGGCCGGGCGCGGTGGCTCAAGCCTGTAATCCCAGTACTTTGGGGAGACCGAGACGGGTGGATCACGAGGTCAGGAGATCGAGACCATCCTGGCTAACACGGTGAAACCCCGTCTCTACTAAAATATACAAAAAAAAAAACTAGCCGGGTGAGGTGGCAGGCACCTGTAGTCCCAGCTACTCGGGAGGCTGAGGCAGGAGAATGGCGTGAACCCAGGAGGCGGAGCTTGCAGTGAGCTGAGATCCGGCCACTGTACTCCAGCCTGGGCGACAGAGAGAGACTCCGTCTCAAAAAAATAAATAAATAAAAATAAAATTGGAAAATCTGGCCAGGTGCAGTGACTTATGCCTGTAATCCCAGCACTTTGGGAGGCTGAGGCGGGCAGATCACTTGAGATCGGGAGTTGGAGACCAGCCTGGCCAACAGGGTGAAACCTTGTGTCTTCTAAAAATACAAAGATTAGCCCAGTGTGGTGGCGCATGTCTGTAATCCCAGGTACTTGGGAGGCCAAGGCAGGAGAATTGCTTGAACTGGGGAGGTGGAGGTTGCAGTGAGCCGAGATCACGCCATTGCACTCCAGCCTGGGCATAAGAGTGAGATCCGTCTCAAAAAAAAAAAAAAAAAAAAAAAAAAATAGCATCACTTTAGCCCAGAAGTTTGAGACAGGCCTGGGCAACAAAATGAGACCCTGTCTCTTTAAAAATAAATTAAAAAAAAAATTTAAAAAGGGAAAACCTCCCGAAGGACTTTCCAGCTATATTTAATTCACTGACTGTTAGCTGAGAATCTGCTGTGTTCTCATCATTACACTAGGCAATATCGAAGAAGTATAGGCAGCTCCCCTGTCTCTGAGGATTTTTATCTAGATGGGCAGGTAATACCCAAAATGGACATAACACAGTATTTATTCATTTACTAAAGATGTAGTGGCCGAGCACGGTGGCTCACATCTGTAATCCCTGCACTTTGGGAGGCCGAGGCAGGAGGATCACTTGAGGCCAGGAGTTCAAGATCAGCCTAGGCAACATAGTGAGACCCTATCTCTACAAAATAAATTTTTTTTAAAAATTAGACAGGTGTGATGTCACACACCTGTAATCCCAGCTACTTGGGAGGCTGAGGCAGGAGGATCACGTGAGCCCAGGAGTTGGAGGCCACACTGAGCTATGATTGTGCCACTGCACTCCAGCCTGGGCAGCAGAGCGAGACCCTGCCTCCGCTATAAATAAGTAGTCAATATGTCCTGTATACCAAAAATTGGGTTAAATGTATATAGGGACAGAAAAGACATGGACTCTATGGGAAAGAAAAATAAGAAAACCATTTCTATGCAGTACCATTTTTTTCCATTTTTTCCCCCAATGTTATGAATTGGAGTATATCGGTTAAGATACGAGGATAGGGGCAGTCACGGTGCCTCACGCCTGTAATCCCAGCATTTTGGGAGGCCGAGACAGGTGGATCACCTGAAGTCAGGAGTTCGAGACCAGCCTGGCCAACATGGTGAAACCCCATCTCTACTAAAAATACAAAAAATTAGCCAGGCGTGATGGTGGGCACCTGTAATCCCAGCTACTTAGGAGGCTGAGGCAGGAGAATCACTTGAACCTGGGAGGCGGAGCTTGCAGTGAGCTGAGATCGTGCTTTTGCCCTCCAGCCTGGGCAACGAGAGCGAAACTCTACTCAAAAAATAAATAAAAAATAAAAACCATGAGGATAGAATGTCTAATTGGAGTTCCAGAAGAAGATAATAAAAAGACCACGTCCAGCCGGGATCAATTGAGGCCAAGAATTTGAGACCAACTTGGGCAACTTAGTGGGGACCTGTCTCTACAACAAATTTAAAAATTGGCCAGGTGTGATGGTGAGCACTTGTGGTCCCAGCTATTCAGAAGGCTGAGGCAGGAGGATCACCTAAGCCTAGGAGCTCAAGACTGCAGTGAACCATGTACTCACGTACTGGAACACCAGCCTGGGTGACAGAGTAAGACCCTGTCTCTAAAAAGAAAAAATAAAAATGAAAAGATCAGGGCCAGGCATGGTGGCTCACACCTGTAATCCCAGCACTTTGGGAGGCTGAGGTGGACGGATCACTTGAGGCCAGGAGTTCGAGACCAGCCTGACTGACATAGTGAAACCGCATCTCTACTAAAAATACAAAATTAGCCAGGTGTGGTGGCGCATTTTGTAATCCCAGCACACACCTGTAATCCCAGCTACTTGACAGGCTGAGGCAGGGTAATCCCTTGAGCCCAGGAGGCGGAGGCTGCAGTGAGCTGAGATTGCACCACTGTACTCCAGCCTGGGCAACAGAGTGAGACTCTGTCTCAAAAAAAAAAAAAAGAAAGAAAGAAAAATGATTGTCTTCATCTTTGCCTCCCTAAATAATGAGTTAGTTTCACATGTTATAGACTACAGGTAAATGGAATCCTACTGTATATATTCTTCTACAACTTGCTTTTTCACTCCACATTCTGTGAGATTAATCCAAGAAGATACATTCTTTTTCACTGCTGTCTCATATCTATTGCGTGAATATCGCTTAATTCATCTGTCTGTTCTCTTGGTGATAGACATTTGGGTTACTTCCAGTTTGGGTTGTTATTCATTTGCCCCTATGATCATACATGCACACATGTCAGTTGCTCTAAAGTATCTATGTAGAATCAGAATTACTAGGTTACAGGATGAATCTCACACGTAGAATGCTGAGTGAAAAATCAAGTCATGGAAAAATATATACAGTATGGTTCCTTTTATATAAAGATGCAAACATTCAAACTTAACAATATATTGTTTAGGGTTGCAGCTATATGGCATTAAAAAATAAGAAGAAGAAGACAGGCCAGGCATAGTGGCACGTGTCTGAAAATCCCAGCACTTTGGGAGGCCGGAGTGGGAGGATCACTTGAGGCCAGGAGTTTGATACAGCCTGGGTTACAAAGCAAGACTCTGATTCTACAAAAAAGTTTAAGTTAGCAGAGCCTAGTGATGTGTGCCTGTTGTCCCAGCTACTCAGGAGGCTGAGACAGGAGGATCACTTGAGCCCAGGATTGGGAGGCTGCAGTGAGCTATGATCACACCACTGCACTCTAGCCTGGGCAACAGGCTTTTATTTTTTGTCTTTAAAAAATAAAAATAAAATAGTACATGACAACCACTCTCTTGAATTCTGTATCTCTTGGAGTAGAAGGCAGGAAGGAAGGGAGATAGAATCAGGGCACATACAAGTACAAATAAGATTCCAAAGGTATTGATGTTTCTTATAGCATTCCTTAAGTTTTAAGTTGGGTGGTGGATAACATGCGTCTTTATTCTTATCCTTTGAACCATTCATATATATTTTATACCTTAGTATGTATAACACATCATGTTTTAAAAATCGTGGGCTTTGCTATTAGTCAGACTTTAGTTCAAATCCCTGCCCTGCCATTTGCTAGCATAACTGTGGTCAAGACATTCTACCTCTGATCCCTGGCTTCCTATCTACACAGTAGGAATAATACCTGCCTCATATGGTCGCTGTGGAGGCAAAGTTAAGTCAAGGTCAAAGTGGGAGATATCATCTGTATTTGAAAAAGTTGTAGGCCAGGTGCAGTAACTCAATCCCAGCACATTGGGAAGCCAAGACGGGAGGATCACTTGAGCCCAGGAATTCGAGATCAGCCTGGACAACATAGTAAGACCCCATCTCTGTTAAAAAAAAAAAAAAAATTAGCCTGGCTTGGTGGTGCACCCCTGTACTCCCAGCTACTGTGGTGGTAGAGGTGGGAGGATTGCTTGAGCATGGGAGGTGGAGGCTGCAGTGAGTATGATCAAGCCACTGCACTCCATCTCTGGTGACAGAGCAAGACTCTGTCTCAAAAAAATAAAAAATTAGGGCCGGGCGCGGTGGCTCAAGCCTGTAATCCCAGCACTTTGGGAGGCCGAGACGGGCGGATCACGAGGTCAGGAGATCGAGACCATCCTGGTTCACACGGTGAAACCCCGTCTCTACTAAAAAATACAAAAAACTAGCTGGGCGAGGTGGCGGGCGCCTGTAGTCCCAGCTACTTGGGAGGCTGAGGCAGGAGAATGGCGTGAACCCGGGAGGCGGAGCTTGCAGTGAGCTGAGATCCGGCCACTGTACTCCAGCCTGGGTGACAGAGCTACACTCCGCCTCAAAAAATAAATAAATAAATAAATAAATAAAATTAAAAAAAAATAAAAAATTAGGGCCAGGCGTGATGGCTCACACCTGTAATCCCAGCACTTTGGGAGGCCGAGGCAGGAGGATTACCTGAGGTCGGAAGTTCAAGACCAGCCTGGGCAAAATAGTGAAACCCGTCTCTACTAAAAATATAAAAATTAGCCGAGCGTGGTGGCGCAAACCTGCAATCCCAGCTACTTGGGAGGCTGAGGAAGGAGAGTCGCTTGAACCCGAGAGGCAAAGATTGCAGTGTGCCGAGATTGCGCCACTGTACTCCAGCCTGGGCAACAGAGGGAGATCTCTGTCTCAAAAAGAAAAAGCAAAAGAACGAATTGTAAAAATACCTCCTGTGTAGCTAGTACAATTGACACTGCACAACTAAGGGGCTGGGGTCTTAGTGGTGGTGGAATGACCTTGCAGGGGGAGGCAGCGATGGCATTCTGGAAAGAGGTGGATCCCGAGTGAGGAGGAGCATGAGGTTCCAGAGTTCATGTCACAGAGAGGACCAGATGGGGTCTGCGAAAGACCCCCCCACAATCCCTGTGGCTTGCAGAAGGTGTTGGCTGGGTGGCCTCCTCCCACTGCCATCTTGTAAGGGTTACAGGTGGCAGAGGAGAAGAGAGAGGAGGCCCAAGGGTCAGTTCAGCCTTTGTGATGTGTTCACAGGAGCTCCTGCCCAGGGGCCTGGACATCAAGCAGGAAGAGCTGGGGGACCTGGTAGACAAGGAGATGGCGGCCACTTCAGCTGCTATTGAAACTGCCACGGCCAGAATAGAGGTAGGAGGTTCCTGCAGGATCTCCTGAAACGATGCCTTTGCAGCTGCCCTTCTGCAACACTGCTCATTAGACCTGTCATAGTCGTTCATTAAGGCCATGGCGACCCCCTAAGACAGAAACCAGAATTTGCCAGGCACAGTGGCTCATGCCTGTAATCCTAGCACCTTGGGAGGATCACTTGAGTCCAGGAGTTTGAGACCAGCCTGTGCATCATGGCAAGACCCCTTGTCTACAAAAAGTAAAATAATTAGCTGGACGTGGTGGTGCATGCTTGTAGTCCTTGCTACTCCAGAGGCTGCAGGAGGATCACATGAGCCCAGGAATTGGAGGCTACAGTGAGCCATGATTGCACCACTGCACTCTAGCCTGGGTGAGAGAGTGAGACCCTGTCTCTAAAAATGTTTTTAAATTGTTAAGAAAAAAAAGAGAGAATCACTTAAACCCAGGAGGCAGAGGTTGCGGTGAGCTGAGATCATGCCGCTGCACTCCAGCCTGGGTGACAAAGTGAGACTCCGTCTCAAAAACAAAAAAAGACACAGATCATAGAGCCAGCCTGCTACAGCTGCACTCCCCCTGAATAGATTAGAGTCTGGATTCTTTTTCTGACTCTCCCAAGGATGTGGGCAGGGACTTAGGGACCTCCAGATTCAGGTTTCTCAGCTACCACACGATGTTGGACTGAAAGTATAGTAGGACATTAGTGGGTCCTTAATATTCAAGGCATGTTTAGAAACTATGCTTCTTTTTAACAGGAGATGCTCAGCAAATCCCGAGCAGGAGATACAGGAGTCAAACTGGAGGTGAATGAAAGGTTGGTCTGAGCGGCACGGTGGGACCTAGGGGAGCAGGATCCGTCTTCCTGGCATCGGGCCATACTTTGTGTACTTATTATGGAATTAGAGGAGAGCAGTAGCAGCCACGGGGAAGGGCTGAGTTGATGTAATCGTCAGTGACAGTATTAACGATGACAGCAATATTGCTGTTTCACTATAGAAGAAAAGAAACCCCGGGCCGGCGTGGTGGCTCACACCTGTAATCCCAGCACTTTGGGAGGCTGAGGAGGGAGGATCACCTGAGGTTGGAAGTTCGAGAACAGCCTGCCCAATGTGGTGAAAATTCATCTTTACTAAAAATACAAAAATTAGCCAGACGTGGTGGAGCATGCCTGTAATGCCACCTACTTGGAAGGCTGAGGCAGGAGAATCACTTGAACCTAGGAGGCGGAGGTTGCAGTGAGCCAAGATCATGCCTCTGCACTCTAGCCTGGGTGACAGAGCGAGACTCTGTCTCAAAAAAGAAGAAAAGAAGCCCTAGGAATCACAGCTTCACTATTCCTTACGATGGAGACCCACAATCGATCTGTCACTCCCCAGCCTCTCCTTCGGGTCCTCCCCGCAGAATGTTCCAGCAATCTCAGCACCTTTCTTACCTCCCTTTCCCATTCTAAGCTTGCCTTTGGCTAGGAGTGGAAAGGAGAACAGTCGTGTTCATTGATCTTGGATCTTGGTCTCAGTGTATCCCCGACTTTTTGTTTGTTTGTTTGTTTGGCAGGATCCTTGGTTGCTGTACCAGCCTCATGCAGGCTATTCAGGTGCTGATTGTAGCCTCTAAGGACCTCCAGAGAGAGATTGTGGAGAGCGGCAGGGTGAGTGTGGATGTGGGCCCTGGGCAGGAAGAGCAGGCATTGGTGACAGATTCTCGCTCCACCAGACTCTGTGATGCTGCCATCTTGTTCTGTGTGTCTACCAGAGCACAGAGGTGCCACTCCTGTAGACATCAGCAGAGGCCCTGGGGAGAAGTCAGAGCTCCAGGACCTTCCCAGAGGGTGACCAGGCATGGGTCCCAACTCCAGCTCCCTTCGCACAGGCAGACATTGTTGGAACTTGCTGTGGGAGCCCTGCTTACATTGCAAACCTGGGTACTCTGAGGGGGACATGAGGACTTTTGCAAACGAAGCAGATCCTGAAAGCCAGCCTGAGACTGACTTTTCACAGGGAGCTCTGCCTTGTCTGTTTCCAACAGCAGAGTCAACTCACCCTTACAAATAGACTCTGCTGTCAGCCTGTTACCAATGCACCACTTCACGGTCTCATGCCTTTGCTGGGATTATCATCATCTTTTTTTTCTTATTTCCCCATATGCCACTGCAGCTTGGGAGGCATAAGTCCAGGGAGGGGTTAATGAGCCTGAGAACAGTGCCATAAAGCAAGCAGCCAGGCCTGGTTTGCTAGTGCCTTTTATCTTCCTGAGAGGCGATGTTTTCTGTTTCTAAAATAGAAAGATGGACTGGACAAGGATTATCTGCAGATCCTCAGACTATCAGACACTTCCAAAGCATAAAAACATTTTTTCAAATCCAAGTAGAAATATATTTTTAAATATATTCACTGTGTAGTCTCCTTTTTTATTGGCAAATCGCAGAGAGTGGCTAGACTTTTTTCAGATCATAACTTATTCATATGAGAATATTTATTCCTACATATACAATACAGAAATGTCATCATATGGTAGAAATGCTGCAGGCTTTGGAGTCAGAAAAGCCCAAGATTTACTTCCATTTATTTCCTGCATGACCTTGGGAAAAGCCTTTTTGTTTGTTTGTTGTTTTGTTGTTTTGGGTTTTTGTTTTTGGTTTTTCATTGTTGTTGTTGTATTTTGTTTTGAGACTGAGTCTCGCTCTGTCACCAGGCTAGAATGCAGTGGTACAATCTCGGCTCACTGCAGCCTCTGCCTCCTGGGTTTAAGCGATTCTCCTGCCTCAGCCTCCCGAGTAGCTGGGACAACAGGCACACATCACCACACCCAGCTAATTTTTGTATTTTTAGTAGAGATGGGGTTTTACCATGTTAGACAGGATGGTCTCAATCTCTTGACCTCATGATCCGCCTGCCTCAGCCTTGCAAAGTGCTGGGATTACAGGCATGAGCCACCACGCCCAGCCAGGGTTTTGTTTTGAGACAGAGTCTCGCTCTGTTGCCCAGGCTAGAGTGCAGTGACGCGATCTCAGCTCACTGCAACCTCCGCCTCCTAGGCTGAAGTGATTGTCTTGCCTCAGCCTCCTGAGTAGCTGGGATTACAGGCACCCACCACCACACTCAGCTAATTTTTGTATTTTTTTTTTTTTTTTGAGACGGAGTCTCGCTCTGTCGCCCAGGCTGGAGTGCAGTGGCACAATCTCGGCTCACTGCAAGCTCCGCTCCGCCTCCCGGGTTCATGCCATTCTCCTGCCTCAGCTTCCCAAGTAGCTGGGACTACAGGCGCATGCCATAATTTTTATATTTTTAATAGAGACAGGGTTTCACCATGTTGCCCAGGCTGGTCTTGAACTCCTGACCTCAAGTGATCCACCTGCCTCAGCCTCCCAAAGTGCTGGGATTACAGGCGAGAGCCACTGCACCCAGCCAGAAAAGCCATTTTTGTCTCTGAATCTTCTTTTTTGTAAAATGGGAATACTAATGCTTATGTCTCAGAGTTACTATGAGGATAATTTGGGATAATATATATATAAAAGCACCTACCATATAGTACATGCTCAATAAAAGGTGGCTACGATTATTTTTTTCTTCCCTAGGGTACAGCATCCCCTAAAGAGTTTTATGCCAAGAACTCTCGATGGACAGAAGGACTCATCTCAGCCTCCAAGGCTGTGGGCTGGGGAGCCACTGTCATGGTGTAAGTATCCATTGGTACCAAGGCTACTCCCCTGACCCCTCTTCCATTGATCCACTCCAAACAATAGCTAAGGAGGGGAAAAAGAATCTCTCCCTGATCAATAAACTATTGATCAGGAAGTCAACAGGACCAAGTTTACAAGGGAGCCTGGCTCTCCCAGGGGACACAGGGTGATGTGGGGGGTCTGGAGGTGGGATTGTGGAGGAGTTGCGGCTCATCTGCCCAAAACCTAGTCCCTCTTGTCGTTTTCCATCAGGGATGCAGCTGATCTGGTGGTACAAGGCAGAGGGAAATTTGAGGAGCTAATGGTGTGTTCGCATGAAATTGCTGCTAGCACAGCCCAGCTCGTGGCTGCATCCAAGGTAGGACCTGTGCTGGACCTCCTAGGACCCTGGAAGGCCTAGTTAGAGAGTACTAGGCTAGGTTAAAGAGTACTTGGCTGCATTAGGTAGTACTTGGCTGAGTTAGAGAGTACTTGGCTAGGTTAGATGGCACTTGGCTAGGTTAGATGGTACTTGACTAGGTTAGAGAGTACTTGGCTAGGTTAGATGGAACTTGGCTAGGTTATAGAATACTAAGGGATATATTTGTCTATGTTAGACAGTACTTGGCTAGGTTAGAGAGTACTAGGCTAGGTTAAAGAGTACTTGGCTGCATTAGGCAGTACTTAGCTGAGTTAGAGAGTACTTGGCTAGGTTAGATGGCATTTGGCTAGGTTAGATGGTACTTACCTAGGTTAGAGAGTACTAAGAGGTTAGAGAGTACTTGGCTAGGTTAGATGGCACTTGGCTAGGTTAGATGGTACTTAGCTAGGTTAGAGAGTACTAAGGGGTTAGAGAGTACTTGGCTAGGTTAGAGAGTACTAAGGGATATACTTGACTATGTTAGATAGTACTTGGCTAGGTTAGAGAGTACTAGGCTAGGTTAAAGAGTACTTGGCTGCATTAGGCAGTACTTGGCTGAGTTAGAGAGTACTTGGCTAGGTTAGATGGCATTTGGCTAGGTTAGATGGTACTTAGCTAGGTTAGGGAGTACTAAGGGGTTAGAGAGTACTTGGCTAGGTTAGATGGAACTTGGCTAGGTTAGAGAGTACTAAGGGATATACTTGGCTATGTTAGACAGCACTTGGCTAGGTTAGAGAGTACTTGGCTAGGTTAGATGGTACTTGGTTAGGTTAGATGGTACTTGGTTCAGTTAGAGAGTACTTAGGAGTTAGAGAGTACTTGGCTAGGTTAGACAGTACTTGGATGGTGGGGTGGAACTGGACCTGACAACAGATGATTTATCCAGGGCTCAGGTAGATTCGATTCCAAATACAAATTCAGCCTCTTAAGGGTCCCATACCATCCTCTTACAGCAGCTTTTTTTTTTTTTTTTTTTGAGACAGAGTCTTGCTCTGTTGTCCAGGCTGCAGTGCAGTGGCGCGAACTCAGCTCACTGCAAAACTCCACCTCCCGAGTTCAAGTGATTCTCCTGGTTCAGCCTCCCCAGTGGCTGGGACTACAGGCACCCGCCACCACACCCAGCTAATTTTTTGTATTTTTGGTAGAGACAGAGTTTCACCATGTTAGCCAGGATGGCCTCGATCTCCTGACCTCGTGATCCACCCACCTCAACCTCCCAAAGTGCTAGAATTACAAGCGTGAGCCACCACACCCGGCCTTAGAGTCCTTTCATGTGACAGCAAGGAACGTCTGTACCCAGTGCACCACACATGTCCCTCGTGACTTTCCTCACATCCGTTACAAGTGGCCTTAGAGAGTCCCAGCAATGCCAACTTCCTATTAGCAGTCCTGGCATTCAAGAAACACTCAAATAAGGAATAGGTTGGCATCATAAACAGGTTACCTGACTTATCTCTGAGATTCCACAACTCCTCCTTATTAGTCTTCAAATTTGAATCAGGCCGGGCACAGTGGCTCACTCCTGTAATCCCAGCACTTTGGGAGGCCAAGATGTGTGGATCACCTGAGGTCGGGAGATCGAGACCAGCCTGGCCAACATGTTGAAACCCTGTCTCTACTAAAAATACAAAAAATTAGCCGGGTGTGGTGGTGGACACATGTAATCCCAGTTACTTGGGAGGCTGAGGCAGGAGAATCGCTTGAACCAGGGAGGCGGAGGTTGCAGTGAGCTGAGATCACGCAGCCTGGGCAACAAGAGCGAAACTCTATCTCAAAAAACAACAAAAATTTTTTTGACTCCATACTATCAATGCCCCCAACTAATTCTCATGTAAACCGGGTGCTCAAAATCCTTTGAAGAGTTTCACAGTATCTCAGTGTTCTTTATTTGCCCTTATTTCTTGTCATCCCGGATTGATTTCTACAACGGGGTACACTGTCCAAATAAGTGATAATGCTTAGAGTTTGGGAGCCAGCAAGCAAAGAAGCCAGGAATAATTTTTCAGATGATAGATAATGTCAGGAGCTGACTGTAGGCAGCAGGTTTTGAGAAGCTGATTGGTGATTGCCATTTGGCCCACATATGTTTGCTAAGAACCATCAGAGCAATTATTTGATTCAGTCCTTCTTGCTCTAGGTGTTGTATGAACCTAAATCCGCTTTGTCCTGGTAGGTGAAAGCTGATAAGGACAGCCCCAACCTAGCCCAGCTGCAGCAGGCCTCTCGGGGAGTGAACCAGGCCACTGCCGGCGTCGTGGCCTCAACCATTTCCGGCAAATCACAGATTGAAGAGACAGGTAGCCTTTCCAAAGGGACCCTTTTCTTATCTTGCATCCTTGAGCTCTTCTCTGCATCGTTCCCTGTGATCCCAACCAAATCCCACAGGACTGTGTCTAAATTCTTTCATATTTTTCATCTTTTTATTTTATTTTTTCTTTATTTCTGTTTTTGAGACAGGGTCTCACTCTGTCACCCAGGCTGGAGTGCAGTGGTACGATCTCTGCTCACTGCAACCTCTACCTCCCTGGTTCACACGATTCTCCTGCCTCAGCCTCCCGAGTAGCTGGGATTACAGGCGCCCGCCACTGCGCCCGCTAATTTTTGTATTTTTAGTAGAGACGGGGCTTCACCATGTTGGCCAAGGCTGGTCTCGAACTCCTCGCCTCAGGTAATCCGCTCACCTTGGCCTCCCAAAGTTTGCTGGAATTACAGGTGTGAGCCACTGTGCCACTGTGCCACTGTGCCCTGCCTTTTTTTTTTTTTTTTTTTTTTTTTTTTTGAGACGGAGTCTTGCTCTGTCGCCCAGGCTGGAGTGCAGTGGCCGGATCTCAGCTCACTGCAAGCTCCGCCTCCCGGGTTCACGCCATTCTCCTGCCTCAGCCTCCTGAGTAGCTGGGACTTTTTTTTTTTTTTGAGACGGAGTCTTGCTCTTGTCACCCAGGCTGGAGTACAATGGCGCAATCTTGGCTCACTGTAACCTCCGCTCCCAGATTCAAGTGATTCTCCTGCCTCAGCCTCCCAAATAGCTGGGATTACAGGCGCCCACCACTGCACCTGGCTAATTTTTGTATTTTTAGTAAAGACAGGGTTTCACCATGTTGACCAGGCTGGTCTTGAACTCCTGACCTCGTGATCCACCCACCTCAGCCTCCCAAAGAGCTAGGATTACAGGAGTGAGCCACTATGTCCAGCCCCCTCAGTTACTTTCATGCAGTGTTGACAAATGGCAAACCAGGTGTTTCCACAGAGCGTTGGCATTGTCCACCTCTCAGGTGCCAGTCAGGCAGGGTAGAATTTGATGAGATCTTCTTGTTTCCATCCTTGCAGACAATATGGACTTCTCAAGCATGACGCTGACACAGATCAAACGCCAAGAGATGGATTCCCAGGTGAGAGCTCCATCGCTAAGTCTAGATAGCCTCTATTGCCTAGACATGGACTCTAAATATTGTTCCCGTGGAGAAAAGGCAGAGGGAGAGAGACCTGAGTGGAAATGAACACAGGTGCACCTACTAACCCAAGACTGAATGTAAATCATGCCGGAAGAAACAGTGGAGGTGGAGGTTATTAGTGAAGATCGGAATCCTTGTTTTTTTGTTATTTTGTTATTTTGGTTTTTTTGAGACGGAGTCGTCTCATGTCATCCAGGCTGGAATGCAATGGCATGATCTCGGCTCACCTCACTCCCCATCTCCCAGGTTCAAGCGATTCTTCTACCTCAGCCTCCCAAGTAGCTGGGATTATAGACATGTGTCATCATGCCCAGCTAATTTTTTATTTTTAATAGAGATAGGGTTTCACCATGCTGGCCAGGCTGATCTTGAACTCCTGACCTTGTGATCTGCCCACCTGGGCCTTCCAAAGTGCTGGGATTACAGGTGTGAGCCACCGGCCATTTTCTTTTTTCCTTAAATAAAGTAGAGACAGGGTCTCACTATGTTGCCTAGGCTGGTCTCAACTCCTGGCCTCACACAATCCTCCTGCCTCAGCCTCCCAAAGTGTTGGGATTACAGGCGTGAGCCACCACACCCAGCCAAGATCAGACTCTTAACTCTTGCCCACTAGTCTTGGACTAACATTCCTCTAAATGTTATCCAGGATCTCTTAGTATCCACAAACTTAATAGTCTTACTATAAACATTGTTTTAGACTTCTGGTATGAATTATTTGTGTATGACCTTTAGTTTTAAAAGAGAAAATCCTTTTAACTCGTCAAAAGCAATGCCATTATTTCTCTCTGTTGTTCTATAAAGTCATACGATGCAAAATAGGTATCAGCAAGATCCTTTAAAAAAATTGATATCATTTTTCTAGAATTATTGATCATCAGTCTTGGGGTGAATTTCAAATTGGAATTGTTAAAGTACTCCAAGATGAGTCACTCAGCAATTTTTTTTCTTTTTTTGAGTCAGGGCCTTACTCTGTTCCTCAGGCTGGAGTGCAGTGGTGCCATCACATCTCACTGCAGACTCGAACTCCTGGGCTCAGGCAGATCCTCCCAACTCAGCCTCCTGAGTAGCTGGGACTACAGTTGCACACCACCATGCCCAGCTAATTTTTCTTTCTTTCTTTCTTTCTTTTTTTTGAGACTGAGTCTTGCTCTGTCACCCAGACTGGAGTGAGTACAGTGGCATGATCTTGGCTCACTGCAACCTCCGCCTTCCAGGTTCAAGCGATTGTCCCACCTCAGCCTCTGAAGTAGCTGGGATTACAGACATGCACCGTCACGCCCGGCTAATTTTTGTATTTTTAGTAGAGATGGGGTTTCACCATGTTGGCCAGGCTGGTCTCGAACTCCTGACCTCAGGCAATCTGCCCACCTCGGCCTCTCAATGTACTAGGATTACAAGTGTGAACCACTGCACCCAGCCTCTTTCTTTATTTTTTGTAGAGATGGGGGTCTCACTATGTTGCCTAAGCTGGTCTTGAACTTCTGCGCTCAAGCAATTCTCCCACCTGAGCCTCCCAAAGTGTTGGAATTATAGCCATGAGCCACTGCACCTGGCTCAGCATCTTTAGGAAAAGACACAGATCACCAGCAAAGCCAAATTTCTGTCTGAATACTGAAGGGACTTCTGCTTAGCAGTCTCACTCGGTCCCTCTTGACTTTATTTTTATTATTATTATTTTTTTGAGACAGAGTCTCAGTGTGTTGCCCAGGTGGGAGTGCAGTGATGCAATCTTGGCTGACTGCAACCTCCGCCTCCCAGGTTCAAACAATTCTTCCACCTCAGCCTCCCAAGTAACTGGAATTACAGGCACCTGCCACCACACCCAGCTAATTTTTGTATTTTTAGTAGAGACAGGGTTTCACCATGTTGGCCAGGCTGGTCTCGAACTCCTGACCTCAGGTGATACACCTGCCTCGGTCTCCCAAAGTGCTGAAATTACAGGCGTGAGCTACTGCACCCATCCCCTCTTGACTTAAATACCACTATATGTGGATAAATTCCAAAATCTTCTCCACAGCTTAGATCTTCTCCTTGAGCCCCATACTTATCCAGCAGCCTTCTTGATAGCTCCCCACTAATGCCCTATAAGTATCTCAAATGTAACTGATGTCCAAAACAGGCCTCTTGGTGTCCCTCACACCCTACTCTGTCCCTCCCCTTGTTTGTTTCAACTCAGTAAATGACACCCCCACCGCCTACTGGGTGCTGAGCCACAAACAGTCATCCTTGATTCCTCTCTTTCCCTCACCCTCCACATCCAATCCATCTGCAAAGCCTGTTAATGCTAAATCACAAAACAAAAGCTTAATCTTTCCACTTCTTTCCATCTTCCTACTGTAACCTAAGCCACCATTGTCTGTCTCCTGAACCACTGCAAAAGCAACTTACCTATAATGTTATATGAATAGTCATTTTAAAATAATCCTGTAGTAGGCTGGGTGCAGTGGCTCATGCTTATCATCCCAGTACTTTGGAAGGCCAAGTTGGGAGGATTGCTTGGCCAGGAGTTCAAGACAAGCCTGGGCAACATAGAGAGACCCCATCTCTACATAGAAATTAAAAATTAGCTGGGACACATGCCTGCAGTCCCAGCTAGTCTGGAGGCTGAAGCAGGAGGATCACTTGAGTCCAGGAGTTTGAGGCTTCAGGGAGCTGTGATCACACTCTTGCACTTCAGCCTGTGTGACAGAGTGAGACCCTATCTCTAAAAATAACAATAATAATAATCCCATGGCACGATCGGGTGGTGGGGAGAATAGCAAAGAGCATTGCAGAGGCAAGTCTGGTCATATGGTTAGTTAGTTGGTGGAGCTGGGTGAAGAGCACAGTGAGGTCACTCTGCTAGTCTCCATCCCTCTGTAGATGTTTTACTTTTTCCATAACAAAAAGTTTTTTCAAAACAAAAAAGGAACCACTTCACTGGGTCTAGTTGCTTCTACTCTTGACCCTCTACAGTCCATTCATTCCCCATGTGATAGTTTAGAAATGTAAATCTCAGGATGTCCCCTCTCTGCTTAAATCCTCCCAGTGGCTTTTCATTGCATGTACAACATCCAAGCTCCTCATCAGGTCATGAGCCTGGGTGAAAAATGATCCTTGCATGGTTCTCAACTTCATCCTGCAACCCTACCCCTCTATCATATGTCTCATATACAACTTCCTTCCTTCTCCCAACACCTCCAGATCTGTCTTGCTTTAGAGCCTTTGCTCTGGCTGTTTCTTCTGCCTGGAATATTATTCTCCAGGTCTCCAGGCAGCTGAGCTCTTAAGGCCACAAAAGCTGAAAAATGACTTTTTGAGACTAGACCTGGCTGACTATTTTTAGGCTTTATTACATTTCCCTGTGTCATTTCTTTGCAATCTGATCTTTCTCCTTCATTTGTCTTTTCCCTCTATAAGGTAAGCAGGGACATGATCAGTGCTCAGCAAATATTCTTTTTTTTTTTTTTTTTTTTTTTGAGATGGAATTTTGCTCTTGTTGCCCAGGCTGGAGTGCAATGGTGTGATCTTGGCTCACTGCAACCTCTGCCTCCTGGGTTCAAGCAATTCTCCTGCCTCAACTTCCCAAGTTGCTGGGATTACAGGCATGCACCACCACACCTGGCTAATTTTGTATATTTTTAGTAGAGATGGGGTTTCATCATGTTGGTCAGGCTAGTCTTAAACTCCTGACCTCAAATGATCCACCCACGTTGACCTCCCAAAGTGCTGGGATTACAGGCATGAGCCACTATGCCTGGCCAGCAAATATTCCTTGAATTAAGAAATAAAATAAATTACATTAATGAGAAGTAGAGCTAGGCAAGATCACCTTTTCCTTTAGTAAGATTGTCCATGCTTTTTCCTGTAGCAGTAATAAGCCTAAGTTGCACAAATACCTGAAAGATATCAGAACCATCATACTTGGTTCCTACCTGGGTTTCCAGGGAACTGGAATTGAAGAAGGGTTACAACTAGATTGGCACTCACCATACAGTTAGGCTAAACATTAGAGTCGTTTTTAGATAGTGATTTATCAGAACAACAGAAGATAAGCCCACCTCCCATTTAGGTATTTGTAAAGCATCATTCACTTCCAGTAGAGGATCACAGTGAGTAAAACATAAGAGCTACTGGGATAGATAAATGAATGGGAGAATGGAAAAATTAGAGCAAAAAGAGAGCAGAAATTGAGGACTAGATAAAGTATGGAAACAGGGTGAATAATGCAGAAGAAGAGGAATTCACAATGCAGCAGAAAGGGGGTAATCAAAATAAGATAGATGTAGGCTGGGCATGGTGTTTCATGCCTGTAATCTCAGCACTTTGGGAGGCCAAGACAGGAGGATCTCCTGAGGCCAGGAGTTCACTACCAGCCTGGGCAGCAGAGCAAGATCCCATCTCTCTAAAAAAATATACATAAAAATTAAATCTCAGAGAGCTGATCAAAAGAAAATCCCACTCACTTTCCTTACAGGTTAGGGTGCTAGAGCTAGAAAATGAATTGCAGAAGGAGCGTCAAAAATTGGGAGAGCTTCGGAAAAAGCACTACGAGCTTGCTGGTGTTGCTGAGGGCTGGGAAGAAGGTGAGCTGACTCCAAGGATGGGCACTGACCCACAGCAGGGAGGGGAAGCTGTGTGACAGGGCCTTACCCTAGAATGGAACAGAACAAGGAACCCACCAGATCAGTGGCTTCTTCCTTCTCTTCTCTCCTCATGGAACCTGTTTTCTCTTCTGTTGTAAATAACCTTTAAGTCTAACTCTGGGTGAAATTATGGTGAATTAAAAGCTTTTGTTGTCACCTTTTAAGACCTAAACATTGATCATAACTCATTCACTGCCATTCCCTCCCAGGCCCAGCTAACCTTGCTAACTCCCTGGGAATTTAGTTTCTGGCCAGCAGAGAGTTGAAAAACGAAAGAATAGTGGTCAGTGGAGATCTGGCAGACAGGGACAAGTGAATTACAAGATTCTGACTATCTAAAGCCAGTGAAGGGCAACAATTGCCAAAAGATAGAAGGGATCAGGTGTTGAGAAACGGAGTGGCATGGAGTCACATTCAGCCTGCCAGTCCAGAGACTTGCCATCCATCACCTTGAGTCTATATGTTGCTGTCTGCATGTCGAAAGCAGTCAACTTGATCACAACCAAGATTGTTGACTGTTATGGGATTTGACAGACTCTGGGCACCAACCATAGACAGATCCTAGTCAGTCCTAGACACCAAACTCGGGGACTAGGTGATTACACCATGGTTATAATTATAATGTATTTTTGAGCCCCCATGGTGGCAGGTTTTTTGGTTAAGTGAGTGTATGCATGCATGAAGCGCTTTGCAACATAAATTATCATTGTCTTTTAGGAACAGAGGCATCTCCATCTACACTGCAAGAAGCGGTAACCGAAAAAGAATAGAGCCAAACCGATACCCCATATGTCAGTGTAAATCCTTATTACCTATCTCGTGTGTGTCATTTCCCCAGCCACAGGCCAAATCCTTGGAGTCCCAGGGGCAGCCACACCACTGCCATTACCCAATGCCGAGGACCTGCATGACACTTCCAAAGACTCCCTCCATAGCGACACCCTTTCTGTTTGGACTCATGGTCATCTCTGTTCTTTCCCCGCCTCCCTAGTTAGCATCCAGGCTGGCCAGTGCTGCCCATGAGCAAGCCTAGGTGCAAAGAGGGGTGGTGGGGGACAGGGCCACTCAACAGAGAGGACTTCCATCCAGTCCTGCTGACTATTTGACCCCCACAACAATGGGTATCCTTAATAGAGGGGCTGCTTGTTGTTCGTTGACAGCTTGGAGAGGGAAGATCTTATGCCTTTTCTTTTCTGTTTTCTTCTCAGTCTTTTCAGTTTCATCATTTGCACAAACTTGTGAGCATCAGAGGGCTGATGGATTCCAAACCAGGACACTACCCTGAAATCTGCACAGTCAGAAGGACAGCAGGAGTGTCCTGGCTGTGAATGCCAAGGCCATTCTCCCCCTCTTTGGGCAGTGCCATGGATTTCCACTGCTTCTTATGGTGGTTGGTTGGGTTTTTTGGTTGTATTTTTTTTTTTTTTAAGTTTCACTCACATCGCCAACTCTCCCAAAGGGCACACCCCTGGAGCTGAGTCTCCAGGGCCCCCCACTGTGGCAGCTCCGGCGATGGTGCTGTCCAGGCCTCTCGGTGCTCCACCTCCGCCTCCACGCTGAGCAAGTGCTGGCCCACCCAGTCCATGCTCCAGGGTCAGGCGGAGCTGCTGAGTGACAGCTTTCCTCAAAAGGCAGAAGGAGTGAGTGCCTTTCCCTCCTAAAGCTGAACCCCAGCGGAAAGCCTCTGTCCACCTTCACAAGGGAGAAGACAACAGAAAGAGGGACAAGAGGGTTCACACAGCCCAGGCCTTCACAGGACACGTTTCTTAGGAGTTCCTGTGACCAGGCTCAAAAACTTTTATCACATGCTTGAATGGAGCTGGTTAGATCAACACTACTTCCCCGCTGGAATGAACTGTCCATGAACGGTCTGTGTCAAGTGGGCCATCTCCCTTGGCCCAGAGAGGGAGCGTGGGAGCGATTCCCAACTCCTTTCTGCAGACGTCTGCCTTGGCATCCTCTTGAATAAAAAGATCGTTCCACCTTCTACGCAATTGACAAACCCGGAAGATCAGACGCAATTGCTCCCATCAGGAAAGAACCCTATACTTGGTTTGCTACCCTTAGTATTTATTACTAACCTCCCTTAAGCAGCAACAGCCTACAAAGAGATGCTTGGAGCAATCAGGACTTCAGGTGTGACTATAGCAAGGCTCATCTTTCTGCCTGGCTACATCAGCCTTCAAGAATCAGAAGCAAGGCCAAGGTGCTGGACTGTTACTGACTTGGATCCCAAAGCAAGGAGATCATTCGGAGCTCTTGAGTCAGAGAAAATGAGAAAGGACAGAGCCAGCGGCTCTAACTCCTTTCAGCCATATGCCCCAGGCTCTCGCTGCCCTGTGGACAGGATGAGGACAGAGGGCACATGAACAGTTTGCCAGGGATGGGCAGCCCAACAGCACTTTTCCTGTTCTAGATGGACCCCAGCATTTAAGTGACCTTCTGATCTTGGAAAAACAGTGTCTTCCTTCTTTATCTATAGCAACTCATTGGTGGTAGCCATCATGCACTTCCCAAGATCTGCCCCAACAGAACATTGCTAGGTTTTGCTACATGACGGGTTGTGAGACTTCTGTTTGATCACTGTGAACCAACCCCCATCTCCCTAGCCCACCCCCCTCCCCAATTTCCTCTCTGTGCATTTTCTAAGTGGGACATTCAAAAAACTCTCTCCCAGGACCTCGGATGACCATACTCAGAGGTGTGACCTCCATACTGGGCTAAGGAAGTATCAGCACCAGAAATTGGGCAGTCTTGTGTTGAATGCTGCTTTCTGCTTAGTATTTTTTTTGATTCAAGGCTCAGAAGGAATGGTGCGTGGCTTCCCTGTCCCAGTTGTGGCAACTAAACCAATCAGTGTGTTCTTGATGCGGGTCAACATTTCCAAAAGTAGCTAGTCCTCACTTCTAGATCTCAGCCATTCCAACTCATACGTTTCAAATTACCAATGGGGCGGCCGGGCACCACTGTACCCGTGGCTTACGCCTGTAATCCTAGCACTTTGAGAGGCCAAGGCAGGTGGATCACCTGAGGTCAGGAATTCGAGACCAGCCTGGCTAATGTGGTGAAACCCCATCTCTACTAAAAATACCAAAAATTAGCCAAGCATAGTGGCGGGTGCCTGTAATCCCAGCTACTCAGGAGGCTGAGACAGGAGAATCTCCTGAACCCCGGAGGCAGAGGTTGCAGTGAGCCGAGATCACACCATTGTACTCCAGCCTGGGCAACAAGAGCGAAACTCCGTCTCAAAAAAACCCAAAAAACAAATTACGAATGGGGCAAAAAGTCTAGTGTACTGGATCAGATTAAGATTCTCTGCCCAGCTGAGCACGGTGGCTCACGCCTGTAATCCCAGCACTTTAGGAGGCCAAGGCGGGAGGACTGCTTGAGCTCAGGAGTTTGAGACCAGGCTGGGCATCATAGCGAGACCTCGTCTCTACTAAAATTCAAAAACAAAATTAGCCGGGCATGATGGCGCACATGCCTGTAGTCTCGGCTAGCTGGGGAGCTGAGGTGGGAGAATTGCTTGAGCTTGGGAAGTCGAGGCTGCAGTCAGCCCTGACTGTGCCACTGCAC
Organism: Chlorocebus sabaeus; assembly: GCF_047675955.1. Classification (NCBI taxonomy): domain Eukaryota; kingdom Metazoa; phylum Chordata; class Mammalia; order Primates; family Cercopithecidae; genus Chlorocebus; species Chlorocebus sabaeus. The sequence continues at coordinate 9,248,914 of NC_132931.1, read as the reverse complement.
TCCAGCCTGGGCGACGGAGTGAGACCCTGTCACAAAAAAAAAAAAAAAAAAAGATTCTCTGTCCGAGCCCAGCCCAGGAGTTTGAGGCTGCAGTGAGCCATGATTGCACCACTGCACTCCAGCCTGAGTGACAGAGCGAGACTCCATCTCTTTAAAAACAAACAAAAAATTGTTTGTTTTTAAAGCCACAGAAATGTTTAAAACCTTCATCGACTTAGCCTGAGTCGTAACGGTTAAGAAAGCACTTAAACAGAAGCAGAGGCTAAGTCAGTGTCACAGGAGGAAGTAACTGTCAGATGTCACATAATTACTTTCGTAATAGCTCAGATTAGAACGGCTACCCCATTCTCTAGACAAAATCAAATTTTCCTATTGTGACTCTTCTAAAAAGGAAGATGAAGAGGTATTTAGTGACACACCTTGGATTAAAACGGGAATCACATCTTAAAGCTAAAAATGAACCTGCCAGCCTTTTAAATGAGTCACTGAACATCACTAGTGACAAGTCTCGGGTGAGTGTAAATGGGTCATGACAAGATGGGACAGTAACAAAATAATGGCTTAGAATCAACAAGAAGTTGAAAAATAGCATCTGTTACTTAAGTTTGTAAGACAGTGCCCTAAGGCCTCTAGAGAAAAGATGTTTCTTTACATAAGAAAAAGAGACTGGATGTGGTGCCTCACTCCTGTAATCCCAGCACTTTGGGAGGCAGGGGTGGGTGGATCACCTGAGGTCAGGAGTTCAATACTAGCCTGGCCACCATGGTGAAACCCCGTCTCTACTAAAAATACAAAAATTAGCCGGGTGTGGCAGAAGGCACCTGTAATCCCAGCTACTGGGGAGGCTGAGGCAGGAGAATCGCTTGAACCTGGGAGATGGAGGTTGCAGTGAGCCAAGATCACGCCACTGTACTGCAGCCTGGGTGACAGAGTGAGACTCCATCTCAAAAAAAAAAAGAGAGAGAGAGAAAGAAACAGAAGAGAAGAGCCACCTTGGCAGGGTTATTTTACATCTGAGCAAGAAGTTTCAACGAGACTAGTTTAGATGTTTGCTGATGCGGCCGTCCATAGCAGTACCCCTAAAATCCCACCAGAATACGGGTCCCTCTAACCCAGTGACTGGGAGAACCACTGTCTAGAGCAACTTTTCTTGGAACTGTCCCAGCTACCAAGTCAGACACCAAGGTTTCTGCCACCAGGTAACACGGGGATCACAGGTACATGTCGCTCTGGTCAGATTAGGTGGCTTTGGTCCCTCGACCCTGTGGAGGAGCTAGTTCTCAGCTTGCAGCTGGAAGCTCTCTCTTAGCTCCTTAGTCTAGAGGGGTCTCCTGGCTCCACTTGACCCTGGTCTTTAATAACTGGTCAGTATCTTGCTACCTTCTACCACCTTTCCAAATCTCTGGAAGTCCTGCCAGGGAAAGCCTCCAGTTCCAACACTGGCTTTCCAAGCAAACTGGCTTTGCCCTCTCTCTGCCATCCTTGTCCTCCAGAGACGGTACCACCTGTAGCATAGAAAAACACCACCACAGACCTGCCAGCCATCGACGCAGCAAACCAGGCCGGCTGTTTGCTGCCAAATTCCTTCCTCTCCCAGGTCCAGACCAAACACAAGATCAGCACCACACCGTGGTGTTGTCAGGAGCCAAAGCAACAGGAAACAATTCAATGCTGTTGGGTTCGATTCTGAGAGTAGATTTTTCCAGACATGTCTTTCAGGTGACCCTCAACTACCTCAGGTTTGAAGGCCCTAAATGAAACTGATTACCACTCACAGGGGCAAACCGAGGGGGGTTCGGTTACATCTTGGTGATAATGCAATTGTCTCAAACTGATAACAAACTCTTTCACATTTCGGTTTGCAGGGGTAGGGTTGGGTTTGTTTTTCTTCTCTTCTGTGTTTACCCTTTCCCCCGGGTTTCCAGTAGGGTAGTTCCTTGAAATGAATTTCATTTTTCACTGAGTGCCTACCTTCCCAGGGCAGGTGGCCACTGGCTTCTGTTTCCCTCCAACAATACTTTTATTATGGTATTAAGACCTTTCTTTGTATAATACATTGCATCTGTGTTTTCAATTTTTCAAATAAATATTTCCGCCTGGCAATGGAGCATGGTGGTGATTGACCGGCCAGCGTGGCTCTGAGGTATAGGTTCCAGTGAGAAGCCTGCATTTGTATGCTGGGGTTCATGGAATCCACTTAGCCCCACACCTCTGGGAATGTGTCTTAGAAATATTAGTTTGAGCCGGGTGTGGTGGCTCACACCCATAATCCCAGCTCTTAGGGAGGCAGAGGCAGGAGGATAGCTTGAGCCCAGGAGTTAGGAGACCTGTCTGGACAATATAGTGAGATGCTGCTCTCCACAAAAAGGGGAAAAAAAAGAAATACTAGTTTGACACTGGACATGGTGGCTCATGCCTGTAGTCCCAGCACTTTGGGAGGCTGTGGTGGGAGGATCACTTGAGTACAGGAGTTTGAGAGCAGCCTGGGCAACATAGCAAGACCCCATCAACAACGAAATTAACTGGGCGTTGTAGCATATGCCTATAGTCTCAGCTACTTGGGAGGCTAAGTCAGGATCACTTCAGTCCAGAAGGTTGAGGCTGCAGTGATCACACCATTGTACTCCACCCTGGGCAACAGAACAAGACCCTGTCTCTTAAAAAAAAAAAAAAGGCCGGGTGCGGTGGCTCATGCCTGTAATCCCAGCACTTTGGGAGGCCGAGGCGGGAGGATCACTTGAGGCAAGGCGTTTGAGACCAACCTGGGCAACATGACAAAACCCTGTCTCTATAAAAAAAAAATACAAAAAAAAAAAAATGCTGGTCATGGTGGTGTGCACTTGTAGCCCCAGCTTCTAGGGAGGGTGAGATGGGAGAATCATGTGAGCCCCTGGGGAGGTGGAAGCTGCGATAAGCCATGATTGTGCTACTGCACTCCAGCCTGGGTGACAGAGACCCTGTATAAAAATATATACTAATTAAAAAAAAAAACTATCATATAGTTCAGGTCTCATAAAATCTGGGGGTTCAGGCTGTGGCTCCTCCCTCTGCACACTTGCAATGCAAATTAACCTGTTACCTTAAAATGAGATGTGACCAATTCTGCTCAGAGACAGAAGCTACTGGTCATAAAGGGACTCAGAGCAAGCCAGTCACAGCTAGCAGAAGATTGACAGAGGGAGCTAACAGAGCCGGGCTGGGCTGCAGAGCGACATTTCCACAGCACGATTGGCTGCAACCTAATACTGCCAGTGTGTTAAGCCAGGGTACCTACAGGGGAGACACAGATTGGGAAAGGTTGGGCTTGGAAAGCAGGAAAATGGGCCCAAATGACTCATCACGTAATGAGAGAATGAGGCAGGTAATCAGAAGCTAGCATCTCTAAGGAGATCAAAGAACCAGTGGGATCACCTTGCTCAGTGGGAAGGTGATCTGGATAAATACCAAAGACGGGGACACTGGCCTGCAGCTGGTCTTTTCTGCTCCCAGTGGCAGAATGCCAAGGTGAGCCTGCTCCATTTAAAGCATAGGCCAGGCAAGGTGGCTCATGCCCGTAATCCCAGCACTTTAGGAGGCCCAAGCAGGTGGATCCCTTGAGTCCAAGAATTCAAGACCAGCCTGGGCAACATGGAGAAACCCTATCACTGCAAAAAATACAAAAAATTAACTGGGTGTGGTGGCACATGTCTGTGTTCCCAGGTACTTGAGAGACTGAGGCAGGAGGATTGCTTGAGCCCAGGAGGCAGAGGTTGCAGTGAGCTATGATGGCGCCACTGCCTACTCCAGCCTGGGTGACAGAGCCAGACGTTGTCTTAAAAAAACCACCAAAAAAAAGCATCTTGAACTGTCCTTTAAAAGCTCTACTAGGCTGGGCACAGTGGCTCATGCCTGTAATCCCAGCACTTTGGGAGGCCAACGTGGAGGATCACTTGAGGTCAGGAGTTCGAGACTGGCCTGGCCAACATGGTGAAACCCCATCTCTACTAAAAATACAAAAATTAGCTGGGTGTGGCGGCGGACACCTGTAATCCCAGCTACTTGGGAGGCTGAGGCACGAGAATCGCTTGAACCTGAGAGGCAGAGGTTGCAGGCAGCCAAGATCATGCCACTGCACTCCAACCCGGGCAACGGAGCAAGCCTCCCTCTCAAAAAAATAAAAAATAAAAGTTCTACTCAATTGTGCAGACAATGGAAAGCGGCTGATTGGCTTTAGGCAAAGGGGCGACATGATGAGATTTGCATTATGAAAAGCCCATTCTGGTTGCAGTATGGAGGACAGAGTGGCGTGGAGCCAGAGTAGATGGGGGAAGCCAACAAGGAAGCTATTGTCATAGTCCAGGCAAAGGGTGATGGCATGTGAGACAGGGTAGTGGCAGGAGAGACAGGAGAAATGGCAGGCCAAAGAGACACATGGCAGGTAAAATGGACATGGACAGACAGGCTTTGGGTTACATAGAGGGGGGCTTAGGGAAGGAGCTTTTAGGGAGGGGTCCTGGGTTTCTGGATTGTGAAATTAGTGGCGTTTCTGGAAGAAGGTCAGGCTCAGCAAATTACCTTTTTTTTTTTTTTTGAGACAGAGTCTCGCTCTGTCGCCCAGGTTGGAGTATAGTGGCAAAATCTCAGCTCACTGCAACCTTCACCTCCAGGGTTCAAGCAATTCTGCCTCAGCCTCCTAGGAGTTGGCATTACAAGCGCCCACCACCACACTCGGCTTATTTTTTGTATTTTTAGTAGAGACCCGGTTTCACCATGTTGGCCAAGCTGGTTTCAAATTCCTGACCTCAAGTGATCCTCCCACCTTGGCCTCCCAAAGTACTGGGATTGTAGGCGTGAGCCACCACGCCCAGCCTGAATTACCTTTTTTTTTTTTTAACCTTTTTTTTTAAAAAAAAAAAAGGCTGGGACAGGAGATCTTGCGCTGTCACCCAGGCTGGAGTGCAGTGGCCCAGTCATAGCTCACTGCAACCTCCAGATCCTGGCCTCAAGCAATCATCCTGCCTCTGCCTCCCAAAGTGCTGGAATTTTAGGTGTGAGCTACCAAACCTGGCCTCGGCTGAGTTGCCTTTGAAACATTCTCATGAAGATGCAAAGTTTAACTCAGAGGTCAAAGGTCATGGGAATTGAATGGTACCTAAAGCCATAACAATAGGAAAGAGTACAAGAAAAGAAAAGGGTCTATAATGAAGCCTTGAGGATTTTCTGTATTTAAAATAACCAAGGCCAGGCACGGTGGCTCACGCCTGTAATCCCAGCCCTTTGGGAGGCCAAGGCAGGCGGATCACCTGAGGTCAGGAGTTCAAGACCAGCCTGACCAACGTGGAGAAACCCCCCCACCTCTACTAAAAATACAAATTTAGCTGGGTGTAGTGGCACATGCCTGTAATCCCAGCTACTCGGAAGACTGAGGCAGGAGAATTGCTTGAATTCGGGAGGCAGAGGTTGCAGTGAGCCAAGATCGCGCCATTGCACTCCAGCCTGGGCAACAAGAACGAAACTCCATCTCAAAACAAATAAATTAATTAAATAACCAACTTTAGGCTGGGCGCAGTGGCTCATGCCTGTAATCTCAGAACTTTGGAAGGCCGAGGTGGGCAGATCACCTGAGGTCAGGAGTTCAAGAACAGCCTGGCCAACATGGCGAAACCCCATCTCTACTAAAAATACAAAAATTAGCTGGGCGTGGTGGTTGGTTCCTGTAATCCCAGCTACTTGGGAAGCTGAGGCAGGAGAAGAACTGCTTTAACCCAGGCGGCAGAGGTTGCAGTGAGCTGAGATCGCGCCACTGCACTCCAGCCTGGGTGACAGAGTGATACTCTATATCAAAAAAATGATGATAATAAAAATAAAAAAATAAAATAACCAAGTTTAATGTATTTTTACTACGGTCAGTTTCTTAGTCCATTTGTACTGCGTTAATAGTACCTGAGACCTGGTAATTTATAAAGAACAGAAATTAGCTGAGCACAGTGGCTCACACCTATAATCTCAGCACTTTGGGAGGCTCAGGTGGGTAGATCACTTGAGTCCAGAAGTTCAAGACCAGCCTGGGCAACATAGGGAAACCACATCTCTACAAAACATAATAAATAGCCAGGTGTGGTGGTGCACACCTGTAGTCCCAGCTACATAGGAGGCTGAGGTGAGTGGATCACTTGAGCCGAGGATTTTGAGGCTGTAGTGAGCTATGATCGCACCACTGCACTCCAGCCTGGGTGACAGGGCTAGAGCCTGTCTCAAATAAATAAATAGCCAAGTTCATTAGGCTGAACTCAAGCTGGAGAGTTTGGGGAAAAATCAGGAGAATGTGATATTTGAAAACCAAGGGAAGACTGTTTTAGGAATGAAGCACGAGTGCCAAATAAGCAAATCAGGAGGGATCGTAGGAAAGCTGCCATGACAAAGTGACAGCTGAGATACAGAGGATGGGGAGGCCTCATATAGACAACGAGGGAGGCAATGCTGACTCCCAGGGGAGTTGCAGCACGTGCAAAGGCCCTGTGCAAAGTTCTTCTGGATGCCCGTTACAAGCAAATGCGGGAGACCCTCATCTCTACAAAGATTAAAACCAAAATTAGCTGGGCATGGTGGTACATGCCTGTAGCCCCAACTACTCAGGAGGCTGAAGCAGGAGGATCGCTTGAGGCCATGAGGTGGAGGCTACAGTGAGCCATGATCCTGGGTGACAGAGTGAAACCTTGTTTCAAAAAAAAAAAAAAAACCTGGCACAGTGGCTCACACCTGTAATCCCAGAACTTTGGGAGGCCAAAGTGGGCAGATTACTTGAGGTCAGGAGTTCAAGACCAGCCTGGCCAACATGGCGAAACTCTGTCTCTACTAAAAATACAAAAATTAACTGGGCATGGTGGCACGTGCCTGTGATCCCAAGTACTTAAGAGGCTGAGGCAGGAGAATCACTTGAACCAGGAGGCGGAGGTTGCAGTAAGCCCAGATAGCACCACTGCACTCCAGCCTGGGCAACAGAGTGAGACTCTGTCTCAAAGAAAAAAACAAATGTATACAAAATATACAGATGCAAAATAGATGTAGGTGAGACCATTTAGTAAAACTGGAGTGGGGTGGAGCTGAAAGTTTGTTGCATACTATAGGAAGCTGGGGAAATGTTGTAGGCCATATGACAGCAAGGCCACAAGGATGAATGAATGAATTTCTAATCCACACTAGGAGCACAATGCCACTGAGAAAGCATGCATTTGTCAGGGAGTCCTTGCTTTTCACTAGCAGTGTTTAGAATCCCTACATCCAGAATGGAGAAGACACATGGCCTGTTTTAGCAAGGAACGAAGACTGGCAAAAAGGGCAAAGCGAAACATCACTGGGTCGAATGTTAAAAATCACTGGGGTCAACTGGGCATGGTGGCTCACACCTGTAATCCCAGCACTTTACAAGGCCAAGGCAGGAGGATCACTTGAGGTCAGGAGTTTGAGACCAGCCTTGCCAACCTGGGGAAACCCGTCTCTACTAAAAATACAAAAATCAGCCGGGCATGGTGGCGCGTGCCTGTAGTCCCAGCTACTCAGTAGGCTGAGGCAGGAGAATCGCTTGAACCCGGGAGGCGGGGATTGCAGTGAGCTGAGATCGCGCCACTGCACTCCAGGCTGGGTGACAGAGCAAGACTCTGTCTTAAAAAAAAGAAAAGAAAAAAATTATTCAATGACACTTGTTAAAGACGGCATGGAAGACTTTATTCAAAGCGGGGGGTCAATCGAGATAGATATAGGGATCACTGCAATAGGGTCTTGCAGTGGGGAAGAGATTGGGGTCAACTCCAAGTACAGTGTGAGCAAGTGAGAATTTATAACCAGGGAGCAGCCTGATCACGCCATTGCCCTCCAGCCTGGGCAACAAGAGTGAAACTCAGTCTAGAAAAAAAAGAAAAGAAAGCCGTGGAGAGGTGCCAGAATCAGTTTGCAATAGACAGAGGAACTCCAGAGTTTGAAACCCACCAATGGGGTTCTCTAATGCTCAGACTAGTAGAACAGGCTTTAGCTGTTCAGTTTTGGCCAGATTGTGACAGAATGATTGTGACGGGGGAAACCCCTTAGCAACTGTTAAAAAAAAAAAAAAAAAAAAAAAAAAAGACAAAGTGCCCATGAGTTTTGGTTTCAGTCTAAATGTGCAGTTTTCCAGGCAGTCTTCAGAATGAGCTGAGTAACTTTCAAAGAACTAAACAAAAAGCAACCACCAACGTCTCACCGTGGAAAATCGCCAACTGTGTAGGGAGCTGCTGTTCCCGGAGGTCCCAGGAAAACCTGGCACCAGCAAGGGTCAAATCTGAGTAGGGATTGGGGCTCGTAAGGAGCCACAGCCTTGGAGGCACTGAATACCTTTTGGGGGTGCGAGCCACCTGGGGCCAAGTTAGATTCCCACTCTTGTACACAAGGGTGATTGGATTGGATTCCCCCAGTCTGAAAGGTGAAAGAGGAAGGCAGGACCCAACCTACTTGTTCTTCCCGCCCTCAATCTAAGATTCTGGGAGCCGGATGAGAGCAGGGAGCAGCCATGCTCTCTCTCGTTGCCCGGCAACCGGCCACCTCGTGCCTCTGTCGTGGGAGTCGCCCCTCAGTGACGCAGGTGTGCGCGGTGCACGTCGGGACCGCCTGCCCGGGGTCCTCGCGCCCTACAGAGGTGCGGCCAGGAGGCTTAGGGAGGTTGGGAACGGGTCCTCGTGGCCCGGACTGGTGCAAGTAGAGGCCTCATAAGTCGCAGCCGCCTTGGGGGGACACTTGCTACGGCCGTGGTCTGGCCACCGCCCCCTGGGGCCCCCGTCTGGACATGGCCTGGTCGGGTGAGTCCCTTCCGCGCCCTGGGGCCGACTAGGCCTCTTGCATTCCCCAAGTTCGGCCCTGGGCAGGTCATCCTCGGCTTCCGACCTCCAGCATTGTGCGTCGTTGTCTTGAGTTTTGGCAAGCACGTGACAATTAAAAGGCAGTTCCAGCGCGTGGTAGGTGTGGAGTGTGGCTCCTCAGCAAGTGCCCTGGCAGGTCGTGCTTTCGCCATCTTCATCCCTGCTCCCTGTGCTCCCGCTCTCTTGGGTCCCAGGATCCCACTCTTTCGATGGAACCGTGTCTTCCGTCCCTGCCTGCTGCTCCTGACCTGATTTCTGCTCAACTCAGCGCTGTGTCTCTGTTCCCCAAGGTTCTGTTTCTGTTCTTTGTTGCCCCCTCCCCGCGCCCCCGTTTTGTCTTTTTTCTTTCTTTTCTTTTCTTTTTTTTTTTTTTTTTTTTTGAGACAGAGTCTCACTCTGTCGCCCAGGCTGGAGTGCAGTGGTGTGAAGTCGGCTCACTGCAAGCTCCGCCTCCCGGGTTCACGCCATTCTCCTGCCTCAGCCTCCCGAGTAGCTGGGACTACAGGCGCCCGCCACCACGCCCGGCTAATTTTTTGTATTTTTAGTAGAGAAGCGTTTCACCATGTTAGCCAAGATGGTCTCGATCTCCTGACCTCATGATCCGCCCGCCTGGGCCTCCTAGAGTGCTGGGATTACAGGCGTGAGCCACCGCGCCCAGTCTCTTTTTTTTTTTTTTTTTTTTTTTTTTTTTAAGAGACAAGGTCTCAGCGGGTCGTGGTGGCTCACTCCTGTAATCCCAGCACTTCGGGAGGCAGAGGCGGGCGGATCACCTGAGGTCAGGAGTTCCAGACCAGCCTGGCCAACAGAGTGAGACCCGTCTCTACTAAAAATACCAAAATTAGCTGGGCATGGTGGCATGCACCTGTAGTCCCAGCTACATGGAGCTGAGGCATGAGAATTGCTTGAACCCGGGAGGCAGCAGTTGTGAGTAGAGAACACGCCACTGCACTCCAGCCTGGGCAACAGAGTGAGACTCTGTCTTAAATAAATAAATAAATAAATAAATAAAGACTCTTTCTAGAGAGAGAAAGAGACGAGAGAGAGGAGAGAGAGAGAGAGATCTCTGTCTCTGTTGCCCAGGCTGGGAGTGCGGTGGTGCTATCATGGCTCACTGCAGCCTCCAACTCCTGGACTCAAGAGTGCACAGGTGTGCACAGCTGACCACGCCTGGCTAATTTTTAAAGTTTTTTTGTGTGTGTGAAAATGGGGTGTCCCTATGTTGCTCAGGCTGGAGTGCAGTGGCATGATCATAGCTCATGGCAGCATCGAACTCCTGGGCTCAAGCGACCCTCCCACCTCAGCTTCTGCATAGCTGGGACTACAGGCCCCCACCATGCCCACCTAATTTTTAAACATTTTCTGTAGAAGCAGAGTCTTGCTATGTTGCTCAGGCTGGTCTCCAACTCCAAACCTCAAGCCATCCTCCCACCTCTACCTTCCAAAGTGTTGGGATTACAGGCATGAGCTACTGCACCCGGCCTGTCTGTTCTGGACATATTTGGAGTTCTTGCTCTTCTATACCATCTCAATGAACAGGGTTGTTCAGATGGCTCCTAAAGGCTCCTAACAGGGCGTATCATGTGAGGACTGCATTTCATCTGTTTGTAGGACAGTTGTATGTACCTTTTTCATACCTCAGACCCTGTCTAAATCTGAAGTGGTGGTATTTGCTTCCTCTCCCAGCCTTTCACCTCCTGTGCGTTCACTAAATTCACCAGTCGCTAAGGCATGAAACTGCCAGATTTTACTCTGAACGTCCTCTTCCTTCTGGGAAGTGCCAGATCCTAGACAGCTGTCTCCATTTTTCTGTTCTTTGCATTCTCACTGCTCTCCCCCGGCCCCTCCTTCGGTACTTTAAGTATTAGCTTGCCTACTGCAGCAGTCTTTTCTTTGGTCCTCCTGTTTGCCATCTCCTTCTGCCATCAGTCTACCCATTCTCTTAAGACTAATCTTCCTAAAGCATGTATCTAAATATATCATTTAGGCTGGGTGCAGTGGCTCACACCTGTAATCCCAGCACTTTGGGAGGTGGAGGCAGGCGAATCACCTGAAGTCAGGAGTTCGAGACCACCCTGGCCAACCCGTCTCTACTAAATATAGAAAAATTAGCCAGGTGTGGTGGCGCACGCCTGTAATCCCAGCTACTCCAGAGGCTGAGCCAGGAGAATCACTTGAACCCAGGAGGCAGAGGCTGCAGTGAGCTGAGATCGCGCCACTATACTCCAGCCTGGGTGACAGAGCAAGACTCTGTCTCAAAATGAATAGATAAATAAATCTATCATTTACGTGCTCAAAAGCTTTCAGTGGCTCCCAACTGTGGTCGCTTTAGATGCTTAGCTCATTAGAATGCCATCCAAGCTCTAGATCTGTGGCTTTCATGCTGGGCTTTGAGATGCATCATGAGTTCAAAGGGGAGAATAAGGGGAAGAAACTGAACTGGGGATTTCTGGTTTTCCAGCCCTGTGTCAATCTTTGGGTGTTATTCCTTTTTCAAATCGTGCTTCCATTTAAAAAATGAGTTCCAGTTTAAAAAATATATATATATGCTGGACTGGGCATGGTGGCTTATGCCTGTAATCCCAGTACTTTGGGAGGTCAAGGTGGGCGGATCACTTGAGCTCAGGAGTTCGAGGCCAGCCTGGGCAACACAGGGAGACCCCATTTCTACAAAAAAATTTAAAAATTAGCCGGAAGTCATGGCATGTGCTTGTAGTCCCAGCTATTCAGGAGGCTGAGGTGGGAGGATTGCTTGAGCCCAGGAAGTCAAGGCTGCAGTGAGCTGTGATAGTGCCACTGCACACCAGCCTGGGTGACAGGGTGAGATCCTGTCTCAAAGAAAAAGAAAAAAGTTAAATTAGCTGGGCATGATGGCACGCACCTGTAGTCCCAGCTACTTGGGAATGCTGAGGTAAAACAGGATTGCTTGAGCTCAGAGTTCTGAGGTTGCAGTGAGCTGTGATTGTGCCACTGCACTCCAGCCTGGGCAAGAGTGAGACCTTGATTCTGAAAAAACAAAAAAAAAGAAAGAAAAGTGCTTGAAAACCATTGCAGTAAATGATCCATTCTAAACTATATTTGGCCATGACTCCCACTATATATATATATTTTGTTGTTGTTGTTGTTTTTGTTTTTTGACACAGAGTCTTGCTCTGTTGCCCAGGCTGGAGTGCAGTGGTGCGATCTCGGCTCACTACAAGCTCTGCCTCCCAGGTTCACGCCATTCTCCTGCCTCAGCCTCCCGAGTAGCTGGGACTACAGGTGCCCGCCACCACGCCCGGCTAATTATTTTTGTATTTTTAGTAGAGACGGGGTTTCGCTGTGTTAGCCAGGATAGTCTCGATCTCCTGACCTTGTGATCTGCCCACCTCAGCCTCTCAAAGTGCTGGGATTACAGGCTTGAGCCATCGTGCCCGGCCAACTTCCACTATTTACCCGTCCCACAAGTATCCATTTCCTAATTCTATTAGAAAATGTCACATTCATTCAAAAAATATGTATTGATCATCAACTATTTGCCTGCCAGTGTGGTTTAAGTACTGGGAATAAAGCAGTGAACTGAACACATTACCCTCATAATTTTACACTTTATTGCAGGAAAAGATGGACACTAAAATATATGTGTCAAGGCCAGGCATGGTGGCTCATGCCTGTAACCCTAGCACTTTGGGAGGCCGAGGTCAGGAGTTCGAGACCAGTTCGAGATATGGCGAAACCCCATCTCTACTAAAAATACAAAAATTAGCCAGAAATCGCTTGAACCTGGGAGTCTAAGGTTGCAGTGAGTCGAGATCGTGCCACTGCACTCCAGCCTGGGCGACAGAGTGAGACTCCGTCTCAAATAATAATAATAATAATAATAAATAAAATAAAATATATGTGTCAAATGGTGACAATTACTGTGAGGGGGAAACAGTTCCTTGGGAGTGGGAAGTAATGACTTTTTATAAGGTGGTTCAGAAAAGCCTCACTGATAAGATACTTAGAGAGCTGAAAGAGGTGGAAGAGAGCCATGCTTATCTCCAAAGGAAAAGCATTCCAGAGAGGAATATGCATGGCATGTTTAGAACAGCAGGGAAAGTCAGTGAGGCTGGAGCGAATTTCAGCAAAGGCAAAGGCGGAGAGAGTTGAGGTCCAAGAGGGAGCAGAGTCATGTCACGCTTTGATGGGGATCGTAAGGACTGTCTTTTACTCTGAATAAAATGGGAATCTTTGCAGGTTGCACAGAGTACTAATGAGATTCAACTTAGTGTTTTTAAAAAGGTGTCTCTGGCCTCTCTGTTGAGAACAGTTCCTAGGAGAACTCTGGTCAAAACAGGGATCCTGGTTATAAGGCAGCACTCCAGGCAAGACAAGCCAGAGGTGTGGATGAGAGAGGCAGCAGCAGCTAGAAGTGGTCACATGCAAGATGTACTCTGAAATTAGACCTGGCCAGGTATGGAGGCTCAGGCCTCTAATCCTAGCACTTTGGGAGGCCAAGGCAGGAGGATCACTTGAGGCCAGGAGTTCAAGACTAGACTGGGCAACATAGTAAGACCCCATCTCTTAAAAAATTAAAAATTAGCTGGCTTTGGTGGTGCAAGCCTGTAGTCCCAGGGAGTTGGGAGGCTGAGGTGAGAGAATCACTTCAGCCCGGGAAGTCATGGCTGTAGTAAGCTGTGATCACGCCACTGCACTCCAGCCTGGGCAACAGAGTGAGACCCTGTCTCATAAAAAAAAAAGGAAAGTAGACCCAAAAGATTTGAAGATGCTTTGCATGCAGTGTGTAAGAGAAAGAGAGGAGTCAAGGATGACTCCAGGATTTTTGTTACATGAACTTTAAGAATGGAGTTGTTATTTATTGAGTTGGCAAAGACTGCAGAAGAAACCAGTTTGGGAGAGTACAAGATTGGGAATTTGGTCTTGCACGTGTTAAGTTTATTTTTTTCTTTAAAAAAATTTTTAATGTTTTAAAAATAAATAGAGAGAGGGGGTCTCACTAAGTTGCCCAGGCTGGTCTCAAACTCCTGGGCTCAAGTGATCCTCCCATCTTGGCTTCCCAAAGTGATTATAGGCATGACCCACTGCACCTGGCTTTGCACATGTTAAGTTTGAGGTGTTTGTTAGATATCCAAATGGAAACATCAAGTAGGCAGATGCATATGTGGGTTTCGAGTTTAGGGATGAGATTGAGATGAAGATAAAAATGCTGGAGTCAGCCAGGCATGGTGGCTCACGCCTGTAATCCCAACACTTTGGAAGGCTGAGGCGGGCGGATCACCTGAGGTCAGGAGTTTGAGACCAGCCTGGCCAACATGGAGAAACCCTGTCTCTACTAAAATTACAAAAAATTAGCCAGGTGTGGTGGCGGGCACCTGTAATCCCAGGTACTCGGGAGGCTGAGGCAGGAGAATCACTTGAACCCGGGAGGTAGAGGTTGCAGTGAGCCGAGATTGCACCATTCCGCTCCAGCCTGGGCAACAAGAAGGAGCCTCAAAAAAAAAAAAAAAAAAAAAAAATGGGCGCGGTGGCTCACACCTGTAATCCCAGCACTTTGGGAGGCCAAGGCGGGCATATCACAAGGTCAGGAGATCAAGCACATCCTGGCGAACACGGTGAAACCCCGTCTCTACTAAAAATACAAAAACAAAATTAGCCCGGCGTGGTGGCAGGCGCCTGTAGTCCCAGCTACTCAGGAGGCTGAGGCAGGAGAATGGCGTGAACCCGGGAGGCGGAGCTTCCAGTGAGCCGAGATTGCACCACCGCACTCCAGCCTGGGTGACAGAGCGAGACTCCATCTCAAAGAAAAAAAAAAAAAGCTGGAGTCTTCAATGTGGAAACAGAATTTGGACTTAAGAAATGGGATGCTATACCTGGGAAGGCTTTGTATAGTTTGTCTCCGACTGGCGAGGGTGAGTTCTTTGAGAGGAGAGGCTCTGTTTTATTTTGTGTGTTTCTGTGTTTCTTTTTCTTTTTTCTTTTTTTTTTTTTTTTTGAGACGGAGTCTCGCTCTGTCCCCCAGGCTGGAGTGCGGTGGCCGGATCTCAGCTCACTGCAAGCTCCGCCTCCCGGGTTTACGCCATTCTCCTGCCTCAGCCTCCCGAGTAGCTGGGACTACAGGCACCCGCCACCTCACCCGGCTAGTTTTTGTTTTGTTTTGTTCTTTGTTTTTGTATTTTTTAGTAGAGACGGGGTTTCACCGTGTTAGCCAGGATGGTCTCAATCTCCTGACCTCGTGATCCGCCCATCTCGGCCTCCCAAAGTGCTGGGATTACAGGCTTGAGCCACCGCGCCCGGCCCAGTTCTTTTCTTTTTTAAGACAGAGTCTTGCTCTGTTGCCTAGGTTGGGGTGCAGTTGCACCATCTCAGCTCACTGCAACCTCCACCTCCTAGGTTCAAGCAATTCTTCTACCTCAGCCCCCGCGTAGCTGGGGATTATAGGCACCCACCACCACACCTGGCTAATTTTTTTGTATTTTTAGTAGAGATGGAGTTTCATTATGTTGGCCAGGCTGGCCTCGAACTCCTGACCCCAAGTGATCTGCCCACCTTGGCCTCCCAAAGTGTTGAGATTACTGGCGTGAGCCACCATGCCCGGCCTATTTTGTGTGTTTTTGATATCCCCTAGCACAGTTTCTCACACATAAGAGCTCAATGAGTGCTTATTACACTGAGCAGGGACTTTGTGATGCAAATGACTGTATCCCCAATACATAGCACAGAGTGGTACCCAGCAAATATTTGACAAATAAATGTGTATTTGAATAAAGTGGAAAAATGTTAGCTGCCATGGGAAATGTCAGAGAGGGGTATTCCAGATCATGATTTCTCTCGAGGTCACTCACCCGGTCACCACCACAGGATTTATTCTGCCCACTTTATATTAAATTTTTTCTTAAATTTTTTTTTTTTTTTGAGACAGAGTCTGGCTCTGTCACCCAGACTGGAGTGCAGTGGCGCAATCTTGGCTCACTGCAAGCTCCACCTCCCGGGTTTATGCCATTCTCCTGCCTCAGCCTCCCCAGTGGCTGGGACTACAGGCGCCCGCTACCACGCCCAGCTAATTTTTTGTATCTTTTAGTAGAGACAGGGTTTCACCATGTTGGCCAGGCTGGTCTCGAACTCTTGTGATCCACCCGCCTCGGCCTCCCAAAGTGCTGGGATTACAGGTGTGAGCCACTGCACCTGGCCCAGTCTGTGTACAGCGTTGCCCTAGGCTTTACTCCCTGCCTGCAGGGAGGATGAAGAGGAGCCACAGATGAAAGCTCAGCATCTTTTCTCAGTTCTATTCTGAGAATGCGCTCTGCACTCAGCATGTGCATGGCTATTGAAATTCCATAGTACACATGCGCACTTTTCAGTACCCGAATTTCCCATAGAAACTCTCCACAGCTGCTTCTCCCATGGGGTCAGCACACCTATGGTTTGCCTCAGCTGTAATCTTTTGCCCAGGCATCAGTGGGGTATGCATTTGATTTACAGTGTTTTCAAGCAATACCCTCTGTGTAGCCACTTTTCTGCCCTGCATGAGTTCTGGGTTAGGTGAAACAAAGGCAGCTGCCCTGTATCAGTCCTTTTGGCAGCCCTCAGGCAGGTGAGAACAGGAAAACACAAAGCTTTGAGAATAAGGTCTGCTCTGCTGCCTTCAATCCCAGAAACCACACTGGGAATGTGGGCTGCCATCTTCAAGGCTCCCATGGAAGGTTGTGGGGCAAGGGCAAGTAAAAAAAAAACCCAGTGTTCCTACCATTTTGAAGTTGCTTTTTTCTTGATTCAGTGTTCATTTGCAGTATTAGTTTTCATACTGCTGGAAAGAACTGCCTGAGCCTGGGTAATTTATAAAGAAAGGGGGTTTAATTGACTCACAGTTCCACTTGGCTGGGGAGGGGTCAGGAGAGTTACAATAATGGTGGAAAGCGCGGGAGAAGCAAGCACCCTCTTCACTGGGTGGCAGGAGAGAGGAGAGCGCACAGGGGAAACTACCACTTAAAAACCATCAGATCTCCTGAGAACTCCCTCACTATCACGAGAACAGCATGAGGCGAACCGCCCCCGTGATCCAATCACCTCCCACCAGATCCCTCCTTGACCCCTGGGGATTACAATTCAAGATGAGATTTGCGTGGGGACAAAGAGCCACACCACATGACTTGGCTACTGTAAACCTTTGATTATTTTCCTGCAGTTCTCATGAAGTTGATTCAGACCGTTTTGCTTGGTTTATCAGTGTTTCTGTGGGGGGATGGGGACTTGGAGCTACCTACTATGCCATTTTTGCTGATATCAGTCAATATGTTATATTTTCACTTTTACATAATTCAATATGTTTTCCAATTTCCCTTGCGACTTACTCTTTGACCCATGAATTATTTAGAAGTGTATTTAATTTCCGTGTGTTTAGAGATTTTCTGGTTTCTTTTTAAAATTGATTTAGTTTAATTCTATTACGGTTACAGAACATATTTTGTATTATTTCAGTTCTTTTACATTTCTTAAGATTTGTTTTGGCCGGGCACAGTGGCTCACACTTGTAATCCCATCACTTTGGGAGGCTGAGGTGGGCAGATCACCTGAGGTCAGGAGTTTGAGACCAGCCTGGCCAACATGGCAAAACTCCGTCTCAAAAACACAAAAATTAGCTGGACGTGGTGGTGCATGCCTGTAATCCCAGCTACTTGAGAAGCTGAGGCAGGAAAATTGCTTGAACCCAGGAGGCGGAGGTTGCAGTAAGCCAAGATTGTGCCTCTGCACTCCAGCCTGGGAGACAGAGCGAAATTCCATCTCAAAACAATATTTGTTTTATGACCCAGGTTCTGGTAAATCTTGCTGAATCTTCCGTGGGCAAAGAATGTGTACCTGCTGTTGTTGTGTGAAGTCTCCTGTAAATGTCAGTTAGGTTCCATTGGTTGATGATGATGTTCAGTTATTGTATTGTTTGCTGATTTTCTTTGCTGTTTTTTTCCTGTGAATGGTCTATGCTTCCCTATTTCCTGTTTCTTTGTATATTTTATAGTTTTTTGTTGAGAACGTTGCATTTTAAGTGTTACAATGTAATGACCCTCAACATGTGATTCTCTCAGTCACCTGGGATTGCTGGATTTTGCTTGTTGAGGTCTGGAGCTCTCTTGTTACTTTTCCAAACTATTTTTGCAAAGTGTTTCTTCCTTGTGTTTGGTCACTGAAATTTCTGTTTCATTATCTCTGCAGTCAGCCAGCCACCTAACATCAATTTCCTTAAATAGGTGGCTTTAAATGGCGTGGGGCAGAGGAGGATTTTGTCTTTTTAAATCTTCTGAAGGATGTCCCTGGGGAAGCCACTATTGCTGAGAGGGCCAAATAAACCAAGGCAAACATCCGTGCTGGTCCTCAGAGACCCATCGGACCCACCAAAGTGCAGAACCCACGGTTTTGGAGGACAGAGTTCCGCCGCTCGCCCTGGCATCAGCCAGCTGCTTCAGGAACTCAGGCTCAGGAATGGGGGAGTATTGGCTGCTTGGCACATGCCACTCACTCGTGAAGATCAGCAACCTCTCCCTTCATTGTTTAAGTATGTCTCTGGTTGTTGGAGTTTCTGCTCACGTTTCAGAGTTCCAAAAGAGCTGATGCCAGTCACTCTTGCTAGCTCAGTGGTTGCTTCAGTGAAGGGACTGACCTCTATGCTACAGCTTCCTACTCTGCCGTCTTATGTGACGATTGATATTTATTTGTTTGTTTATTATTTATTTATTGAGACAGAGTCTTACTCTATTGGCCGGAGTGCAGTGGTGCAATCACGGCTCACTCCAGCCTTGACCTGGGCTTCAGTGATTCTCTCACCTCAGCCTCCCAAGTAGATGGGACTATAGGTATGTGCCCCCATGCCTGGCTAATCTTTTTTTGCTTTTTGTAGAGATGGGGTCTCGCTATCATGCCCAGGCTGGTCTCAAACTCCTCAGCTCAAGTGATTCCCCCTGCCTCGGCCCCCTAAAGTGCTGGGATTACAGGCATAAGCTACCACACTTGGCCATGAGTCATTTTTAAAAAAACAGATTCCAACAACCTGTCTTTTTGATTGCTATGTTTAGAAGATTTATATTTAATTTTGGATGGGTTTTTATTATCTATTTTCTACTTGTTCCCTCTGGGTTTTTTTTATACCTGTTTCCCTTTTCTTGCCTTTTTATGGGGTACTTGGACATTTCTTAGTATGCCATTTAACTTCATATGCCATGCTAAATCTTAATTCAGTATGCCATTTAGTGTATATTTTTGTATAGGATTTTATAAGTGGCTGTAGAGATTATATTATACATACTTATGATTGTTGGCTACCAGTTCAAGTGGAATGTAGAAACTCTACCGTTTTCTAGGCCCCTCTGCCCTGCTTTATGGTATTGTGTGTGTCTTGAATATCACCTCTACATACATTGAGAACCACGTGAAATAATGTTGATTTTGCTTTCACCCATCAAATATAATTTTTAAACTCAAGAGATTATATTCACCCAGATCACCCAGATATTTACCCTCTTACTGCTTTTTAAAATTTCTTTTAATTTTTATACTTTTTCTTCTGAAAAAAATCTCTCTGGATTTTTCTTCATTTCTTTCTTTTTCTTTTTGAGACAGAATCTTGCTCTGTCGCCCAGGCTGGAGTACACTGGTGTGATCTCTGCTCACTGCAACCTCCGCCTCCCTGGTTCAAGTGATTCTCCTGCCTCAGCCTCCCGAGTAGCTGGGATCGCAGGCATGTGCCACCATGCCTGGCTAATTTTTATATTTTTAGTAGAGATGGGGTTTCACCATGTTGCCCAGGCTGGTCTGGAACTCCTGACCTCAAGTGATCCTCTTGCCTTAGCCTCCCCAAGTGCTGGGATTACAAGCGTGAGCCACTGCGCCCGGCCTCTTCAGATATTTTTTGTGCACTGCTTTTTCCTCTCCTTCTGGGAATTCAGTGACATGAATGTTACAGCTTTTGCTGCTTTCCCATTGTTCATTTTTTTTTTTTTTTTCTATTTGTTTTCTCTCTGTGGGTCAAATGGGATTATTTCTACATACTTTTATTTTCTTATGGCAAGATTGTCATGATACAGATTGGATCATTTCTGCTGCTCTATCATCAAGGTCATTAATTTGTTTCTCTTTTGTATCTCCATTCTGCTATTGAGTTCACCCATTGAGTTTTTTACTTAGTTATTGTAATTTCTAGTTCTGAAATTACAATGTAGATCTTCCATATATCTTCAATGAGACTTTATATTTTTCAGTGTGTTTCGAGAGTGTTCATAATTACTTCTTGGGCCATTTATAAAATAGCTCACCGAAAATCCTTAGGCAATAATTCCAACATGTTTGTCATCTTAGTGTTACTGTCTGTTGTCTTTCCTCATTCAGATTCTTCCTGGTTTTTAGTATGAGGAGTAATTTTTCTGGGTTCAGATTTTTCTGGTTCTTAGTATGAGGAGTAAGTTTTAATTTTATCCTGGACACTTTGAGTGTTATGTTATGAGGCTGTAGTTCCTGTTTAAATATTCTGATACTCAACCTGTTTAGATTTAGGATGCACTTTCTGTGGCCAGCAGGGCTCTGGTTCTCAGATCAATTTAGTTTTCTAAGTTTTTGCAGAGCTCTCCTGGCCTCCCCCACCTGTGTGCAACCCAGAGGCCAATTTGTTTTTTTGTTGTTGTTTGGAGAGAGGGTCTTGCTCTGTTGCCCTGGCTGGAGTGCAATGCCCAGTCATAGCTCACTGCAGCTGTAACCTCCCAGACTCAATCACTCCTCTTTCTCAGCCTCCTGAGTAGCTGGGACCAGAGGTATACACTACCACGCCCAGCTAATTTTTTATATTTAGTAGAGACAAGGTCTCACTCTGTTGCCCAGGCTGATCTTGAACTCCTGGGCTCAAGTGTTCCTCCCATCTTGGCCTTCCACAGTGTTGGGATTACAGGCACGAGCCACCACACCCAGCTCGGAGGCCAGTTTGAAACCTCAGAGTATTCCACATTGCTGTTTAGCTCTCAAAGCTTTTGCTGTGTTGATCCTGGTTGTTTTCACACATGGCCACTTGGAGGGCATGGCCAGGACTTCCTACCCATATTTAACCTGTTTTCCATTTAGGAAAAAAGAAAGTGCAGCTTGCTGCTAGCGCTCATTTCATTTACATAAACACACTTTTGAGGCTGAAGGAAACCTGACTGATTTTCAATGCGAAAATACAATATGAAAACTGGGTTTGGCCTTCTTCCTAGTGTACTTTCCTTCCTTTCCTTCCTTTCTTTACTGCTTTAAAACTTAATAAATTTTCACTCCTGTTCTAAAAGAAAAAATATATATATAAACTGTCCTTGGAGTTATTATTAAACAGAACTTGTCTTTAATCCTATATAACTGAAATGTATACAATGTTACATTAGGATCAGAGAGGAGTATTCTGCGGCAGGTGGGACAGGGAGCGGGAAATGGGTTGAAGAATCCTTTCTTCTAGCTCCTCACTGTATCTGAGAGAGGATGGGGTGCCACCTTGTTACGGTGACTCAATCTTGTGCAGGTTGTGGATAGTCAACAGGGCCCTTCCACATAGTCTTTCCAGTGCTCGATGGAGAACGGAGAGATGCCACCTCTGCTTGTGTTGGCCCAAGGTGGGAAGGGTCAACAGGTCTTTGTTCCACAGTCTCTACAGTATCTAGGACAGGGGAAGGTACAGCTTTTTTCAGACTGTTTTCCTAGAGTAGGGTGTGTGGAGTCAAAAGGGCACTGTCCCGCAGGGCCGCCCTCTTCCCTGTCATTTGGCTCAAAAGATGAGGCTCCTTTTGTGGGGGGCGGGGGCGGGAGGGGGCACTGGGATTTCCTGGTTGTAGACTCTGCTTTAACCGTAAGACAGGGTATATAGGAGGCTAAACAACAAACTGTCAAACCCCCGGGAACTCACCACTGGGTCAGCCCTTCTCTTCTCCACCTTTCCAGAATTTGTTTGTTTGACTGATTGGATCATTGCTTCATTTATTTATTTATTTATTATTTTATTTATTATTTAATTAATTTATTTATTTTGAGATGGAGTCTCGCTCTGTCATCCAGGCTGGAGTGCAGTGACGCGATCTTGGCTCACTGCAAGCTCCACCTCCCGGGTTCACACCATTCTCCTGCCTCAGCCTCCCGAGTAGCTGGGACTACAGGCGCCAACCAACACACTTGGCTAATTTTTTGTATTTTTAGTAGAGACGGTGTTTCACTGTGTTAGCCAGGATGGTCCCGATCTCCTGACCTCGCGATCCGCCCATCTCGGCCTCCCAAAGTGCTGGGATTAAAGGTGTGAGCCACCGCGCCCAGCCTATTTATTTATTTTTAATTAAGATAGTCTGGCTCTGTTGCCCAGGTTGGAGTGCAATGGTGCGATCTTAGCTCACTGCAGTCTCCACCTCCTGGTTCAAGCAGTTCTCCTGCCTCAGCCTCCCGAGTAGCTGGGATTACAGGTACACACCACCATGCCCAGCTCATGTTTGTATTATTAGTAGAGATGGGTTTTCACCATGTTGGCCAGGCTGGTCTCAAACTCCTGACCTCAGGTGATCTGCCTGCCTCGGCATCCCATAGTGCTGGGATTACAGGCATGAGCCAACATGCCCAGCTGCTTCATGTATTTTGAACAGGAGTTTTAGTTGTAATTGGAAAAGAAATATAATGGGTGTGCTTACTCTATCTCCTCTGGAACTGGAAACAACATTTGGCATTGAAAATTGTTGTCTTGATAACTTTTAGGGCGTAACTTCTCATTTTGGGAGCAATACTTTTTGCTTCTGTGTGATGAAACATCCTACCCATTTGCATGTTGATTGTGTCTCCTGGCGCTATCTCGCAACATGCAGTAAAAACCTAACCCCATCTCCAGCCCAAAGCACCTTGCTAAAGAGCCTGCACTGCAGCCACTGTGCCTTTGCACTCTAGCTCATGCGACCTCTCCAGATCTTCTTCC
This sequence comes from Chlorocebus sabaeus, assembly GCF_047675955.1. Lineage (NCBI taxonomy): Eukaryota > Metazoa > Chordata > Mammalia > Primates > Cercopithecidae > Chlorocebus > Chlorocebus sabaeus. The sequence continues at coordinate 9,226,120 of NC_132931.1, read as the reverse complement.
TCATTTCGTCTGTTCACGGGGGCCTTCTTCTCCATGTGACCCGCCGCAGCCTTTTCACTCCTTGCTGGACATGGAGTAGGATTATTGGGAGGATGAAATAGACAGATGCGTGTCAAGCATGTAGGAGAGCCTGTGGCACAGAAGCAGCACGTGGTACATGGTGCTGGTTGTTATAGCCCTCAGTTTTGGCATAGCCTCAGCCTCAGGTAAAAGATAACCCGAACTCCCACCAAAGTACAAGAGTCAGATTCCTGTTCACTTCTCTTTATAAATGAACTTTCTTTTTTTTTTAAGAGACAGGGTCGCACTCTGTCACCCAGGCTGGAGTGCAGTGGAGCGATCATAGCTCACTGCAGCGTTGACTTCCTGGGTTCCAGGGATCCTCCTGCCTCAGCCTTCTGAGTAGCTGGGACTACAGGTTCACACCACCATGCCCAGCTAGTTGTTGTTGTTGTTTTAGTACAGACGAGATCTCTGCTATGTTGCCCAGGCTAGTCTTGAACTCTTGGGCTCAAGCAGTCCTCCCTCTTTGGCCTCCCAAAGCGCGGGGAGTACAGGTGTGAGCCACTGCGCCTGGCCTGGATGAAGTTTTTATTCATGCAGTACTCTGCACACATTTAGTGAGTGCTCGCCATGCACCATATCCTATGTGAGGGATCAAAAGACAAGCAAGATACAGCCCATGTCTTCAAAGAGCCCACAGGCCAGAGTGGGGAGAAACAGATACGCAGTACCGTGCAATAAACTGATAGGAATGTAATGAAAAGAGACACGGTAGAGCGGGGACCCCAAAGGGAGAGTGGCCACAGGTTCCCGGAGGTGGTGACAGTTGGGCTGAATCTTAAAAGATAAGTGAGTTTTCCAGCCGGGCACGGTGGCTCACACCTTTAATCCCAGCAGTTTAGGAGGCCAAGGCAGGCGGATCACAAAGTCAGGAGATCGAGACCAACCTGGCCAACATGGCAAAACCCCATCTCTACTAAAACACACACACAAAATTAGCTGTGCATGGTGGTGTGTGCCTGTAGTCCCAGCTACTTGGGAGGCTGAGGCAGGGGAATCTCTTGAACCCGGGAGGCAAAGGTTGCAGTGAGCTGAGATCATGCCACTGTACTCCAGCCTGGCAACAGAGCGAGACTCCGTTTCAAAAAAAAAGATCTAAGTGGGTTTTCCCAAGGTGAGTCAAGGCATTTCCCGCAGAAGCAGAATGAGCAAAACTTGAAAGCCACAGACCAGCACGGCGGGTAGTTCAGTGTCTGCATCATCAGTGGCACACGCCTACAGCCTTGTGCAAATTGCATCTGGAGAAGCACGTGATCCAGACTCTTCCTGATTTACAAGGCTCTTCATCATTGGGTCTCTACTTAACTCTCTGATTTCATCTCTTGTCTTATCTATAATTTAGTCTGATATCATGTATTAATTATATACACTGCACACTGATACACAGCATTTATTTGAAAGACAAACCTCTTGGATGTGACTGGAGACAAGACCAGCAGCTCGAGACACATTCAATCCAAGGTATAAAATGGGGGAAAATCAGCTCCATCATGGTCTGAATTGAGGATGAGGCAGAAGAGCAGAGAATAGCAGATGCCCAAGTGGCAGCAACTTCACTCTTTTCCTGTGGACTTGCGGGGTCTCCCCACCTCCACTGCGTTGGAACATGTCGTGTGCCATCTCTTTATCCTCTGGCGTCAGCAGAGAATAGTCATGGGCAGATGGAGCCATGGATTAGTTCTTCTTTCCAGTCTTCCTTTAATTTATCTGCATAAGATTGGAGAGATTGCATTTGATCTTCTCTACTGGGGCCAGGGAGCAGGGTGGATCTAGACCATGCAGCTTTTCCCCACTGTCACCAGTTTGTGAGCAGGGATTGGCTGCCATTGTCCTCTCCAGCCTCTGTGTTCCTGGGACACTGCTGACTGGAGGCTGCTCCTCTTCTAAGGGGGACCGACACAGAAGGCGCAACCCAGAGCACATGGCACCTTCCCTCTCCTTCTGCACCAGTCCAGTCTCCTTGCCCTCTGTGTTGTCATCACACTGAAGCAAACCATTCAACTCACCAGCCTCTCTCTGGACTCCAGTCTCATTGATTCCTCTCCCTGAAACTCTTCCTCAGTCTCCTTTTAGCCCCTCATATCTTCAGCCGAGGCCTTTGCTGACTGACTCCTCAGCTAGGCTAAATCCCCATCCTGCGCTACCATGACAGCCTATGGCAGATGCTATTTTCTGCAGGTGGCCACAGCCCTATCTCCCATCCCACATGCTCCTCTCATAACATGACCTTGTCACTTCTTCCACTGCGTGGTCAGGGGTATGTGTCTTTTCCTTGAGCCTATGCACGTCTTTGTGATTGCCCTGACCAATAAAGAAAGTAGGTCAGAAGCGACGCTATGAGGTTGCCAGGCTGCACTATAAAAATGCCATGCCCTTCTGCTGTGTTGTGGAATGCTTGCCCCTAGAAGTAAGCTGCCGGACTGTGATGAAGCCAAACCAGCCCAAATGGGGAGAATGCAAGGAGGGGCCATGTAGACAGGTTCCAGCCCACAAGTCAGTCGAAGTCCTGGCTGTCAGCCAGTATCAGCTCCTGGTTTTGTGAATGAAGATGCCTCTAAATGATTCCAATCCCCTCCCATTGATCACACTCAGTCTCCACGTCTTCCTAGCTGAGGCCCCACATGTCGTGGACCAGAGACAAGCCAGGCCTGTTGGAATCACAGAATTCCTGATAATGATTGTTCTATGCCACTATGTTTTGGATGGGTTTCTTGTGCAATTAGTAACTGAAACAGACTTTACTTCTTTATACTCATTAAGGAATGAGACTGGTTTGTTTTTGTTTTTATTTTTTTGTCTTTTTTTTTTTGAGTCAGAGTTTTGCTCTTCTTGCCTAGGCTGGAGTGCCATGTTGTGATCTCGGCTCACCACAACTTCTGCCTCCCGGGTTCAAGCAATTCTCCTGCCTTAGCCTCCCGAGTAGCTGGGATTACAGGCATGCACCACCACGCCCGGCTAATTTTGTATTTTTAGTAGAGATGGGGTTTCTTCATGTTGGTTAGGCTGGTCTCGAACTCCCGACCTCAGGTGATCTGCCTGCCTCAGCCTCCCAAAGTGCTGGGATTATAGGCGTGAGTCACCACACCTGGCCTCTGTCTTTTTTTTTTTTTTTTTTAACTTTTTGTAGAGATAGGGTCTCGCTGTATTGCTGAGGATGGTCTTATACTCCTGGCCTCAAGCGATTCTCCCACCTCAGCCTCCCAAAGTGCTGGGAGCACAGGCGTGAGCCACCATGCCTTGCCTGACACTGTCTTTAGTGTTTATTAGTGTTTCCTGTGTTGCACAAAGTAGGTGGTGGTAGTAGGTGCACTGTCAATAGTGAGTTTATGAGTAGAAGGTGTGTGTTTCTCCTTTTCGTGTGAGTGTCACACAGTTGGTGCCTGTGTTACTGGAAGCACACACCTGTTTCTGCTAGTTGTCTCTAGCCTGCAGTTCTGTGCTTCCCAGCTTGATCCATTCCTCTCCAGGAATCTCCTCTCCCTCCCCACCCTGACCCACCTATTGGTGAGAGATGCAACTCACTGTTTCTGCCACATTTTTTACTTACAGGTGGTACCTGTATTGTTCAGTCCACCTCTGCAGGGAAGAGGGTGAAGAAATGAGAGCTAGGGATTCCAAACACAAACTTGACCAATTTTACAATTTTGTTAGCAACAATCTTGAGAGAATCAATACAAACTTTAGGTAGCTTGGTACTTTGCCCTTCAGGACAGTTCTTCCCTGGCAATGTTAGATTGTTGGGGTTAACCATTACTGTGCCATTACAGATGAGCTTCGGCTGCCCTCTAGTGGCAGTAGCCCAAGGAACTCCCACCGTGTTACACCCTGCAGCAACCTGGATCTCAGGAACAAAGATCATTCTAGCATTGGGACCAGCTTTGCGTCATGAGTATGTTATCAGTGCCTACCATATTACGTGGCATCTATTTGGAGCTAATAACTAACTAATATTGATTAACAAACTAGCCAACATGCACTGCTTTTTGTCTTTGAGACGAGTCTCACTCACCTAGGGTGGAGTACAGTGGCACAATCTCGGCTCCTCCTCCGCCTCCCACCTCCCAGGTTCAAGCGATTCTTCTGCCTCATCCTCCCTAGTAGCTGGGATTACAAGTGTGCACCACTATACCCGGCTAATTTTTTTTGTATTTTTAGTAGAGACGGGGATTCCCCATGTTGGCCAGGCTGCTCTTGAACTCCTGACCTCAGGTGATCTGCCTGCCTTGGGCTCCCAAAGCACTGGGATTATAGGCATGAGCCACTGTGCCCAGCCTTTTTGTTTGTTTTTTGAGACAGAGTCTCACTCTGTTGCCCAGGCTGGAGTGCAGTGGCGTGATCCAGGCTCACTGCAACCTCTGCCTCCTGAGTTCAAGAGATTGTCCTGTCTCAGCCTCTGAAGTAGCTGGGATTATAGGTGCCCACCACCATGCCAGGCTAATTTTTATATTTTTAGTAGAGTAATTTAGTAATTTTTGTATTTTTAGTCTTGAACTCCTGAGCTCAGGTGATTCACCTGCCTTGGCCTCCCAAAGTGCTGGGATTACAAGCGTGAGCCACCGTGCCTGGCCCTTTGCCCATTTTTTGATGGGGTTGTTTTTTACTTGTAAATTTGTTTAAGTTCCTTGTTGTTTCTGGATCTACAAAAATCTACAAGATTCTGGATCTGGCCAGGCATGGTGGCTCACACCTGTACTCCCAGCACTTTGGGAGGCCGAGGCAGGCAGATCATGAGGTCAGGAGATTGAGACGATCCTGGCTAACACGGTGAAACCCCGTCTCTACTAAAAATACAAAAAATCAGCCGAGTATGGTGGCAGGCGCCTGTAGTCCCAGCTACTCAGGAGGCTGAGGCAGGAGAATGGCGTGAACCCGGGAGGCGGAGCTTGCAGTGAGCCGAGTTCATGCCCCTGCACTCCAGCCTGGGTGACAGAGCAAGACTCTCTCTCTCAAAAAAAAAAAAAAAAAAAAAAAAAAAGATTCTGGATCTGACCTTCGTCAGATGGGTAGATTGCAAAAATTTTCTCCCATTCTGTAGGCTGCCTGTTCACTCTGATGCTAGTTTCTTTTGCCATACAGAAGCTCTTTAGTTTAATTAGATCCCATTTGTCAATTTTGGCTTTTGTTGCAATTGCTTTTGGTGTTTTATGTTAGTCATGAAGTCTTTGCCCATGCCTGTGTCCTGAATGGTATTGCCTAGGTTTTCTTCTAGGATTTTTATGGTTTTGGATTTTATATTTAAGTCTTTAATCCATTTTGAGTTAATTTTTTATAAGGTGTAAGGAAGGGGTCCAGTTTCAGTTTTCTACATATGGCTAGCCAGTCTTCCCAGCACCATTAAATAGAGAATCCTTTCCCCATTGCTTGTCTTTGTCAAGTTTGTCGATCAGATGGTTGTAGATGTGTCGTGTTATTTCTGAGGTCTCTGTTCTGTTCCATTTGTCTATATATCTGTTTTGGTACCAACATCATGCTGTTTTAGTTACTGTAGCCTTGTAGTATAGTTTGAAGTCAGGTAGCATGATGCCTACAGCTTTGTTCTTTTTGCTTAGTATTGTCTTAGCTATACAGGCTCGTTTTTGGTTCCATATGAAATTTAAAGTAGTTTTTCTAATTCTGCGAAGAAAGTCAGTGGTAGCTTGTTGGAAATAGCATTGACTCTGTAAATTACTTTGGGTACTATAGCCATTTTCACAATATTGATTCTTCCTATCCATGAGCATGGAATGTGTTTCCATTTGTTTGTGTACTCTCTTACTTCCTTGAGCAGTGGTTTGTAGTTCTCCTTGAAGAGGTCCTTCATGATTTATGAGAGTTTTTGAAAAGTCTTTTTCTGCTAAGTCCAATGTCTGGGCTTCCTAAGGACTGATTTCCATCAATTTATTTTGTTACTTTGAATACGTTCCTTTGTCTTGGCATGATTTGTGCCTGTCATTGAAACATGGACATTTGAATACTGTAAAGTAGTAACTCTGGCATTTAGATGTCTTCTCATTGCATTTGCTTGTGTTTGTGAGTGTGTGTGTTTTTAGTCATACATACATTTATGTAGTAGTACATACGTTTAGTGACTTCCAAACTATTTTTGCAAAAATTTATCATTTTCATGTGTGGTTACTGAAGTCTCTGATTCTTTTAGCTTGTGTTCAGCTCACATTTTGATAGAGATTTCCTTGAATACTAGGAGCTAAAAATGGAAGAAAACACCTCTCCCAGTCTTTGAAGTTTGCCTTTGCACCACAGCTTTTCTTCAGCACTTAGCTAGGCCTGCACTGACCCTCATGATCAGGCCAAGGTGAAAGCGTAGGATCTTTGTCAGGTGTTTCTGAGCAAGCATCCTGCCCTGGGCAAAGCTCCTGTAACACCTGAGTGCTTGTGACTGCCCTGCTTTCCCAAAGGAATTCTCTCCAGCGTTCCTTCTCAGATTTAGGAAGTCTCTATTAGTTTTCTAGGGCTACCATAATGAAATGCCACAGACCGTGTAGCTTCAACAGCTGGAAGTTATTTTCTCACAGTTCTAGAGGCCAGAAGTCAAAGATCAAGGTGCCAGCAGGGCTGACTTCCCCAGTCTTCTCTTGTTGGCTTCCAGATAGTTGCCTTCTTGCTGTGTCCTCATGTGACCTTTTCTCTGCACGTCCCTGGCAGTTCTGCTTGTTTCTTTTGTGTTTTTTTGAGATGGAGCCTCGCTCTGTCTCCAGGCTGGAGTGCAGTGGCGCAATCTCGGCTCACTGCAACCTCTACCTCCCGAGTTCAAGTGATTCTCCTGCCTCAGCCTCCCTAGTAGCTGGGATTACAGGCACCCGCCACCACGCCCTGCTGATTTTTGTGGGTTTTTTGGGTTTTTTTGTTTTGTTTTTTGAGACGGAGTCTCGCTCTGTCGCCCAGGCTGGAGTGCGGTGGCCGGATCTCAGTTCATTGCAAGCTCCGCCTCCCGGGTTTACGCCATTCTCCTGCCTCAGCCTCCCGAGTAGCTGGGACTACAGGCGCCCGCCACCTCGCCCGGCTAGTTTTTTGTATTTTTTAGTAGAGACGGGGTTTCACCATGTTAGCCAGGATGGTCTCGATCTCCTGACCACGTGATCCGCCTGTCTGGGCCTCCCAACGTGCTGGGATTACAGGCTTGAGCCACCGCGCCCAGCCTTGATTTTTGTATTTTTAATAGAGACAGCGTTTTGCCATGTTGGCCAAGCTGGTCTCAAACTCCTGGCTTCAGGTGATCTGCCTGCCTCAGCCTCCCAAAGTACTGGGATTACAGGCGTGAGGCCACCGCGCCCAGCCATCCTTGGCATTTCTTCCTGTTCTTTAAGGACACCAGTCATACTGGTTTAGGGTCCCACCCTTCTGACCTCATTTAACCTTAATTACCTCTTTAGAGGCCTTATCTCCAGGGAGGTCATGTGGGTTAAAGGTTCAACATATGCATTTAGGGAACACAATCAAGTGCGTAACAGAGTGTTGTAGCAATGCAAGAATGGCCACATTAAAAAAAAAAAAAAAAGAACAGTGGAGGCGGGGCGCAGTGGCTCACACCTGTAATCCCAGCACTTTGGGATTACAGCCGAGGTGGGCGGATCACTTGAGGTCAAGAGTTCAAGACCATCCTGGCCAACATGGTGAAACCCCATCTCTACTAAAAATACAAAAATTAGCCGGGCTTGGCGGCGGGCACCTGTAATCCCAGCTACTGGGGGACTGAGACAGGACACTCCCTTGAACCCAGGAGGTGGAGGTTGCAGTGAGCAGAGATGTCGCCACTACACTCCAGCCTGGGTGACAGAGTGAGATTCTGTCTCAAAAAAAAAAAAAAAAGAGAGAGAAAGAACAGTGGAGTGTTGTGTGTCTCAACTGTCAGGTTTTGCCCCAGTCCTAGGTAGATTGTTTGCCTTGCAATGTTTGTGAGCAATGCTCACCACTTTTCTAGCCTCAATGAGTTCTAACCAGCAAATAGACAGGCGTCTACATCATTCCCTCAGGTAGCCCTCAGACGTGTGATAGCAGATTTACCAATAATTTGAAAGTAAGGTCTGCCCTGTCCCTGTGGAATGCCAAGAAGTCCCACACTGGGAATGCAGCCTTCTGTCTTCAAGACGCCTTTAGAAGCCAGGTGCGGTGGCTCAAGCCTGTAGTCCCAGCTGCTTGGAAGGCTGAGGTGAGAGAATCACTGGAGCCCAGGAGTTCAAGGGTGTAGTGACCCATGATCATGCCACTGCACTCCAGCCTGGTCAACAGAGCAAGATACTGTCTCTTAAAAAACATTGCCACAAAGGTTTTCTACTTTTCCTTTTTAAGTTGCCTTTTTCTTGATTTAGCTTTCATTTAGTTGTTGTAAAGCTTTGGCTGTTTTTCAGCGTTCTGACAAAGTTGTTTCTAACAATTACTGCTTTTGTTTTGTTTTGTTTTTTGAGACACAGTTTTGCTCTTGTTGCCCAGGCTGGAGTGCAATGGCGCCATCTCGGCTAACTGCAACCTCTGCCTCCCCGGTTCAAGCAATTCTCCTGCCTCAGCCTCCCAAGTAGCTGGGATTACAGGCGTGCGCCACCACACTTGGCTAATTTTTTATTTTAGTAGAGATGGGGTTTCACCATGTTGGTCAGTCTGGTCTCGAACTCCTGACCTCAGGTGATCCACCCGCCTTGGCCGCCCAAAGTGCTGGGATTACAGGCATGAGCCACTACACCCAGCCTTTTTTTTTTTTTTTTTTTTTAAATGTTTCTGTTGGGTGATGGGAGCTTGGAGCTCTCTACTCTGCTGTTTTGCTGATATAACTCCTCAATTATATTTTAAAGAGATTTAAATAAGAAGGAAAACCAGGCACATATCTTTATCCATATAGTTACCATTTTCAATGCCTGTCATTCCTTTGTGTAGATCCAGATTTCCACTTGGTATTTTTCTTCTGCCTGAAGGACATCCCTTAACATTTCTTATAGTGTTTGTTGGTGATGAATTCTTTCAGCTTTTTATTTGTTTGAGACAGAGTCTTGCTCTGTCACCCAGGCTGGAGTGCACTGACACAATTTTGACCCACTGGAACCTCGACCTCCCAGGCTCAAGCAAAGCTCCCAGCTCAGCCTCCCGAGTAACTGAGACTCCAGGCATGTGCCACTATGCTAGGCTAATTTTTGTATATATTTTTTTAGAGCCAGGGTCTCACCATGTTGCCCAGGCTGGTCTCGAACTCTGGGGCTTGAGCGACCTGCCCGCCTCAGCCCCTCAAAGTGTCTTCCAGCTTTTATGTGCCTGAAATATCTTTATTTCACTTTGTTAAAATATATTTTCATCAGGTATAAAATTCTAGGTTTTCAGTTTTTTCCTTCAGCACTTTAAAGATCAAGTTGCACTGCTGTCTTCTCACTTGCAGAATTTCTGACAAGAAATTTGATACCATTCTTATCTTTGTTCCTATGTAAATAACATGTCCTTTTGTCCCAGCTGCCTTCAGGATTTGATCTATATCATTGGTTTTGTGCAATTTGATTGTGTGACTTGTTACAGTTTTCTTTGTATTTCTTGTACTTGACGTTGAACTTCAGGTCTATGGGTTTATATTTTTCATTATGTTTGGAAAATTTTCATCATTATTTCTTCTAATATTTTTCTATGTCTCAACTTTGTAAACATAACGGATATAGTTAAAATTAATGTTAATGTCTTTCTCTGCTTATTTTAATATGTGTCAGTTTGGGGTTAGTTTGGATCAAAATAAGGATTGATTGGTTGTTCTTATTATGGGCTGTGTTTTCTTGCTTATTTATATGCCTAGTAATAGGATGTCAGGATGCCAGACTGGAAATTTTACCTTGCTGAGTAATGGTCTTTTTTTTTTTTTTTTTTTTTTTTTTTTGAGTTGGAATCTTGGCTCTGTCGCCCAGGCTGAAGTGCAGTGGCGCGATCTTGGCTCACTGCAAGCTCCACCTCCCAGGTTCACGCCATTCTCCTGCCTCAGCCTCCCGAGTAGCTGGGACTACAGGCACCCGCCACCGTGCCCAGCTAATTTTTTGTATTTTTAGTAGAGATGGGGTTTCACCGTGTTAGCCAGGATGGTCTTGATCTCCAAACCTTATGATCCGCCTGCCTTGTCCTCCCAAAGTGCTGGGATTACAGGCGTGAGCCACCATGCCCAGCCAATTTTTAATCGTATGTACATTTTCTTGAGCTTTGTTTTGGGATGTATTTAAGATCACTGGAAAGTTGGATCCTTTCAGGTCTTGTTTTTATGATTCATTAGGTGGGTCCAGAGCAATGCTCAATCTAAGACTGATTCTTTCCCATTCCTGGGGTGCTTAAGTACTCCACGCACAGCCCTATAAATTCTGAGTTTTTCTAGTCTGATTTGTGGCGACCCCCATCTCTACAAAAAAATAAAGAGGCTGGACACAGTGGCTCATGTGTGTAATCCCAGCACTTTGAGAGGCCGAGGCGGGAAGATCACCTGAGGTCAGCAGTTTTGGCCAACATGGTGAAACCCAGTCTCTACTAAAAATACAAAAAAGTAGTTGGGTGTGGTGGTGGGTGCCTGTAATCCCAGCTACTCTGCTGAGGCTGAGGCAGGAGAATCGCTTGAACCTGGGAGGTGGAGGTTGCAGTGAGCCAAGATAGCGCCACTGCACTCCAACCTGGGCAACAAGAGTGACACACCATCTCAAAAAATAAAAATCAGTAAATAAATAAATAAATATATAAAAGACTACCTCAACCAGAAATGCCTTTACAGACACACTCATAAATAAATGTTTAACCAAGTATCTGTGCACACCATGGTCCCTTCAAGTTGACATATGAAATTACCCATCACTCCAGCCTTCAGCCATGGGTTTGTGTCATGCATAGATTTCTAGAACTCCTGTTTGCATAGTGCCCTCCTTTCTTTTTTCTGCCCCATTTCTCTGCCATTTCAGCTGTCTCAGCCTGATATCTGTCTCCTCAGCCCAGTAGGATTTCCCTACTCTGCTCAGACTCCAGCTCTCTGCACTGCAGTTGGGAAATTATCCCCAGGCAGAGAAACCAGGAGACTTTGGGGCTCATCCCACAAGTTTCTTTTCTCTTAGGGATCAGTCTTTTGCTTCCTGTTGTCCTCTGCCTGAAAGTAGTTGCCAAGTTGTACTGTTTTATATATCCACAACAGCATGAGTTAAACCAAAGTCTGGATCAGCAGACTACTAGATTTTTTTGACAGCTTTATTAATCAATACATTTTGTCCATGTCTACAGTTGTTCATGGTGGGAGGACTAACCTATAGCTGGAAGGATTAATTTTCAGCTGCTTTATAGTATTTTATTATATGAATTATATCAGTTTGCCCATCCTTGTATTGATAAACATTACCCACGAAGTGTGTTCAAATTGTCTGTGATACAAATAATGCTTCAGTGACTACCCAAAATAGGATTGCAGGTTTATAGGATACATACTTCTTCACCCTTATTTTTTACTAGATATTGCCAATTGCTTTCCAAATTGTACTGTTTCATATATCCACAAGGGCATGAGTTCTGTTTGATCCACATCCATGCCAATACTTGATCTTGTTCAATTAATTTTTCTAGTGTGTAAATGAGTGCAAAATCCGTTACTTTAGTTTTTCCTAGATTACTAGTGTACACATATGCACATATATATTATTAGGTATTTGTGTTTCCCATTCAATAGCTTTTTTATATCAATTGTCCTTTTTAAAAATTGGGTCATCTTTTTGTTATTGATTCTTTGGAGTTCTTTATAAATTCTACTTACCAGTCATCTTTTGATTATATATATTAGAGTTGTTTTTCCCAGTCTTGACTTGTCTTTTAGATGCATATCTTGCCTTTTCCCATATAGAACTGTTAACTTTTTTGGAGGGGACGGAGTCTCACTCAGTTGCCCAGGCTGGAGTGCAGTGGTGCAATCTTGGCTCACTGCAACCTCTGCCTTCTGGGTTCAAGCGATTCTCCAGCCTCAGCCTCCTGAGTAGTTGGTACTACAGGCACGTGGCACCACACCAGGCAATTTTTGTATTTTTTTTTTTTTTTATCAGAGACTGGGTTCTACCATGTTGCCTAGGCTGGTCTCGAACTCCTGAGCTCAAAGCAATCCGCCCGCCTTGGCCTACAAATGTGCTAGATTATGTGTAAGCGGTCACCAGGCCCGGCCTGGAAGTGCTAACTTTTAATGTAGTCATATTTATCTATATTTTCCTAAATGATTTGTGCCCTTTGTGTATTCATCTCTTGACCTCTAAACACAGGAGTGTCCCGAGGGCTCAGACTACGGACCTCTCTATTTACATAAATTCTCAATAATCTTGCTTGGTTTCAGGACATCTGTAGCCTGATGGCTTTTCTGTGTAGCTTCTCCACTTAACTCCAGCCATATACAATAATTTAAAGATCCCCTACTGACCTAGATACTATGTTTCTTCTTCCCCTATTACCCAAGTTTCTTGAGTAGGGAGTCTGCAGTCACTGCCTCCATTTCTTCACCTTCCAATCACTATTTAACCCAGGGCAACTTGGTTTTTGTCCTACTAGTCTACTGATACTGAGATTTTTTTCTTAAGCAACACAGCTCCCCCCCTCCACCTGCCCCACCCCTTTTTTTCCCAAATTAAGTCTTATGTGAAATCACAGTATATTAAATAGAAGCAGAATTGCTTTGGGACTGGGTTGGGGAGAATCTAGAACCCAGACTGCACTTTCTTCTCATCTCTCTGAGTTGCCCCAAAGGCATCTATACCTTTCCAATTTTTCTATCCCCCCAAACACCCTAATCTCCAGAGATAATGAACAATTCCATCTCTGGACTTCTGCACAATGCTCCTTCATCTGCCTTGAACCTGCCAGACCTCTCAGCTCCAGGAGCACTTCCCTGCCTACCTTCCCCTTTATCATAACTTTAATTTTTGTTTTTTTTTTTTGAGACGGAGTCTTGCTCTGTCACCCAGGCTGGAGTGTGCAGTGGCGCGATATTGGCTCACTGCAACCTCCACCTCCCGGGTTCAAGCAATTCTCCTGTCTCAGCCTCCCGAGTAGCTGGGACTACAGGCACAGGGACTACTGGGACTTTGCCACCGTACCCGGCGAATTATTGTATTTTTAGTAGAGACGGAGTTTCACCATATTGGTCAGGCTGGTCTCAGATGATCCGCCCACCTCGGTCTTCCAAAGTGCTGGGATTACAGGCATGAGCCACTGCGCCCGGCCCACAATCTAATTTTAGCATAGGTATTGAATTGCAATCTTTTACTTACACATCTTCCTTACTAAACAGCTTGTAAAGATCAGAGATCCTATATTTTCCCCCCTAAACTCTTTAATGTATATAAACAATGGAGTGAATAAATCAATGAATGAATGGCTGAGGAAACTGAACTACACCAAAGTCTATTGGCAGACTACTAGACTTTTTAAACAGCTTTAAGATATAATTCACATACCATGCAAATCATAGGGTGGTGCAACCGCCACCACAATCTAATTTTTTTTTTTTTTTTTGAGACGGAGTCGCCCAGGCTGGAGTGCACTGGCGCGATCTCGGCTTACTGCAAGCTCCGCCTCCCGGGTCCACGCCGTTCTCCTGCCTCACCCTCCTGAGTAGCTGGGACTACAGGCGTCCGCCACCACGCCCGGCTAATTTTTTCTATTTTTTAGTACAGATGGGGTTTCACCGTGTTAGCCAAGATGGTCTCGATCTCCTGACCTCGTGATCCACCCGCCTCGGCCTCCCAAAGTGCTGGGATTACAGGCGTGAGCCACCGCGCCCGGCCCACAATCTAATTTTAAACTATGTTTATGCTGCTACGAAAAAGCCTATAACCATGAGCAGTCACTTTCTACTCCCCACCCCCAAACCCACTCCCTAGCCCTAGGCAACTACTAATCTACTTTCTCAGACCGATAACTTTAGTATAGGTATAAATCGATCACAAAGCCTCAAAATCCACCCAATATCTGGGCCATGATGTGAAATTTGGTAAGTAATCGTCCCACATTATCAACTTGTAACACATAAATGGAGGGAGGAAAAAAAAAACTCACAGTCCCCAGTAGCGATTGTGAAAAGTACCTGATAACAGGCTGTGGTGGAAGGGAGTTCAGCCCCCAGAAAAGATCACGGATTAGGAATTACATAAGCATAGGTCTCGGGCCCTTTTATTTTGGACGCGATCCTTCCACGGAATCGCCTCCGGATGGGTGTCGCGCTGGGAGCCACACGGGAAACCTCAAGAGTCAGAAACGGGCGTTGAAGGCAGTCGGCATTTTCCAAACCAGTTGGGTCTCCGGCGCTGCCTGGCGGTAGCGTCTCCCGGAGTCGCGCGCGCATGACGTAGAGGGCGCGCGATGACGCGACGCGCGGCGCGGTGCACGCTGGGATATTTAAGTCTCCTCCGCGGCGCGGAGCCGCGATGTCTCCGGCGGCTGCGGCGGCTGGAGCAGGCGAGCGGCGGCGGTCCATAGCGAGTGTCAGGGACGGCCGGGGCCGGGGCCGCGGCGGGCAAGCCGGGGCCGCGCTCCTCGGCCTGTCGCTGGTCGGCCTCCTACTGTACCTCGTGCCGGCTGCGGCTGCGCTGGCCTGGCTGGCCGTGGGGGCTACCGCGGCCTGGTGGGGACTGAGCCGCGAGCCCCGAGGTTCGCGCCCCTTGTCCTCCTTCGTTCGGAACGCGCGACATCGGCGAACACTGTTCGCTTCGCCTCCGGCCAAGTCGACAGCCAACGGAAACCTCCTAGAGCCGCGGACCCTGCTCGAAGGACCTGACCCTGCCGAACTGCTACTCATGGGCAGTTACCTGGGCAAGCCCGGGCCGCCGCAGCCCGCCCCCGCTCCGGAGGGCCAGGACCTGCGGGATAGGCCTGGCCGCCGCCCACTCGCCCGCCCGGCGCCGCGCTCCCCGCCACCGCGCTCCCCGCAGCCGCATCGCGTTCACCACGTTTACCCCTCTCTCCCCACTCCTCTTCTCCGACCCTCCGGGAGGCCTTCCCCACGGTAAGATGCGCTGATTTTCCCAGAGCATCCTGTGGTTCGGCTGGCTTGAAATCGAGGACTTGACTTTTAAATCCGATTTACTTTTTCATCTAGTCCAAAGGGGATTGTGTGTGGTTTTGCCCTCCTTAACACCTTGGTGTGTGCCAGCCGTCTCCTGGCCTTGTCTGACTCTTGGAATGAGATGTTGTGTTGCCAAAACGATTCCCTTCTTTCCAGTTTTAAAAACTCCCCGAATTTTAGTGCAGTCTAGATTTAGTCTAGATTTAGATTTTTCCCTCTCAAATTGTTGAAATCCATTGTTGAGACAGCTGTTAAGCAGCTGTCACTCTCTGCCCTTAGATGGAATAGGGGAAAGTTGCCATAAAAACACCGTGTTCTGTGTTGCTTTGAAAGAGACTTAAGTTCTTTGGAAAATGTCTGAACTGGTGGATTTTTAGCCGTTTAAAATTTTGACATTCTTTTATGCTTTGGTTCCATGATTTGTCTCACATTCTCTGCAGGGATTGTGGGACTTTACCAAATCGGTTTGTAATAACACCTCGAAGACGCTATCCGATCCATCAGGCCCAATATTCCTGTCTGGGGGTACTTCCCACAGTGTGCTGGAATGGTTATCACAAGAAGGCTGTGCTGTCCCCTCGCAACTCCAGGATGGTGTGTAGCCCAGTTACTGTGAGGATTGCCCCTCCCGACAGAAGATTTTCGCGTTCTGCATTGTGAGTATTATCGTTGGAAGAATACTCTCTTTTCGTGTCCACTTTATTCTTCTCCAGTTGTTCCTATGACAACATGACTACAACGCAAAAAAGAAAAGACAAAGCTGCTTATTTGAATAAGAAATACCAAATTCGAGTAATTTTTTCACTTTTTGCCCTTGACGAAAAAGTAGCTTTACTTGCTAAGGGGAACTGCTGTGAGTGTATAAATTATACTTTGATCTGTTGGTTAGCTTCTGATTTCCCGTTTCTGAAATCTGTGCTATATGGCGTGGGAATTAAAATATCTTACGGCTAGAATCATCTTGTCTTTCATTATAGACCAGAGCAGATAATCAGCTCAACACTGTCCTCACCATCAAGTAATGCCCCAGACCCATGTGCAAAGGAGACTGTACTGAGTGCCCTCAAAGAGAAGAAGAAGAAAAGGACAGTGGAGGAAGAAGACCAAATATTCCTTGATGGCCAGGAAAATAAAAGAAGGTAACAGACTCAGGAGAGTAGTAAGCCGGTTTCCCGGTTGGACTCCTATGGGATGAGATGTAGACATTCCCATAAAGATACAGAGGCCACCTCCAGTTTGTGAGCCTTTGTAGGCCCCCTTCTTTGGCTTTCATGGAAGGACCTAATAACAAGCGTTTTAATGCTGTTCATTTCAAGGCACAGGTTAGATCGATGTTACCATTTACCTTTACCATGAGTAGTAGAGATAAGCTGACAGCTATTAGCCATGTTAGTTAGCCTCATGCTTTTGTAGAAATGTGTTAAAGTTTATTTTCAAGATAAAAGGCTCTAAGTCTTCCCATTGGAATTGTATGGTGTTCAGTTATTTGGGTAACCACCAGTTCCAGTGTCTTAATTGTGCTGAAGGAAATGCTTGTGAAAGAAAAATGAAAACTAGAGTTTGGTAGATTTAACAGTAATGAGATTAAAACAAATTTCCTGGTGGGGCAAGGAGGCTCACGCCTGTAATCCCAGCACTTTGAGAGGCCGAGGCAGGTAGATCAGCTGAAGTCAGGAGTTCGAGACCAGCCTGGCCAACATGGTGAAACCCCATCTCTACTAAAAATACAAAAATTAGCAGGATGTGGTGGCGGGCGCCTGTAGTACCAGCTACTCGGGAGGCTGAGACAGGAGAATTGCTTGAACGAAGGAGTCGGAGGTTGCAGTGAGCCGAGACTATGCCGCTGCACTCCAGCCTGGGCGACAGAGTGAGACTCCAAAAAAAAAAAGAAAAAAAAATTCCTTTTGTGGTTTATAGAATAACCTAATGAAAATGGCATAAATAGTTTTCTAAGTATAGAAAGAAAGGAAGTTGAAGTGGCTGAGCATTTATTGAGCACCCACTGTGTATGAGACCCTACTCCAAATGATATGGATAGAGTAGTAGACAAGACAAATCTCTGCCCTCATGGGACTCTTGAGGGAAACACCATTTTATAAGGCTGGGTGTGGTGGTACACAGCTGTACTCCTGACTCTTTGAGAGGCCAAGATGGGAGGATCGCTGGAGCCCAGGAGCTCAAGACCAGTCTGGGCAACATAGTGAAACCTCGCCTCTACAAAAAATTAAGAAATTATCCAGGTGTAGTGGTGCATACCTATAGTCCCAGCTACTCTGGAGGCTGAGGCAAGAGAATCGCTTGAACCCGGGAGGCAGAGGTTTGTCGCACTGAGCCAAAATTGTGCTATTGCACTCCAGCCTAGGCAACAAGAGCGAAACTCTGTCTGGGGGAAAAAAAAAATTTACCTTTCAGAAACTTAGGGATTTTAAACAACCGTTTACTGGTCTAGCGTGGGCTCTGTGCTCCATAGAAAGAGTATAAGGTCCCAGAAATGTGAGAATACACTTTAAAGGGACAAAAAAAAGTCATGTCATTTCATTGAGACTTTTTTGATTTGTCACAGGCGCCATGATAGCAGTGGCAGTGGACATTCAGCATTTGAGCCCCTGGTGGCCAATGGAGTCCCCGCTTCTTTTGTGCCTAAGTAAGTACGAGTCCATCTGGATGAAACACCACTGTTTGGAAAAAAGGCATGATCAGAGCTGTTGCCCTGTGGATTTTCCTGTTTGTTGTTTGCATTGCTTAATTAGTTCAGGTTCACATCTTTGAAATTAGGAACATTTTGAGTAACTTTCCACAATTAACTGCCTTCTGTCTAATTCCTTTTAATGTTCTTGCATTAATATGGATGAAATATGCTGAGACTAAGAGGTTTTATAAATATATTTAGTAACCAAGCACATAGAAGGATTGCAGTTTGTGCAGTGGATAAAACAGTATGAGATTAAATGTTAAATTTCTACATATCAGTTTAAAAACAAATTGGAGGAAGAATTGGATGGAAAGGAAAGTGGCTCAAAAGTATGTGTGGAAAGACTTAGGATAACTTAGATGCCTCATCTGAGTCAGCAGTGTGATGTGGCCACCAGGAAAACTAATGTGCTCTTGGTCTGTGCTCTTAGAAGAAAGACTAGAATGAGGCAGGTAGATGGTATTCCTGCTTTCCGTAGTTCTGCTCACTGTCCGTGGAGCACTGTGGTCAGATCAGTGTACTGCACTGCAAGGGAGGATGTACACAAACGGAAATTCATTCCCAGTGAAGCAACGAAAATGTTAAGGAGATTTTCAACAGCCCAAAGTGGGGGTGGTGGATGATGGGGTTTTGGAGTTATGGAAGTATTAGCCCAGAGCAGAAAAATCTCAGGGGGAATAAGGAAATAAGTGACGGAAGGATAATGGTCCCTAAAAACCAAAGGACTGTCCCTTGAAAGAAGCAAAATAACTTGCTCTGTTTGACTTCAAATAGGATCCGTGGGTGAAAGTTAGAGGAAATACATTATAATCCACTGTGAGAGTAAACTGGTTCATGGTTGACGTGGGTCACTCTAGGAGAGGGTTGTCTATGTTGTAACAGGTTGGATGTCTGTCCTACAGGAAAGATGCATAGGAGATTTCTGTTTCAGTTGGAGGTTTAGAAAAATGATGGGTTCCTCTTAACTCTGATTTTTTTTAACAGCTTTGTTGAGGTATAATTGACATACAATAAACTACTTGTTTAAAGCATGTGACATTTTGACACGCATTCACCTGTGGAACCATCCCACCCCTAAGATAATGAACATCCATCACCTCCAAAAGTTCCCACATGCCTGTAATCCCTCACTTCAATTCCACCCCTGTCCCCAGGCATCCACTGATCTGCCTTCTGTCACTGTAGATAGGTATGCATTTTCCAGAATATTCTATACATGGAATCATACATTTAAGTTTTAAATATTTGGCTTTTCTTACTGACTTTGTCAGATAGATTTGGCCAGATTGTTAGCAGTAAAAATTAAAAGCATTATTCTCTTCCCTTCGTGTTTATTAAGAAAGATGTTATGACCATGGATGAAACCATGAAAGAATGTTGCCTTCAATAAAGCATCTGTCTTCTTCCCTTTTATCAGGCCTGGGTCTCTGAAGAGAGGCCTCAATTCTCAGAGCTCAGATGACCACTTGAATAAGAGATCCCGAAGCTCTTCTATGAGCTCCTTGACAAGCGCTTACACAAGTGGCATCCCTAGCTCCAGCCGCAATGCCATTACGAGTTCCTACAGCTCCACTCGAGGCATCTCACAGGTACAAGTACAGCTCTTATAATGTAGGGGACATGAATTCCCAGCATTCCCGATATGGTAGCTTAGCCCTGTCATCCCAGCACTTTGGAAGGCCAAAGCGGGAGGATTGCTTGAGCCCAGGAGTTCAAAACCAGCCTGGGCAATATAGTGAGACCTTGTCTGTACAAAAGAATTTTTAAAGAAATTTTTTTAAATAAAGTAATTGATTAGCAAAGGTTTGCTAATCACCTTCTATCTGTCAGACATTAGAATTGTCTCTAAGCTAATAGAAAATACAGATAAAGGCCGGGCGCGGTGGCTCACGCCTATAATCCCAGCACTTTGGGAGGCTGAGGCAGGCGGATCACGAGGTCAGGAGATCGAGACCATCCTGGCTAACACGGTGAAACCCCGTCTCTACTAAAAGTACAAAAAATTAGCCGGGTACGGTGGCGGGCGCCTGTAGTCCCAGCTACTCGGGAGGCTGAGGCAGGAGAATGGCATGAACCCGGCAGGTGGAGTTTGCAGTGAGCCGAGATCGTGCCACTGCACTCCAGCCTGGGTGACAAAGCGAGACTCCGTCTCAAAAAAAAAAAAAAAAGAAAATACAGATCATTGAGTGATCAATATAGGCCAGCGGAATGGAGTAGAAAGCCCGGAATGTAAAGCAGTGCATGTGTACGAGCTGATTCAAGACAGAGCTGTGATGTAGATAAATGGGCGGAACGTGATTCGAAAGGTACACTGAGTCCAGGTTGTATTGGGTCATAAAAGAGATTTATCTTGTAGGCATTTAGAATTGAGTGCAGGGTTTTTAAACAAGTGGTCATGATTTTTTGGAAAAGGGATTATCGCACAGTGTAGGGAACAGAGCAGGCTTTGCTGCTGCACAGACTTAGGTTCTAATCTTGCCTCTGAGGCTGGGTGGGGTGGCTCGTGCCTGTAATCCCATAACTTTGGGAGGTCAAGGTGGCAGAACCTCTTGAGCCCAGGAGTTCAGGACTAGCCTGTGCAACAGAGCAAGACTGCGTCCCAAAGAAAAGGAAAAAAAAAAATACTTGGCTCTGACATCTAGTAGCTATAAGGTCTGGGGCAGACAAATCACGTAACATCTCTTTTTCTTATCTCTGAAGTGCTGTTGCAATGATTGAGGGTAATATTTAAAAAGCACCTATTACAGTGGCTGTTAATAAGTGGGTACCCAGTATGCAGCAGCCAGACAAAAAGATGTAAAGCATGTACGGAGAAATGTTTTTGAGAGGAGGAAAATTTTGAGACGAGTTCATCAGCCCAGAAGGCTCTGACAGTCATATAAATGAACATTAATAACCGTAATATCATTATCCCTCTTAAATTATTAGCCTTAATATTATGTAATATCTAGTTATTATTTTTGATATGCAAACTTTTCCAGCTTTGACCTATGGAAGCCAAACTGGCTCCTGTGTCCTTTGTTTTGACCCCAGCCATCTTTGACAGATAGCTTCATTGCTTTTTGCCCACCTTCCCAAACTCGTTTTTTAGCCTGTACTGAAGTTGGCTGTTTCTTCAAAAAGTTTTGTTTTCTTCCATTTAGAACTGTAGAGACTACAGTCTTAAGTTTTAGGAGAGAGAAGATAGATCCTCTAGAAAGAGGAATATAAATAATTAACTCATAATATTCCAAATTTAAATTTATGATGGCAGGATTTTCTATGTAATTGGCTTTATATATATATATATATATATATATATATATATATATATATATATATATTTTTTTTTTTTTTGAGACAGAGTCTTGTTCTGTGCCCCAGGCTGGAGTGCAGTGGCGCGATCTCGGCTCACTGCAAGCTCCGCCCCCCGGGTTCACGCCATTCTCCTGCCTCAGCCTCCCAAGTAGCTGGGACTACAGGCGCCCACCACCACGCCCGGCTAGTTTTTTGTATTTTTTTTTTTTTTTTAGTAGAGACGGGGTTTCACGGTGTTAGCCAGGATGGTCTCGATCTCCTGACCTTGTGATCCGCCTGCCTTGGCCTCCCAAAGTGCTGGGATTACAGGCTTGAGCCACCGCGCCCGGCCTGGTTTTATATTTTTATGTATTACACTGAAAATGTCGGTTTATAGTTACTTTGATCCTAGTACACGCAATTTTTTTTTTTTTTTTTGAGATGGAGTCTTATTCTGTCACCCAGGTTGGAGTGCAGTGGTGCAATCTTGGCTCACTGCAATCTCCACTTCCTGAGTTCAAGTGATTCTCCTGCCTCTGCCTCCCAAGTAGCTGAGACTACAGGCACCGTCACCATGCCTGGATAATTTTTTTATTTTTAGTAGAGATGATGTTTCACCATGTTGGCCAGGCTGGTCTCAAACTCGTGACCTCAGGTGATCCATCTGCCTCGGCCTCCCAAAGTGCTGAGATTACAGGTGTGAGCCACCACGCCTGGCCCATGCAATTTCCAAATAACAGTATCAGTGTCATTATTAACACTGTCATTATTAAGACTGCTGTAGTCAGTTTAAGAATTGTTTGTGATTCATTTTGTCTTTATATCCCTCTGTGAATCCTAGGGACATGGAATCAATATATCGTGTTTTAAAGTAATGTTAATTGTCCTTTGGTACACCAACTTTATATACAGTGAGGTTCGTTTGTTCAGTATGTTTGAAAGTTACAGGGATTTCTGTTTTCCTTTTTGAAATAGTTCTGTTTTAAATTATGTAAAATACTTAAGTTGTTTCAAAAAAACATACACTAAAACAAGATAAACTCAAAAATTCAATTTCCATCCCTTTCCACTCTGCATTTTTCCTTCCTCTCCATTTTTATTATTTTTTCATTATCCTTCATTGTTCTTTTTTAAATGATATGCATATCAGTGTATCTGAAAACCACCACTTTCTAACATTTAAGGTAGTAGACAGTATATACATACTTGAGCCTTGCTTTTTCACATAATACACAGTTGAGGTCATTCCATAGCAGTACACAGAAACTCATCTTTTGTCTTACAACTAGATAGGCACTCTAGTCCTTTGTTGACAAAGGTTGGGTTGTTTCAGTCTTCTGCTATCACAAATAATGCTGCAAGGAATACATTTGTTCATATGTCATTTCACCTTTAGCAATTTTGCTTCTGGAAAATTCCTAGAAGTCAGATTCCCAAGTTTAAGGTTAAATGCGCATGTAATTTTGCTGGATATTGTTAAATCCCCCTACAGAGCGTGTACCACTCAGCATTCCCCTCAGTGTTTTATGAGAAGGGACTGTTTCTCCGTGGCCTCACCAGCAGATTTGGTTATTGTAGCTCTGGGCTTTTACCAATTTGACAGGTAAAAAATAGTATCTAGGACAGGCGTGGAGGTTCACGCCTGTAATCCCAGCACTTTGAGAGGCCGAAGAAGGCAGATCACTTGAGGTCAGGAGTTCAAGACCATCCTGGCCAACATGGTGAAATCCTGTCTCTACTAAAAATATAAAAATTAGCTGGGCATGGTGGTGCATGCCTGGAATCACAACTACTCAGAAGGCTGAGGAAGGAGAATATCAGGAACTTAGGAGGCAGAGGTTGCAGAGATAGCGGCACTGCACTTCAGCCTGGGCAACAGAGTGAGACTCT
The DNA here is from genome assembly GCF_047675955.1 of Chlorocebus sabaeus. Classification (NCBI taxonomy): domain Eukaryota; kingdom Metazoa; phylum Chordata; class Mammalia; order Primates; family Cercopithecidae; genus Chlorocebus; species Chlorocebus sabaeus. The sequence goes on along the minus strand of NC_132931.1, from coordinate 9,203,180 downwards.
GTCTCCAAAAAAAAAAAAAAAAAAGGTAGCTAGCCGAGCGCGGTGGCTCACACCTGTAATCCCAGCACTTTGGGAGGCCGAGGCAGGTGGATCACCTGAAATCAGGAGACCAACCTGGCCAACATGGCAAAACCCCATCGCTACTAAAAATACAAAAAATTTAGCCAGGCGTGGTGGTGTGTGCTGTAATCTCAACTACTTGATAGGCTGAAGCAGGAGAACCGCTTGACCCCGGAAGGTGGAGGTCAAGTGAGCCGAACTTGTGCCACTGCCCTCCAGCCTGGATGACAGAGTAAGACTCCATCTCAAAAAAAGTATCTAATTTTTGTCCCTTATGAGTAGTTTGATCATCTGTTCGTATGTTGAATGATTATTTTCAGTTCTGTTTCCATGAATCTTAGTTCATATCCTTTACCCATTTTTCTGAAGGGCTAACAGTCAAATCTCACATTCGAGAGTTTTTCCTATAGTAGAGAAGCCTATTCCAAAGGAAGCAAAGTTTTGAACGTAAAGTAGAAACCATAGAAGTGCAGTGTTAGAAGAAACAGGCTCCTCACGCTTTGCTGGTGGGAGGGTCAGTTGGTACGGCTCTCTAGAGGGCTGTGTGGCAGGAATTGTCCAGATAAGAGATACATGCACCCTTTGATCAAGCAGCTTTACCTTTAGGAATTTATCCTACACACATACTGGGAAATGGATACAAGGATTTAATGTAACATTGTTTTAATAACAGCAGGTTGGAAACAATGTACATGTTATCTTTTCAGGGAGCTGGTTGAATAACTTACAGTGTTTCTGTAAGTTGAAATATACTATGTAACTATGAAAAAGAATAAAGCAACTGAATAAGTACTCATGAGAATGATCTCAAAAAGAAATTACATAAAAACAAGGCTCAGAACTGTATAGTATCCTCTATTATTCGGGCTTTTAAAAATCTTTTAATATGCCTAAGATAATTCTTACAGGATATATTAGAAACTAGTAATCATTAATGAGATAAAAAGGAAATTTACTTTTTACTGTACTTTTTTTTTTTTTTTTTTTTGTGAGATGGAGTCTCACACTGTCACCCAGGCTGGAGTGCAGTGGTGTGATCTCAGCTCACTGCAACCTCTGCCTCCTGGGTTCAAGCAATTCCCCTGCCTCAGCCTCCCAAGTAGTTGGGATTACAGGCTCCTGCCACCAAGCCCAGCTATTTTTAGTAGAGACAGGGTTTCACCATGTTGGCCATGCTGGTCTTGAACTCCTGACCTCGTGATTCTGCCTGCCTTGGCCTCCCAAAGTGCAGGGATTACAGGTGTGAGCCACTGTGCCTGGCCTACTGTACCTTCTTATTGTTGGAATCTGTAATGTGCAAGTATTACCTTTCCTGGTTTGGGCTTTTTTAAGTAAAAAAGTAAAATTCCTCTCCCAGCAATCGGAGTCTCCATCCAGTAGGTACCCATTGTTAACATTCTTACTGTGTGCAAACACAGATAATACCCAGAATTTTTTGACTGTTCTACATAACACAGTCATAGCGTATTTGCTTTTTAAAAAGCATCTTCTTTTCTCTTTTATCCATTACATTTTGCATAGCATTTTGTGTCATGTAATTTGCCTCGCTCTTTAGATGGCCTTTTTTACTGGAGTATAATATACAGAAAAACACAAATTGTAACCACCACCCAGGTCAAGTAATAAAACATTTTCATCACCCAGAAACCTCCCTCCTGCCCACTCCCCATCACTGCTCCTTCTTTCCTTCCTATTAGCACCTTTTATAGTGTACCCTGTTTTTGAATTTTATATGAATGCAAATAAAGCATGCATTCTTTGGTGTTTGACTTAACATTTTACTTGTGAGATTTGTCCATATTCTTGCACATAGTGGTGGGTAATTCATTGTCATTGATGTATACTGTTCCACACTATGCATATAACCACAGTTAATTTATCCATTCTGCCATTGGACATTTGGGTTTCCAGTTTGGGGTTATTATACATAATACTGCTATAAACAATTGTCTAAGTCTTTTAGTACAATAAAGTATGTGTACGTTCAGTTTCAGTAGATATTGCTAACCATTGTTTTTTTGTGTGGTTTTTTGTTTTTTGTTTTTGAGATGGAATCTTGCTCTGTTACCCAGGTTGGAGTACAGTGGTGCAATCTCGGCTCACTGCAACCTCCACCTTCTGGGTTCAAGCGATTCTTCTGCCTCAGCTTCCCTAGTAGCTGGGACTACAGGCACATGCCACCACACCCAGCAAATTTTTGTATTTTTAGTAGAGACAAGGTTTCACCATATTGGTCAGTCTGGTCTTGAACTCCTAACCTCAGGTGATCCATCCGCCTCAGCCTCCCAAAGTGCTGAAATTACAGGCATGAGCCACCATGCCCAGCCATTTCTTTCTTTCTTTCTTTCTTTTCTTTTCTTTCTTTTCTTTCTTTTCTTTCTTTCTTTCTTCTTTCTTCCCTCCCCTCCCCTCCCCTCCCCTCCCCTCCCCCCCCTTCTTTTCTTTTCTTTTTTGAGTTTCACCCTGTCACCCAGGCTGGAGTGCAGTGGCACCATATTGGCACTCACTGCAACATCTGCCTCTTGGGTTCAAGTGATTCTCATGCCTCAGCCTCCCAAGTAACTGAGATTACAAGTGTGCGCCACCACGCCCAGCTACATTTTTAAATTTTTAATAGAGATGGGGTTTTATCATGTTGGTCAGGTTGGTCTCAAACTCTTGGCCTTAAGTGATCTGTCTGCCTTAGCCTCCCGAAATGCTGGGATTACAGGCATGAGCCACTGTGCCCAGCCTCTAAGCAGTGTATTAAAGGGAGTGTTTCGGTTTATTTTTATTTTATTTTATTTTATTTTTGAGACGGAGTTTCACTCTTGTTGCCCAGGCTGGAGTGCAGTGGCACAATTTCAGCTCATGGCAACCTCCACCTCCTGGGTTCAAGTGATTCTCCTGCCTTCAGCCTCACGAGTAGCTGGGATTATAGGCAAGCGCCACCACGCCCAGCCAATTTTGTATTTTTAGTGGAGATGGGGTTTCTCCATGTTGGTCAGTCTGGTCTCAAGCTCCCAGCCTCAGGTGATCCACCCGCCTTGGCCTCCCAAAGTGCTGGGATTACAGGCGTGAGCCACCATGCCCAGCCCAGTTTATATTCTTACCAGCCGTATATGAGATTTTTGTTTATGTTTTTCCATATCCTCATCAATACTTGGTATTGCCAGTCTCTTTAGCCATTCTGGTAAGTGTGAAGTAATATTTCATTGTGGTTTTAATTTGCATTTCCCTGATTGCTAATGTAGAAGTACCAACTGTTTGTTGGCTATTTGTATAGCCTCTTTTGTGAGATGCCTGTTCAAACTGCTTGGCTCTTTTCTGTTAAGTTGTCTTTTAGAGATTTGAATACACTCTTTATATATTCTAGATACAAACTCTCTGTCATGTATGCGTTGCAACCAAAAAGTGTCCTGCTCTTGCCATTCTGCTTCCTTGTGGTTAGCATATTTTGTGTAGTATTCAGGAAATCTTTGCCTACCTAATCTAAGGTCATGATAATTTTCTCCTATGCGCTCTTCTAAAAGCTTTATTATTTTATTATTACTTTTATATGTAAATCCATAATACACCTGAACTTCATTTTTGTGTATGGTGTGAGGTTGGGATCAAAATTAGGTTTTTGTTTTGTTTTGTTTTGTTTTTAAACTGTAGAAATACCCATTTCTCTCAGCAACATTTATTGAAAAGACCATCCTTATTTCTCTGCAGCACCGTCTTTGTCTAATTTAAGTGTCTGTATATATGTGGGTCCATTTCTAGACTCTTGTTCCATTGGTCTATTTTTTTACCTACCCTTGTGCCAATCTTTGTTTTACCCCTACCCTTATATTTTGAGTCTTGATAGAGTCAGTCATCCCACTTTCTCATTTCTCTTCAGGACTGTCTTGTATCTTGGCCTTTTGCTTTTTCATACAATTTTCAGATCAACTTGTCAATTTTCACACACACAGAAAAGAGTTCTAAGATACTGATCGGGATTGCCTTTCATCTACTTATTACTTTGGATGGAATTAACATTGTTGTAATACTGACCTTGTTTACTTCTAATCTATGAACATGAATGTCGTTCTTGCTCTGTGGCCCAGGCTGGAGTGCAGTGGCATGATCATAGCTCACTACTGCCTCGAGCTCCCAGGCTCAAGCCATCCTCCTGCCTCAGCCTTTTGAGTAGCTAGGAGCACAGGCATGCATCACCACACCTAGCTAATTTTTAAAAACTTATAGTAGAGACACGGTCTCACTATGTTGCCTGGGCTGGTCTCAAACTCCTGAGCTCAAGCAATCTTCCCACCTTTGCCTCCCTGAGTGCTGGGATTGTAGGCATGAGCCACCATGTCCCTCCTTCTTCATTTATTTACATCATCTCTAGTTCCCTGTAGAGGTTTTACTTCTCTTTTATTAGATTTATTTCTAGGTATCTGGTTTTTGTTTTGTTTTTTGAGATGGAGTCTCACTCTGTCTCCCAGGCTGGAGTGCAGTGGCACAATCTCGGCTCACTGCAGCCTCCACCTCCCGGGTTCAAGTTATTCTCCTGCCTCAGCCTGCCAAGTAGCTGAGATTATAGGCACACATCACCACACCTGGCTAATTTTTGTAGTTTTAGTAGAGACAGGGTTTCACCTTGTTGGCCAGGCCAGTCTCAAACTCCTGACCTCAAGTGATCCACCTGCCTTGGCCTCCCAGGGTGTTGGAATTACAGGCGTGAGCCACGGCACCTGGCCCTAGGTATGTGGTTTTGACGCTGTTATAAATAGTGCCTTCAAAATGTGATTGACTGTGCTGATGTGTAGAAATACAACTGATTTTGTATTCAGAAAGTTTGCTAAATCTGTATGTTCTTTAGGATTTTAGTATATACATTTATGTATATGATAATGAGTTTTTCTCTTCCTCTGCAATCTTATTCTGTTTATGTCTTATTGCACTTGGCTAGGACTTTTAAGTTGAATAGACATGATAATAAACATCCTTGTCTTGTTGTATCTGAAATGAGTGTGTATGTACAGTCAATGAAGTAGAGGAGTAATACTTTTTTCCCCTAATTGTTAAACTACTTGTCCAGTCGTCTTCCATTCCTAGCTAATCATTACAGTCTCCTTTGGCATTCCTTTCCTTTTTTTTTTTTTTTTTTTCTTGGTAGAGATGAGACCTCACTATGTTACCTAGGCTGGTCTCAAAACTCTTGGGCTCAAGTGATCCTCTCACCTTGGCCTCCCAAAGTGTTGGGATTATAGGCGTGCACCACCATACCTGGCTAATTTTTGTATTTCTAGTAGAGATAAGGTTTCACCATGTTGCCACGCTGGTCTCGAACTCCTGACCCCATCCTCCTGCCTCAGCCTCCCGAAGTGCTGGGATTACAGGTGTGAGCCACCTCATCCGGCCCCTTTGGCATTTCTGACCCTTGCTTGCTCAGTGATGTGTATCCCTCAGTGTCTGGAGCACATTGTGGAGAAAAATGCAACGTTTATGTTTTTGTTTGTTTTAATTTTATTGCTTTAACTACAGATAGGGTCTTGCTATGTTGCCCAGGCTGGTCTGAAACTCCTGGGCTGAAGCATTTCTCCTGCCTCAGTCTCCCAGAGTACTAGGATTACAGGCGTGAGTCACCGCACTTGGCCATCTGTGTGCTTTCAAAGTTCCACGGGTGGCTAGGCGTGGTGGCTTACACCTGTAATCCCAGCACGTTGGGAGGCCAAGGTGGGCAGATCATGAGATCAAGACCTTCCTGGCCAACATGGTGAAACCCCATCTCTACTGAAAATACAAAAATTAGCCGGGTGTGATGGCGTGCTCCTGTAGTCCTAGCTATTCGGGAGGCTGAGGCAGAAGAATCACTTGAACCAGGGGGTGGAGGTTACAGTGAGCTGAGATCGTGCCACTGCACTCCAGCCTGGCGACAGAGCAAGACTCCATCTCAAAAAAAAAAAAAAAAGTTCCACAGGTGACTGGGCAGTCATGTGAGAACCAGCAAGCTAGTGTCAGGGATCTGAAGTGATTGAAAATGTTGCTTATATATTCAATCCTTGGATCACTTTGGTGAATTTTTGTATTCTGCTTTTTTATATGCCTGTAATCCCATGTTTTTTAAACCATGTGCTCTAGCCTTTCTTGCTGTTTGAGCATAACTTCAACTGTTATTGCGGTGAGCAGTTTTCTCAAGCTCCTCCCGGGCCGGGCTTTCTGATGGTAGCCTCACCGAACTGTTCCGCTGCTTACCGCTTGTCTGAAGCTTCCTCTTTTCCCTTTTGAACTCGTATTAAGCATTGTTGGCTTCCTGTTTGTACTTACATGACGTAGCTGGTACTGGGTAAGAAATCACTAGCAGCTTTTCAAGCAGGAGAGACGGTCTGAGGTGACAGTTTCGTGGCTTTGTAATTAGGCTCAGCACTTAGGAGACTATTTGCCATGTCCGCTCTGTGCCAGCTACTTTGCTGCTGGTCTGTGAAGGAAGCAGAGATGAAAACACTATCTTTGCTGTCAGGAACTCGCTTGGTAGAAGATGTATGGGTAATCATCACATGATGATAAATGCTAGTTGTTGCAAAAGTCATAAATGCTATGACGGCATATTTTTAGAATGAAGTTTTAGTAAATTAAAATCGAAAATTTAATGAAAGCAAGACTAAATTAGTTTACTGGGTTATCTTTAATTTACTTCTATCCTTTCCGTAGAGTCTAGCGTAGGTTTGAATGTGTCCTGACTCTTCATTACTGAGTCTAACGTTCCACTTAATACATGAAAAAAGTGCGTCCATCCCTTCTACCTTTATTCACATTCCATTACTTTTATAGACTTCTTTTTTTTTTTGCTTTCATAATTAATACTGGCAGTTGACTTTCTTTTTAGGGCTCTTTCTTCACAAACAAGTTTTTTTCTTTTTTTCTTTTGGAGACAGGGTCTCGCTCTGTCACTCAGGCTGCAGTGCAGTGGGGGCAATCTCAGCTCACTGCAGCCTCCTGAGTAGTTGGGACCACAGATGCAAACCACCACACCCAACTGATTTTTCAATTTTTTGTAGAGACGAGAGTCTCGCTATGTTACCCAGGCTGGTCTCAAACTCCTGGACTCAAGCGATCCACCTTGGCCTCCCAATGTGCTGGGGTTACAGGCATGACAAACCATTTAACCACAAAAAATATTTTTTTAGTTACTTAAAAAGAGACTTTGTCATGTTGAAGGTCAGATGCTAAGTTATCAGCAGGCTCAGTCATGTCCCTCTTGATTTTTAGCTCTGGAAGAGAAGTGGCCCCAGTTCATCACCCTTCTCTAGCCCAGCCTCATCCCGCTCCCAGACACCAGAGAGGCCAGCAAAGAAAATAAGGTACTCGGCATTCTCCTGCAGTTTTCATTTGCCGCGTGGACAGATGGGGGTGAGGAAAGGCGGGAAATGAACCGGGCTCTTAGGCTTTGTGCAGCTGTGACTTGGAGAATCAAAGAAACTAAGTCCCTGAGAGGGACAACGCAGCACCCACCCGAACCGCTGTCATCCCTACAGTCTTGGATACTGACTCCAGTGGCCTCTGACTGTCGCCTCCCACTCCAGCATGAGGGATCGGGTGCAAGCACAGAGGCCATGCAGAGTGGAGAGCAGAGTCAAGTCAGTGGGCAGTTGCCTTCAGGTTCTTGACTCTAGCTGACCCCCTAGGTGCTTGCAATTGGCTGGAACGCCACTCCCTCAGGGATCACGTGTGTGTCTAGAACTCCCAGGAACTTGGTGGGTTGTAAATAAGGTTTGAAGATTATTATTTTGTGCTTGTTTTAAGACAAAAGCTGTCTCCATGGCCTCTGTGAATAGCCTCCCTTCATTCTGTTGGAATTTCCTTTTGGCTTTTTTTATCCTGGCATGCTGAGATCTTAAATTATAGTTGTTTTAGACATTGGCCACTTGGTAGTTAGGAGGGTATGAGAAATTATTTAATACTTCAGCCAAGAAGTCTTTCTAGACTAAACTGTTCCTTTTCTCCCGACAGAGAAGAGGAGCTATGTCATCATTCCAGTTCCTCAACTCCATTGGCGGCGGACAAGGAGTCCCAGGGAGAAAAGGGTAGGTTGCTGAGCCAGGAGGAGGGGCTGCTGCTGCTGGTGGTGGAGGTGTTTGTGGAGGATATAGAGATTAATACCTATTGGGAAAATGTCTTGAGCATTACTATGTCTAAGGCATGCTAGATACAAAGAGAGATTTCTTCTCCTTCAGAAGTTTATAGTCTGATGAGAGAGAAAGGTTACAGATGGGTATTAACGACTGGATGGAGGTAAGCTCAGTTTGAGTCACCTGTGGGTAATCTTGGTAATGACGGCGCAGTAAGCAGTTTGTGTGCACGCCTTAATCTTGCAAACACCATCCGAGCAACCAAACCAAGGAAGATCGAATCTTTTCAGAGATACCCAGTGAAAACTCAGTGTTAAATATGAAGTGGGTAGACAAAACCATCCATTTCTGGAAGACGGAAGGAAGCAAACGAGTCTTGATTTCTTTCTTTAGTTGCAGATACAATCCCAAGGAAGAAACAAAACTCGAATTCTCAGTCTACACCTGGCAGCTCTGGGCAGCGTAAGCGGAAAATTCAGCTGCTGCCTTCTCGGCGAGGGGAACAGCTGACCTTGGTATGGTCTTGTCCATCTACTCCTGCCCTCCTGGCTTAGCTCTCCTAAGTCTTAGGAACACTAAGGACAAGTTTCTTCTAGTTTTTTCTAATTTGTTTCTGTTTTTGTTTTTGTTTTTTTGAGACAGCATCACTCTGTCACCCAGGCTGGAGTGCAGTGGCTCTATTTTGGCTGTTACCTCTGCCTCCTGGGTTCAAGCAGTTCTCCTGCCTCAGCCTCCCAAGTAGCTGGGATTACAGGCGCACGCTACCACGCCTGGCTGATTTTTTGTATTTTTAGTAGAGATGGGGTTTCACCATGTTGGCCAGGTCGACCTCAAACTCCTGACCTCAAGTGATCTAGCTGGCTCGGCCTCCCAAAGGGCTGAGATTACAGACGTGAGCCACCATGCCCAGCCTTCCCTTTTTTTCTGATTGTCCTGACTTCTTCTTTTTCTCTTTGGTAGCCTCCACCTCCCCAGCTTGGCTATTCGATCACTGCCGAGGACCTAGACTTAGAGAAGAAGGCTTCATTACAGTGGTTCAACAAGGCCTTGGAGGACAAGAGCGGTAAGGAGCACAGATCGTTGCACACTCAAGAGGTGTCAGGTGTCTTGTTTTCTTTGGTTTTATTTCGGTGTTTGAAAAAATGGTTTCTCTGGGAAAATCCCAAGTAGGGTTCCATGTTTTCTTGTGCTCTTTCTCACCTGAGAAATCCGTGTTGGTCTTAACGGAATAGCAGGGACCATTGCAGTTGAGGGCAGGGAGTCCTCCGTGAGCTGTGCTGAGACCCTGCTCTCCAACAGGCATCTGGAAAGAAGTCCCAGACAAGCCAGGACTGCTTCACCTTTCTTTCTTTCTTAGACACTGCCTCGAACTCTGTCACTGAGACCCCACCTACCACTCAGCCTTCGTTTACCTTTACCCTGCCTGCTGCTGCAACTGCCTCCCCACCCACCTCCCTCCCAGGCCCGAGCACCAACCCACTGTTAGAGAGCTTGAAGAAGATGCAGAGTCCCCCGAGCCTGCCATCCTGCCCAGGTGAGCTGGAGTGGGGCCCTTGGATCCAGCCTTCTAATTAGCATCCCCTGCTTGGGTTAGAGTAAGGGCGTCATGCCTGTCAGTCACTGGAGATTGCTCTGCAGGCCAAACGCACCCTGACTCAGCACACCGGAGTGGGCCCACGTTTAACGCACCGGAGCCTGCATCAGGGAGTGTTAGGGAAGGGGTGCTGCGACACTTAGGATCTGAAGCCTGGCTCATAGCTGCCCTGAGCCTCTCCTTCCTCATCTGTCAGATGAGAATGATCTTCCCGGTGTAGCGCCTCTGAAGTATGAATGTGGGTGGTGTGGTCAGGATATCTTTGCCTATCAGAACCACCAGTCCAGAACAGCACTGCTTCCTTTTCCTCCAGCACTTGGAGGGCTGCTGGTGTTCCCAGCCCAGGCCTTCATGGCCCTGTGCGCTCACCCTCTTTATCAGACGGTGACCTGGGAATCACACTCCACCTCCCTGCTCAAGGGCAGAGACTTCCCCATTCACAGTTGCATGCTCTTAGCGCCTGGCAGGTGAGCTTAGTAGGTGAAAAATAAAGTATATCTAGATTCGTACGTGAACTTCAGAGCACAGACAATTGGATTGTCTTAGTCTCTACACATGAAGCCGCCATTTAGGCCCCATTTTATCCTCTAATGCCTGATGATCTGTGTGGTAGAAATAATGAACACGCCTTGATTTACTGTACAGGCCTGTAGTGTAGACTTAGCTGAGTTTTTTGACTGACTCTTGGATCCCAGGCTCTGTGGTAGGCGTGGGGAGGATACTGAAATACTGAATACCATCACCTTCAAAGTATTTATTCCAAATTCACATTTTCTATTCTTCTTCCAGAATCTGCTGGAGCAGCAACCACTGAGCCCCCCTCACCTCCAAAGACGCCCAGCCTCCTGCCCCTGCTGGGCTTACCACAGTCAGGGCTGCCAGGGCCCCTCCCCAGCCCCTCCTTAGACTCCAAACCCCCGACCACTTTGCTGGGGCTGATCCCTGCTCCATCCACAGTACCAGCCACTGACACCAAGTCACCTCCAACCCTTCAGGCAGAGACGGCTGCCAAACCCCAAGCCACATCTGCCCCGTCCCCCGCCCCCAAGCAAAGCTTCCTGTTTGGAACACAGAGCACCTCACCTTCCAGCCCTGCCGCCCCTGCCGCGTCTTCAGCATCTCCCATGTTCAAGCCCATTTTCATGGCCTCACCCAAGAGTGAGAAGGAAGGCCCCACACCGCCTGGCCCTTCAGTCACAGCCACAGCGCCCTCCAGCTCCTCCCTCCCCACAACCACCAGCACCACAGCCCCAACCTTCCAGCCTGTCTTTAGCAGCATGGGGCCACCTGCATGTTTGCCCTTGTCTGCTCCCTTCTTCAAGCAGACAACTACTCCCACCACTGCTCCCACCACAACTGCCCCGCTCTTCACTGGCCTGGCCACCGCCACCTCTGCTGTGGCTCCCGTCACCACCGCCAGTCCATCCGCAGACTCTGCTGTGAAGCCTGCATTTGGCTTTGGCGTAAACAGTGTGAGCAGCAGCAGTGTGAGCACCACGACCAGCACCGCCACTGCCACCTCACAGCCTTTCCTCTTCGGGGCGCCCCAGGCCTCTGCTGCCAGCTTCACCCCGGCCATGGGCTCCATATTCCAGTTTGGCAAACCTCCTGCCCTGCCCACAACCACCACAGTCACCACCTTTAGCCAGTCCCTGCCCACTGCCGTGCCAACGGCCACCAGCAGCAGCGCTTCCGGCTTTAGTGCTTTCGGCAGCACCCTTACCACTTCCGCCCCGGCCACCAGCAGCCAGCCCACTCTGACGTTCAGTAACACGAGCACCCCCACATTCAACATTCCCTTTGGCTCAAGCGCCAAGTCCCCACTCCCATCATATCCAGGAGCCAACCCCCAGCCTGCATTTGGGGCCGCTGAGGGGCAGCCGCCGGGGGCCACCAAGCCGGCCCTTGCCCCCAGCTTTGGCAGCTCTTTCACTTTTGGAAACTCCACAGCCCCGGCCCCAGCTGCTGCACCCACACCTGCACCTGCGTCCACGATCAAGATCGTGCCTGCGCATGTGCCCACACCCATCCATCCTACCTTTGGTGGTGCCACGCACTCAGCATTTGGGTTGAAAGCCACGACTTCGGCCTTCGGCACTCCTGCCAGCTCACAGCCCGCCTTTGGCAGCTCCACTGCTGTCTTCTCCTTCGGTGCAGCCACCAGCTCTGGCTTTGGAGCCACCACGCAGACCGCCAGCAGCGGGAGCAGCAGCTCAGTGTTCGGCAGCACAACACCATCACCCTTCACATTTGGGGGTTCGGCGGCCCCTGCTGGCAGTGGGAGCTTTGGGATCAACGTGGCCACCCCAGGCTCCAGCACCACCTCTGGAGCTTTCAGCTTCGGAGCAGGACAGAGTGGGACCACAGCCACCTCCACCCCCTTCTCAGGGGGCTTAGGTCAGAACGCCCTGGGCACCACCAGCCAGAGCACACCGTTTGCCTTCAACGTGGGCAGCACGCCTGAGAGCAAACCTGTGTTTGGAGGTAAGGAGGAGTGTGGACTTGGGCTGCCAGGCCGGATACTGAAGAGCTGTGCCTGTGCAGCTTGCCTTCTCAGGGAGCTCCTGATGTGGCAGTAAAGAGACAGGCATTGAATATAGAACTAAATGAAATGACAGGGCATGATACATGTTTTGCTAACATGTAATAAGGACTGGAGGAGCTGTTGTGGATTTAGCTGGTCAAAGAAGGCCCTTCTGAGTAATTAACAATTGTAAGCTGAGGGTTGGGTGTAGTGGCTCACGCTTGTAATCCCAACATTTTGGGGGAGGCCAAGGAGGGTGGATCTTTTGAGGCCAGCAGTTCAAGACCAGCCTGGGCAACTTAGCGAAACCCTGTCTTTACTAAAAATACCAAAAAATTAGCCGGGTGTGGTGGTACCCACCTGTAATCCTGGCTACTCGGGAGGCTGAGGCACAAGAATGGTTTGAACCCAGAAGGTGGAGGTTGCAGTGAGCCAAGATCATGTCACTGTACTCCAGCCTGGGTGACAGCAAGATTGTCTCAAAAAACAAAAAAAAGTAAGCTGAGTATGAGGGTGGGGTGGGGGTGGGCACAGCACAAGTGGACATGCTTTTCAGGCACAGGATGGTGCATGCAAAGGCCCAGAGGCAGAAATATGGTATGTTCAAGAGCAGAGCAAAGGCAAGCGTGGCAGGAGGGTGAAAAGCAGAGGCAGTGGTGTGGAAGGAGGCCAAGAGGATTGTTTGTGGCCAGGGCTGGGTGTTGGGGTCTTAAGTGTTCAGGAAACCACTGCAGAATCAGGCAGAAGGATGCAGTGATGGTTCCTCCTGTGTGGAAGATGAATGTAGACCTCATGGGTTCTGTTTTCTTTGTGAAGTAGGAGAGAAAATCTGGGAGAGAGGGTCGGGATAAAGTGTATAAAAAAGGGGCCTTTCGAAATAGTCACTTTGGACAGTGGGGGAAAGGAACATCATATTAAAAAGTGTAATCACTTTCCAGGCAGTTTGTGGGCTGGAAAATGGTGGTTGTGAAGTTAAAGTGAGGCCAGTTAGCATGGTGTGTGTTTCCCAGCGACACTGTGGGTGTAGACCTAAGGTCAGTGGACAGCTGGTGCCACCCTGCCGTGGAGACCCCAGCAAGCAAAGCAGGAGGCGCAGCGGGTCAGTACCCCAATGCAGCTCAGCGGGTGCAGGAGTGGAGAGCAGGTGAAGTCAGATGCAGGAGGGGTGGTGCGTGCAGGAGATTCAGGAGCCGGAGCAGTTGTGGTGACAGTGTGACCACAGGAATGGTGGCAGAGGTCAGGGAGAGGTCATGCCACGTCATGGGGGTGGCAAGGTCGAGGGGCTGAGGACTATCAGTCAGCCTCACAGGGTGAGGTCACCACAAGTGGTGATGGGGAGGAGGCCAGTGAGCCAAGGGTCCTCTGAATGGGGGAGTGACCTGGCATTTGACAGGTGACACAAGGTCACGGCGGATTAGAATAAAGTGATGATCTGAACTTGAGTTACGGTATTTAGGGAAGGAAGAGAAACTGTGTGGAAGCAGCGTGGGAGCACAGGGAGCCTCCCCTTGCCCGGGCCGGAGGCCAAGCCCTGAGAGCAGGGGCTGCCAGAGAGGGCACCAGGCAGGCAGCCAGAGCCAGTCAGGGCAAGGCCAGGGAGGGGAGGGCACCAGGGGGCATCACAAAAGATGAGGGGTGGACAGAGCAGGCTTCAGAGGGGAGGAGACAGTGGCTAGGGGGAAAAGGCCTGAAGAGAGGCGGTGGCCAACCCGGGTACACTAGGAGGCGGGGGCCCCAGAGTCCTCCTCTACAGCGTGGTCCAGAGGCCCACAAGGCGGCTGCGGGGCAGGGGGGCTTTTTCTCTGCCATAGCCTGGCCATTAGCAGGTGGGAGAAGCAGGCTGAGCTGGGGCACCCGGCATGAAGACTCGGTTGTCTGGCTCAGTTGCTGATAAAGGAATGCCCAAGGAGCAGGAATGGGGCTGAGGGCCCTGTGGGAGGTGCCCTGCAGAGTGCAGGCTCCTGCCCGGTTCCTCGCCTGCCTCCGCCCTCTGCTCACTGGCCAGCTCTCTGCAGCTCTCTGTTCTCTTCACTCCAGGCACCGCCACTCCCACCTTTGGTCAGAACACCCCTGCGCCTGGAGTGGGCACATCAGGCAGCAGCCTCTCCTTTGGGGCATCCTCAGCACCTGCCCAAGGCTTTGTTGGCATTGGACCGTTTGGTAAGCAGCAAGCTGCCCTGTGGCCCTGCTCCTCTGTCTGAGGAGGGTTGGGGTGGGGCGGCAGGCTCCCGGCCCTCTGAGGCCCGGTGAAGATCAGGTACAGCACAGGAAAGACAATTCGGGTTAGGAGTCCCGCACAGCCCGGGGATGGGAGTTGGATGGCAGAGATCAGAGAGGAGCCATCCAGGGCGGAACTTTGCCATCCCATGGGAAGCCAGGCAAAAATAGATTCGTGGGCCTTGCTCTGAGACCCTCTGGGAGTTTGCATTTCAGGAGGCTCCTCCTGTACAGTGTTTGTGATGCAGCGGGGAAAGCCCTATTGAGGCTCCCTGTGTTTGTTACTGGCCTAGCCTTCCAGAGATTGGGGCCCCCAGGGCCGGAGTCTCAGGTAGCAGCTGCCCTGATGAGGTCTTGTTGAATCTTTCCAGGATCGGCGGCCCCTTCATTTTCCATTGGTGCGGGATCCAAGACCCCTGGGGCTCGACAGCGACTGCAGGCCCGAAGGCAGCACAACCGCAAAAAATAGCCTTTGTCCCCTGTCCCTGTTTCCCCCACCCCTTCCCTCAATCTGGACCTTGGCACCTGCTGGGAAGAGCCTTTGACCCTTCGAGTTGCATAAAGTAAACCTACCCCGGATCTCTGGCTTCAGCCGCCAGGGGGTAGTGGCAGCCCTGGGGCCCTTTCCCTTCTCCTGGAGGAAGCACAGGCCTCAGGGATGGGGAAGCAGGATGCGGAGGGCCAAAGCCCGGGACCTCTACTTGAACAGTTCCACTGGGGAGGCTGGAGAACTAAGAAAACACCTGTACATAGCATCCGCTGCCCTGACTCCCGCTTAGCACGCCCTTAGACAGGCGCCCCTTCCACCTTTCCCCAAGAGCCGCCGTCGCTGGAGGGTGCAGGGTCCAGCCCGCCTGGATCGCTGGTGTGCACCTGATGGGATTTGGGAAATGGGTTATCCCTAAGGCTTGACCTTGCTTGGCTTAGCTGTGAGAAGTGGTTCTCTTCCTTTGGTCCCTTTTGGGGACTCTGTTTCCCCATTTCTTGCTGCTGTGTCCCTCACCGGTTCCTTGCAGGATTGATTCCTTTTTAAATGCCCTTGAATCTAGCTTTGCCTTGGAGACCCCAGTGGGTGCTGCTCCTGCCATTTTCTTCCTGCCAAGCCTGAATCAATGTTTCATCTCCAACCCTCTGCCAGTTTGGCCCCTCAAAGCTTGGTGGCTCAAGACTGTTAGCCTGGCAGAGCCAGGGGTGAGATACCTCGCTCCAGGAGGGAGAAGCTCTTGGAGCAGGCAGGATGCCCACCGCTGCTTCAGCTGCCTCCTCGCCCAGCCACCCTTTGGCCCCATTGGGCCCTCGTCTGCCTCTCCAGGATTGTATGTTTCAAGCCTTGTCCTGTGTTCCTTTGTCTGACGCCCTGTGTATTGCTCTTTGAATCGAGTTTGGAGGAAGAATTGAGTTGTATGAGTGGCGGCATGTTGGTAGTGCCGGACTTCCTGTTTCAAGTTTTCTGGGGCCTCGCTAATTGAATGTGGAAAGTAGCACCACTTGACGGCTACAAGTGCTGACTCCTGAATTTTCCAATGGTGTTCTGACTTCAAGGGCTGGCAGCCCGGGAGGATGGGGCCCCGGGGAAGCAAAGACCCTTCTTCCCTCTGCTGCTTCTGTCCCACTTACCTGACCTCACTGGAGGCTACATCACCCAAAGCAGATGTTGGAAAACCTAAATTAATGAACCATATTTTTAAAATCCTGTTTTTCCCAAACAGGGTCCTCCTCTGCAGCCCATCCTTTCCTTCCTTCCTTCTGAAACCACATACCCCAGGCCCAAGAGCCTTGCTGCCATGCCCAACCTCTTTGGGAGAAGTATGAATGCGTGTGTCTAAATTAAA
Organism: Chlorocebus sabaeus; assembly: GCF_047675955.1. Taxonomy (NCBI): domain Eukaryota; kingdom Metazoa; phylum Chordata; class Mammalia; order Primates; family Cercopithecidae; genus Chlorocebus; species Chlorocebus sabaeus. The sequence continues at coordinate 9,186,872 of NC_132931.1, read as the reverse complement.
AGAAAAAAATATTTAAACATTTTTTAACAAAAATTTATTTTTGTATTTAAGCTAAATTGCCTTTTAAATTCCTTCAAGCTTGGTTCATTGAGGTGGTTAAGTATAAATGCTATTGACTAGGAATTAGCTGTATAGTTAAGTTATGCCTGTGCAAAGAAGAGGCTCAAATGCTGTCCCGGGCAGCTTTCCTGGGGAACTAGAGCTCCTTCTGGCCACGTTATATAAAATGTAATTCTTATTTTATAAATAATGTGATGTAGATGTAACCGGTGCCCCCTCCCCATTGTGACTGAGGGTGAGTGTTCGGTGGCGGGGCTGCTCCTTCCCACCCCTCAGAACAGCTCTGATCCTTGTTCATACCCGGCGGTGTGTGCAGCTGAGGAGGGAGTGAACCTCAAGCCTAAATACCTGTTAGGATTGGAGGGTCGGGGTGGGCCCGGGCCTGGGCCTAGAAATCAAGCTTCTACCTGTACCTTACGTAAGGTAGACCCTCCTAGTGTCAGTACCTGAGCTAGTTTACCTCAGTTCCGCAGGCAGGACAGCCGGTCCGGGAACCCTGAGTGAGTGTGAGTGTGGATGTGTACAGTACGCGCACTGGACAGGAGCGGGAGGCTGGGACTTTCCATTACAAATAGAGACTTCATTCCTGTTGAGTCTAGTTGGAATTTTTAGTATGAATGTGAGATTTTTCTCCTGCTTATGTCATTAAGAATAAAAAACTGTGATCTACCATAGAGTACGTTCTGCATTTTATTTCTGCAGGCAGTTTTCTCACCAGCAAGAACACAGCCCAAGGAAAGGACCCAATAACCTTTCAAAACCCAAATTACTGCATGCGGTGAGGGCCCAGGGTCCTCCACGGAGAGGACAGGCGTCTTCCTTTCCTACCAGGAAGGAGTCAGCCCGAAGCCTCTGCTATGTGCAAGGCGGCGTGCAAGCACCGGCTCCGGCTTTTTGCTGTCTCTTCTTTCTCTTTGGGGCTGGGCTGGGTGTGCATTCTGGTGCTGATGCTTTAGCCTGTGAGGCGGAACTAGAGAAGTGTAGATGTCAGATGTGCCAGTGCCATCCTGCATCTCCCAAGCATGCTCCCACTCACTCACCTCGGCGCCTCGACCCGTTCAATTACGGCAACGAAGAAGCCACCGCTGAGCGTGGTCTCAGGGGAAGCCCGGAGGCAGTGTTCGGCATCCGGGAACGTGCTCAGGCCTCGGTGGGGCCAGGCAGGCAGGGCAGGAGCTAGCCTGTGAGGGAAATAGCCCCAGTGCTGGGTAAGAGAGCAGCTCACCCCTGTCCCCCCTCCCACGACCCTGGCGCACGCCCCGTACCTGAAGGCACCAGGGTTCTGCTGCAGCGCATCTCGCACCACGTCTTCATTCTCCTCCTGGCAGAGGGAGCACGTAGAGTAGACGAGCCGCTTCAGGGAAGGGAAAGTGAGCGCGTGGCACAGGGCTCGCTGCTGGAACCCCGCCAGGGCATGCAGACGCGCCGGGCTAGGTGTGCCTGCCCCGGGCTCCTCCAGCTGTCTGCTCGGCATACCTAAGGAAAGGCGTGTCTCGGTTACACAGCTTCGTAGGCTGCCTCAGTCCTGAAATCCTCACTTCACAGAGAACTTTTGCCACAGGGTCCCCAGCCCATTAAAGTGTCAGAACCAAGACCAAAACAAATGATGACTCTGGGTCTAGGCTGCTGTGGACCTACAAGTCCCTCGGTCACGCTTTCTCCCCATCTCACCTGAGCCACTGCAGGAAGGATCCAGCAGGATGTAGTGGACCTCACGGTAGCGTGGGTCTGAGGGGGAGACCGCCAGGAAGTCCTCCTCAGCCAGCTCACAGCAGGAGATGCCAGCCCGGGCCAGCAGCGTGGCCATTGATGCCAGCCGCTTGGCATCCAAGTCAAAGGCAAAGATCTTCCTAGGGCAGAGGGCAAAGCAGGGGTGAGCTGAGCACGCGTGGAGCAGCTAAGGGCCTGTCACAGCCAGCCAGAATGTGCAGGTTAAGCTAGGACACACAATATCGAAATGGCCTACATTTAAAGGGCCCAGGGTCAGAGGTAACTGGCCTGGGGTCTCTGCCCCAAGGGCTAAGGGATCCACATCTCACACCTGCAGTGGGGGAAGCTTAGCTTGGGCCAAATACCATGAACTGCTTTGGTGCAGCAGGAAAGAGTAAGCGGACGCCATCCTTTCAGCCTTCATTACCCACTGAAAGGCACAGAATCAAACCCCACGTCCTCCTCCCAGCTCCTGACCGTGGCACTCACCCTTGGTTCTTCAGAAGAGCAGCCAAGTGACTGGTCTTATTTCCTGGGGCGGCACAGGCATCAATGACATGGGAACCTGGCGGAGGGTTCAGCAACATGGCTGGGAGACAGCTTGCCTGGCGGGCAGAGCACAGGGGCCGGCTGAAGAGAGATCCCAGGCTAGGCCCTTCCCACGCCTACACATTCTTCTCCTTTCTGTTCCTCTTGCTTACCCTGTCCTGCAGAATGAGGTGTCCGGCCCGGTACAGTGGGTGTTCATGCAGATCTGTCTGGGCGGGAAATACCAGCAGCTCCGCCATCAAGGGGTCCAGGAGAAAATGCTTCCCCTTGAGGGCTCGTAAGTCGTCGAGGCTGCCAGGGAAGAAGAACCATTCATCATTTCTCGAATTTCTCCCTGCCAGGCCCCATTTCAACATGCAACAAATGTTACCCCAGCTACAGAGAAATCAACAGGGTGATAAGCTAGAGGCTGCGGAATCCTATGGAATCCGCAGTTCAGGGAATGAGTTGTCAAGCCAGACTGATGGCTCAGGAGCCCCCTCCCCTGTTTACCAGCAGTGGCAGCCTGGGCAAGTGATTCAATCTCAAGGCCCACCGGCATCTCTGTAAAATAGTAGGTGTGAGGATTCAATGAGCCAATATATCCAAGATACTTACTTGGCCCAAATTAATAAATATTAGCTATTCCTGTTGAAGCATAACCTTCGAGAAAGGTTACTTTACGGGGGGTGAGGGGATGCAGGGAGGTGAGAGCCGAGCTCATTCCTGATGGATGAGGAGTGTGAGGCGCTTAGGTTAAAACTCCATTCACTGTAACTCAGTAAAGGAGGACCAAAAAAAAATATATATATATATATACAAAAAACTAGCCGGGTGAGGTGGCGGGCGCCTGTAGTCCCAGCTACTCGGGAGGCTGAGGCAGGAGAATGGCGTAAGCCCGGGAGGCGGAGCTTGCAGTGAGCTGAGATCCGGCCACTGCACTCCAGCCTGGGCGACAGAGCAAGACTCCGTCTCAAAAAAAAAAAAAAAAGGAGGACCGCCCACTCTACCCGATCCATGCTGAAATGGGCCTAGAGAGCCACATGTCTCAGTTCAGAAATCTATCAAAGCGATAGAGCTGGAATTCAAACGCAAGCAGCTGTTCTCTGCTATTCCAGCCTGGTGTCCAAGCAACATGGTAGAGGCAGAAGAAAGGATCTTACAAAGAGTAGGGGAAAGGAAGAGGGGCAGAGGCTGCTCTCAGAGCCACCAAAGGACAAAATGAGACAGGTGTGAGCCCAGTGCTAGTGGCATGGGACAGGGACCAGCCACTGTTGCTGGCACACTGGTGCACACAGCACCATGGCAGATGGACCTGGAGAGAAGGCAGGAGGGACAGCACAATGAAGCCAAGAAAGGGCTTAGCATGGCCGGGCGCAGTGGCTCACGCCTGTAATCCTAGCACTTTGGGAGGCCCAGGCAGGCGGATCACCTGAAGTCAGGAGTTTGAGACCAGCCTGACCAACATGGAGAAACCCCGTCTCTACTAAAAATACAAAATTAGCCAGGCATGGTGCTGCACCCCTGTAATCCCAGCTACTCAGTAGGCTGAGGCAGGAGAATTGCTTGAACCTGGGAGGCAGAGGTTGCAGTGAGCTGAGACAGTGCCATTGCACTCTAGCCTGGGCAACAAGAGCGAAACTCCGTCTCAGAAAAGAAAGGGCTTAGAAGGGGAGTAACAGCATCAGATCTGCCTTTAGAGCTTCCTACAGTCAACCTCAAGGAGGAAAATGCAGTGAGACAGTCTGAAAGCAGAGGGACCAGTCTGGGAAGTTCTTGTGGTCATCCCAATAAGAAATGAGTGCTTAACCTAGGCAGTGTCCAAGGGGATGAAGAGAAAGGAGTAGAGGCCAGGTGCGGTGGCTCACGCCTGTAATCCCAGCACTTTGGGAGGCCGAGGTGGGCAGATCACCTGAGTTCAGGAGTTTGAGACCAGCCTGGCCAACATGGTGAAACCTCATCTCTACTAAAAATACAAAAATTAGCTGGGCATGGTGGTGGGAGCCTCTAATCCCAGCTACTTGGGAGGCTGAGGCAGGAGCATCGCTTGAACCTGGGAGGCAGTGAGCCAAGATCATGCCACTGCACTCCAGCCTGGGTGACAGAGTGAGACTCAGTCTTAAAAAAAGAGAGAAAGGAGTGGAGCTGAGAAAGATGCTGAAGGTGGGGGAGTAAATGATTGGAGGGAGGGGAAGGAAGCACCTAGGATGACTCAGTTTCTGGCTTGATCAAATGGGTGGAAGATAGTGACATCTGTTAGATTAAACTGGGGATGCACTAAGTGTAAAGTTTGAGAGGAGAGATGGCGAATGCAACGACTGTGGCATCTGTAGTGCATTCGTATGAACCTGAGGAGGGAGGGAAGTCTACTCTGGGCGGTGAAAATCACCAGGTCGGAGGCAGGAGTTAAAGCTAGAGAAAAAAATGTAGAGATCCAGAAAGAATGTAGGATGGGACTCCTAGGAGTTCGATGTTTAAGGGATGGGAGGAAGACAAACCTTGAAGATGGAGAAACTGCTGGAAAGATAGGAAGAAAGCCCAGAGAGCAAAGTCACAACTATCCAGCCACTTCTCTTCCCACTACCCCACCTCCCTAGATGAGGACAGTCAGGGCTCTAAGCTCTCACCTGGAAGCCCGACCCTGATAGGAGAAACCTTGCCTCTTGAAATAATCAACTACATCATTGGAGCAGGTCTTGAGAGTATTCACACGCACAAATCGAGGCAGCTGGGAGACTAGGACGCAATGAGCAGTGAGTAGACAGAAGCAAAGTCCCCCGCCTCCCCCACCCCCAACTCCTTCCAGCTCACCTGGACCAGGCCTGGATCCCACTTCCAACAGGTCCTCATTCCGGCTCACACCCCGATGAACCTTAAGCCGAGCCAACTCAGCCTTGAGCCTCGCCTGGTGCCGGCTCAATAGAGCCTTCCATCGGCCCCCACCACCTCGAAAGCCCTTTCCCAACAACAACTCATACACTAGCACCTGGGGATGAGGACACAAACACGAAAACAAAAAAGCCCTAAGCATGACGCATAAATGCCTTAGAACTAACTCTAACAGAGCCCCGGCACTGGAATGGCTAAACATCACCTGGCAGATAAAGGTGGGGTACCTCACCCAAGATCACACCAGAAATTAACTACAGAACAGGATCAGAACCTGGCATCTTGCTTCCCAGCCTTAGACCCTTTCCCCACAGATGTTCACCAGTAGACCTCTGCACCCAACTTCTTGCCAACATTACCCTTTCTTGGGTTTGGGGTTTTAATAATTGGGGTCTAGCTCTGTAGCCCAGGCTGAAGTGCAGTGGCCAGATCATAGCTCACTGCAGCTTCGAACTCCTGGGCTCAAGTGATCCTCCCCTCTCAGCTTCCCGACTAGCTGGGACCACAGGTGCGCGCCGCCACGCCCGACTTCCTTACAGTCTCCGCCACTACTACTTTGTACTTCGGTTATTTAATTCTTCAAAACACTCTAAGTTTAAGCATTTTCATCCCATCTCAATTCGCTACCCAGGGAAGGTCTGCTCATACTCATTTCAGATGAGCGACTTGCTCCAGTCCCGCCGTGCACGGCAGCAGAGCTAAGACCAGATGACAAAGCGCACACCGTCGGGGTTCACTTCCCCGCCCCGCCCCTCCGCTCACCTTGGCCAGGTGCGGCCGCAGCTTCTTCTCCGCACGGAGGAGGCCGGCGCTGGCGATTACGGCATCCAGCACGGCGGAGTAGCGCTGCGTTTCGCACACCAGCGCGTACAGCTGCTTCACGTTCTGTAAGGCCGAGGCAGACAGGCTGGGACCGGGTCTCCGCCGGCCCTCCTCGCCGGGCCCCACCTCCCAACCCCACCGGGGCCCGTCTCACCCCACCCCGGGTTCCTCACCCCACACCCCTACTTCTCGCGCCCGGGCCCGCTACCTGGAAGTTGCTGGAGTACACCAGCCCCTTGATGGAGCCCTGGCGGTTCTCCACGCCTGCCAGCACGTCTGCCGCGACAGCGTACAGCCCCATGTTCCCGCGCGCCTTTACGGCTCTGTCGCAAAGCGCTCCCGGCTCTGCGCACGCCCGAACTTCCGGGGTCAAAGAGCACGACCTTTCGGGACCGGAAGTTCCGGTCGAAGTCCCCCTGCAAGGAGTGTGTGTGATCGCGCACCTGCTGGGGTGGGGAGTGCGACTCTGCGAGCCCGTTTGGCCATTTCTTCTCTAGTTCTTCAGTCTTCGCCAATCTGATGGGCAAACAATAGGATTTTACTGCTGTTTAACTGCAGTTATTGAGGTTGAATATCTTCACATGTGTATTGGTCATTATATATATATGTATAAATTTTTTTTGAGATAAAGAGTCTCACTCTGTCGCACAGTGTCGTGATCTCGGCTCACTGCAACGTCCGCCTTCCGGGTTCACGCCATTCTCCTGCCTCAGCTTCCCCAGTAACTGGGACTACAGGTGCCCGCCACCACGCCCGGCTAATTTTTCAATTTTTAGTAGAGACGGGGTTTCACATGTTGGCCAGGCTGGCCTCGAACTCCCGACCTTAGGTGATCTGCCCGCCTCGGCCTCCCAAAGTTCTGGGGTTACAGGGGTGAGTCCCCCACGCTGGCCGTAATTATGTGTCTCTGTGTATTGTCTTATCTTCCTCTGCCATGTGTCCTCCAATGGCTGTGTTCTCAGGGAGGCTTTTTCTGTGCAATGGCAGAGAAGGTCCTAGCAACTCCAGGTCCACAATGTTTACAATACCTGCCACTCACCCTGCACCAGTGACCACATTAGTCCCAGAGCCAAGCAAGAAAGCACATGGGGTATTTGGGTACCTGAAATGGGCCAGTTTGGTCAAATACAGTAAGTGATGTAGGTATGATCCAGGCCTCAAAGCCACAATAATGGTTTGTTTTTGTTTTTGTTTTTGATGAGGTCTCACTCTGTCACCCAGGCTGGAGTGCAGTGGCACCATCATAGCTCACTGCAGGCTTGAATTCTAGGGCTCAAGCGATCCTCCCACTTTACCCTCCAAGTAGCTGGGACTACAGGTGTGCACCACCACACCCAGCTAATTTTATCTTTTGTAGAGATGGGGGTCTCACCATGTTGCCTGTGGATGGTCTTGAACTCCTGGCCTCAAGCGATCTTCCCACCTTGGCTTCCCAAAGCAGTAATTACAGGCATGAGCCACTGTGCCCAACAAGGATTTTGTTCTTTTATCTTGAGAGGAATGGTAGTCCTCTTAAGGATTTTAAGTCATGGAGTGCTGTGCTCACATACACTTCTTTAAAAGATCAGTCTGGCCAGGTGCAGCAGCTCACACCTGTAATTCTAGCACTTTGGGAGGCCAAGGCAGGTGGATCATTTGAGGTCAGGAGTTCGAGACCAGCCTGGCCAACATGACAAAACCCGGTCTCTACTAAAAATACAAAGATTAGCCAGGCATGGTGGCAGACACCTGTAATCTCAGCTACTCGGGAGGCTGAAGCAGGAGAATCGTTTGAACCTGGGAGGCGGAGGTTGCAGTAAGCTGAGACTGTGCCACTGCACTCCAGCCTGGGGGATACAGCAAGATTCTTTCTCCAATAAATAAATACATACATATATAAATAAATAATCAGTCTGACTACAGTGTGGGGATATAGGATAGAGGGAGCAGAGTTGAGGAAGGGAGAGACCAATGGGGGTCATGGCAGTCACCTAAAGCAAGAACTGGTAGCCTGCACTGAGTTGGTAGCAGTGGAGTTAAGGTGAAGTTGGCAGTGCGACCACTAAGTTAAATCCCCAGAACTCGCTCAGGAAAAAGGACAGGTCAAGAGTAACTCATAGGTTTTTGGTTTGGGCAGTTGACACAGTGATGCTGTGTCTTTTGGTAGGATGGGGAAACCCAGGGTGGTGGAGTGGACAATGGCCACCCAGAGAGAGCAGGTCCTAATTCCTAGAGCCTGGAAATGTCACCTTCTACGGAAGAGATCTGTAGGAGTGATCAGGAGAAGGATTTGGAGAGAAGGTTATCCTGGATTATCTGGGCAGACCCTACGTGGCATCACAAGTATCCCTACAAGAGAGAGGCAGAGAAAGGCCATGGGCAGTGGCTCACACCTGCAATCCCAGCACTTTGGGAAGCCGAGGTTGGCGGATCCCCTGAGCCCAGGAGTTCGCAACCAGCCTGGCCAATATGGTGAAACCCCATCTCTACTAAAAATACAAAAATTTGCTGGGTGTGGTGGTGCATGCCTGTAATCCCAGCTACTCAGGGGGCTGAGGCAAGGGAATTGCTTGAACCCGGGAGGCGGAAGTTGCAGTGAGCCGAGAGCGCGACATTGCACTCCAGCCTGGATGACAAGAGCAAGACTCTGTCTCAAAAAAAACACAAACGAGAGAAGCAGAGGAAGATTGGACTGACATATACAGAAAAGGCCGCATGAAGACAGAGGGAGAGATCGGAATGATGCAGCCACAGGCCAGGAAACACCAGGGCGTGGCAGCCACCACCTGAAGCTGAAGAGGAAAGGGGCAGGTTTTCCACCACAGTCTCCAGAGGGAGCGCGGCCTTGCCATCATCGTGATCTTGGATGTCTGGTCTTCGAAACCATGAGAGATTAAATTTCTGTTGTTTGAAGTCACCAAGTTTGTGGTTATTTGTTACACTAGCCACAGGACACCACAGCCACAGGATAAATCTCAGGGATGGGGGAATAGGAAGATCATGAGCGCAGTTTGGGACATGCCCTTGACGTCCAGGTGGAGCTGAATGACTGGCGCTCTAGTGGATGTGGCATGTAAGAGACGGGTCTCCTGGAGAGGGAACTTCTGAGTCATCCCTGTGGAAGTGATGACTGGAGCCGTGGGTGTGGAGGTGTAGACAGCCGGAAGAGGAGCCTGAATCCTCGAAGGAGACCAAGGAGAGGCAGGAGGAGAGTCAGGGACGTGGGAGGCTAAGGGCTGCTGTTTGCCCCCGCTAGGCTCTCTCAGGCCCTCTTACTGGTCTGTGCACCCAGTTTGACTTCCAGTGGCCAGAGCCAGCATCTTGGTTACACGGCTACCCTGGAGCTTCCAGAACCCACTTAGCCTGTCGTATGGGGAGTCAAAGGGATATGGGAGGCTGGGCCCAGTGGCTCACACCTGTAATCCCAACCCTTTGGGAGGCCAAGGTGGGAGGATTGCTTGAAGCCCAGACCAGCCTGGGTAACATAGCAAGATCTCGTCTCTACTAAAAACGTATTAGCTGGGCATGGTGGCAGACATTTGTTGTCCCAGCTACTCAGGAGGCTGAGGCAGGAGGATTGCTTGAGCCCAGGAGGTTCAAGCCCAGGCTGCAGTGAGCTATGATTGCACCACTGCTCTCCAGCCTGGGTGACAGAGCGAGATCCTGTCTCTAAAACTAAAGACTTGAGGCTGGGCATGGTGGCTCACACCTGTAATCCCAGCACTTTGGGAGGCCAAGGCAGGTGAATCATTTGAGGTCAGGAGTTTGAGACCAGCCTGGCCAACACGGCGAAACCCCATCTCTACTAAAAATACAAAAATTAGCTGGGTGTGAGGTGCATGCCTGTCATCCCAGCTACTCAGGAGGCTGAGGCAGGAGAATCACTTGAACCTGGGAGGTGGAGGTTGCAGTGAGCGGAGATCATGCCACTGCACTCCAGCCTGGGTGACAGAGCGAGACTCCATCTCAAAAAAAAAAAAAGACTGAAACATAAAGCAATATGTATGTACAGCAACTAATATTTGCAAATCATTGAAAGAAATAATGTCAAATTTATTATCCTTGATAGTAGTTGAAAGTTCACAGTAATAAGGAAAAAGTATACATGGGACTATTTCTGCCCTCAGTTGGAAGCGTCTGCGCAGACAGCGTGGTTAGCAGGGACCATGGGGAGCTCTGTGTGTTCCGAGGCTGCCAAGGCCTGGGGGCCGACGTTTACAAATACACCCCTGGCTGATGGCAAAGGGAATGGGGTCCTGTTCCCTATCATTACATGTTCCAGGGACACACAGGCCTGAAGACCTTCCTAAACAGTGAAGATATCACCTTGGGACCCAGCAGAAGCTTGTGAGTCCCTGGTGCCCTGTGGGGATGGGCCTGTGGGCTGGCAGGACCCTGGGTGGCCCTACAGCTTGGTGGGCTGCTCAGGGCTGAGGTGGCCAGGCCCACTGGGCGGGGACAGCACCATGGGCAGCGAGTTGCTGCCCCTCTCGTGCCAGCAGGTGTCCAGGATGGGGTAGAGCTTGCCCTGGAAATCGGCCTGGAAGGTGTAGAGCGGCCGCAGGTCATCGGGACGGTCAGCGTCGAAGAAGGTGAGCTCACCCTGCTCGTAATGCAGGTAGAGCCCAATGCGGTGGGGGTGGCCGGCCACGGGCAGGGGCACCCGGGGGCAGGCAAAGGCTTCGTACACCCGGCCCTCCTTCAGACCGATCAGCCACACACCGTGCTCAGGGGACCTGTTCAGCTTGCCCTTCCGGCTGGCTGTGCCCTTGATGACCCCCAGGCGCCAGTCGCTCTTGCTGCCCACCACCACCTCCCAGTAGTGGCGGCCGCAGGAGAAGCCGCGGCTGGCCAGGACGCAGGTGCTGTAGTCGAAGCGCTCAGGCTGGCTGGCGCGCCGCTGGGCCAGGAGCCCACACTGCACCACCGTGTTGCCCTTGGAGAGCTCCAGGAGTGGGTGGGCAGTGGCAGGGTCCAGCTTGAGAGGCTCTGGGGCTGGGAGGGAGATCACAGAGGGCCTGTGAGGCAACGTGGAGGGCAGCAGACCCCGCCCACACTGGCTGACGGAGGCCCTAAGCTCCCCAAGGAGACGGGCTGTGTCTTCCTCATTTCTCTATCCCCAGGACCTAGAAGGGGCTGGTACAGGGCTGCTCCCTGAATGAATGAATGAATGAATGAATGAATGAATGAATGAATGAAGTTTTACATAAGGAAGATCAATCACAGACTGATTGCATCCACCAAAGACAAAAACAGGGTTTATATAAAAGGGAGTGGCTTGGTGGGCTGTCGGGGGCTGAGGTGGCCAGAGAAAGAAATGGACACTGGGCTCAGGGATTCTGGCCCACCTGCCTGAGGCAGAGGTGCTGGGGGAAGGACCCAGAAGACACCTGTCCCATGAGCTTGCAGCTCAGCCCTCAGGGTTTTCTGGAGAACCCATAACAACTGCAGCTGTTAGATTTGCTAGCCTAGTCAGCCTATTCAAGGACAAACTAGCCCATCTGAGCTTTTTGCTAGCTACCAGCTGATCCGTTGACCCCAGAAATGTGAAATGTGCTCCCCCGCCCCCCGCCCTCCCCACCCCCTTCCTGCCACCCAAGATGCCGCAAGGAAAGAAGGCCAAGGGGGAGAAGGTGGCTCTGGCCCCTGCTGGCGTGAAGAAGCAGGAGGCCAAGAAAGTGGTGAATCCCCTGTTTGAGAAAAGGCCTAAGACTTTTGGCCCTGGACAGGACTTCTAGGCCAAAAGGGACCTCGCCCGCTTTGTGCAATGGTCCCGCTCAGTCAGGGTGCGGGGACAGACAGCCATCCTCTATAAGTGGCTGAAAGTGCCTCCCACTATTAACCAGTTCACTGGGGTCCTGGACCGCCAAACAGCTATCCAGCTGCTTAAGCTGGCCCACAAGTACAGACCAGAGGCAAAGCAACACAAGAAGCAGAGACTGTTGGTCCTGACTGAGAAGAAAGCTGCCGGCAAAGGGGACGTCCCCCACTAAGAGGCCACCTGTCCTTGGAGCAGGAATTAACACCGTCACCACCTTGGTGAAGAACAAGAAGGCTCGGCTGGGCCAGGCACAGTGGCTCACACCTGTAATCCCAGCACTTTGGGAGGCCAAGGCGGGCGGATCACTTGAGGCCAGGAGTTTGCAAGCAGCCTGGCCAACATAATGAAACTCCATCTCTACTAAAATACAAAAATTAGCTGGGCGTAGTGGCATGCGCCTGTAGTCCCAGCTACTTAGGAGGCTGAGGCAGGAGAATCCCTTGTACCTGGGAGCCGGAGGTTGCAGTGAGCTGAGATCACACCACTGCATTCCAACCTGGGCGACAGAGAGAGACTCTGTCTCAAAAAAAAAAAAGGCTCAGCTGGTGGTGACTCCACACAGCCTGGGTCCCAGCAAGCTGGCTGTCTTCCTGCCTGTGCCTCTGTTGTACAATGGAGTCCCTGACTGCATCACCAAGGGGAAGGCAAGACTGGGACGTCTAGTCCGCAGGAAGACCTGCACCACCGTCGCCTTCACACAGGTGAACTTGGAAGACCAAAGAGCTTTGGCTAAGCTGGTGGAAGCTGTCAGGACCAATGACAACGAAGGTGATGAGATCCGCCGTCACTAGGGAGGCCGTGTCCTGGGTCCCAAGTCTGTGGCTTACATTGCCAAGCTCGAAAAGACAAAGGCTAAAGAACCTACCACTAAACTGGGTAAAGTGTACGCTGCTGAGTTAAATGTACGAACAGGATTCACAGTTCACAAACTGCAATTTCTTTCCTCCTTTCCTTTCCTTTTTTTTTTTTTCTTCATTCTTTTCTTTCTTACTGATGAGGTCTCCTCTGTCACCCAGGCTGGAGTACAGTGGTGCAATCATAGCTCACTGCAGCCTCCCAACTGCTGGGCTCAAGCGATCCTCCTGCCTCAGCCTCCTCAGGAGCTGGGCCCACAGGCACATGATACCACACCCCACTAATTATTTTTTGTAGAGATGGCATCTCACTATGTTGCCCAGGCTGGTTTCAAACACCTGACCTCAAGTAGTCCTCCCACCTTGGCCTCCCAAAGTGCTGGGATTGCAGGCGTGAGCCACCGCGCCCAGCCCCTTCTTTTATACAAACCCTATTTTTGCTTTTGGTGGATGAAATCACTCTGTTAGCAATCTCCCTTATGTACAAAACAGCATGCTAATAATAAAGGAATGAAATGTGTTTGAGTTGTTTTCGACAGAGAGCAAGAACTAATAGGTTGGTTCAAAAGTAACTGCGGTTTTTGCCATTACTTTTAAGGCCACTTGTCCTTTGAGTAGGAAGGACATTTTTTAAAAGGACATCACTTTTTTTTTTTTTTTTTTTTTTTTTTTTTGAGATGGCGTTTTGCTCTTGTTGCCCAGGCTGGAGTGCAATGGTGCCGTCTCATGTCACTGCAACCTCCGCCGCCCCGGTTCAAGTGATTCTCCTGCCTCAGGCTCCCGAGTAGCTGGGATTACAGGTGCATGCCACCATGCCCGACTAATTCTTGTATTATTAGTAGAGACAGTGTTTTACCACGTTGGCCAGGCTGGACTCGAATTCCTGACCTCAGAAGATCTGCCCTCCTCGGCCTCCCGAAGTGCTGGGATTACAGGTGTGAGCCACTGTGCCCAGCCAAAAAGTACATTACTTTTAAAAGTAATGGCAAAAATCGCAATTACTTTTGTACCAACCTAATACCATTTATGAAGCACTAAACTGCAATACACGTATGTCTACATACAAACTCTGCAGCCTGGCTGGGTGGATGCTAATAGCCCCACTTTACAGATGAGGAACCTGGGGCTCGGAAATGACACAACTTGCCCAGCCACCAGCTAGGAAGGGATGAAGTGAGCATGAACCCAAGCTGTTCAGAAACTCAGTCCCATGTTCTCACCAGGACCCTCCGCAAACCTCCGTCAGTTCTCTGTAGCTTATTCTCTGATACAATCAATGAACTGCTACCCGCCCTGGGCAGCAGCCCTCAGGAAGGAGGACGGGTCAGGGCCTCACCTGGCAGAACTTTCTGGAAGAGTCTTTTCCACACGGTCAGCTTGATGTCAGCCTGGTGGAGGCCTGGCTTGAAGGAGATGGGGCTGAATGCGCCTTCCAAGGTCCGCGCCTGCGGCAGCTCTGCTCTGCAGGTGACAGTACACAGTACAAGAGAGCAATGTATCATGTGGCCCGTCCCATCCCTCCATCCTATCTACGTCTGCCCAGCCAGATCCATAGCGCAGGACTGCAGTCACAATGCTCATCAATGCCCATCATCCCCTCCTCTGCACAGCCCTTCAGAGAGGACCCATCTCCTTCCGAGAAGGGGAAACGCTCTACAGCAGTGCTTCTCAGAGTGCAGGTTTGGGGACCAGCAGTGTTGGTTGGAAAATGGTCCAACCTGTTCCCAGTGGAAAGCCAATGGTCCACCTGGGAAATGGTCAGAAATGCAGGTTCTTAGACCCCATACCAGACCTGCCAATCAGAAACCAATTATGGGGGCCAAGCAATGTGTCTTTTTTTTTTTTTTTTTTGAGTCAGAGTGTCATTCTGTCACCCAGGCTGGAGTGCAGTGGCGTGATTTCAACTCAGTGCAGCCTCAACCTCCTGGGTTCAAGTGATCCTCCCACCTCAGCCTACCTAGCAACTGGAACTATAGGCATGCGCCACCATACCCAGCTAATTTTTTTTTTTTTCTATTTTTGGTAGAGACGGTTTCGCCACGTTGCCCAGACTGGTCTTGAGCTCCTGAGCTCAAGCAATCTACCCACCTCGGCCTCCCAAAGTGCTGGGATTACAGGCATGAGCCACCACGCCCGGACTTTTTTTTTCTTTTCTTTTTTTTTTTGAGATGGAGTCTCACTCTGTCGCCCAGGCTGCAGTGCAGTGGCGTGATCTCAGCTCACTGCAACCTCCGCTTCCCGGGTTCAAGCGATTCTCGTGCATCAGCCTCCCGAGTAGCTGGGATTACAGGCGTGCACCACCACACCTGGCTAATTTTTGTGTTTTTTGTAGAGATGGGGTTTCACCATGTTGGCCAGGCTGGTCTTGAACTCCTGACCTCAAGTCATCCTTCTACCTCAGCCTTCCAAAGTGCTGGGATTACAGGCGTAAGCCACCTTGCCCAGCCTCTGTCCCTTCATTTAAACCCATGTCCCCTGACCAAATTGTCTCTAAGACTAAAATAAATGTGAGAAACAAGGAGTCTCCCATAAACAGGGAGTGAGGAAGGCTTGGGAACGGCACGTGTTCATTTGTTGGGTCTAGAACATGGATCCACTCTCTTCCCACAATCTGCAGAGCAAGTTTCAGGCAGGGCTGATACTGCCTGCTGTGCAAGGGTGAGGAGGGCAAGCAAGGAATGGCCAGCGCTCCTGGATGTTGCTTCTGGCCATTTCCCACCTCTCCCAGCTCCCACTCCTCCTGATATCCTGCCTTACACCCAGCCACCCTGAACTTCTCATAACCAGAGTCCACACACCACTCCCCCTTTTACAGGACCGTTCCCTTGGCTTGCCTGGCAAACTCAGGTCCTGGGCCCTTCCCAGCCATCAGGCCTGTGCCCCTCTGCCAGGCCCCCCAGACACCTGCTCCTCCTCTAGTGTTTTGTTTTGTTTTCTGAGACAGGGTCTCACTCTGTCACCCAGGATGGATCATGCAGTAGCATGATCATGACTCACTGCAGCATCACACTTTTGGGCTCAAGCAATCTTCCCGCCTCAGCCTCATGAGTAGTGGTGACTATAGGCGCATGCCACCAGGCCCAGCTAATTTTTTCTATTTTTGTATTTTTTGTAGCGATGGGGTCTTACTACCTTGGCCAGGCCAGTCTCCAATTCCTGGTCTCCAGCAGTCCTCCTGCCTTGGCCTCCCAAAGTGCTGGGATTGCAGGCATGAGCTACCCTCCTCTAGTATTTCTGTAGCTTGAGTGAACTTCTGCTGTTCTAGGTACCCACTGTTCACCATCTGCCTCCCCACTCGTCTACGAGACCCTTGAAGGTAGGGACGTGACTTTCCTCTGTTTTCCCCAGGCTCAGTTATAGAGTCAGCTGTGGGCAACTGCTTGGGATGCGCTGGTTAAGCCGAATGGAGGAACCAGTGGAGCTGAGATGCCTGTGCCTGCAGCCACCAGAACCTGGCTGAGTTCTCTCCAAGGTTATTACCTGGAGGCCATGGAGTGGAACTTCTGGAAGGCAAGAGAGAGGGAGGTTAAGGCTAGAAGGTGCGAAGCCAGGGCACTGTTGGAAAGGTGAAGGCCCTGGTGGGTATGGGGACGGGACACCCCCCTGTCCACTCACCCGGATGAACTCGTGGTGGCCCTCATTGCCGAACTCTTCCAGCACACACTCGGCTTGGGCCAGCCGCTCCCGGGTTCCCTGGGCCTGCTCCAGCTGCATGTCCAGGGAGGCCACCAGGCCACGGGTGTGACCCCCTATCCCCTCCAGGCAGCGGGCCTTCTCCTCGTCCACCAAGTGGTGCAGCTCCTGGAACTCACGGCGGATCACCCAGCTGAAGACATCCGACTCATTCTGGGACAGGGAGGGCTGGTCACTGCAGAGTCACAGCCAAGTGCCAGGCTCTGGCTGGCTGGCCTCAGGGTCCCCAGGGCCTTCCTGACTGGGCTGGTCCTGGGACCTGAGTTCCAGGGGAGGCTGCATGGCCTGACGCCGAGCAGGGAGTTCACCCCATGCTTGGGGAGCCCTGGAGGTGGCCATGGGGAGGGTGACCCCAGCTCCCATTTCAAATGGAGTGGCTCTGCTTTGGCATGTTTTCTTTTCTTTTCTTTTCTTTTTTTTTTTTTTTGAGAGACAGGGTTTCACTCTGTTGCCCAGGCTGGAGTGTAGTGGCATGA
This sequence comes from Chlorocebus sabaeus, assembly GCF_047675955.1. NCBI lineage: Eukaryota > Metazoa > Chordata > Mammalia > Primates > Cercopithecidae > Chlorocebus > Chlorocebus sabaeus. Next base: position 9,170,040 of record NC_132931.1, on the reverse strand, counting down.
TCATAGCTCACTGTAGCCTTGACCTCCCAGCCTCAAGCAATCCTCCCGCCTCAGCCTTCCGAGTTGCTGGGATTACAGATGCATGCCATCACACTCCACTTTGCCTATGTCAGCTATTAAATGTGCATATAAGATTTTGTTTTATCATAGAGTTCCACACCTGAAGGAAAGCAGGAAGGCCCTGGGCGAGCAGGCTTTGCTGTGAGGGAGCCAGAACTCCCTGCAGAACCCTGAGCTCTGCCTCCACCAGGCAGGGCTGATACCGCCCGCTGCGCAAGGGTGAGGAGGGGAAATGAGGGATGCCCAGTGCTCCTGGATCTTGCTCGGCTCCTGTTTCTGTTTCACAGCCACCTCCAGGGCCGGGGCTCCACACCTCCCGGCCCCATGTGCCTCTCATTTCAGGAGATCTGCCAGGGCCCAGGACTGCCAGGCTCTCCATGCCTGTGCACCCAGGTACTGGGAGGGCACCATGACAGGCTGGCAAGGTCAAGCAGACACAGGTGGCACAGGGGCGGAGGAGGACGCCCATGCTTTGAGCTGTTTACCCCCTGGGACTCAAGTCCTGGGTTATCTCAGTCTCAAGGACACAGAGGGCAAAAGCCAACCTGGAGCCAGTCCTGACAACAACTGGGTTGAATTCCCCTGAGAGGATTTGCACTTTCCCCACCCTGCCCCGGAATGCTTTGAGTTCTGGCTTTATATGGAAGGCCTGGTTTTCTGGAAAGGACCAATGAGAACTGAGCTCTACAGGAAAGTGAAGGTGGCCGGTCCCAGGCAGCAGCAGAGGGAAGGGCACTCACGACAATTCGGGTCCGGTTGTTCACCAGTTTGGCGATGAGCTCGTCCACCTTCTTCTGCTCCTGCTTCAGCTCAGAGATGAGGGCTGCAAGCTCCTCCTGGAGGCAACAGGCCATGGCCCCATGAGCAGCTGATCTCTCCTCCTCTCAGCTCCTTGGGTCACCTTGGGAGTATCCCAATGGCCACAAGCACTCCCAGGGAAACCAGGGTGGGAACCAGAGCCACCCAGGTATCCTTGAGTCCAAAACAGGTTAAATTGTTCAAGAATAGTCCAGGCACAGTATCTCATGCCTGTAATTTCAGCACTTTGGGAGACTGAGACAGGACTTCGCTTGAGGTCAGGAGTTTGAGACCAGCCTGGCCAACATGGTGAAACCCCATTTCTATTAAAAATACAAAAATTAGCCAGGTGTGGTGGTGCACACCTGTAGTCCCAGCTGCTTGGGAGGCTGAGGCATGAGAATCACTTGAACCTGGGAAGCGGAAGTTGCAGTGAGCCGACACCATGCCACTGCACTCCAGCCTGGGTGACACAGTGAGACTCTGTCTCAAAAAAATAAATAGATAAATAAAATAAGATAAAATAATTCAAGAATATTCTAGTCTGAGCACAGTGGCTCATGCCTGTAATCCCAGCACTTTAGGAGGCCAAGATGGGAGGATCACTTGAGGTTAGGAGTTTGAGACCAGCCTGGGCAACATAGTAAGATCCCATCTCTAAATTTTTTTTTTTAAGAATATTCTGCATTGACAGCAGAAACTTCCCAGGCATAAGAGGGTCTCGATGTCACCCCTCTGCATGACATGAAGAGAGTCACTAAATGTTACAGCTACCGGAAGTCACCACGTGATGCTGGCACTTCCTGGATTGAATGCTGCCTGTAGGGGACCCACCAGATAGACTCTGTGGTCACCAGCAGATCCTGAATTAGTGGGCACTTAATCAGGAGCCATCACCAAAAGGCCGGCGCCAGGTGAGGCTAATTCTAGGGCCAGTGCTGCTTACCCAGGCCTGGGTTAAACCTGGTGAATCCCCACGCCTATAAACACGTGAATCCATTCCTGGTGGACTTGGACACAGCATGGATTTGCGACCTCCCCAGGCTGACATAAATGCACTTCTCCTGGACTGCCCTGGCCCCAAATCTGGCCTAGCTTTGGGAATGCCAACCGGGACTCCTGGACCACCAGCTACTCCATGACTTGACCACAGCCCCCATCAGTTTGTACTCATGCAGCGTACGGAATCTTTGGCTTGGATCGTGCCCAAGCACCAGAGAGCTGCAAGGGGCTTTCAGGAAGGGAGTTGGGTAAAGAACAAAGCACTTGCTGGCATAAACGGACAGAGTCCTTGCTCTGGAGAATGAGGCTTCAGAACATCTCACGGCGGCCCCAGAAGGGCATTCCAATGCCACCCTCCCCAGGCAGATGGACGGGACTCATTCCTTCCCAGTGACAGGAACTAAGTTATGCAAATCAATGCACCCATCAATCGAGCATCTCAAGATCTCAATAAACAGCAGGCAACAGGAACACCCAAAAGAGGGCAATAAACGCGTGCAATTTAGTTACATTCTGTGTTGCAGCAGAGAAGAGCCTTGGGATCATCAAAACCCAAATCTGGCTGGGTGTGGTGGCTCACGTGTGGAATCCCACCACTTTGCGAGGCTGAGGCAAGAGGATCACTTGAGGCCAGGAGTTTGAGTCCAGCCTGGACAAAATAGTGAGACCCTGTCTCTCAAAAATAAATTAAGCCCAAATCTAAAACAGGGACCCAAGCTGGGCCCCTGGATCCTAACCACAAAGGACAGACAAGCTCCCAGCCTGTTTCCCTCCCTCCTTCCCATCAACTAATAAAACATAAACTCAGCTTCCTCACCCGCAGTTGGCTTCCACCTTCCATACTCCCCTAAACCTGCTCTTATCAAGATAATCAGTTCTTACTGCTACATCTAACACTTCTCAGTCCTCAGAGACATTTCACACAAGTGATCTCCTCCTTCAGTGCTCTCTCTGATTTCCGGGAGGCCACACGCAGCCAGTGTTCCCGCTCTGAGGATTCTTTCTATCCCTTTTTCAGGGCTCTCTCTCGCTCAATCCAGATTTTAAGCCTGGTACCCCTTGGGGTCATCATCAATGTCTTCCCTTATCACTATGTAGACTCTCCTGGATTGGTCTTCTCCATCAAAGGGGACTTCAGTGACCACCAGGAGGAAGGACCCTCCACACCTCTTGCCCTGAGCCACATCGCTGTCCTGGTCTACACGCCCCCCAACCCGACTGCACGTCCCCAGGCACCTCCTGCTCCACCTGCCCATGACAGATCCTTCCCTGCGATCACTTCATCTGTGCAAGGGGAAATTACAGAGCTGGAGTCAACCTCCCTGTCCCTCACCCTCCTTGCCACACACAGTTGTCAGGGATTTTTTCTTTTCAAGATTTGTCTTTGGTCTGCCCCAGGCCTTTGTCCCAGTTCCCACCGACTTAGGTCCTGGCACCCTCATCTCTCGCTGTCCTTCTGCCTCACCCTCAAAGCTCCCCTCTGCCAGAGGGATCTGAGCACATCACCACTGGCTTCAAACCCTCCAGCCCCCGCCTTGCTCCCTCATCCTGTGAATAAACTCCAAATCCCTTCCTGGGTCACACTGGCCTCTCCAGACCCCGGCCGCAGCTTACCTCGCTGGCCCTATCTCGCCCCCACCCATGCTCCCTCCAGCTTTATGCTGGGATTACAGGAGTGGCCAGTGCGCCCGCCCAGCCAGGCTAATTTTGAAATTTTTGTAGAGACACGGTCTCACTATGTTGCCCAGGCTGGTCTCAAACTCCTGGACTCAAGTGATCCACCCACCTCGGCCTCCCAAAGTGCTGTTATTATAGGCATAAGCCACCCAGTCACGTGTTTTATAACACGTGGTTTATATATATAACGCTCAGCCAGGTATTACTATTAGTCGTCTTAAAGAATGATCTGCTAGATTTGGTGATGGCCTACAAAGGCAGGAATTCACTGATTCAGCATTTTGGACATTTACAGTGTGCCAGGTATGGCTCCAGGCACTGAAATACACCAGGGGACAAAATGAAGTCCCCACCCTCATGCACTAGAGAGTGCAAACAGGGGAGTGTCCAGAAACAAACAAAGAGCCTAGGGCAGTGGCACATGCCTGTAATTCCAGCACTTTGGGAGGCCCAGGCAGGATTGTTGGAGGCCAAGGAGTTCAACACCAGCCTGGGCAACATAACAAGACCCCATTTCTACAAAATATTAAAAAATGAGCTGGGCATGGTGGTGTGCACCTGTAGTCCCAGCTACTCGGAAGGCTGAGGTGGGAGGATCGCTTGAGCCTAGGCGTTGGAGGCTGCAGTGAGCCATGATCACACCACTGCACTCCAGCCTGGGCAACAGAGTGAGACGCTGTCTCCAAAAAGAAAGAAGAAAAAGAAAGGAGAGAGAGAGGGGGGAAGAGACGGAGAGGAGGGGGGGAAGAGACAGAGAGAGAGAGCGAGGAAGAGGGGGGAGAGAGGGGGGGGAGAGAGGGGGGACAGAGGGGAGAGATGGGGAGGAGAGAGAGAGAGAGAGAGGGGAGAGAGAAAGAATAAAAAGAAAAACCAGAACTGCAAATTAAAAAAAAAAAAAAAAGAAGAAGGGGTGAGTACGTGACACCAGGGAGCTCCCCATCCTGTGCATGTGGCTTCAATCCTCGGCACCTGGGTTGAGCTGCCGCTCAAATGCTAAGGAATGAATGCGCCAGGGCAGGGCTGGAGGGAACTCGAGGATAGCTGGATGCTTTTGGTGCCAGGTGATGGCGCCAGAGAGCACAGGATCCGGTCCCCGCGGGCCCCGCCAGCCCCGCTGCACCGTCGCTCCCCACCTTCATGCGGCTGTAGACGGTGGAGACGGGCGTGACCGGGTGGTGCTGGTGGGAGCCCAGCAAACCGCAGAGGCCACAGATGAGCTCCTGGTCCTTCTCGCAAAAGAGGCTGAGCGGGTTCCGGTGGTGCACGCAGACCTTGGGCTCCGGGTCCCCAGGGAGCCTCAGGGCTTCGATCACCCGAGCCAGGGAGACGTTGGGCGGCGGGGAGCTGCTGCCGTCCACCGCCTGCCGGCACACGGGGCAGCGCAGCTCGGCGTCCAGGTGGCAAGACAGGGAGACCAGGCAGCCCTTGCAGTAGGAGTGGCCGCACCGCAGCATCAGGGGCTCCTTGAAGACCTCCAGGCAGATCGGACACTGAAGCCGGTCCTCCAGCTCCGGCAGGCTCACCTGCCAAGCCATCCACACTCACTGTCCGGGATGAAACACAGGCATCCGTCCTCAGTCCTGTCCTCTCCCCTCCCTCTGTCCAGCACTCATCCACCACCCTCAACCCTAAGGAGCACCAGACTTTTAGAGGAAACACTTTCAGTCCTGGATCCCAGTCCTAACCCACATGACCTTGGGCCCCAGTTTCCCCAGCTGTAAAACAAAAGACTGCAATGAAAAAACTGGTCCCTTAAAGATACGTGTGTGTGTGTGTGTGTGTTTACATTTTTTACTCAAATTTGGAGACAAGCATGAAAGGGGCCATCTGCAGGGTCATTTGCAATGACACTAATAATGCAAGGTCCAGCCCCAGCAGGCATCTGGACCTAGAACTGGACAGCAAAACCCAGGCAAGCTCTCCACCTTCTAGATCGGTTCCCAAACTTTCGAGAAACTGTTGAAAGCATAGGTGTAATAGATCTAGAGGCCCACCTTCAGAAGTGCTTCAGGGGGTCTCCAGTGAGACCCAGAACTCTACATTTACAGGTGACACTCCCAGGTAATTGTAGAGAGCCTGGAACCTACAAGGCCTCTACCCTGATCTCCCACCTGCTCCCCTACTAAAGCTTGTCAGTGAGACAGGAAGAGCACCAGCAGCCCCCAGGGAGAGCCCAACATTGGAATACCTGGCTTCTCACGATCCGCTGGGCCTCCCACTACGGCCTCAAGCCAGCATCACTCATCCGATGGATCAAGAGATTGCTCAGCCTTTTCTTCTTCCCAGCAGGGAAACAGCAGGCACAGAGACAGAAGTGGGGAGTGCAGCTGGACGCCTGCACCACTGCCTGGTCTCTGCCCCTTCTCTCCTCCCCTTTCCCAGCAACACTCCTGTGTCCCCAAGGTCACCAGAATCAGGTGGAAACTGGGTTACATCACGGGACTGGGGAGGCAGCCTTTGTTGGGCCTGCTCTAATAACATTCAGGTGCTGGCCTTGGCCACTGTGGGGGAAGGGCAGAAACAGAGGGACTGGGCACATCGTCCACACCTCACGACCCTGACAGGAGCAGACAGGTGCTGGGAAACAGTTCTTTCTGAATCTCAAGCTCTTGCTCTTACTCTCCTTTTTTGCGGGGAGGGGCTTGCGGGGCGGGGGAAGACAGCATCTTGCTCTGTTGCCCAGGCTGGAGTGCAGTGGCGTGGTCACAGCTCACTGCAGCCTCCAACTCCTAGGCTCAAGCCATCCTCCTACCTCAGCTGCCTGAGTAGCTGAGACTGCAGGCGCATGCCACCATGCCAAGCTAATTTTTAAAAAAAATTTTGTAAGTACTGGGTCTTGCTTTGTTGCCCAGGCTGGTCTTTAGCTTCTGGGCTCAAGCAATCCTCCCTCCTTGACCTCCCAAAGTGCTGGGATTACAGGTATAAGCCTTACTGCACCCACCCTTCCCTCTCTCTCTCTTTTTTTCTAATACAAACTGGCAGATGATGGTTCGATCTCTCTATTTAATTTTTTAATTTTATTGTTTTATTTATTTTAGTAGAGACAGGGGTCTTGCTTTGTTGCCTGGGCTGGTTTTGAACTCCTAGCCTCAAGCAATCCTCCCGCCTCAGCCTCCCAAAGTGCTGGGATTACAGGTATGAGCCACCAAGCCTGGCCTCTTTTTTTTTTTTTTTTTTTTTTTTGAGATGGAATCTTGCTCTGTCACCCAGGCTGGAGTGCAGCGGCACGATCTCGGCTCACTGCAACTCCGCCTCCTGGGTTCATACCATTCTCCTGCCTCAGCCTCCCCAGCAGCTGGGACTACAGGTGCACGCCGCCACACCCGGCTAATTTTTGTATTTTTAGTAGAGACAGGGTTTCACCATGTTAGCCAGGATGGTCTCGATCTCCTGACCTTGTGATCCACCCACCTCGGCCTCCCAAAGTGCTGGGATTACAGGCGTGAGCCACTGCGCCTGGCCACTTAGATTTTTTAAATTGAGGTATAACATATACAACTGTGCAAATCTTAACCACACAGCTTGATAAACACTTGATGTTTATCCTCCCACCTCAGCCTCTCGAAGTGCTGGGATTACAGGTGTGAGCCACCGAGCCTGGCCTCTTTTTTTTCTTTTTTTAAAGAGATTTGAAGGTACCTTTTTTAAGATTTTAAAAATCAAGGTATAACATATACAAGTGTGCAAATCTTAACCACACAGCTTGATAAACACCTGCTGTATGTACACACACACTCAAGAGCAAGATGTAGTGTTTCCAGAAAGCTCCCTCCTGCCTCCTCCCAGTCATAACTCCTAACAAGGACAGCCACTGTCCTTATTACCATGTTGTCATGTGGCCTGTTTTTGAATTTCACATAAACAGCATCATATAGAACGTACTCTTTTGTGTCTGGTTTCTTTCACTCAATAATATTGAATTGTAAGCTTTTTTTTTTTTTAAATGTGAAGTCTTTCAACGTTTAGAAAATCAATGACACTCTGCTATACAGGTTTTGTTTGTTTTTTGAGACAGTTTCACTCTTGTTGCCCAGGCTGGAGCACAGGGGTGTGATCTCCGCTCACTGCAACCTCCACCTCCCGGGTTCAAGTGATTCTCCTGCCTCAGCCTCCCAAGTAGCTGGGGTTACAAGCGCCCGCCACCATGCCCAGTTAATTTTTTGTATTTTTAGTAGAGATGGGGTTTCATCGTGTGGGCCAGGCTGGTGTCAAACTCCTGACCTCGAGTGATCCACCTGCTTTGGCCTCCCAAAGTGCTGGGATTACAGGCGTGAGCCACCACACCTGGCCTGTTACACAGTTAATGAATATTATGGTCATAATATACTGCTGTGGTTTGAATGTATCCTCCTAATTTCATGTGTTGGAAACTTAACTCCCAATTGGGGCAGTATTGAAAGCTGGCTACAGCCTACGCCTATAACCCCAGCACTTTGCGAGGCCAAGACGGGAGGATCGCTTGAAGTCGGGAGTTCAAGACCAGCCTAGACAACAAAGCTACAAACCATCTTTCCAGCAAGTTAAAAACTAAAAAATAAATTAGCTGGGCCTGGTGGTGCACATCTGTAATCGCAGCTACTGGGGAGGCTGAGGCAGAAGGATCTCTTGAGCCCAGGAGGTGGGGGCTGCAGTGAGCTGAGATCCATCACTGAACTCCAGCCTGGGCTCAGAGCCAGCCTTTGTCGATCAATCAATCAGTCAGTCAATCAGTGTCTCATCTGGGCCTAAATTTCTCTAGAACACAATGGAAGAAGGAAAGTGGAAGAAGGTGGAAGTAACCCACAGCTGGGAGCCCTGAACTCTGCTGGTGGCAGATGGCTCTCATGTCCTCACCAGGTTGCCCTGCAATCACATGCTGCATCCTTTTCCCTGAACCTGCCTCACGTGCCCCACCACACAGCCACTCCGAGGGTTCCTTCAAGGGCGGCAGCCCTGTCACGTGTTCCAAAAGTGCTCCCCTGTGCCCTGACGGCCTCGCCATGTGTCCCATCATGCCCCACACGCTCCCACTGTGTGCCGCACCTTGCACCCATGCCCCATCATGTTCTGCGTGCTCGTTAGGTGCCCCAATATTCCCCGCGCGCTCCCATTACGTACCCAGCTTCACGCCCCTGCAAGTTCCCCATCATGCTTTCTGTCGCTCCAGTTAGGTACCCCATCATGCCCCGCGCGCTCCAATTACGTGCCCCACCTAACCCCCCCACGTCCGTGCCCCATCATGCCCCGCGCGCTCCGGTTACAGGCCCCGCCTCGCGCTCCGTCACGTGCCCCATCATGCTCTGCGCGCTCCCATTATGTGCCACCACCTCACGCCCCTCCACGTGCCCAACGTGCCCTGCGTGGTCGCGTTACGTGTCCCATCACGTTTCGTGCGCTCCCATTACCGGCCGCACCTCGCACCTCATGGCGCGGCCTATGTAGTTCCAGAGCTCGCGAGAGCCAGGGCCGTTGGCGGCAGTTGGAACGAAATGATGAGTGCCTTCTCATGGCCCCAGAATGGAATGCCGCCATCGGTAGGGTCTGCCGGGTATAAAGGGGCCTTCGGAACCCCACCAAAGTCACAGCTAGGGAGGGCAGCGGGGCGCACCAGGCTGAAGGCTCACGGCACAGGGAGGGCAGCAAGGACATGGGGGGAACCGCCTTAAACCAGGGAGTCCTGGAAGGGGACAACGCCCCCGGCCAGGTGAGGGCCCGGACGTTTGGGGGCGTCGACGATGAGGGGTGGCCGGGTGGGTCTGAGGCCTGGCTTTCATTCTCCACCAGTCCCTGTACGAGCGGTTAAGTCAGAGGATGTTGGACATCTCGGGGGACCGGGGCGTGCTGAAGGATGTCATCCGAGAAGGAGCTGGAGACCTGGTGGCGCCTGATGCTTCGGTGCTAGGTGTGCCCTGGGGCGGTTTGTCCGCAGGATCCATGTCATCACACTCTGTTGGGGAAAGAGAGGCCACATTTTCAAAAAGCATTTAATGGGGTTGGAAATGCTTTGTTTGAAGTGGATTTTTGTTTTTGAAATGGGGTCTCGCTGAGTTGCCCAGGCTGGCGTGCCGTGGTGCAATCATAGCTTACTGCAGCCTCCACCTCCTGGGCTCAAGTGATTCTCCAGCCTCAGCCTCCCAAATAAGGGATTTACAGACGCAATCCACCATGCTCAGCTAATTTTTAATATTTTTGTAGAGATGGGGGACTCTGTATGTTGCCCAGGCTGGTCTCAGACTCCTGGACCCAAGTGCTCCTCCCACCTCAGCCTCCCCAGTAGCAGGGATTACAAGCGTGAGCCGCTGCTTCTGGCCTGAATTAGTTTTTTTAAGAGGAAAGCTAGGGACCCCTATGTCCCTTTTGTGTGATGCTTCCACGAAGCTCTTGAACCTCTGAGCCGAAGGGCAGGCACCCAGAATGCAGAGAGAAGATTTATTCCTGTACCTCAGGGTGTCGGGCAGCTTAAGCTCATCTGATCGCGTTGTTTCTGTGTGATATTGAGACTCGATATTATGCAGGCATGGGTGTTTTGGGTCCATTTTCTTTACATTCTTTCTTCTATCCTAGTGAAATACTCTGGATACCTGGAACACATGGACAGACCCTTCGATTCTAATTACTTTAGGAAAACTCCTCGGCTAATGAAACTTGGAGAGGGTAAATTCAGAGTGGGAGCTGGAGAAGAAGGGATTGTTTAGGGGCGAGATGAGGCAGAAGGCCTCAGGCTAGGAAGGCTGCTCAGAGCACAGGTTCTTTGAGTTGGCTTTGCTGAGGCTGGGTTTTGGTAAAACAGCCGTGTTCTCTCCCCTTGAGACCTGAGCATTTGGGAAATGGCTTAACAGGCAAGGTATCTTTGCACTCTGACTTAACTAACCACTGGGAATATTTCTTTGTTCATTTATTAAGTAAAAATGGATCGAATGCTTACTTCTCACAATACATGGTGAAAAGAGAGGATGTACTGAGAAGATTAGAACACTCTTAAGGACCTCACAATGTAGTGGAGGAGACTGACCTGCACTCAGCTCACTTGGTAGAATCGGATGAGTGCCTGGGAGGTGAAAGCAGTGTTGTGGGTGTGCTTAATGAAGGCATGATTAATTTTAGCTGGGAGGTTCAAGGAAGGCTTCCTGGAATAGGCGGCATTTGAACTGAGCCCGGAAGTTTGAATAAAATTTCTATCGGTAGAAGCTGGGTGTAGGCTCAGGAGGAAGACATTGCAGGAAGAGGGAACTGTGTGAGGGAGACATGGAGGCCAAAGTACTGCTGACTTAGAAGGGGAAGAAACTGAGCATTGAGCAGGATACTGAGCAAGCTTCACCCACCTTCTTTGTGTCTTCTTACAGATATTACACTGTGGGGCATGGAGCTGGGTCTTCTGAGCATGCGGAGAGGAGAGCTGGCCAGGTTTCTGTTCAAACCGAACTATGCCTATGGAACTTTGGGCTGCCCTCCCTTAATCCCCCCAAACACCACTGTCCTGTTCGAGATTGAGCTGCTTGACTTCCTAGACTCTGCTGAGTCGGACAAGTTTTGTGCTCTCTCAGCTGTAAGTTCCAGAGCACAGATGTCAGCACTTTACAGAGAGACGAATGGGTTGCTGTTTTTGGGAATTCTTCTAGATAGCCTGCCCTGCTGCTGATTGTCCCCTCCAGGGTCCCCCCGCGGGGCCTGGGCCTTGGTGGCGGAGTTCCTCTGCTTCCTAGTCTGTGTTTGTCTTAGTAACAGCTCTCATGTGTAGATAAATGCGCTGGGGCGAGGTAAGGCTGTGAGTTTAAGGATTTGTGGTTTGAACTGATTTTCCGGTCACCCTTTGCCTAGTTCTCCCTGTGAGACAGCACTTGCTTTTCATCATTGTTTGGTTTCCAGCAAGACAGGCATTGGTAGCTCATAACTAGGGTGACTGGATAATTGATTGTCCAGCCCAGCACAGGTGAGAGTAAAAGGGGCTATTCACTGGAGGGGTTACCCATGACATCGGTTTAAACTGAGACAGTCCCAGGCAAACTGGAATATATGGCCACTGTCCTTACCACTTAAGTCTTGCCTCCTCTTTGTAGCCTTTCACTTAACCCTGTCCCTTAGATGCAGGGCTTCTGACCCCGTCAGCAGTCACAGGCACTGTCTTTATCATGCCATCTCACACTGACTCTATCTGTGGCCTTAGAGGTCCTTCCCAGGTTTTGTATCTTCACACGGTATCTCTCCAGCTAAATTGTCAGCACTCCAAGTGAGGGAGCTCACGCTTTTCTCATCCTTCCAAGATTAGATTTTCTTGCAGATGCCTGGTGTACTGGTTTAGGATCTGTGGGGTGGGGCCGGGACCAAAGAGGCTCTATGGGTAACTCTGAAGATGGCCAGGGTAGAGCATCACAACCATAAAGACCACCAGGGCGCTGAGCAAACCAAGACCTGTTCGATGCTTGGTGGCCAAATAGTGGTTTTGAGCACTGACTTCTGTGCTTGGCAAGCTCCATCAGTTTCCACTTCCATGGGAGACTGCTTCCTCAGAGAACATCGGGGGAAGACTGAAGAAGTAGACTTCCTTCTGGCTCTAGTGTGTAAAATGGGACCGGTTATAACACCTGTGTGGCTTCTGTCAGATTCAGAAGTGACTCCAACATAGAAGGCTGTAAACAGAAGTGCATGATCTGAAAAAGAAGAGCTCACCGCTGTAGTAACACTTCTTTCTTTCAATTACTTTTTTTTTTTTTTTTAATGGAGACGTGTTCTTACTGTGTTGCCCAGGCTGGTCTCGAACTCCTGGGCTCACGTGTACTAACACTTTGCTTGTGGTGTTATGGCTTTTGGGTTTCCCTGCTGAGTATTCCTGTCTCTGGTTCTCAGGAGCAGCAAGACCAATATCCACTTCAGAAGGTCCTTAAAGTGGCAGCTACAGAACGGGAGTTTGGCAATTACCTTTTCCGCCAGAATCGTTTCTGTGATGCCAAAGTGAGATATAAAAGGGTAAGAATGATTTAAAAGTTAAGTGTAAGTTTAGATCCTGAAAACTTCCTTGTTTAAAAAACACAGACTTTTTTTTTTTTTCCTTGAGACAGAGTCTTACTCTGTCGCCCAGGCTGGAGTGCAGTGGCACAATCTCGGCTCACCGCAAGCTCCACCTCCCAGGTTCACATCATTCTCCTGCCTCAGCCTCCCGAGTCATTGGGACTACAGGTGCCCGCCAGCTAATTTTTTTATATTTTTAGTAGAGATGGGGTTTCACCATGTTAGCCACGATGGTCTCGATCTCCTGACCTCATGATCCACCTGCCTTGGCCTCCCAAAGTGCTGGGATTACAGGCGTGAACCACCGTGCCTGGCAAAAAAACAGATTTTTGTCTTTCTCCCTACTTTCCATGAGCAGCCATTAAGAAAAACCTCATTTTAAAAAACCCTCATGCCAGGCCAAGGCGGGTGGATCACCTGAGGTCAGGAGTTTGAGACCAACCTGGCCAACATGGTGAAACCCCATCTCTACTCAAATGTAAAAATTAGCCGGATGTGGTGGTGGGTGCCTGTAATCCCAGCTACTTGGGAGGCTGAGGCAGGAGAATTGCTTGAACCTGGGAGGTGGAGGTTGCAGTGAGCCAAGACAGTGCCACTGCACTCCAGCCTGGGGAACAAGAGTGAAACTCCGTCTCAAAAAAAAAAAAAAGGTCTTGTTAGTTCTGAGCTCAAAGCTAACAACAACAACAAAATTTTATTACCACTTAGGTTCCTGTTCCTTTCTACGTGACCTGTGTTTTTCCTCTGTAGAGATGAAGATCATTTGTTCCGGCATTCCTAAATTTTACAGTGATGTGCCTCTGTGTGTATGTATTTTAAATTTTGTGTTGAGCCCATGGTGTATCTTTTCATTCAGGAAACTTTTCCTCCACTCTGGGAAACTCTTGAGTTATTTCTTTAATACTTTACTCTTGTTCCCTCTGCCGTCTTTTTCTGGAACTCCTATTATCAGGCCTCCTGCACTGAGCTTCTGGCTGTCCCTACCCCCGCAAACTAGTTTCCATCTTTTCTCCTGTTCGCGTCATCGTCTGGAAGCTTTACTTGACTTTTGGCCACCTCTTCTGATGAATTTTTCATTTAAAATTGGGGGGCCAGGCACAGTGGCTCACACCTATAAGTCCAGCACTTTGGGAGTCCAAGGTGGGAGGATGGCTTGAAGCCAGGAGTTAAAGATCAGTCTGGGCACCATAGCAAGATCCCATCTCCACAAAAAATAAATTTTAGGAAATTGAAGGGCTCTTTGTTCTTCCCCTCCCCAGCATTCTGTTCTTGTTTCATGCATATATTATTTTATATGTTTAGACTGTTGATTATAATTTAATCTCATTCTTTTTCTGTTTGGTTTTTCTACATACTGGGGACTGTGTCCTTTTGCACTAAGTTTGTCAGTGACCTAAAGATGGTTTATTTCTCACTCGTGTAAAAGGCTAGAGTAGAGGCATGCAAGCCAGGGCCAGTTGGTGACTCTGCTCCAGACATTTTCAGATACCTAGTTCTTATTTCTAGGGTGGGACTCTGGCCTTATAGTCCAGGATGAGGGTCTCTGAGTTCTAGCACCAGAAGGAAAGAAAGGCTGGGACATATACGGCTCTGTTAAGGAAGGTTCTTGTCATATGACACTTCTACTGAATTATGTTTTCCAGAACGTGTTCTCCAGGCCTTGCATAGCTGCAAAGAAGGCTAACAAATATCTATATTCTGGTTGTACATATTCCTGGCCAAAAAAAAAAAAGTCCTATTCCTATGAAGGAAGGGAGAGCAGCTACTGGGAGACAGGAGGCCCCTCTTTCACGGAGGCTTTCCTCAAATGGCTGGTGATCTTTGACCACTAAGATTTAAAAGAGACATCACAGAGCTGATTAGGAACTCCAGGTACTTGGTGGGGCAGTGTGGTGAAAGAGAGACTACACGCGTCAGAGTACGTAGGTGTTTTCTCAGGGTCCATTGAGTCCTCCTCTTTCTGCCCCGTGTACATGCCGAGGGACCAGCATTCTGGGAGCCGAGCAGGGCTGCGAGACAGAGGTTCTCACTGTCTGGTATTGAGATTCCCTTTCATAGCCCCGTTACCAGTATACTTACCTTCCTTCTGTCTGCTCCAGCCTGCCCCCAAGTCAAGGGCCTCATTGGTTCCATTTTCCCAGAAAGTAGACCTCGTGATTCCTGAGGCCATCTGGACACATAGGGGCAATGAGGGTGGGGGGAACATTTTACCTGACCTCCTTTTTTCAGCCCCACCAGATAGCTCTAATTCCTGGTTCCATCGGTTCCCAGGTCTTTCCAGGTTCTGAGGGGCAGACCAGTCCCTTTTACATTGGCACCACTCTGTGAAGTCATCACACTGCCACCCACCCTGACCCCTTGGGTTTATTGGTCCTTTTCCTGTCCTTTGCTCATGTTGGAGTACTGCCTGTCTTAGTCCCTTAGGGATGGAGAAAGTAGGGATGTGTGTGGAGCCTGCCTTGCTGAGCTAGAGGTTTTGCATGTCTTTTCCTAGTGCAAAGTTTCTGTCTTTGGAGCAGTAGACTGACATTGTCAGCACCACTGTGTCTCCACCTTTTGCTCAGCATTTTCTGGGTCACACAAGAAGTATTGGGGTTCCTGCTTTCAAGGGATTTGAATCTAGGGAGATAAAATGCCGTTCCAACAGCTAACCAATATCTATGGTCTGAATGTTTGTGTCTCCCCAAAATGTGTATGTTGAAACCTAATCATCTATGTGATATTAGGAGGTGGGGCCTTTGGAAGGTGATGAGGTCATGAGGATGAAATGCTCATGAATGGAGTTAGTGGCCTTATAAAAGAGATCCCTGAGAGCTGTCTTATCCCTTCCACCATAAACTCTCGGCAGGAAAAAACATGAGCAAAGGTACGGAAGTGATCAGAACCTATTCAGGCCACAGTTGGTAGATTCCTAGTCAGAAATATAGGTTACATCTAAGGAATCATAGGAGGCAGCCACATTCAGGAAGACATTCAAATATGCGTGGGTGGATTTGGACTTGATGAAGTGGATGGCAGGGAACCACTGAGGAAGAGTGTGTTGATCAAAGTCATGTTCGGGGAAGAGGTAGTAGTTGTGCTGGAGCTCGTGAAAACTCAAAATTTCAATTGTAAAATTTTCAGGAGTTTTGTGCCCTGGTTAATGTCACTTTGGTAGCTTGAAATCAGCTCTGGTAGGAATATTTACAGCACAGGAATAGGCAAATACTACAAAGCAGGGCTCCGCCTCCCCCCGAGAGCTGGCTATTAAACATGTACCATCATACCACTGTGTGCAGGACATGTCAAATGACAAACTTCATTTTAATGAGGATCTGTTTCATGTTAGGCACTGTACTGGATGTGCTGCGCCTAAACCTATTAACAGGATCCAGGAATGTGTTAAAGCAGTTGTGAGTTGTGCAAATAGAAGCAGCAGCTCTGGAAGTACTTCCACAAAATGGATGGTTAGACTTGATGAAGTTGTATATGTAAGAGATCAAGGAAACAGAAGAAGGGAATTACTTGAAGCTTCCTGGTATGAGAAAAAATTTTAAACCAAGGAATAACTGGGAAATGAATGTGTTACTTTCAATTTTGATCACTCATGGGAATGAGCAGGTAAGCGGGCCTGTAGAAAACTGTTTCCAGGTGACAACTTGCTTCACGATTTCATCTGGGTATGAGAGCAGGTTCAGGCGTGAGATTCCAGCTGGTGATGTGAACGGGACCCGAATCCACTCTGTAGGTGTGAAGACAGTTGATGGGAACTTGCCTGGTGAATGCCCAGAGTTTAGAGATGGAAGGGAAGACTAAGGAAGGCTCATGACTTTCTGCCTGTGCTGCCATCTCCTGACACATTTTCCAGTTCTTCTGTTTTTTGGGTTTTTTTGTTTGTTTGTTTGTTTTTGGTTTTGTTTTGTTTTGAGACAGAGTCATGCTCTGTCTCCCAGCCTGGAGTATACTGGTGCCATCTCAGCTCACTATAACCTCCGCCTCCCGGGTTCAAGCGATTCTCCTGCCTCAGCCTCCCAAGTAGCTGGGATTACAGGCACCCGCCACCACGCCCAGCTCATTTTTTGTATTTTTGATAGAGACGGGGTTTCCATGTTGGCCGGGCTGATCTTGAACTCCTGACCTCAGATGATCTGCCCACCTCAGTCTCCCAAAGTGCTGGGATTCCAGGTATGAGCCCCCCGCCCCCGGCCTTCCAATTCTTCCACTCTACTTGCACCTTCCAAATGGAGTCCCAGGGAGTGCAGGCTCTGCCTTCACCCATTTTTATTGTTTTACTATTTTTTTGTTGAGATATGATTCACATACCATAAAATGCGTGCTTTTAAAGTGTCCAATTCAGTGGTTTTTAGTATATTCACAAAGTTGTGCAGCCATCACCACTATCTAATTCTGGAACATTTTCCTCACCCCGAAATGAAACTCACAATTCTTTGGCCCCAGATAGCCTCTGTTCTCCTTTGTTTCTATGGATTTGCCTATTCGGGACATTTCGTGTAACTATAATTGTCAAATATGTGTCATTTTGTGGCTGGCATCTTTCACTTAGCATGTCTTTGAGGTTCCTCCATGTTGTAGCATGTACAGACCTCATTCTTTTTTGTGTTTTTTTTTTTTATGAGACGGAGTCTCTGTCGCCCACGCTGGAGTGCAATGGCATGATCTCAGCTCACTGCAACCTCCGCTTCCCGGATTCAAGCGATTCTCCTGCCTCAGTCTCCCAAGTAGCTGGGATTACAGGCACCCGCCACCACACCTGGCTAATTTTTGTATTTTTAGTAGAGATGGGTTGTCACCATGTTGGCCAGGCTGGTCTTGAACTTCTGACCTCAGATGATCCGCTACCTTGGCCTCCCAAAGTGCTGGGATTCCAGGCATGAGCCACTGCGCCTGGTCCCTCGTTCTTTTGTAAGGCTGCTTTTCCGTTGGATGGCTCTGCTGCTCTTTGTCCATTCATCAGTTGGACATGTGGGTTGTTTCCACTTCGTGACTATTATGACTGATGCAGTGAGCATTTATGTACAAGTTCTCATGTGAACGCATGTTTTCAGTTTTCTCGGGTATGTGCCTAGAGTGCCATTGCTGGATCGTGTGGGAACTGTCAAGATTTTTGAGGAACTGCCAAACTTTCCTACAACAGCTGCACCATTTTACATTCCCACCAGTAATGTGCGAAGCTTCCAATTTCTCCACATCTTCACCAATACTTATTTTATATTTTTAAAGTGAGGCATCCTAGCGGGGGTGAAGTGGTGTCTCACTGTGGTTTTGATTTCCATTTCCCTGACGACTAATGACATTGGACATATTTTCATGCATTTAATGACTATTTGTCTGTCTTTGGAAAAATGTCTATTCAGAGTCTATGCGTATCAGAAAATTGGGTCATTTGTCTTTATACTGAGGAGTAAATGTTGTTGATGTGCTCTGGATACTAGACCCTCAACAAATACAGGATTTGCAAATGCTCTATGCCATTCTGTGGGCTGTCTCTTCACTTCCTTGGTAGTGTCCTTTGAAACACAAAAGTTTTATATTTTGATGAAGTCTAATTCTTTGGTTATTTGTGCTTTTGGTGTTTTATCTAAGAAACCGTTTTCTGACCGGGCGCGGTGGCTCAAGCCTGTAATCCCAGCACTTTGGGAGGCCGAGACGGGCGGATCACGAGGTCAGGAGATCGAGACCATCCTGGCTAACACGGTGAAACCCCGTCTCTACTAAAAAATACAAAAAACTAGCCGGGTGTGGTGGCGGCGCCTGTAGTCCCAGCTACTCGGGAGGCTGAGGCAGGAGAATGGCGTAAACCCGGGAGGCGGAGCTTGCAGTGAGCTGAGATCCGGCCACTGCACTCCAGCCTGGGCGACAGAGCCAGACTCCGTCTCAAAAAAAAAAAAAAAAAAAAAAAAAGAAACCGTTTTCTAATCCAGGGTCACAAAAAGTTACACCTATGTGTTCTTCTAAAGTCTGATAGTTTTTTTTTTTTTAATATGAAATGCTTCATGAATTTGCATGTCATCTTTGCACAGGGGCCATACCTATCTTCTCCCTGTCTTTCCAGTTTTTAGTATACGTGCTGCCGAATCGAGTGCAGAGTCTTAGAGTGTTAACTTCTACTTTTAGGGCTATGCTTCACTTTAGTTAATTTTTACCTGTAGTGTGAGGTAAACATTCTTTTGCATGTTGATAGCCTCTTGTCCCGCACTATTTGTTGAAAAGACAGTTATTTTCTCCCATTGAATGGTCTGGACACCCTTGTTGAAAATCAGTTGACTATAGATATAAAAATCTATTTCTGGACTCTGTGTTCGATTTCATTGATCTACATGTCTGTTCTTATGCTAGTGCTATACTGTCTTAATTACTGTGACTTTAGGAAGTTTCTTTTTTTGTTTATTTTTTTTCTTTTAGTTTTGAAATTGGGAAATATGAGTTCTCCAACTTTGTTCTTTCTCAAGAGTATTTTGGCTATTCGGGGTCCCTTGAATTTCCATATGGCTTTTTTTTTTTTTTTTTTTTTTGAGATGGAGTCTCACACTGTCACCTAGGCTAAAGTGCAGTGGTATAATCTCGGTTCACCACAACCTCCGCCTCCCATGTTCAAGTGATTCTCCTGCCTCAGCCTCCCATGTAGCTGGAATTACAGGCACCTGCCACCATGCCCAG
Source organism: Chlorocebus sabaeus (assembly GCF_047675955.1). Lineage (NCBI taxonomy): Eukaryota > Metazoa > Chordata > Mammalia > Primates > Cercopithecidae > Chlorocebus > Chlorocebus sabaeus. The sequence continues at coordinate 9,150,861 of NC_132931.1, read as the reverse complement.
ATAATTTTGTATTTTTAGTAGAGATGGGGTTTCACTATGTTGGCCAGGCGGGTCTTGAACTCCCAACCTCAGGTGATCTGCCCGCCTTGGCCTTCCAAATGCTGGGATTGTAAAGGCGTGAGCCACTGCACCTGGCCACCGTATGAATTATCTAATCAAATTGTCTGTCTATAAAAAAGGATGTTGAAATTTTGGTAGGGTTGCATGAATATGTTGACCAGTTGGGGAAATATTACCATCTTAATATTAAGTCTTCCAATTAATGAACATGAGATGTTTTTCCATTTTATTTGAATCATCTTTAATTTCTTTTTTTTTTTTTTTTTTTTTTTTGAGACGGAGTCTCACTCTGTAACCCAGGCTGGAGTGCAGTGGCGCCATCTCAGCTCACTGCAAGCTCCGCCTCCCGAGTTCACGCCATTCTCTTGCCTCAGCCTCCCAGCTACTCAGAAGGCAGAGGTTGCAGTGAACTGAGATCACTCCAGCTTGGCGACACCACTGCACCCAGTTAATTTTTTGTATTTTTAGTAGAGATGGGGTTTCACCATGGTCTCGATCTCCTGACCTCGTGATCAGCCTGCCTCAGCCTCACAAAGTGCTGGAATTATAGGTGTGAGCCACTGTGCCTGGCCATCTTTAATTTCTTTCCACAACATTTTGTAGTTTTCAGTGTGCAAGTGTATCATTTGTTTTAAGTTTATTGCTACTTATGGTATTCTTTTTGATGCTATTATAAATGGAGTGGTTTTCTTAATTTCATTTTTGGATTGTTCGTTGCTAGAGCATAGAAATATACCTGACTTTTGGCAGGGTGTGGTGGCTCATACCTGTAATCCCAGCACTTTGGGAGGTCAAGGTGAGCAGATCACAAGGTCAGGAGATCAAGACCATCCTGGCCAAAATGGTGAAACCCTATCTCTACTAAAATATGAAAAAATTAGCCAGGCATGGTGATGCGCACCTGTAGTCCCAGCAACTTGGAAAGCGAAGGTTGCTGTGAACTGAGATCACTCCAGCTTGGCGACAGAACAAGACTCGGTCTCAAAAAAAAAAAAAAGAAAAGAAAAGAAGAAATGTACCTGACTTTTTAGGTTGATCTTGTGTCTTACAACCTATAACAGCCAGTTTTTAGCTCTGATAGTTTTTGTGTGTGGATTGCTTAGGGTTTTGTAGGTAAGGCTGTTACTCCTCTTGAGCGTCTGCCTTGCCTCTGCACAGGCCTTGTTGCTTCTGCGCCGGCGATCAGCACCCTCTGAAGAGCAGCACCTGGTGGAGGCCGCCAAGCTTCCTGTTCTCCTGAACCTGTCCTTTACATACCTGAAGCTAGACCGACCCACCATAGCCCTGCGCTATGGAGAGCAGGCTTTGATCATTGACCAAAAGAATGCCAAGGCCCTCTTCAGGTGTGGACAGGTGAGTGGGAAGCCAGTGACTTGGGAATAAACACCCAGAAAAAGGTAATAGGAGTGCTCAACTCAGCTACTGCATAAATGCTCTTTTTTTTTTTTTTTTTTTTTTTTTTTGAGACAGAGTTTTGCTCTTGTCGCCCAGGCTGGAGTACAGTGGTGCAAATTCGACTCGCTGCAACCTCCGCCTCCTGGGCTCAAGCAATTTTCCTGCCTCAGCCTCTCAAGTAGCTGGGATTACAGGCGTGCACCATCACGCCCAGCTAATTTTTGTATTTTTAGTAGAGATGGGATTTTGCCATGTTGGCCAGGCTGGTCTCAAACTCCTGACCTCAGCTGATCTGCCCACCTTGTCCTCCCAAAGTTCTGGAATTATAGGCGTGAGCCACCGCACCAGCCAGATGCTGTCTTTTCTAACTGTGCTTTTAAAGTTCTCTCCTTGGGACAGGCTTGTCTTCTCCTGACTGAGTATCAAAAGGCCCGGGATTTTCTAGTTCGAGCCCAGAGGGAGCAACCCTTCAATCACGACATCAATAACGAGCTGAAGAAACTGGCTAGGTGAGCTGTGTTTGCAGGAGCATGATGAGAGGAGATGGGTGGGGTTGCGACTCTGGTCTGTCCACCTGGGTAAAGGATGGTCTGGCGGTGTTGCCCAGAGTGTTAGGAGGCAACCCCCTCTGCAGCTGGGTTTCTGAAGTGCTTAGCAGTGCGCTGCACCAGCAGTTCCCAGCAAGCAGGTGGGACAGACTGCCAAACTATACATCTCCTTCATCGCCCACCTTTCTGTTTCCCCTACCACAAATAAGCACCCCCTAGAGAGGTGGGAGGGTGTAACTTTTTCTTTTTTTTTTTTGAGATGGAGTCCCTCTGTCACCCAGGCTAGAGTGCAATGGCACGATCTCAGCTCACTGCAACCTCCGCCTCCCGAGTTCAAGTGATTCTCCTGTCTCAGCCTCCCAAGTAGCTAGGATTACAGGTGTGTACCACCACGCCTGGCTAATTTTTTTTGTATTTTTAGTTGAGACAGGGTTTCACCATGTTGACCAGGCTGGTCTCAAACTCCTGACCTCAGGTGATCCCCCCACCTCGTCCTTCCAAAGTGCTGGGATTACAGTCATGAGCTACCGCGACCGGCCCTGGTGTCACTTAAAAAGAGTCTTCTGGTGTGCTCTTCCCTGCGTGCTCCACCAAGAACCACTGCTCCTAACCAAGTGCAGGAAGGCTCCTCATAGGTCCTCGTGCAACCAGGAACAGGCCTTTCGGGTCTGACTCATACCCATAGATTGACCTCCTTGTTACCCACATGACTAAGCACACCAGTCTTTTCGTGATGTAATTTTTTCTCATTATAGAAGTTTTGTGTTCATTGTAGAAACTCTGAAAGTATCTATGTATAAAGAGAAGTCCCCCATAACTCCATCACTTGGTAATAGGTACATGGCTTTTAAGGTATATGTTCTTCTCTAATAGTGAAATTCTCTACTTATCTTAATATTAAACATTCAGTCCAGATTGCTAGTTATATCTTGCTTGGCATCAGTGTCTGAGATGTGAGTATCTCTTAGGTTACATTTCAAGCCTTTTAGGACTTGCCAGCAATTTCATTTCTGGTATTTAAAAGTATCCTGTCAGATCTGGTCATTCTTTAGTGAGAAAATCAGGAGAGGTTAGAGGCTGCTGAGGGTGTGGGGTCACTTGGTGAGACTCAGCCTGGAGCCTCATGGCCAGAGGCACCTGCCCTTCAAGGCGGCCGTCCTTTCCAATTACAGGCTTTTTGTCCAGGGGCTTGGCTCCTTGGCCAACTGTGGGAGCTTTCCCTGCCTCCCCACTTCTCCAGCTTACTTCCATCCTTCCCGATTCAGTTTGAGTCCTGATGAATTTTCAGTGTTTCTGGATGTGAGTGGAAAATTCCAGCCACCAGATGTCACCTCCTCCAAACACAGACCTCCTCTAATGAGTATGTATTTCCCTCTCCAGCGATTACAGGGACTATGTGGATAAAGAGAAAGAAATGTGGCACCGCATGTTCGCGCGCTGTGGCGATGGTTCTACAGCCGGAGAAAGTTGAAGGTAATCAAAGGGCTGGGGTGGCACACAGGCTTCAGGATGGAGAAGCGTGCTGCTCTCCTCCGCCCCTGGGTGAATGGTGGCTGTCTGCAGCTGAGGCTGGACAAGGGGTAGACAAGTTCCTTGCTCTAGCAAACAACACAACGGTAGTGCAGGATGCACGTGCTGCATGCCTGCCTTCCCCGTGAGAATAAAGTTCGCCAAGACCTTTGGGTTAAATGTATAGGTTCAGGGGGCCTTGCGCTATTTATTTGTTTGTTTGTTTGTTTGAGGCAGAGTCTCACTCTGTTGCCCAGGCTGGAGTGCAGTGGAGCTCACTACAACCTCCACCTCCCAGGTTCAAGCGATTCTTCTGCCTCAGCCTTCTGAGGAGCCGGGATTACAGCTATGAGCCACGGTGCTCAGCCTAAATTTATTTTTTTAAAAAACTTTGTTGGCCAGGCGCGGTGGCTCACACCTGTAATCCCAGCACTTTGGGAGGCCGAGGCAGGCAGATCACGAGGTCAGGAGATGGAGATCATCCTGGCTAACACGGTGAAACCCCGTCTCTACTAAAAATACAAAAAGTTAGCTGGGCGTGGTGGCGGGTGCCTGTAGTCCCAGCAACTTGGGAGGCTGAGGCAAGAGAATGGAGTGAACACGGGAGGCGGAGCTTGCAGCGAGCCGAGATCACGCCACTGCACTCCAGCCTGGGCGACAGAGCAAGACTCTGTTTTTTTAAAACAAAAAACAAAAAACAAAAAGCAAACAAACTTTTTTTCCCCATGTTTTATGTGAAACTCTCTTGCAATTGCTTATAACATGAGACTATGAGTAGAGTCATGAATGTGATGGTTGATAGAGCTGGGCTTTGACATGTCAAGCTTCTCTTCATCTTCTTTCTCCTGAGAACTCAAAAGCCTCCAACTTGACTGTGTCTCTAACACATTACTTAAAGCAGACAAGATCTGGGTGTCGCAGGGTAGGGATGGGCTGTGGCTCTTAAATTCTGCTTCCTATTAGAGTTAGAGATTTGAAGATGCTGAAAGCAACAGGGAGCGGCATATAACATTCCTCTCGAGCACACACCTAGTAATTTCGCAGGCACGGGGCGGGAGTTCCTAAGTGCATGAGATAAACCCTCCAGTCTGAACCCTCCAGTCTGGTCTACTATTTAATAAAATTAATGGAAACAAAATCACCTGCCTGAAACACCTGCTTAGCTGCACAGATAACTCTCCTCTCTCCTGAGAGAAGTTAAACAAGGAACAACAAGAAAACAGCTGCTGAACGGGCTCATGGTGATAAATCTCTCCTTTGTTGCTTCCTCCATCTCCCTACAAAAGGGGCTTGAGAGGAGGAGGCAGTGAAAAGGCCTATTCATCTCCCACATTTTCACAGCAGTCCATAAACTGCTGCTATCTGCACTTTCAGATGCGCCCATCAGCATCACAGGTAAACGTTGCCTTCGTCACTGATGCTGGCCCTGTGAACCCCGGCCTTCAGGTCTTTCAGGGGCCTTTGGAGTACATATTTGCAGGTCTTCAGAACTGAGATGTGAGCCAGAGGACTTCCCTTGTTTGGCCACTTCTAGTATCGAGTAAAGATGAAGGGCAGTGACTGTTTGCCAAACATTTTGGACTGTGACCCCACAAGTCCCATCATGAATGAAGACCCAGCTCTGCCAGGGTCCATCCCAGACCCTGCTTGGGCAGCCCAGCTGGGCAACAGTTTTCCTCTGCATCATGTTTACCTCCCAGCCTTTTCAGTCTGTAGCACTGGAGGTTGCTGATCTTTAGATGGTGTCCTACATATTTCCAACTTGAGCATTTGTCTTACTATCAGCAACGACTGTATTTGTGTTCGAAAGTAGCCACCATGGTCATATTGCCACTGCTGTCACAGTTGTGATAAGTTTTAGCTTTTGTGTCCTTGCTCTCCCTGCTCCCCTTTTTTTCTGTAGTATTTGTGGCGTAGTCATTTAAAAGAAGCTAAAAATCCAGTCATCTTGACAGCCTAGTTGTCACTAACCAGGACAATTTTTTTTTTTCTTTTAGAAGGGTCTCCCTCTTGTCACCCAGGCTGGAGTGCAGTGGTGCAATCTCGGCTCACTGCAGCCTCCGCCTCCCAGATTCAAGTGATCCTTCTGCCTCAGCCTCCTGAGTAGCTGGGACTACAGGTGTGTGCCACCACGCCCGGCTAAGTTTTGTATTTTTGGTAGAGACGGGGTTTCACCATATTGGTCAGGCTGGTCCTGACCTCAGGTGATCCTCCGGCCTTGGCCTTCCAAAATGCTGGGATTACAGGCGTGGGCCACTGCACCTGGACAATTTTAACTTTTGTTCTTTTCATCTTAGATGTTAGATACCACTGACTTGTAAGATTACTTCCAGTGGAACGAGTGTTCTCTTAATTATTAATTATGTGCTCTAAGCCTTTGACTATAGTAGACAGCATGCCTTTTCCATCTTTGCATTTTCTAGCGTCTGGAGCCTGGTGCACGATTGGTGCTCAGGAATGTTGGTTGGACTAAATGTGAAATAACCGAAGCAGTAGACCAGCCTCTAATGAAAATCCTTCAGGCTGGGTCTGGGATTGGCTGTCGGACCCTCGGTATTGCCAGGGACAGAAACCCATCTTTAGCATCAGCCAGAAGAGGAAAAGAAAAAAATTTGCAGAAGGGGGTCCTGGGAGTGGCTCACAGAGTTGAGGAGGAGTTTGGCAGTCCTTGGGCAGGCAGCAACCAGGCAGCTCTGAGGGCCTTAGGGATTCAGTCTCCCCTCAGCTTTGTTTCCTCCCTCCATAGGGAGTGCCCATGCATCCCTTTCTGCAGCCTCCTCCCTAATGGAGTGAGAGTTCTGTACCCCATGCCTCCCTCCTCTTCCTGCCCCAACCAGAACTCCAGTTTGAAAGATCCTGGGCAGGACTCTGGCCTGGTTGGGGGTATGTAGAACCCCATGAATCGGAGTTTGTGTTTTGTCCTTCCTATCCTGACATGCTGGTATCTGAGGCCCTTGTGATCATTTTACTGTGTCTGGAAAGGAGCTGTAAAGGGAGCTCTATAGCTATATTCAACCGTTTAAATGGTTAACATACAACAGGTAAAATTTGTTCTGTGGTTTCCAAAGGTCAGGACCAGTAAGCCAACACAATAGGAAGACAGAATCTGGCCTGATAAGAGATTTACCAGTCAAATGTCCTACCATGAGTTCTCCCACCATGGAGTACACAGTAGAAGGGGCCACTTTTGACTGCTTTTGGGGAATGGCCTTGGGGAAACATCTGTTCCTGGGCCGCTCCACTGTGTTCCACAGGGCTGTGGGGCATCTCGGGAGCTGGTGTAGTCTCTGTTAGGGTCTGTCTGAGCAGAACTGGAGGGCCTGAGAGGTGGGTGAAGGGAGAAAGTAGATCACCTTCCTGGTCCTTTTTACCATCAGGCAATTGCAGACCTTCAAGGCAGAGGTAGCAGCTCCCATCCCCAAGGCATGCAGCAGAGATGAAATATGACATCTTATACTTAGCATCAAAAAACACCACCCGAGGAAAGGAAGTAGCAAGAGAGGCCTTGTTCAAGAGCAGGTGAAGATTTTGTTGCCTGCTGGTCCCAAACATACCAAATGCAAGGAATGGCTGCCAAAGGAAACAACATTCCAAATGGGGGAAAGCCATGCCTGCCCTGCCCCACGTGGCCAACCTTCCTCACTGTCTCCAGCCATCCCTGTGGGGAGCTAACTGTTGTGGGGCACTCTAGATGCTGTGTGGCATATAGAAAGAGGTCCAGTACCACTTCTGCAGCCCTGACCTGCAGGGATTGGGAGTCTAAACAGGGACAACAAGACAAGTCCATTAAATGACAGTGTTCAAGAGTGGGCTGTGGGGGAGCGCCCCTGATCAGAGAGAGGCTTTGCTGAGCCAGGCCTGGGGGATGGGCCCAAGGGGCCCTGGGAGGGAGTTGTGAGAGCTCCTGATATCGTCCCTTCATTTGGGGCCTCCTTGGAACGTGGGTGGCATTCTGTAGGGCATTATAGAGGAGGGGAAGACCTAGCCAGAGCTGAGCTGCTCTGAGGGGCTGAAGGGGCAGCGTGGGGACACATTTAAATTGGCAGGTCTATCAGGTGGCAGGTGTCTGAGTGAGAGGTGATGGCAACCTGGAGGTGAACCTACTGGCAAGAGAGGAAAGGTAGCAGGAGCATGTGGCCTCCCATCTGGAACCGACAGTAGGGTTCTCATGTGAAGAGTTCTCATGACAAACCAGAGCTTACCTGAGGGAGCATGACCATAGTGCCCGAGGGTCTGAAGGTGCCCTAACCGAAGTCACTGATTGTGGAGGAGGGCAACTTTAGTGATGTGTCAGCCATCTGCTAACAGAGGTGGGTGGGCAGGGGCCAGAACCAGGAGTCCAGGGCTGGTCCCCATGTACCAGGAGTGACTAGGAAAGCTCCATCAGGGGCAGCCAGAACTTGAGGGAGTCTTGGGTTACCTGGCAGGAGTGGGGGTGCAGGGTGAGGTGAGCACCCACATGGTCAGTTTGCCTAGGCGTGGCTGTCATTCTTTTGGTTTATCATAACATTTTTCTTCTAGGTTGTTTTGCTAGTATCACCTAGCATTTATTACTTTTTTCTTAGTGTATTTTTATTAATTTTGGTCAAAATTTTTATTACTCATTTTTAAATGCCAGGTATTCTTCTACATGTTTTACATGTGTTAATATTTTAATGTAAGATCTGCATAATGTAGATATGACCCCATTTTACAGTTGATGAATTAGGCATGAAAAAGCCATGTCATTGCCAAGGTTGCAGAGCTCCTAAGTGATAGAGCCGGAGCCAAATGCTGCATATACACAGGGACCCCGATTTGAATTTCAGTTTCTTCTGGAGAGTCTTCCACAGGGCTCAGTACTATGGTTCTTTTGCCATTTCTTGATTTATGTTTTGGATATTTATCTGTTGACTTCCTGCTATAATATAACTCTTTCCTCTCTTACATTACTACTTGTAGATCCTCTATTAGATTATTGTAACAAAAATAATATACTCAATACTGATGTTCTTGGCTTCATACAGCTAAAGACAGTATCTCTTGTGCTCCACTTTGTTTTTATTTTTGAGACAGAGTCTCGCTCTGTCACCCAGCCTGGGGTGCAGTGGCACGATCATAGCTCACTGCAGCCTCAACCTCCCAGGCTCAAGCAATTCTCCCTCCCCAACCTCCTGAGCACCTGGGACCACAGGCACGTGCCACCATGTCCAGCTAATTTTTTATTTTTTGTTGCAACAGGGTGTCACCATGTTGCCCAAGCTGGTCTGGAACTCCTGGGTTCGAGTGATGCCCCCTTGTTGGCATTCCAGAGTGCTGAGATTACAAGCATGAGCCACAGTACCCAGCCATATCTGTTTATTCTTGATTCATCTAAAATTCCATAGTAGCATGTCCAGGCATTTCCTGTTGCTCAAGTCCTTTAGATAGGTCCCTTACTTCTAGAGGCTTAAGCTTTTAAGAGCTGAGAAATTCCTGTGTACTATTTCTTTAATCATGTCTTCCTCTTTATTCCCTGTCATCTTGTTCCAGGACACCTATTGTTTGGAAGTTGGACCTTCTTCAGGGATCTTCTATTCTGTCTCCTTAAAATCTTTTTTTTTCCCTTGTGAAATGTACTTAATTTTCCAACTCTTCCATTTTGATTTCAGCAGTCAAATTTTTGAATCTAAGAGCTCTTCTCAGATCTTTTTCATAATACTACACTTTTCTTCCCTTCTTTGAAAAAAATCTCAGTTACATAACTAAAGAGAAGAATATTAAGATTCCCCCATGTGCTCAACCTCCGGCTTTAACAATTACCAACGTAAAGCCAAGGTTTCCTTCTATGACTCCACCCACGTCCTCCCTGTATAGCAGGGAAGCCTATTTCCTTCTATACTCTCATTCACAACACTCAGGACTTCCAGAACCTTTCACTTCTGACACCAGACATGTAGGGGTTTTCCAACCAATTCTGAAAGCAGCTCAGTGTCCTCCATTTCAGCTACAACACAGAGCAGCTCAGTGTCCTACATTACAGCTCTGACACTTGACCTGGATTTAGTGCATACTCCACAGGTTAAGGGCTCAGTTCCACAAGACTGACCCCATTTCAGACTCCAGTCACAATTCTAGGTTGTCACCTTTGCTTCTTACTTACTGGATATACATCAGAGGTTCTCACACCTGTTCCTTTGGGTTGAGTCATCTGGAATGGTGCTGAGAACTCAAACACCTACTCATAGTCACTAGTTTATTACAGAAGCTTTTAAAAAGATACAAACGGGCCAGACATGGTGGCTCAAACCTGTAATCCCAGCATTTCAGGAGGACAAGGTGGGCAGATCACTTGAGATCAGGAGTTCAAGACCAGCCTGGACAACATGGTGAATGAAACTCCTTCTCTACCAAAAATACAAAAATCACCCGGATGTGGTGGTGTGTGCCCGTGGTCCCAGCTACTTGGGAGGCTAAGGCAGGAGGATTGCTGGAGCCTGGAAAGTCAAGGCTGCAGTGAACCTAGATTGTGCCGCTGCACTCCAGTCTGGGTGACAGAGTGAGACCCTGTCTCAAAAAAAAAAAAAGGGTGGCCGGACAGGGTGGCTCATGCCTGTAATCCCAGCACTTTGGGAGGCCGAGGTGGGTGGATCACCTAAGGTCAGGAGTTCAAGACCAGCCGGACCAACATGGAGAAACCCCATCTCTACTAAAAATACAAAATTAGCCGGGTGTGGTGGCGCATGCCTATAATCCCAGCTACTCGGGAGGCTGAGGCAGGAGAATCACTTGAACCCAGGAGGTGGAGGTTGCAGTGAGCCGAGATCACACCAGTGTACTCCTGCCTGGGCAACAAGAGCAAAACTCCATCTCAATAAACAAATAAAAAGGCCAGGTGCAGTGGCTCACGCCTGTAATCCCTTACTTTGGGAGGCCAGGGTGGGCAGATCATGAGGTCAGGAGATCGAGACCATCTTGGCCAACATGGTGAAACCCCATCTCTACTAAAATACAAAAAAAAAAAAAAATAGCCAGGTGTGGTGGTGCACGTCTGTAGCCCCAGCTACTTGGGAGGCTGAGGCGGGAGAATCTCTTGAACCCAGGAGGTGGAAGTTGCAGTTGCAGTGAGATCGCACCACTGCACGCCAGCCTGGCAACAGAGCAAGACTCCATCTCAAAAAAAAACGATACCGATGAGTCAGATGGGATGGCGCACAGGGCATGATGTGAGGGAAGGGATGCGCCAGCACCCACAGGTGTTCTGCAGCCCGGAAGTTCTCCAAACCTTCTTTCTGGCACAGAAATGGTTGGCCCTTGGTGATTGCCAATTGAAGGTTGCTTCAGCCCTTCCCTAGTCCCATGCTTGGTTCCCTGGCAACCAGCCCGCTTTCTGAGGTTGTCTAAGAATCCCCAGCTACCAGTCATGTCATTAGCATACAAAGAAACACCCATCCTTTCAGAGATTCTGGGGGTTTTAGGAACTGTGTGCCAGGAAAGGGATAGAGACCAAATATATACTTCTGACTATGTCACAGTCCACCCCCTGCTCTCCGGCCACAGACTCCTTAACAGCACGACGATGTGCAGCTTAAGAGGTACTGGTATATTACTAGAATCCCGTGTTGCCATGAATAAAGAGTCCAGTCCATCGTCATGTGCGGCCAGAGTGGAAGCGTCGTCCCATGTTTGTAGTGCTTTATCATGTCTGTAAACCCACTTAACTTTCCTGACATTCTTGTGAGGAAGAATGATTGCCTCAGACTGGGGAAGGAGTAAAGCTTAGTGAATCAGGGCCCTTTCCCTGAGGAGGCCTCTGCGTATATAAATAACTGAGCGTTTTCATTGGATTTGAAATGTTAAGCCCCAGATGGTGCCTGAAGCCTTAAACGTATTCAGCTGCTTTATTCAGGTGGCGCATGACCCTGGGGCGGCCGTGCACTTTTGTCCTTCTCTCAGATGTTGAGGAAATTCCCCCTCCTTTACTTATTCTGTTGAAGAGAAGCTGAAGCCTTTGGGCTGTAGAGGATTGAGCCCTGCTACTTAGCCAGCCCTGGGGAAAGAGGATCTTAACAGACTAAAAACAATGTTTTCTGGAAAGTCAGAGCAGCTCCCAGGAGGCCCCAGTGGAAGTAAAGGCCAGGTTGTGGAGAGTACACTCTGGTCTGTTGAGATTCTGGGGTTTGGTCCTGGCTCAGAGGTGGCCTGAAGTGAGCCCCGGAACAGTGGGCCCTCAGCCCGGTGCCAGCGCCAAGGCCACAGGAGGCCTGTGGGGCCCGGGATTCCCTGGTTCCAAAATAGCCTTCCTGTGACCCGGCTGTCCTGCTCAGTTGCCAGAAAACCCCAGGAGCAGATCATCATCTCTCACGGTATGTGACTGGATCTAGGCAGGGAATCTATTTGATCCCCTTCTTCCCAAAGAGATTAAGAACTATCCAGTGTTGAGTCTTTCAGAGTTACTTCGTGCATCCACTGAGACACTTCTGAGTCCTGAATAAAGACTTGTTTAAATATATTTTTATAATTAATTTTTCCTTTTTCTTTTTTTCTTTTTTCCTTTTTTTTTTTTTTTTTTTTTTGATGGAGTCTCGCTCTGTCACCCAGGCCGGAGTACAGTGGCATGACCTCAGCTCACTGCAACCTTCGCCACAGGCATGCTCCACCACGCCCAGCTAATTTTTGTAGTTTTAGTAGAGACGGGGTTTCACCATATTGGCCAGGCTGGTCTCGAACTCCTAACCTCAGGTGATTCATCTGCCTCAGCCTCCCAAAGTGCTGGGATTACAGGTGTGAGTCACCGCACCTGGTGATTTTTGTAATTAATTTTTTCCCTATGCCTCTACTATTTTTTTTCCTCCTCAAAATGGCGTTGCATTTTCTGCAGGGCATCTGGGCCAGGAAGGCATTCTCTTGTTGTCAGATGAAGGCCGTGCCGTGGTCCAGGCAAACTGTGTGACCGGGGCTCTTGATCTTCTGCGTATCTGTGAAATGCCTTTTCTCCCAGCTCTGGAGGTGTCCCTGAAGTCATCCCTTTGTTGTGTGGCTATAAATACCTCGACTTCGGTGGCTGCCTTTTCATCATACCCCTTCCTGGGAAGGCATTTCCCCTGGAAGGGTTGCCTTGGCCCTTCGTTCCCTCTCCACATCCTCTCTTGGCAGCCGTGATGGGCCTAAACCCTGCTTCCTGCTAAGATTTACTGTTGTGGATTCTGTGTTCTTTGCGGATGAGGTATGAATGAGAGCTGCTAAGTTAAACTCCTGGAGATAACTGGGCTCCTTTCGCTGATCATCCACCATCATGGACGTGACCTTTATGATTCATGATGGGGCTGAAAGACAGAACGTTTGGATCCTCAGTTTTATCTCTTGCTATGACATTAGCCAAGTCATTTCACCTCTCTGGGCCTTGATTTCATTGTCTGTAGGGTGAAGCTGAATCACTTTTTTTATTTTAAGAGAGAAACAAGGTCTCTTATGTTACCCAGGCTAGAGTGCAGTGGTGCAATTATAGCTCTCTGCAGCCTCTTGGGCTCAGGTAGTCCTCCTACCTCTGTCTTGCATAGCTGGGACTACAAGCATGTGCCAGCAGGCCCTGCTGATTTTTTTTTATTTTGTAAGATGGGGTCTCATTATGTTAACTAGGCTGATCTCAAACTCCTGGCCTCAAGTGATCCTCCCAGAGTGCTGGGATTATAGGCATGAGCCACTGCGCCCAGCCATGGAGCAGGCACATCTTTAAGGTCACTGTGGAGTTGTTTATGCTTCATTAAGACCGTCAGATATTGGCTTAGTCTGTTTTTAATTTCTCGAGTTCATTAGGTGCATAAGTCCTGCCTCCAAGCATACATAATCCGAAACACCAGCCTGGATAATTAAGTGTACGGGCAGTGAGAGAAAGAAGTGAGCCTAAGTAATACGGAATTGACATGCAGCCAGTGCCTTGTACCTTCTAGGAAGAGCATGAGCCCCCGCCAGCTTTGCTGGCTGACCCCTGTTCTGCGGGTGCTGATCATGCTCTCAGGACCTTCGGTTGTAGCTGTTACTGACTGAAGCTGAGATGAACTGGGCTAAGCCTCAGAGGTTCAAGAACCCAGAGAAGGGTTTTCAAATCTAATAGATAAAAGAAGTAAAGAGCTATGAACAAAAGTTCTCTCTAGATCAGAGGTTGCTCAAACATTCACAAGGTGAGAAGGATGTGGTCTGCCTGTCCCTGTGAGAGCACCCACAACAGTCATTGTCAGCATCAGCCCAAACAAAAAAGGCAGCAAGAGGCAGACCGAGGGGCATCTCCAGAATGTTTTGCATCCTGAGGTCATAGAGCTTCATTTTTTTGGTGAGCTGAGTATCATGGCCATGAATGTGAGCAAATCTGCACTAACTTCCTTTTGCTTCTCCAAGAAATGGCCTAGTGAGGCTGCCTGCGTTTCTTGGCTAGTGGCCCCTTCCTCTATCTTCAAAGATAGCAGCATATCTTCCAGTATTTCTCTGTCTCTCCCTCCCTCACCCCCTCTGTGAATCTCTCATTCTCTCAGCCCCTCTTTCCCCTCTGCTTCCTGTCATTTTGTCTCCTCCTCTTTTTCTGACCCTCCTGCCTCCCTCTTAACGAGAATCTGATTACACTGGGCTGACCAAGATAATTGCCCAGCTCAAGATCCTTCATTTAACCCCAAAATCCCTTCTGCCATGTATGGTAATGTATTCATGGGTTCCGGGAATTGGAACAAGGACATCTTGGGGGGCATTTTCCCATCTCTCATACCCTCTTACAGATCAGCATCTGCTGGGGACTACGCATCTTGCCAATGTAGAGATAACTCAGCACTCTGCATCCTCAGCATTCTCGGCTTAATCCTTTCCGTCCCCGATGAGATCATCCTGACAGCCGTCTTTCAGAACGTTTCCTTTCTCGTGCTCCCTTCTGGTGGCTGGGGCCTGATGGACACAGCTCACCTCATCTTTCTGCTGTTTGCTTACTGCACTTGAGGATTGCTGTGTTGTTTACATTGTTAACAAATGCTAGGTTTGCTACAACCCCGCATCAAGCCAAGTCCATTGGTGCCATTTTTCCAACAGCATATGCTGAATTTATTTCTCTGATTTACCCACAGTATTTCTTTTTTTTTCCTCTTTTTTTTTTTTTTTTTTTTTTTTGAGACAAGGTCTCACTGTATTGCCCAGGCTGGAGTGCAGTGGCACGACCTCGGCTTACTGCAACTTCTGCCTCCCGGGTTCAAGCAATTCTCCTGCCTCAGCCTCCCCAGTAGCTAGGATTACAGGCGCGTGCCACCACGCCCAGGTTATTTTTGTTATTTTTAGTAGAGACGAGGTTTTACCATGTTGGCCAGGCTGGTGTCAGACTCCTGGCCTGAAGTGATCCTCCTGCCTTGGCCTCCCTAAACCTTGTTTTTAAACAAGGGTAGCAGTTGAGGTGGCACTTTGACCCTTCTTTGACCATGTGTCACAGCACGGTGGCAGCTGGTGGTGGTGAGCTGCAGTTGTTGGAGGAAGTGCAGCAAAGCTATACTGTGAGGCCTGGCCCACCCCCAAAACCGGGAGGCACCTGCAAGCGTTCTCATTCCATGTCAGCCTGGAAGGGGTGGGCTCCAGACCACTCAGCTCCATGCATATTCTCATGGGACTAGGTGGCCAGCTGTAACAGTGGGGAAGTAATCGCACACCCTGCAGGGGGATGTGGCCAAGGGAAGAGCAGAGAGCCTGGAGGACCACGAGGGCGACTGTGGGAAGTGCAGCAGTCAGCATGGAGTGGCCACCAGAGAGCCAGGGCCCCAGGGTGGGTGGGGAGAAGTAAGTTGGGGAGGCCCCACAGCGAGGGTCGGCTCTGAGCAGCTGCCTGGAGGGGGTGGAAGGGGCGGGTGGAGGACCCAGCAGGCCAGAGGACTGCCACCTTGCGGGCTGGCCAGTGTCACAGCAGAGTCCCAAGGGGCGAGGACTCCTTAAAAAAGTTTTCCCCTAAGTTGGAATTTTTGGAGATATCCAGATTTGGTTCTTGAGATTGGCTGAGTAATGCATTTTGGGAAGGGGAACCAGTTGAGTGGTTTCAGGAAGGTCTTTCAATCTCCACGTTTACTACGTACAGCCCTGGTTCATCTGCTGGGATTTTGAAGAGGCAGCCATAACTTTGATCAGTGTTTTTGAAGGGCTGAGTGACCCATGCAAGGTTCCAGAGTCTTCTCACTGGATGATGTTCATGGCTGAGTTGACTCTAGTTCCCCTTTGCAGGGTACAGGGAAGTGCTTGAGGCTGGCATGCAACACCCACCGCCACCGTGGGAACGGAACCTGCTGAGCCTTGATCCTCAGCTCTTTGTCCTCAGATTTCTGACAGAAACATCCTGGGCTCTGCAGCCTCGGCGATTACATCACTCCTCTGTCTTCTCTGTTACATTTCACACCCTTCTTTGATTACTGCTCATTATGTTGTACAATTATAGTGGACACCACTGGCATTGCTGCTTGGGTTTCTAGTTCACGGTCCCTGTGCCTTTTCCCGAGGCCTGGGGCCCGCCTGCCCTGGAAGCAGCCTGGTTCATAGGAATGGATTCAGCTGGAGTCGGCTGTGGACGTTTGTCTGTGTTCCCTGCCTGAGCCTGACTGCCATTGTCTTTGTCAGTCTCCGGGCTTGTTTCTTCTTGAGCCACGGATACAGCTTTTTTCTGACTTTGCACCTCTGTATGCTACATATATTGGGTTTTCAAAATGAAATGTAAGTTGAGGTTTCCTATGTTGGTGCATTCTCGTTTATGCTAAAGTGTTACTTTTTATTGGCTCCGATTTGAAAATTCAACTACCAGAACCTCGTGGGATCCCTTCGTCTGAAGGGAGCTTGAAGTTTATCTCCACCCATCTACATTCATGCCCGGAGAATATTGATTTTAGGGTTTATTCCTAAAGTCATTTCATGGGACACACCCTAGATTGAAACTTTCTTTTTTCACTAATTATTAAACTTGTCATTATGGACATTTTCAAATGTCTCCAAAGGTAAAAAATAAAAATAAACATAAACATAAAAATAACATGATCACTACCCATATATCATTACCCAGGCTTGACAATGAACATCTTTCTGCTGTTCCTGTACCCGCCCTCCAATTTTTTGGTAGTACTTAATTTTGAATTATAGAAATGCCACATGCTGGCCGGGTGCAGTGGCTCATGCCTGTAATCCCAACACTTTGGGAGGCCGAGGCAGGCAGATCACAAGGTTAGGAGATCGAGACCATCCTGGCTAACACAGTGAAACCCCGTCTCTACTAAAAATACAAAAAATTAGCCAGGTGTGGTGGCGAGTGCCTGTAGTCCCAGTTGCTCAGGAGGCTGAGGCAGTGGAGTGGCTTGAACCCAGGAGGCAGAGCTTGCAGTGAACCGAGATCATGCCACTGCACTCCAGCCTGGGCGACAGAGTGAGACTCCATCTCAAAAAAAAAAAAAAGAATGTGAGTGTGTATGTAACTTGCCCACAAAAAGAATTATACATTTTGTACTAGAATATATTTTTATTACATTTTGGGTGTTTTCTAAGTTAACACAAAAAGAGCTACCTTTTTGTGTTACTTTTTAAGAAGTGGCAGGCCAGGCACGGTGGCTCAAGCCTGTAATCCCAGCACTTTGGGAGGCCGAGGTGGGCAGATCATGAGGTCAGGAGATCGAGACCATCCTGGCTAACGTGGTGAAACCCCGTGTCTACTAAAAATACAAAAAGCAATTAGCCGGGCGTGGTGGCGGGCGCCTGTAGTCCCAGCTACTCAGGAAGCTGAGGCAGGAGAATGGCGTGAACCCAGGAGGCAGAGCTTGCAGTGAGCTGAGATCGCGCCACTGCACTCCAGCCTGGGCGACAGAGCGAGACTCGTCTCAAAAAAAAAAAAAAGAAGTAGCTGGATAGCATTCCATTCTGTCAGGATATGGAAATAGCTTTAACAGTGATTAGCAGGTAGGTAGGTAGATAGAGATTAGATAGACAGACAGAAACATGGTCGTGGAGTTATCCTCATGCCTGACTTTTCTGACAGTCAAAGTCCTATCACTGGTTGTGATGGGTGTGTCTTTGCCTGACTGACCTCTCCAGTGGCTGTACCAGTTTGCCCTTGGTAGTGTCTGAGAGGTTCCATTCCGTCACTTTGCCATCATTTGGACGGCCAGACTTTTTAATATTTGCCAGGTTGGTATATCTCAAATAGGATCTCATTACTAGCATTGGCAGGTCCCTGACCAGGCCTCTGTTCACATGTTTCCAGACTGAGGTGGCCTTTCTGTAAACTGCCTATTTGTTTCTCTGTAATCAAACACCTTTCCGACGTTTTTTAGTTATTTTTGATAACTCTGTCATTAGTTCTGTGAGTTCTATCAGCAGCTTCACTGCATGCACCAGGCATGCGATACCATATGTAGGTAATGGTCATTTTATCTTCTCCTCTTGTATTTTTTGTTTGTTTGTTTCCTCCACCGCAAGACAGAGTTTCGCTCTTGTCGCCGAGGCTGGAGTACAGTGGCGCGATCTCAGCTCACTGCAACCTCTGCCTCCCAGGTATAAGCAATTCTCCCTGCGTCAGCCTCCCAAGTAGCTTGGATTACAGGTACCCGCCACCATGCTCGGCTAATTTTTGTATTTTTAGTAGAAACAAGGTTTCACCATGTTGGCCAGGTTGGTTTTGAACTCCTGACCTCAGGTGATCCCCCCAGTTTTACTTCCCAAAGTGCTGGGATTACAGGTGCGAGCCACCGCACCTGGCCCTCCTCTCGTGTCTTATTCAGAGCCTGTCTGATGGTGGGGGGTGCATGCTTCCAGAACAGGGTTAGTAGCGACAGACGTGCCTCATGAGTGTAATGGAGCTGCTGCTGGCTCCACCAT
The DNA here is from genome assembly GCF_047675955.1 of Chlorocebus sabaeus. Taxonomy (NCBI): domain Eukaryota; kingdom Metazoa; phylum Chordata; class Mammalia; order Primates; family Cercopithecidae; genus Chlorocebus; species Chlorocebus sabaeus. The sequence goes on along the minus strand of NC_132931.1, from coordinate 9,132,526 downwards.
TAAACACCATGCTGGCTTTGGCTGAGCTGTATTATTTTCTTATCGTGTTACAGAAATGTTTGTTTGGTTTTTCGTTTGGTTTGGTTTTTTGTTTGGTTTGGTTTTTTGTTTTTGAGATGGAGTCTCTGTCACTCAGGCAGGAGTGCAGTGGTGGGATCTTGGCTCACTGCAACCTCTGCCTCCTGGGTATAAGCAATTCTCCCTGCCTTAGCCTCCCAAGTAGCTGGGATTACAGGCACCCACCTCCATGCCTGGCTAATTTTTGTATTTTTAGTAGAGATGGGGTTTCATCATGTTGGCCAGGCTGGTCTTGAACTACTGATGTCAAGTGATCCACCCACCTTGGCCTCCCAAACTGCTGGGATTACAGGTGTGAGCCACTGCACCTGGCCACCACCTGTCTTTACTTACTTCTCTCCCATTGCCTATGGTTCTGGAAGTCTGACTGGAAAGTGGTCTGTTCTTTACACCCCACCTCCTCTTCCCTCTCTTAGGTGCTGGCTCCTTTGGTTGTATTGGGGTAGGGAGGAAAGAGAAGGGAAAGGGTAGCTCATGCCTATAATCCCAGCACTTTGAGAGGCCAAGGCAGGCAGATCACTTGAGGTCAGGAGTTCGAGACCAGCCTGGCCAACAAGGCAAAATCCCGTCTCTTCTAAAAATGCAAAAAATTGAGGTGCATGCCTGTAATCCCAGCTACTCGGGAGGCCGAGGCAGGAGAATCACTTGAACACGGGAGGAAGAGGTTGCAGTGAGCGGAGCCTGTGCCACTGCACTCCAGCTGGGTGACAGAGTAAGACTCTGTCTCAAAAAAAAAAAAAAAAAGTTTCCCAGAGTCCATCTACTAGGGCCACATGGTGATAGCATCTGTCTCTTGGCTCCTGTCTGGTCACCGGCCATGCCCTTCTCTGACCTCAGCCGCTGGCCCCCAGCACATGTGACTGTGACTTTGTGTGGCAGCTGCTGAGTCCTGAGATGTTTTTAATGGCTGTGTTTGATTCCCAGGTTCTTCACCTACCAGCGAGGGGAGAGAGCTGTGGTTCTCCATCATTGGGGGAGTGGAAGGGAGCTCCCCAGTGCCACCGTGGCAGCCACCTTCCTGGAGCAGGGCTTGGAATGCCCCGTGGCCGCATCTCTGACAGATGCGGCTGAAATGTGTTTTCACAGGTGCTGTTTTCTGTTTTCCGTGTTCATAACACAGGAGAGGAGAGCATAGCTACTGACAAGTAGAACACTGCTACTTTTTTAAGGCAGTTTCTTGTTTTTTTAGACGGAAATAGTCTTTGGCTTCCCTCCCAGTCCCAGCCCCCCTTCCGGCTGCGAGTGTCCCCGGGTCAACACCAATAGAGATTGCTTTGTGTATTTTGTAGGGTTCTCTGTTTTGAAGAGAGAATTATGTTACAAATGTTTTTGTTGTCAATAAATAAAACACTTCCTTGTCCTTGCAAGATCCAGCATAAGTGAATTGCGGGGACTCAGCTGAGCTTCCAGAGTCTGCAGACGGGTGGGGGAGGCCACTTGCCCGTGGGGCTGGGGCTCAAGCTCTGGAGCCAGCGGTTCTGATTCACCTGATAGTGAAATGCTGCACCCCAGGTTTGGGGTTCCCTACGGCCCGCTCCCAGTGTCGGGAGCTGATGCCAGCAATTTAACAGAAAGTTGAAGCCACTTCACTCTCCTGTACCCCGACACCCCAGGCTCCCTGCCCCACACAGGCCTGAGGCCACCTCACCCTCCTGCACCCCAAAACCCTGGGCTCCCTGCCCCACACAGGCCTGAGGCTACCTCACCCTCCTGCACCCCGACACCCCGGGCTCCCTGCCCCACACAGGCCTGAGGCTACCTCACCCTCCTGCACCCCGACACCCCGGGCTCCCTGCCCCACACAGGCCTGAGGCTACCTCACCCTCCTGCACCCCGACACCCCGGGCTCCCTGCCCCACACAGGCCTGAGGCTACCTCACCCTCCTGCACCCCGACACCCCGGGCTTCCTGCCCCACACAGGCCTGAGGCTACCTCACCCTCCTGCACCCCGACACCCCGGGCTTCCTGCCCCACACAGGCCTGAGGCTACCTCACCCTCCTGCACCCCGACACCCCGGGCTTCCTGCCCCACACAGGCCTGAGGCTACCTCACCCTCCTGCACCCCGACACCCCGGGCTTCCTGCCCCACACAGGCCTGAGGCTACCTCACCCTCCTGCACCCCGAAACCCAGGGCTTCCTGCCGCACACAGGCCTCTCTGGGCCTTTCCCAGGATCCCACGCTCCCTCGTGGGGCTGAGGCAGGAGGCTCCCCTCCCTTGTTCTGCCCCACCTCTCAGCCTCCATGGGTACCTACAGCTGTGCCTCCAGGTCTCCCCCACAGTGCCCACACCACCCTTGGAGCCTTTCCTGGCCCCGTGTCCCCTCTCATCACCCTCCCTGACCTTGGTCACCCTCCCGGGCCTTCCTTCCTCAAGGATGCCGTCTACACTGGCTTTTCCACTCTCAGCCAGCGACTCCTTGCCCTGCTGCTGTCCCATCTCACTGCTGATCTGCTCAGGCCATCGGATGGCGTTTCTTTGTACTGATTGGACCAGACTTTGCTACTCTGAAACTTCCTCCTCCCCAAGACACTTGAATTTCCAGGCTTGAATTTCCTTGTATTTCCAGGCTTCCAGCTCCGGAATTTCCTGGCTCCTCTTTTGGGAAGGCTGCCCATTGGTTGTACTCTCTCCACTGCCTGCCTCCCACCACCCCCAAAACACTAGAGCATTTCAGATGTAATCCAGCGGCGAAGGGCTGGGAAAGGGACCCATCCAGGCCATGGGTCATTCTTGAGGGCTGGGTGTGCTGCCTGGCCTAGGAGGTCCCTGGCCCGTGCCCCCGCCTTCCAGGGCCTCACCTTCTGACAGAATCGGCTTAGAGAACAGAAACCAAGTCCTGGGGGAGCAGGCTCCACTGCCTCTCTTTGTGGAGGATGAGGATGGGTGATGCCACCAGGGGACCAGGCTATCAAGAGGCCTCCCCTGGAGGTACCTGCCCTCCCCCAGTGCTCCCTTCAGCCCACGTTGCTGGAGTGGTGGCTCCGGAAGAGTGGCTTTCTCAGAGGTCACGAGGAACTTGGCGATGTTTCCCACATCTGCACCTTCAGACCTCATGACCACGGTCTGGCTTCATCTGGCATGAGACGTCCCTTAGTCCCTCTCAATTCAGGAAGGCCCAGACCCCACACCACACTCCACCCAGCCTGCTGCTGAGCCCTGCGTCAGTCACCAGCACTGTCACCTGCCCAGCTATCTCTTTTCAGCCTTCTCTAACATGCCCATACAGCCAGAACAGTCTTTTTAAAAGTTTGCTTGCTTGCTTGTTTGTGTTTGATGGAGTCTCGCTCTGTTGCCCAGGCTGGAGTGCAGTGCTGCAATCTCGGCTCACTGCAATTTCCACCTCCTGGGTTCAAGTGATTCTCCTGTCTCTGCCTCCCAAGTAGCTGGAACTAGAGGTGCACACCACTGTGCCCAACTGATTTTGTAAAAAACATTTTTAGTAGAGATGGGGTTTCATCATGTTGCCCAGGCTGGTCTTGAACTCCTGGACTCAAGCGATCCTCCCACCTCGGCCTCCCCGAGTGCTGGGATTATCAGCATGAGTCACCACGCCTGGCGCCCAGAATGGTCTTTCTAAAGATGGGCCCCATCATCTGTAAATGGCACTGTGGTTACCTTCCTGGACCTCCTCTGCCTCATTTCTTGTGGCCTGGCTCCCTGTCCCCAGCCCAGCCTCCTGTCCCACAGCACAGGCATGCCCCCTGTAGCCTGCAGTGGTGGGAGCTGACTGGTCACTGCCCGCCCCCTGTCCAGCCTCCTTTCTAGGCTTTTCTTTGGAAGAGGGACTTTGGAAGGACTTCAGCACAGAAGTGCCGTGAAGAGATGGGTGTTTCAGGAAGTCACTCTTCTAACTTGAGAAGATTAAAAATGGAAGAATACACTGCACGCAGCACTTCTGCTGGTAGGACTCTGCCTTCAAAGACATGCACACTTGTGGACTAAAAGCATGTTCGTTCATTGCACCATTGCTGATGAGGTGGTAAAATTGGAGGCCGCTGTGAGGCCTTCAGAGGGACTGGTGGAAGAAACTCCAGCACAGCTGCCTGAGGAGGACTCTGTGGCTTTTAAAAAGTAAGAGGTCACAGTCGCAGCCATGCCTTGGCCAAAGGGACGTGCTCCTTGCCCTCACACCATCCCCTGGCTCTCTGTGCCCTGGCGGGAAGGCCCACAGCTCATCTGCTACCCAGACAGGTCCTGTGATGAGCACTGGGAGTCCCAGCATGTCACATTACCCAGATAACTCTCTGGGCAGGTACCCAAAACCCACCTGGCATCCAACAGAGTCTAGGCTGGGTTCACGACGTGATCCATGAGCCAGACTGCATGATCCTTTTAGACCACCTATTCCAAAAGATTAACAAAGTAAGGTCTATCCGAGGACTACCCATTACATCTTTTTCAATTTTTTTTTTGAGACAGAGTCTTACTCTGTCACCCAGGCTGGAGTGCAGTGGTGCGATCTTGGCTCACTACAATCTCCACCTCCCAGGTTCAAGTGATTCTTCTGCCTCAGCCTCCCGACTAGCTGGGACTACAGGTGTAAGCCACCACGCCCAGCTAATTTTTGTATTTTTAGTAGAGACGGGGTTTCGCCACATTGGCCAGGTTGGTCTCAAACTCCTGACCTCAGGTGATCCACCTGCCTCAGCCTCCCAAATTGCTGGGATTACAGGTGTGAGCCACCGCGCCCGGCCCCCATTACATCTTTTTCAAATTTAACACACATGTATGTAAGGGGGGTTTTCGGTGAGTGCTTGAGGAAGGTACAGACCCCCTAGCCCTGTGCTGAGCTGAGCTTTTGGCAGCCCCAGCACCCAGCAAGATGAAGCTGCATGGTGTTCCAAACATTTCTTCCAGTCAGTGCTTCTCTCATGATAAGTGCTTTACCTGGGACTTTACCTGTTACTTTAACTGTTACCTTTGTTAAATAAAGTTAGTATGTTGCATTTAAAAAATAACAAGAGGCCGTAATCCAGCACTTTGGGAGGCTGAGGCGGGAGGATCACCAGGTCAGGAGTTCGAGACCAGCCTGGCCAACATGGCGAAAACCTGTCTCCGCTAAAAATACAAAAAATTAGCCAGGCGTGATGGCTGGTGCCTGTAATCCCAGCTACTCGGGAGGCCCAGGCAGGAGAACCACTTGAAACCAGGAAATGGAGGCTGCAGTGAGCTGAGATCACACCACTGCACTCCAGCCTGGGCAACAGAGACAGACTCTGTCTCAACAACAACAAAAAAATATGATGCAGGAGGATCCCTTGAGGCCAGGAGTTTGAGACCAGCCTGGGCAACATAAAGAGACCCTGTCTCTACAGAAAATATTTTAGAAAATTAGCCAGGCATGGTGGTGTGTGCCTGTGGTCCCACTACTCAGGGGGTTGAGCACTCGGGAGGATCACTTGAGCCCGAGAGTTGGAGGCTGTGTGAGCTGTGATTGCACCACTTCACTCCAGCCTGGGTGACAGAGCAAGAACCGGTCTCAAAAAAAAAGAAAACATGGAGACCTGTGTGTGGACAGCACCGGAGGACACAGGCTCAAACGCGCTGTCACTATGGCAAGCACAGCACGGGGAGGGGAAGGAGGTCCCCTGTTTTCTCCTGGGTGCTTCTATACAGTTTGAGACGCATCCATGTATTATTAGTGCCCTTTAGAAATGAGAAGGGATGCGACTTGCCTGCCGCGTGGACTGTGGGGTTGGAGCTGGGGAGCGCAGGAGTGCGGTGGGGTCCTTCTGCTATGGCTCACCCGGGCCTCGTGCTGGAGGCACGTGCAGGGAGCACCAAGGAGGAAGGCAAGCTGGGTGCCCCTAACCCATCGCACGGGAGGTCAGTGGCATGGTGGTGTACCCTGTGTCTGCCAAGAAGACACGTGGTCCCTGAAGCACATGGAAACCAAATTCCACACTGGAGGTCCATAGACCAGCTGCAGAAGAGGCCCCCACGCAGGCGAGTGGGCAGGACGTGGCACTGAAGTGGCCGCCAGGTGAAACTGACCTTGTCCAGCGCATCACAGTTCTCAGTCAATCTTTCCCCTGAGGTGGATTTGGGGGTTGAGTGCCCCCTTTATAAGCTCAGATGCACAGCATGGAGTTGACGACACCTCTCAGTCATGCACGGCACCACACCCGTCTGCAACACCCTCATTATTCTAGCCCTGTACACTCTCCTATGGACAGCCGTGCCCACGTGCTTCGTGTACATCTTTGTATTTGAGTGTTCTTGCAAAACGTGTCTGCCGTGGGTGTCCTGAAGCCAGCCTCCCAGTAGCCTGTGGGACGGTGTGGTGGAGGAGTGACAGCGCCTCTGCAAGGGGCTTCCCTTCAGTCTCCCAGCAACACTGGAGACCACTGAAGTGTCTGCACTCTGCAAGGACGGAGGAGGCTGGCTCAGAGGGGTCCAGAGACTTCCCAGAGCCCCGCTGCTTGTCAGATCCCGGCATTGGGGGCTGCCTTTCTGGCCTCACTTGAGGCACGGTGGGCTGGGTCCGCCCTGGGGGCCTGCCTTGTCGCGCCCCACCTCTCCCTGCAGTGGAATCTCCAGGGTCATTTCAGAGGGAAGGTCATGAGACCCTGGGCAGAAGGATTTGCCCTGGGGGACAGAGGCAGAGCTGAGGGAGACCCCAGTTGCAGCCTGGAGCCGCACGCAGGCTTTCCCCCGAACCTGGGTCTTTCTTTTGAAAAGAGGATTTGGGCTCAGGCCAGGCTGACGTTTGCTGAGCAGATCTGGCAATAGGTGGCGACATAACCCACTCCTTGCTTTCTGGGCGAGCCTGGTGGCCCCGAGGGAACTTGGTCACCCACCTCAGCCCCCTGCCCATGGCCTGAGCCTGGGTGCCAGGGCAGCTGCTGAGAAGGGCACTTGGCCTCTCTCTGCCACCCGAATGCTAGACACAGTCCCCAGGAAAGGGCATTGGGGCTGACACAGAGACCACCTTTGCCCTCCAAGAGGAGGAAAGGTGACGGGCACGGCTATGGGCAGTCCTCCAGGCACAGCGGCAGGAGCCTGGAAATGATGGCAGCCAGCCCCTCTTGTCTGCAGAGGGGAGCCCTAGGGGACCCTGAGCCCCCGGGGAAAAGAAGGGGCTAGAGGCCCCTTCTTTTATGGTCTCAAGAACTGGGCTGGTGCGGGGAAGAGGCAGAGCTGCTTTTCTGGCACGTGCTCTCTCCTGGCAGGTGAAGAAGCTTCCCTTGAGCACTCTGACTGTTCTGGCCAACTCAGCTGTGATAAGGGCGCAGAGGGACTTCACCCACGGTGACTGCTAAGCCTGTGTGTGTGTGTGTGTGTGTGTGTGTGTGTGTGTCCATCCAGGAGGCAAACACTCTAGAAAGAGACAGAAATGTCAGCAGATAACAATAGATAATATAAATACTGTAATGAAAAATGTTTCATCTTATATATGTGATATTCTTTCACTCCCAACCATTCAAACTAAAAGTGCAGCTGGGGCTGGGCACAGTGGCTCACGCCTGTAATCCCAGCACTTTGGGAGGCCAAGACGGGAGGATTGCTTGAGCCCAGGAGTTTGAGACCAGCCTGGGCCACAGAGTGAGACCTCATCTCTATACATTTTTTAAATAACAAAAAAAAATTTTCTTTTTTGTTTTGCTTTGTTTTGAAACAAGGTCTCATTCTGTGGCCCTGGCTGGAGTGCGGTGGTGCGATGTCAGCTCACTGCAACCTCCACCTCCTGGGTTCAAGCGATTCTCCCACCTCAGCCTCAGGCATGCGTCACCACACCCAGCTAATTTGTGTGTGTGTGTGCGTGTGTGTGTGTGTTTGGTAGAGATGGGGTTTCACCATGTTGGCCAGGCTGGTCTTGAACTTGTGACCTCAAGTGATCCACCTGCCTCGGGCTCCCAAAATGCTGGAATTACAGGTGTAAGCCACCGCGCCCAGCCAGAAAATATTGTTAAAAATAAATATGAAAGCTACGAGGTCAAGAGTTCAAGACCAGACTGGCCAACATGGTAAAACCCCGTTTCTACTAAAAATACAAAAACTAGCTGGGTGTAGTGGCGGGTGCCTGTAATCCCAGCTACTCAGGAAGCTGAGGCAGGGGAATCGCTTGAATCCAGGAGGCGGAGGTTGCAGTGAGCCAAGATCGCACTACTGCTCTCTAGCCTGGGTGACAGAGCAAAACTCCATCTTGGGGGGGCGGGGGAAGGAATTAATAAAAATGTAAATGTGCTGGGGAGGAGCAGTGGAGGGGGCTTGAGTCAAATCTCCATTGTCCCCTGTCCTGCCCCTCTTCCCGCTCGCTCCTGCTGAGCTTATCCCACTGGCTCAGGTCAAAGCAGAAAGGCCCTCTAGGTAGGAGAACCATTCAGACCCAGACAATCGCCACCCAAAAAAGGAAAGAGCTTGGGGGTGCTGGGGATTTGGTAGCTGCTTTTGGAGAAAGACAGGAGCAGCACCAGGAGGCCAGTCTCTGGAAAACAAGTAAGTGGAAAAGGTAGATTGTGGAAATGGGGCCATATGGCATCCCAGAAAGAGCCCCGAACTTACTCCTGCCAGGTGACAGCCCCAGCATTACTGCAGTGGCGCCCGTGAGGCCTGTGCCAAGGGAGCTTCTGTCACTCTGTGCTGGGCGCGCTGTGGGTGCTCGAGGAGTGCCAGTGGAGTGTGAAGTCGCTGACGCTGACCTTCATGTGGGCTCTCACACTGAAGTAGGCGATGAGATGGAGAAGTCTCAGAGGTGTCTGGAGTCGCAGTCTGTTCCCGAACAGGCTCACCAAACTTGGGTTGGTTGGTTGGTTTTTTCCAAAACGCTTCCTACACAGGTCGAGAGACCACCACACACACAGTGTGGACCTCAGTACCCTCCACACAAGGTACAGGAGAGTCACTTATCTGCCGGGCATGGTGGTTCACACCTGTAATCCCAGACCTTTGGGAGGCCAAGGCGGGAGGATCACTTGAGCCCAGGAGTTTGAGACCAGCCTGAGCAATATAGGAAGACCCTCTCTATTAAAAAAAAAAATTTTTTTTTTAATTAGCCAGGGGTTGTGGCATGTGCCTGTGGTCTGGGTACTCGGGAGACTGAGACGGGAGGATCACTTGAGCCAGGGTGGTTGAGGTTGCCGTGAGCTATGATCATGCCACTGTACTCCAGCCTGGGGCCTGGGTGACAGACTGAGACCCTGGCTCACACACACACACAAAAAATGTCATTTATCGCCACCTGTTGCCCAGCCCCTGAGCCAGACACTGTCCTGCTGCCTCTCCTTCCCGCAGCCCCATCCGACTGGTCTCTGAGGCCTTGGGCTTTGTAGCTTTGGATACCCACTCCTCCTCTGCATCTCTCTGCCCTGCCCAGATGGGATGCTAACACTCTCACCTAGATCGATTACTGCCACACTGTCCCCACGGCCTCCCCTCTCCACCTGCCAGCCCTGCCTCGCCCCGGCTGGAAGTCCTTCAGTCGCCCCAGGAGCCCTTGAGACCAAGTTCAAACTCTCTACTTAGCACAGAAGACTACCCCGCTACCCGCCACAACAGCTGTTCTCTGCCTTCCAGCCACACTGAACCACTGCGGGTCCTGAATGTCCACAGCAGCCACCCCCACCCCATGCCTTCCTGCGTGCAGCTCGCTCCGCCTGGACTGCATCTCTGCGCCTTTCTGAAACAGCAGAGGCCCCATGGCTCACCAACCTCAGGGCGCAGGACCCAGGAGTCCAGGCACCATTGACCCAGCAGCCGTGGAAAAGGGGCCCCTCGGCGCTGGAGTGAACTCTTTCCCCATCCAAATAAAACTACAGGAACTCTCCTCTTTGCCTGGTATTAAAATATGCCTTTCTCATGTTTTCAAAGAAACATTTTCATTTCCTTATACAAAAACTACACATAGAAGGTAGTTAAAAATACATGCATAGGCCCGGCACGGTGGCTCATTCCTGTAATCCCAGCACTCTGGGAGGCCGAGGGATGGAAGATCACCTGAGGTCAGGAGTTCGAGACCAGCCTGATCAATATGATGACACCCCATCTCTACTAAAAATACAAAAATTAGCCAGCGTGGTGGCATGCACCTGTAATCCCAGCTAGTCGGGAGGCTGAGACAGTAGAATCGCTTGAACCCAGGAGGCGGAGGTTGCAGTGAGCCAAGATCACGCCACTGCACTCCAGCCTGGGCAACAAGAGTGAAACTCTGACACACAAACACACACACACACACACACACACACACACACCTGGACAGAAAAACACAGCTGAAGCTTCACTTCCTCCTGCAGGCAGCCTTCCCTGACCACCACCCAGGTAGGTGGTAGCCCCTGGAGTGTGCTGTGTTACTCTCCTGCCACGGGACCCCAGGCAGACCTGCAGACTGCAGTTCTGAGGACAGTCACCAACACAGGGAAGTGCCAGGGGACACATGGAGTGAACAAAGTCACACTCTGTGGCTTTTCTCCACCTGGGGCAACGGGGCTCCGTCCTTTCATGCTGTTTGTGACCCTCAGATTCGATGACATCCTCAGGTGAACCTGCACATTGCCAGACACACAGTGCAGGTGTCTGGGAGCCCCAGGGCTTCCGAAAGCAACCTGTTGGCTAGAAATGCAGGGAGGTTTTGAAACATAGTTGTGAATAATTGTCAGAAAAACCACAGCTTTTGCTGAAAACTGAAAAACCACAGTTGAGGCCAGGCACGATGGCTCACGCCTGTAATCCCAGTACTTTGGGAGGCCAAGGCGGGCGGATCACTTGAGGTCAGGAGTTCAAGACCAACCTGGCCAACATGGTGAAACCCTGTCTCTACTAAAAATACAAAAATTAGCCAGGCTTGGTGGTGCACACCTGTAGTCCCAGCTACTCGGGAGGCTGAGGCAAGAGAATTGCTTGAACCTGGGAGGCGGAGGTTGCAGTGAGCCAAGATTGCACCATTGCACTCCAGCCTGGGCGACAGAACTAGACCCTGTCTTAAAAAAAAAAAAGAAAAATCACAGTTGACTGGAAGAATTGAAACCCTAAGCCATGTCACCTACCTCTTCTACATCCCCTAACCAATTTGGGTCCCCAACCCAGGTTGTTTGTTTTGTTTTGTTTTGGAGACAGGATCTCGCTCTGTCGCCCAGGCTGGAGTTCAGTGACAGGATCTCTGCTAACTGCAACCTCTGCCTCCCGGGTTCAAGCTATTCTCATGCCTCAGCCTCTTGAGTAGCTGGGATTACAGGTGCCCGCCACCACGCCCGGCCAATTTTTATATTTTAAGTAAAAATGCAGTTTCACCAAGTTGCCCAGGCTGACCTCAGGTGATCCACCTGCCTCGGCCTCCCAAACTGCTGGGATTACAGGCATGAGCCACCGCACCCAGCCCCCAACCCAGTTTAGAGGAGGAGCCATCACAGGGGGCACCCCTCGCCCTCATGGACACTGTGCACCTCTGCCTGGGCCAGGTACCTCCATCCCCTCTTCACACACACACGTGGCCCTGCCTCCTGGCAGCCGCTCCTCACAGGGCACTGGAAGGTCCACTTGCCCCACCCCACTTGGCATTTGGGCTATAAAGCAGGCGCCTAGATGGGCGACTCCAGTGTGGACACAGCCGATAGCTTACAGCCATCAATAGCACAGTGTTCCATGGAGGTGCACAAGGATCCTCACTCCGGCTCCATGTAATAGACGTGAAAGTCACCGAGGTGCATTTCCAACCTCAGAATTACTCAGCAGCCCTTTCCTGCGTCACTGGCTCCTTTTTGATTCTGCAAGGAGGCCCTTCCCAGCTTCCCCCTTGACGCCCAGATCCCTCTTCCCTTCCAGGCACCCCCACACCTCTCTCCAGGCCCAGAGAAAATAAAAGCCACCAGGCAGGAAATAAGCCCTCCCACGGGCCACAGACCCCTTCCCTCACACATCCTCCTACTTCTGATTCCTCACCCACCCTCACTGCCTCCTCTGGGTCCTTGGGGGCAGACATGCCTCTTCCTCTGTGCCAGTGACACTGGCCCCACGGGCTCCATGACCATCCTCTACCTCCAAGCACAGCCCCGTGCCTCCTTCCAAATGTGACGGTGCTCCAAGCCTGCCTCCTCCTCTCACCCAGAGCCAGAGCCGTTCCTTTTACCCACTTACTTATGTGTTGAAAATGTAATCCATTCACACAATTCAAAACTGAGGTTCGACAAGTGCCCTCCTACCCATCTCTGTGTCTCACCCATTCTAGGCCCTTCTCACTGTTAGCATTTTCTTAGTCATGCCTCGAGGAAAGTGAGTGACTTTTTTTTCTTTTTTTTTTTTTTTGAGACAGAGTTTCATTCTTGTTGCCCAGGCTGGAGTGCAATGGCATGATCTCAGCTCACCGCAACCTCCACCTCCCGGGTTTAAGCGATTCTCCTGCCTTAGCTTCCAGAGTAGCTGGAATACAGGCATGTACCCATCACGCCCAGCTAATTATTTTGTACTTTTAGTGGAGATGGAGTTTCTCTCAAGCTGGTCTCGAACTCCCCACCTCAGGTGATCCGCCCGCCTCAGCCTCACAAAGTGCTGGGATTACAGGTGTGAACCACCGTGCCCAGCCAACTGTTTTTTTTTTTTAATGAGTCTAGTTCTGTTGCCCAGGCCGAAGTGCAGTGGTGCCATCACAGCTCACTGCAGCCTCAAACTCCCAGGCTCAAGTGATCCTCCCACCTCAGCCTTCCACGTAGCTGGGACTAGAGATGTGCACCACCACACTAGGCTAATTTATTTTATTTTACTTTTTGGAGAGATGAGGTCTTGCTATGTTGTTCAGGCTGGTCTCGAACTTTTGGCCTCAAGCGGTCCTCCTGCCTCAGTCTCCCAAAATGCCAGGATTACAGGCGTGAGCCACTGCGCCCAGCTGAGAGTGAGCAATTTTTACATGATGATATCATTAAATATTTTATATATATATATATATATATATATATATATATATATTCTTCCCTATTTTTTTTAATTGAGATAGTGGCTGGCTGGGCACAGTGGCTCACACCTGTCATCCTGGCACTTTGGGAGGCCAAAGCAGGAGGATCATTTGAGGCCAGGAGTTTGAGGCTGCAGTGAGCTATGTTTGCACCACTGCATTCCAGCCTGGTCAACAGAACAAGATTCTGTTTCAAATAAATAAATAAAATGAGATATCCACATGCCCTGAATTTTACTCTTTTAAGGTATATAATTCGGGGGTGTGTTTTTAAGCATAGTGCAGTTATCACGCTATCTAATTCCAGAATATTTTCTTTTTTTGAGACAGAGTCTCGCTCTGTTGCCCAGGCTGGAGTACAGTGGCGCGATCTTGGCTCACTGCAAGCTCCGCCTCCCAGGTTCACGCCATTCTCCTGCCTCAGCCTCCCGAGTAGCTGGGACTACAGGTGCCCGCCACCTCGCCCGGCTAGTTTTTTGTATTTTTAATAGAGACGGGGTTTCACCGTGTTAGCCAGGATGGTTTCGATCTCCTGACCTCGTGATCCGCCCGTCTTGGCCTCCCAAAGTGCTGGGATTACAGGCTTGAGCCACCGCGCCCGGCCTTCCAGAATATTTTCATCACCTCAAAAAGAAACCCGAGCCCCACAACAGTCACTCCCCACTTCTGACTCCAGATTTGTCTTGTTGTTGTTGTTGTTGTTGTTGTTTTGATACAGAGTCTCCCTCTGTCCCCCAGGCTGGAGTGCAGCGGCGCAATCTCGGCTCACTGCAACCTCTGCCTCCCGAGTTCCAGCAATTCTCCTGCCTCACCCTCCCAAGCAGCTGGGATTATAGGCACACACCACCATGCCCGGCTAATTTTCTATTAGTAGTAGAAATGGTTTTTTTTTTTTTTTTTTTTTTTTTTGAGATGGAGTCTTACTCCGTCGCCCAGGCTGGAGTGCAGTGGTGCGATCTCGGTTCACTGCAAGCTCTGCCTCCTGGGTTCAAGCCATTCTCCTGCCTCAGCCCCCCAAGTAGCTGGGACTACAGGCGCCCACCACCACGCCCGGCTAATTTTTTTGTATTTTTAGTAGAGACGGGGTTTCACCATGTTAGCCAGGATGGTCTTGATCTCCTGACCTCGTGACCTGCCTGCCTCTGCCTCCCAAAATGCTGGGATTACAGGCATGAGCCACCGCGCCCGGCATAGATGGGGTTTTTATCATGTTGGCCAGGGTGGTCTCAAACTCCTGACCTCAAATGATCCTCCTGCCTCTGCCCCACAAAGTGTTGGGATTACAGTCATGAGCCACTGCGCCCGGCCGAGATTCGCCTTTTCATAGAAAAGGAATCATATTTGGCCAGATGCAGAGTCTCATGCCTGTAATCCCACCACTTTGGAAGGCCAAGGCAGGTGGATCACCTGAGGTCAGGAGTCCGAGACCAGCATGACCGACATGGTGAAACCCCGTCTCTACTAAAAATACAAAAATTAGCTGGGTGTAGTGTTGGGTGCCTGTAATCCCAGCTACCCTGAGGCAGGGCACGGGGTGTTGAGGCATGTGAATCGCTTGAACCCAGAGGACAAGCTTGCAGTGAGCCAAGATTGCACCACTGCACTCTAGCCTGGCTGACAGAGCCAGACTCCGTTTCAAAAAAAAAAAATTAAATCATAAAATACATAGACTTTTGTGTCTGGCTTCTTTCACTTAGCGCAGTACTGTCCAGGTTCATCCATGTCCATATGTCATTCTGTCATTCCTTTTTTTTTGAGACAGAGCCTCACTCTGTCACCCAGGCTGAAGCTCAGTGGCTTGATCTCAGCTCACTGCAACCTCCGCCTCCCATGTTCAAGCAATTCTCCTGCCTCAGCCTTCCGAGTAGCTGGGACTGCAGGCACCCACCACCACGCCCAGCTAATTTTTTGTATTTTTAGTAGAGACAGGGTTTTGCCATGCTGGCCAGGTTGGTCTCGAATTCCTGGGCTCGAGCGATCCACCCGCCTTGGCCTCCCAAAGTGCTGGGATTGCAGGCATAAGCCACTGCGTCCAGCGCCCCCCCTTTTTTTTAAAGAGGGTCTCGCTCTGTCACCCCGGCTGGAGTGCAATGATGCAATCATAGCAGACTCCAGCCTCGACTTCCCATACTCAAGCCATCTTCCTGCCTCAGCCTCCCAAGTTGCTGGGACCACAGGCACGCGCCACCAGGCCCGGCTAATTTTTGTATTTTTCGTGGAGACAGGGTCTCCCGATGTTGCCCAGGCTGCTCTCAAACTCCTGGGCTCAAGCAATCTGCTCGCCTCAGCCTGCCAAAGTGTTAGAATTACAGGTGTGAGCCACCACGCCCAGCCTGTCATTCCTCTTTATGGCTGCATAATGTTCCATTATATGGCACGACTCAACATCTTTTGTTTATCTGTTCATTCGTTGATGAACATTTAGCATGTTTCCACTTTTTGCCTTTTATAAAGCTCCTATGAACATTTGTGTGTGTTTTTATTTAAACACATATTTTCAGGTCAGGCGTGGTGACTCACACCTATAATCCCAGTACTTTGGAAGGCTGAGGTGGGTGGACCACCTGAGGTCAGGAGTTCAAGACCAGCCTGGCCAACATGGTGAAAACCCCGTCTCTACTAAAAATACAAAAAATAGCTGGGAGCATTGGTGGGTGCCTATAGTCCCAAGCTACTTGGTGTGATCTCGGCTCACTGTAACCTCTGCCTCCCAGGTTCAAGCGATTCTGGTGCCTCAGCCTCCCAAGTAGCTGAGATTACAGGTGTGCATCACTGTACCCAGCTAATATTTGTAAGTTTAGTAGAGACAGGGTTTCACCATGTTGACCAGGCTGGTCTCAAACTCCTGACCTCACATGATGCACTCACCTCGGCCTCCCAAAGTGCTGGGTTTACAGGCGTGAGCCACTGCGCCCAGACTCATCTTTTCTTCCACATAGATGCCTCATCTTGGGTAAACTCCTCGCCTCCCAAGGCCCCAGCCTCCATCATTACCTCAGAGCCTCCTGAACCTCCTCCTCCAGCCTCACCTTCCTCCAGCCTCACCGCTCCTCCCTGGACCTTCAGTTCCGCACCCCCGGGGACTCAGAACTACCCCGTCCTGGTTTCTCCTGGGTAACCCGGGCTTCCGCCTACCTTTCTGAAAGTGGTTAGCGACAGCAGCCAGGGCTAGAAAACTCGAGGCTACTGTGCTTGAGTACTCTCTTGCTCTTTACTTCCCAGATCCCATCAATTGTCACGCCTTGTGCCTTCTGCCTCTCAAATATTCAGAAAGCAGATCTATGCTGGGCACGGTGGTGACTCAAGCCTATAATCCCAGCACTTCAGGAGGCGGAGGCAAGAGGATCACTGGAGGCCAGGAATGTTAGACCAGCCAGGGCAACATAGTGAAACCCCGTCTCTACAAAAAACAAAAAAAATTAAAAATTAGCTGGGCGTGGTGATGTGTGCCTGTAGTTTCAGCTACTGGAGAGGCTGAAGCGGAAGGATCACTTGAGCCTGGAGTTCAAGGCTGCTGTGAGCTATAGTTGTGCCACTTCACTCTAGTCTGGGCAACAGAGCAAGATCCTGTTTAAAAAAAAAAAAAAAAAAGCAGATCTAAAAAGGGGCCTGGTGTGGTGGCTCACACCTGTAATCCCAGCCCTTTGGGAGGACAAGCTGGACGGATCACCGAGGTCAGGAGTTCAAGACTAACCTGGCCAACACGGTGACACCCCATCTCTACTAAAAAATACAAAAATTAGCTGGGTGTGGTGGCAGGTTCCTGTAGTCCCAGCTACTCGGGAGGCTGAGGCAGGGAGAATTGCTTGAACCCAGGAGGCGGAGGTTGCAGTGAGCCAAGATTGTGCCACTGCACTCCAGCCTGGGCAACAGACCGAGACTCCGTCTCAAAAAATAATAGGAATTGGCCAGACGCGGTGGCTCGTGCCTGTAATCCCAGCACTTTGGGAGGCCAAGGAGGGCAGATCACCTGAAGTCAGGAGTTCGAGAACAGCCTGACCAACATGGAGAAACCCCGTCTCTACTAAAAATACTAAATTACCCAGGCATGGTGGCACATGTCTGTAATCGCAGCTACTCAGGAGGACAATAATAATAATTTAAAATGTTTAAAAAAGAGGTATAGAGCAGGCTCGTGCCTCCAGCACCCAATTCTGCACACTGGCTAACAAGATAGGTGGCAGCCACCCAGCCGTAAGCATCGGAAGCTCAGGCGTCAACACCTGAGGCAGGTGCAGGACCAGGGCAGGAGGAGGGGCTTCTGCAGAAAGCACCTAAGGGAGGTGGCACACACTGAGCTGGTCTGAATCAGCAGAGAGGAGAAGGAAGCGTTTGAGTCACGCTGCATGGTGAAGACGCCCAAGTGCTGGGTTAGGAACAGTCAGTCCTCATGGGAGGTGGAAGAGCAGGGGAGTGAAGGTGAGAGCGGGGGGTGGAGTCAGATGACAAGCTCAAGTTCATTCACACCCCCCACTACCTGCAAGACATGGGGTACAGTACTTCATTCTGAAGCCTTGGTTTCCTTATCAGTAGGACTTTTTTTTTCTTTTTTTTTTTTCTTTTTTTTGAGATAGGGTCTTGCTCTGTCACCCAGGCTGGAGTACAGGGGTGCCATCATAGTTCACTGCAGCCTCCACCTCCTGGGCTCAAGAGATCCTCCCACCTTAGCCTCCCCAGTTGCAGGGGCCACAGGCACACACCACCACATCTAGCTAGTTTTTTTTTTTTTTTTTTTTTTTTTTTTTCTTTTTGTAAAGACAGCGTCTTAATAGGTTGCCCAGGCTGCTCTGGGACTTTTGGCCTCAAGCAATCTTCCTACCTCCACCTCCCCAGCTGGTTGTGCCATGGTGCCTAGCCAAGATGGGACTCTCATTCCAATAGTCAAAAACCCGACTTAAAGTAGCTCAGACATGCACAGAATGGATTGGCTACTGTTGTGGACTGTCCGAGGGTGGCTCCGTTTGCAGGCACTGTTGGATCCAGTACCCAAGGATGATGTCCCAGCATCTGTCTCTCTGGGATCTCACCTTTGTCCCCTGCCCTCACTGGCTGCGTCTCGTTTCTGCTTCCCTCTGTGTGGCTTCCTTTGGTGGCAGGGTGAGGCCCCCAGGACAGCAGGCAGCCTCAGCCTCACCCTTTCCCAGTACTGAGACCCAGAATCTCATCATGGACTTCTTGAGAAAATCCCAGGGAAGGCTTTGATTGGCTTAGCTTGAGGCATCGCCGCTCGTCCCTGGACCAATGAGAAGCTTGGTGGTGTTCCCTGATTGACCACCTGGGTTAGTGCCACTTCTGCACTGGAGGTAGGAGCCACGTGAGGAGGTCCTGGAACTGGGGAGGCAGGGTCTTGGGAGGCCAGGCTGGGACCTCCTCCTCCAGGGAGTCCTGGGGATTCTGAACAGAGTGATGAATCCTCTGTGAGGGGCACGGAGCCACTGATGGAGAGGGATGATGGTGGCGAATCTGGGCTCTGCCCAGAGAGGGGACCCTGCCAGGAGTGAGTGTCTTATGGAGGCAGGACTGGCTCCTTCAGTTCCCAAGGTGCCCTTAGGACCCCACAGCCCCTGTCCCGAGCCTTACACAGAGTCCTGAGACTTTGGGGAAATGACTTCACTGTGCCCATTTCACCAGTGAGGTTCAATGACTTTCCCAACATGATGAAAGTCAGAGGCCCCAGGTCACAAACCATTAGGCCACCCAGCCTCCACTCAGTCCAGGGGGACTTCCACTGGGAGCCAGCGCTGGGTGTCCAGGGCGAGTAGCAGAACCACGGGCCCTTCCTTCATCACACCAATACGTTTGGGTGCGGGCGAGCTCCTCTCGCCCTAGTTGGTGGCGGGGCTGCAGGAGAGGCACAGACCTTGCAGGGGGTGGGGGGATTGGGGCCAACAGGGGCAGCAAGGAAGGCCCAGCGGTATTGCCTGTGCCAGTCCAGCAGAACCTGGGTGGGCTTCCCGGAGGAGGCGGCCTCCAAGCGCCTGGGCACCCGTGATCCGCCAGGGCCTGGAAGAAAACGGGTGGCGCAGGAGCAGAGGGAGGGGAGACGGGCAGGGGTGCGGCCCCCACCCAGGGGCTCGGGGTGCAAAGGGGTCCCCGCCCCCCGCCCGGCAGCCCCGCGATTCCTGCGCGTCAGCAGAGCGGAAACGCAGAGCGGCGCCAGCCGGGGCGGGCTAGATGGGGCCTGGCAGCGGGGCCGGCGCTCCGCGGGTTCGGTTCCGCCCGCGTTTGTGTTGGCAGCAGCCCGCGGCGCGCGGCCGGGAGCATGAAAGGGGCCTCTGTCTGCGCCCCAGCCGCCCCGCTCGCCTTTCACTCTTAATATAATCTTCACTTCATTTTTAACCCAGCAGAGGTTCTCTTGGAATTTTTCCCCTTCTTCCAAAAATACATGTGCGTGCGTGTGTGTTTGCAAAAGGCCTTCATGGTGAAGGTCGGGATTGTCCCCGGGAAGGGAAGGGCGAAACCCGAGGCGGAGAAGGAGGGAGACAGAAATGTCTTTCTTTTTTCCTGTACCCGGGCCTCCTCGGGGTTGCCGCCACCGCTAGGGGTTCCCCATCCTGCGCCCCCCCCGGGGGTACAGGACATGATGGGGGTCCTCCTCCGACCACCCCTACAACCCCAACCCGGGGATGAATGAAGGGGCTGTTTGGAAATCGGAGTCAGCAGGGAGGGGTGGGCACCTCCTCCAGGGGTCCCTCCCTGGAGCGGGTCAGAGAGTGGCGTCACCAGGTGTGGCCAGCTGCGGCTGTCCTCCCAGAGCGGGTAGGAAGTGAGACAGGACACCAGTCCTGCTGGGAAAGACCCTACTCTTTTTTATTTTTATTTTTTTCTCTGAGATAAGGTCTTGGTCTGTCACCCAGGCTGGAGTGCAGTGGTGCAATCATAGCTCACTGCAACCTCTACCTCCTGAGTTCAGGTGATCCTCCTGCCCCAGCCTCCCGAGTAACTAGGACTCCAGGCATTGCTACCATGCCCAGCTAATGTTTTGATTTTTTTTTTTTTTTTAGAAGTGGGGGGTCTCGCTATGTTGCCCAGACTGGTCTTGAACTCCTGGCCTTAAGCAATTCTCCTGCCTTGGCCTCCCAAAGGCTGGGATTACAGGCATGAGCCACCGTGCCCAGCCCTAGACCCTACTCAGTACTGATGCTTGCTTGTGGGCTTAAACAGCCTGCCACAGTGTCTGGAAACTGTCACCAGTCAGCCCTTTGTTCACTTGCCGGGCAGAGGGTCGTTACACCTGAGGGAATTTTCCAGATTATACCCACAGTGGCTGTTCGGAGAGTTCTCACTTCAAACATCACAGGGCTCATCGCAGAGCTTTCCGTGCGTGTTCCTAGCAAGCCTCTTGTGGCCAGGGAAGTCAGGTATGTTTATCTCTGCAGAAGGGAAAAAGGCGGCTCACGGAAGACAACTAACTTGTCCCCGAGTTCTGAAGCATGAGGGTGCTAGGGTGGGAATGAAAAAGCAGGTGACGGGAAGCCCAGGTTCTCCCTGCTGGATGCCTGGTTTTCAAACTGTTTTCTGCAGAGCTTCTGTTCATATTGTGGGTCCTGGAAATGTATGATTCTGATTATTTAGAGATATATATATATATAATATATATATTTATATTGTGTATGTATATGTGTGTGTGTGTGTGTGTGTATATATATATGCCAGGCACAGTCACTCGTGCTGGTAATCCCAGCACTTCGGGAGGTCCAGATGGGAGGACTGCTCGAGCCCAGGAGTTTGAGACCAGCCTGGCAACATAGTGAGACCCCGTCTACAAAAGTAACCTTCTGCCGGATGTGGTGGCTCACACCTGTAATGCCAGCACTTTGGGAGGCTGAGGCGGGCAGATCACCTGAGATCAGGAGTTTGAGACCAGCCTGGCCAACACGGTGAAGCCCCATCTCTATTAAAAATACAAAAATGAGCCTGGCGTGGTAGCACACGCCTGTAATCACAACTACTCAGGAGTCTGAGGCAGGAGAATCGCTTGAACCTCGGAAGGGGAGGTTGCAGTGAGCCGAGATCGGCACAGCAGTCTGGGTAACAGAGTAAGACTCGGTCTCAGGAAAAGAAAAAAACTTCTTTAATTTAAAAAAAAAAAAATTAACTGGGCATGGCCATGGTGGCACACACCTATAGTCCCAGCTACTCAGGAGATTGAAGCAAGAGGATCCCTTGGGCCCAGGAATTAGAGGAGGCAGTGAGCTATGATTGTGCCACTGCACTCCATCCTGGGTGACAAAGCGAGACTCCATCTCAAAAAAATATATTTAATTTGTGTGTGTATTTGGACTCCTGGTTTGAGCAGTATAGTAGTAAATTAGATAACCTGAAAACCATGCTGCTCTAAACATCCTGGTTACAAAACACCAACCACACTGTTTTTTGTATTTCTCTTTTAATTCCAGAGTCGGGGGTCTTGCTCTATTACCCAGCCTGGTCTCAAACTTTTTTTTTTTTTTTTTTTTTTGAGATGGAGTCTCACTCTGTCTCCCAGGCTGGAGTGCAGTGGTGCGATCTCAGCTCACGGCAAGCTCTGCCTCCCGGGTTCACACCATTCTATTGCCTCAGCCTCCCGAGTAGCTGGGACTACAGGCGTCCGCCACCACGCCCGGCTAATTTTTTGTATTTTTAGTAGAGACGGGGTTTCACCATGTTAGCCAGGATGGTCTCGATCTCCTGACCTCGTGATCCTCCCACCTCGGCCTCCCAAAGTGCTGGGATTACAGGCGTGAGTCACGGTGCCCGGCTGGTCTCAAACTTCTAATTTCAAACAGTCCTCCCGCCTCGGCTTCCCAAAGTACTGAGATAACAAGCACGTGCCACTTATTTCTTAATTTAAAAGAATGGAGCTGGGAGCAAAGGCTCAGGCCTATAATCCCAGCTCCCCTGGAGGCTGAGATGGGAGGATTGCTTGAGCCCAGGAGTTCTAGGCTCCTGTGAGCCATGATCATACCACTGCATTCCAGCCTGGGCAATAGAATGAGACCTCTATCTCAAAAAGAATTAAGAGGCCAGGCGTGGTGACTCACAATCATAATCCCAACACTTTGGGAGGCTGAGGCGAGCAGATAATTTGAAGTCAGCAGTTCGAGACCAACCTGGCCAACATGGTGAACCCCTGTATCTACTGAAAATACAAAAATTAGCCAGGTGTGGTGGTGCAAACCTGTAGTCCCAGCTACTTGGGAGGCTGAGGCAGAAGAATCACTTGAATACGGGAGGCGGAGGTTGCAGTGAGCCAAGATCACACCACTGTACTACAGCCTGGGCGACAGAGTGAGACTCTGTCTCAAAAAAACACACAAACAAAAAACAAACAAACAAACAAACAAAAACTAAAGTAGGGATTGAAACAGTGATGCCAACTAAAATGAGGCTGTCCAAGCTATCCCCTCAGCAAAACAAATGCTTGAGAAAGAAGATTTTTAGGCACAGAGAGATAAGAAAGAAATTTGCCTGTCTCAACCTGAGCTGGTGGAATTTTTTTTTTAACTCTCCCATAAAAGGCTGGGCACAGTGACTTACGCCTGTAATCCCAGCACTTTGGGAGGCCGAGGCAAGTGGATCACTTGAGTTCAGGAGTTCGAGACCAGCCTGGCCAACATGATGAAACCCCGTCTCTACTAAAAATACAAAAATTAGCCAGGCATGATTGTAGGAGCCTATAATCCCAGTTACTCAAGAGGCTGAGACAGGAGAATCATTTGAACCCGGGAGGCGGAGGCTGCAGTGAACCGAGATCACGCCACTGCACTCCACCTGGGTGACAGGATGAGACACCATCTAAAAAAACAAAAACAAACAAACACACACACACACAAACAAAAGAAAAGAAAAACCTCTCCCATGTTAAAAAAGAAAAATACCGCTCCTATGGATTTGTTACTATGGGCCAGTGCTCGCACGTTTCAGATTCAAATGAACTCCACCCTTTTCATCCTAAAACTCAGAGACCAACATAAATATTGATCCTAGACTAACGATATCTGTGTAGAGCTCCCACTGATAAAGCCCTGTTGATGTGGACAGAAGGAAACAGGCATGATGAAAACTCGGGAGGTACACAAACAGCAGAATAAAGACCCCAGAACAATCTCATAGAGACGATGAACTGATCAAAGAAGTCAAAAACACAAGAGAACTAACACTATGAAAGAAGAATGGATTTGGCCGAGCACGGTGGCTCATGCTTGTAATCCCAGCACTTTGGGAGGCTAAGGCAGGAGGATTGCTTGAGCTCAGGAGTTCAACTCGGCCTGGGCAGCATGGTGAAACCCCGTCTCTACAAAAAATATAGAAATTAACTGGGCATGATGGCGCATGCCTGTAGTCTCAGCCACTTGGGTGGCTGAGGCAGGAGAATCGCTTGAACCTGGGAGGCAGAGGTTGCAGTGAGCTGAAATTGCACCACTGCACTCCAGCCTGGGCAACAGAGTGAGACCCCATCCCGAGGGGAAAAAAAAGAAAAGAAAAAAGAATAGATTTGAGAAAAATCAAATGGAACTTCTAGAAATGAATACTATAGTAATTGAAATTAAACATTCAAGTACATGGTTAAACACTACATTGGCTATAGCTGAAGAGAGATTTAGTGAACTAGAAGATAGATATGAGGTGATTTCTCCACAAGGAAGTACAGAGTTAAAAAAAAAAAAAAGTTCCCACGACAGAGAATATGGTAGATTGCATGCAAAAATGGCCAAAATTCCACTCTGATCCCAGAGTTTGTTTGTTTATTTATTTTATTTTATTTATGTATTTGAGATGGAGTCTTGCTGTGTTACTCAGGCTGGAGTGCAGTGGCACAATCTTGGCTCACTGCAACCTCCAATTCTCAGGTTCAAGCAATTCTCCTGTCTCAGCAGCCTCCTGAGTAGCTGGGATTACAGGCACCTGCCACCACACCCGGCTAATTTTTGTATACTTAGTAGACATGGGTTTTTGCCATGTTGGCCAGGTTGGTCTCGAACTCCTGACCTCAGGTGATCCGCCCACCTTGGCCTCCCAAAGTGCTGGGATTATAGTTGTGAGCCACCGTGCCCAGCCTGATCCCAGAGTTTATGATCTAAACCACTGGCACATATAGGCCACCAACACAAAGGTGTAATAAATGTCACTTTCCTATTTTATAAAATTCAGTTTTCCACCATGTCATTTTAATGCTTCTAACATCTAGAAATAGAGTCTTTTCCTCGACCACTTTGCAACTTGTTTGACCAATGAAAGTGACAGAAGTAATGCTGGGCATGATGACTCATGTCTCACGTCTGTAATCCCAGCACTTTGGGAGGCTGAGGCAGGAGGATCACTTGAGACCAGGAGTTTGAGACCAGCCTGAGCAACATGGCAAAAACGCTCTTTACAAAAAAATACAAAAATTAGCTGGGCATGCTGGCGTGTGCCTGTAGTCCCAGCTACTCAAGAGGCTGAGGTGGGAGAATCACCTGAGCCCAGGGGTTCGATGCTGCAGCGAGCTGTGATCACACCAATGCACTCCAGCCTGAGCAATAGAGCAAGACCTTGTCTAATTAATTAATTAATTAATTTAAACAAAAAGATTAGCTAGATGTGGCGACACATGCCTGTGGTCCCAGCAGCAAGAGATGCTGAGGCAGGAGGACCTCTTGAACCCAGGAGGTTGAGGCTGCAGTGAGCTGTGTTCAAGTTACTATACTCCAGCCTGGGTGACAAAGTGAGACCCTGTCTCAAAAAAAGGAAAAAAACAAAAACAAAAACAAAAAACAGAAGTGATGTTGGTTTCTGAGCTTTGGCTGCAAGAAGCTTTGCACAACTCTGCTTACTCTCTTGAAACCCTTAGTGAGTCATTGAGACAAGCCCGTTGGAGCATGAGAGACTATGTGAAGCAAAGAAAATTCCAACAGAGGCCATCCTAGACCAGCCAACTCCCAGCTGACCTGGAAACTGCCTGTGTATGCACAAGTGACTCCAGCCAACCAGCCAAGAACAGAAGAACCACCCAGCTGAGTCTAGTCCAAATCAACGATCCACAGAATCATGAGCTAAACAAACAGTTGTTATTTTAATCTTGTAAATGTTGGATGATTTGTTACACAGTAAAAGCTTTCTGATGCAGAGACAATAAAAGACATGAATAGAATGAGAAGGTCCAACACACATCTATCTACAAGGAGTTCCGGAGTTCCATAGAAGAAAGAAGAGGCAAATGATGGAGAGGACATATCCAACGAGATGATGTCTACCAAGTCCCAGCTTCTGTGAAAAATATCAGTCCTCAGTTTCAAAAAGTACTGGTTCTAGGTATGATAAATATAAATAAATCCACACCTAGACACATCACTATGAAACTGCCAAACACCGTAAAGATCTAAAAGGCAATCAGAAAGAAAAGACAGGCCAGGCACTGTGGCTCACACCTGTAATGACAGCACTTTGAGAGCCCGAGGCTGGCGGATCACTGGAGGTGGGGATTTCGAGACCAGCCTGACCAACATGGAGAAATCCTGTCTCTACTAAAAATACAAAATTAGCTGGGCGTGGTGGGGCATGCCTGTAATCCCAGCTACTCAGGAGGCTGAGGCAGGAGAATTGCTTGAACCCGGGAGGTGGAGGTTGCAGTGAGCTGAGATCATGTCACTGCACTCCAGCCTGGAAACAGAGCAAGACTCCATCTCAAAAAAAAAAAAAAAAAAAAAAAAAAAAAAAAAGAAAGAGAGAGAGAGAGAGAGCAACAGAGAGAGAGAAAAGTAAAGTAAAAGACTGGCCAGGAGAAGTGGCTCACGCCTCTAATTCCAGAACTTTGGGAGGCTGAGGTGGGAGGATAACTTGAGGTCAGGCGTTTGAGGCCAGCCTGGCCAACATAGCAAGACCCTGTCTCTATTTTTTAAAAAAGAAAAGGCCGGGCGCGGTGGCTCAAGCCTGTAATCCCAGCACTTTGGGAGGCCGAGACGGGCGGATCACGAGGTCAGGAGATCGAGACCATCCTGGCTAACACGGTGAAACCCCGTCTCTACTAAAAATACAAAAAACTAGCCTGGCGAGGTGGCGGGCGCCTGTAGTCCCAGCTACTCGGGAGTCTTGAGGCAGGAGAATGGCGTAAACCCGGGAGGCGGAGCTTGCAGTGAGCTGAGATCCGGCCACTGCAGTCCAGCCCGGGCTACAGAGCAAGACTCCGTCTCAAAAAAAAAAAAAAAAAAAAAAAAAAAGAAAGATTGCCTTCAAAGAAATTACAACCATTCTGCCAGTAGATTCATCAGTAGCAACATTGGAAGTCAAAAGACTCTCGGCCAGGTGCAGTGGCTCTTGCCTATAATCCTAGCACTTTGGAAGACCTAGGTGGGCAGATCGCCTAAGATCGGGAATTTGAGACCAGCCTGACCAACATGGAGAAACCCCATCTCTACTAAAAATATAAAATTAGCCAGGCATGGTGGCGCATGCCTGTAATCCCAGCTACTTGGGAGGCTGAAGCAGGAGATTGCTTGAACCCAGGAGGCAGAGGTTGCGGTGAGCCGAGATCGCGCCATTGCACTCCAGCCTGGGCAACAAGAGCAAGGCCTCGTCTCAAAAAAAAATAAATAAAAATAAATAAAATAAATAAAAGGAAATCCTGTCATTTGTGACTACATGGGTAAACCTGGAGGATATTATATTAAGTGAAATAACCGAAGCGCAGAAAAATAAATACCACATGACACATGATCTCCCTTTTTTTTTTTTTTTTTTTGAGACGGAGTCTCGCTCTGTCGCCCAGGCTGGAGTGCAGTGGCCTGATCTCGGCTCACTGCAAGCTCCGCCTCCCGGGTTTACGCCATTCTCCTGCCTCAGCCTCCCGAGTAGCTGGGACTACAGGCACCTGCCACCTCGCCCGGCTAGTTTTTTGTATTTTTTAGTAGAGACGGGGTTTCACTGTGTTAGCCAGGATGGTCTCGATTTCCTGACCTTGTGATTCTTCCGTTTCGGCCTCCCAAAGTGCTGGGATTACAGGCGTGAGCCACCGCGCCCGGCCATGATCTCCCTTATATGTGAAATTTTAAAAAGCAGCCTCAGAAACAGAGAGTACAATGGTGGTTACCACAGGCTGTGGGAAAGGACTGGGGAGATGTTGGTCAAAGGATACAAAATTTCAAGTAGACAAAAAGAATAAATTCAAGAAATATATTGTTCAACATAATAACTATTTTTATTTTATTTTGAGACAGAGTCTCACTCTGTTGCCCAGGCTGGAGTGCAGTGGCACAATCATAGCTCATGGCAGCCTCAGCCTCCTAGGCTCAAGCAATCCTCCTGCCTCAGCCTCCCAAGTAGCTGAGACTACAGTCACACTCTACCACAACTGATTTTTTTTTTTTTTTTTTTTTTTTTTACTTTTTATAGAGATGGGAGTCTCGCTATGTTGCCCAGGCTGGTCTCGAACTCCTGGGCTCAAGCAGTCCTCCCCACTCAGCCTTCCACAGTGCCAGGATTATAGATACGAGCCACAACGCTCAGCTGTGACTTTAATTAATAACAATGTATTGTATACTTGAAAGTCGCTAAGAGCATATGTTTTAAGTATTACCACAAGAAAATGATATGTGAGGCAAAGCATTTGCTATTAACTTCATTTAGATATTCCACAATGTATGTATATTTCAAATCATGTTGTACACTATAAATATAGACAATTTTATTTGTCAATTACAAATAAATGCATAGCCAGTGGCATGCACCTATAGTCCCAGCTACATGGGAGGCTGAGGCAGAAAGATTCCTTGACCCCAGGAGTTTGAGGCTGGAGTGCACAATGACTGCACCTGTAAATAGTCACAGGGCATAATAGCAAGACCCTGTCTCCTAAAAACAAAACCTAAGTCAAGGGTTGGACGGGACACTTGAATCTCTCAAGTCACCCACTTGGCCCTCTTCCAAGTGTACTTCCTTTCATTCCTTCTATAAAACTTTTTTAAAAACTTGGCCAGGCACGGTGGCTCATGCCTGTAATCCCAGCTCTTTGGGAGGCCGAGGCAGGTGGATCACCTGAGGTTGGGAGTTTAAGACCAGCCCAGCCAAGATGGCGAAACCCCGTCTCTACTAAAAACACAAAAAATTAGCCAGGCGTGGTGGCGGACACCTGTAATCCCAGCTACTCGGGAGGCTGAGGCAGAGAATTGCTTGAACCCGGGAGGCAGAGGTTGCAGTGAGCCAAGATTGTGCCACTGGACTCCAGCCTGGGAGACAGAGCAAGACTTGTCTCAAAAAAAAAAAAAAAATATATATATATATATATATATTAAAAAGACTATCTTGAAGAATTATCTTTAAAGTGCTAAGAGAAAATAATAATGAGCTTAGAATTATTTATTTAACTAAATTACTACTGAACAGCAAAGGTAAAAATCAGATTAAAGCCAGGCATGGTGACTCACACCTGTAATCCCAGCACTCTGGGAGGCTGAAGTGTGCAGATCACTAGAGGTCAGGAATTCAAGAACAGCCTGGTAAACATGGCAAAACCTCATCTCTACTAAAAATACGAAAATTAGCTGGGCATGGTTGTGGGTGCCTGTAGTCCCAGCTACTGAGGAGACTGAGGGAGCAGAATCGCTCGAACCCGGGAGGCAGAGGTTGCAGTGAGCCAAGGTCATGTCACTGCACTCCAGTCTAGGCAAAAGAGTGGGACTCTGCTCAAAATAATAATAATAATAAAGTTACTATCTTGAGTCATTTTCTTCACTCAATACAGCTTTCCTCACATTCATCTCCTTTGTGCTGTTATTGGCAAATACATTACATTTCCATATGTCATAGGCCCAACAATACGTATTATACAGATTGTTTTATACTTTTGCTTTTTAAAACAGTTAAGAGAAGAATGAAGAAGGAATATGACTTCATTTGTATTTATTTTTATTTATTTATTTATTTTGAGATGAACTTTTGTTTTGTTGCCCAGGCTGGAGTGCAATGGCATGGTCTTGGCTCCCTGCAACCTCCGTCTCCCATGTTCAAGCGAATCTCCTGCCTCAGCCTCCAAAATAGCTGGGATTACATAGGCACATATTACCATACCTGGCTAATTTTTTTGTATTTTGAGTAGACACTGGGTGTTTCACCATGTTGACCAGGCTGATCTCAAACTCCTGACCCAGGTGATATGCCTGCCTTGGCCTCCTAAAATGCTGGGATTACAGGCATGAGCCACTGCACACAGCCAAATATGACTTTATACTGACTTTTATAATTATATAATTGTCTTTATTGATTTTTTTTGTTTTGTTTTTTATGTGATTCACTGTCTGAGGTCACTTGCTTTCAGCCTGAAGAACTTTATTTAGTATTTCTGTTTTTTTGTTTTTTGAGATGGGGTCTCACTCTGTCACCCAGGCTGGAGTGCAGTGGAGCGATCTCAGCTCACTGCAAGCTCCGCCTCCCGGGTTTATGCCATTCTCCTGCCTCAGACTCCCAAGTAGCTGGGACTACAGGCACCTGCCACCACGCTCAGCTAATTTTTTGTATTTTTAGTAGAGACAGGGCTTCACTGTGTTAGCTACAATGGTCTCAATCTCCTGACCTCATGATCCGCCCTCCTCGGCCTCCCAAAGTGCTGGAATTACAGGCATGAGCCACCGTGCCCAGCCCTATTTAGTATTTCTTATAAGGAAGGCTTGCTAACAACTAACTATCCCAGTTTTTTGTTTATTTGGGAATGTCTTTATTTTGCTTTGATTTTCTAACAATAGCCTTGCTGGATATAGGATTCTTGATTGATAGATTTTTTTTTTTTCCCCCTAGAGCATTTTGAATATTTTGTATCTATCTCAGTGCCTTTTGGCCTTCATTCTTTTTGTTTGTTTGTTTGTGACAGAGTCTCACTCTGTCACCCAGGCCTGAGTGCAGTGGCATAATCATGGCTCACTGCAGCCTTGAACTTCTGGGTTCAAGCAATCCTCCACCTCAGCCTCTTGAGTAACTACAACTACAGGCTTGTGCTACCATGCCCAGCCAATTTTTTTATTTTTCTTTTGTAGATATACAGTCTTGCTATGCTGACCAAACTGGTTTTGAACTCCTGGCCTCAAGCGATCCTCCCACCTCAGCCCTCCAAAGTGCTGAGATTATAAGCATGAGCCACCATACCTGGCCTAGCTGTCATTTGTAAGTGATCAGTTGTTTTCCTCTTCCTGTTTTCAAGATTTTCTCATTGGCTTTGGCTTTCAATATTTTCACGATGTGCCTATTTGTGGATCTCTTTATCCTGTTTGGAGTTTGCTGAACTTCCTAAAGATGTAAATTAATGTTTTTCAATAAATTTTGGAGGTTTTCACTCATTCTTTCTTTAAATTTTTTTTTTTTTTTTTTTTGAGAGAAGTGTCACTCTTATCCCCCAGATTTGAGGACAATGGCTCAATGTCAGCTCACTGCAACCTCTGCCTCCTGGGTTCAAGCGATTCTCCTGCCTCTGCCTCCCAAGTAGCTAGGATTAACTTGCCTGCCACCATGCCCGGCTAATTTTTGTATATTTTAGTAGAGACGGGGTTTCACCATGTTGGCCAGGCTGGTTTCAAAATCCTGACCTCAAGTGATCCACCCACCTCAGCTTCCCAAAGTGCTGGGATTACAGGCGTGAGCCACTGCGCCCAGCCCTTTCTTTAAATATTTTGTTTTGCTCCTTCCTCCCTCTCCTCTCTTTCTGGTACTCCCATTGTGTTCAATGATGCCACATATTTCTCTGAGGTTCTGTTCATTTCTCTTCACAATTTTAAAAAATCTTTGTTCTTCAGATTGCAGAATCTTTATTAATCTTTCTTCAAGTTTACTAATTGTTCCTTCTGCCAGTTTAAATCTACTGCTGTACTTCTAGTGTATTTTTCAGTTTGGTTGTTGTATTTCCAATTCTAGTATTTCCATTTTTTTATAATTTCTATCTCATTATTGATATTCTGTACTTCATGCAACTTTGTCATCATACCTTCCCTTACTTCTTTAATCATAGTTTTCTTTAGTTCTTGTTATAAATAAAGTTTCAGTGCCACAAAAGAAATAGCACTTGAATATAAAATTTTCTCTTTTTTTTTTTTTTTTTTTTTTTCAGGTGGAGTCTCGCTATGTCACCCAGGCTGGAGTGCAGTGGCACGATCTTGGCTCACTGCAAGCTCCGCCTCCTGGGTTCACGCCATTCTCCTGCCTCAGCCTCCTGAGTAGCTGCGACTACAGGCGTCCTCCACCACGCCTGGCTAATTCTTATTTTTAGTAGAGACAGGGTTTCCTCGTGTTAGGCAGGATGGTCTCCATCTCCTGACCTTGTGATCTGCCCACCTCGGCCTCCCAAAGTGCTGGGATTATAGGCATGAGCCACTGCACCCGGCCTAGAATTTTCTTTTTAATTCTCAGCAAGGCAATGTACTTCTATAGAAGGGTGTGCCCTTTCAGATGGGGCAATGGTAAGCACACACTTGGACAAGGGAGGGGAAGGGGTTCTTACCTCTGACGCATGTGGCCCCTGCTGCTGTGTCATTCCCTTATTGGCTAGGATTAGACCGCACAGACTAAACAAATTCCGTTTGGCTACTTTACAGAGAGCGACAGGGTGAGTGGTATGGCAGGAAAAATGGTTATGGCAGAGCAGGAAATTGGAATGAGTCAGGGTGGAGAATGAGCAAGTAATTGGAATGAGTCAGGGTGGAGTAGGTAATCAGAATGAGTCAGGGTAGAGCAGGTAATTGGAAAAGGTTGCTTTACGAGGAATTTAAGTTTAAAAGTAGAAGGCAAAGAATTGAACATACTGACATATTGATTCTTTGAGGAGAAATTTAGAACTCATATCTAACAGTTCTTTTAACACATTTTTAACAACTTTTTTAAGGTCTTTGTTAAATCTGACATCTGGTCACTCTCACAGGCAGTTTCTGTTACCTGCTTTTTTCCTGGTGTATGGGTCATATTCACCTGTTTCTTTGCATGTCTCATATATTTTTGTTGGAAACTAAACACTTTAGATACTATGGTGTAGCAGCGCAGTACTGGTCATCCACTTCCCAGGGTTACCTTTGTTATTTGGTTATTTGTTTAATGACTTGATGGATTTTTTTTTCCTTTTGAGACAGGGTCTCACTCTGTTGCCCAGGCTTGAGTGCAGTGGTGTAATCATAGCTCATATCGGCCTCAACCTCCCTGGCTCAAGTGATCCTCCCAAGTAGCTGGAACCACGGCATGTACCACCACACCTGGCTAACCTTTTTACTTTCCTTTTTTTTTTTTTCTCTATAGAGACAGGGTCTCTTTGTGTTACCCAGGCTGATCTCAAACTCCTGAGCTTAAGCAGATCCTCCGCCTCAGCCTCCCCAAGTGCTGGGATTACAGGCATGAACAACCGCACCTGGCCTGGATGGATTATTTTAGCATAATCTATTCCACCCTCTTCCCCTCCTAAGCAAGTGACCTCTGATGTTGCTTCTTAGGGGATGCAGCTTTGGATATGCTCACAGACACCCTGAGATGACGGTGGTTTGGGAAGGTCTCTATTTGACCATCTTTTTCCCTGACCACACTCATTTGTTAAGCTCTACTAATTGTTAGGTGATTGCTGTATTTTTCACACTGTCTCTCTCTCTCTCTCTTTTTTTTTTTTTTTGATAAAACCTATACCTGATAGAGCTCTATTGTTCCCAACATTCCCCTGGGGCATACATTGTCCCAATCAGACTAATCCAATCAAATTCAGGCTCATTTTTCAAGAGGTAGGTCCCAAGGTCAGTGTTTGAGATTTGTTCTGATCCCAGAAGGACACCTCTCAGTGGTCTCCTTCCCTGGTTCTTTCCAGAAAACTAGCCAGCCTGAAGTTTAGCCTACATCTCTAATGAATCTACCCATCTCTTTCCAATTATCTTTCACCACAACCTCTACTGTTTTTGAGAGCACCCTTAGGCTTCAACCTTTCCACATTCAGTTGCCGATGAAGTCAGTTCTATTGGGAAGAGATTTGGAATTCTCTGTGCTGCAGCCTGCCTCACCTTCCGGGCGAAATCTCTGTGCCATTGCTATATAGCTGGGAGTGGTATAACCCATGCTTCTCTCTGAATGACACTCCTGCTTTAGGGGCTGAGCACTCAGTGGAGGAAAAGTAGCCTCAAGTCTTTTTGGCTTGCTTCTCCCACCGTAGAAACTCTGTCTTTTATTTTATTTTATTTATTTTTTTGACAGGGAGTCTTGCTCTGTTGCCCAGGCTGGAGTACGGTGGCACAATCTTGGCTCACTGCAACCTCTGCCTCCTGGGTTCAAGCGATTCTTCTGCCTCAGCCTCCCAAATAGCTGGGTCTACAGGCACCCGCCACTAGGCCTGGCTAATTTTTGTATTTTTAGTACAGACAAGGTTTCACCATGTTGACTCGGCTGGTCTTGAACTCCCGACCTCAGGTGATCCGCCGGCCTCGGCCTCCCAAAGTGCTGAGATTACAGGCATGAGCCACCACATCCAGCCAAGGGACTTCTGTCTTATGAGCCAGAACAAAGAGGCGAGGACCCCAGGAGCCTCAGTGGTGCCATGCTCACAGCAGAGCAGGGGCTGGGTGGAAGGTGGGAGGCCTCACCTCTTGGACATGAAACTGCCTTTGCAAAGTTATGACTGAGACAGTGAAAGAGATCTAACTTAATTGACTCCATCTTGCTTCTAACCTCCAAGCTGTCCTTGTTCATTCCTGGGCGTAGGCTGAACTAGCTTTGGGAGAAACTTAGTTTACAGTTTAAAACAAAGACAATAACAGCCCTTTCCCAAGGCAGTCCTCCTTCAAAGAAGTCTGGGGACTAGATTGCCCTTATAGGACTAACACGAGCTACAAGATGAGAAATTATGGTTTAGGAGTCATGCCACTGGAGGCTACAAGATTCTGATCCCGGCCGGGCGCGGTGGCTCAAGCCTGTAATCCCAGCACTTTGGGAGGCTGAGACGGGCGGATCACGAGGTCAGGAGATCAAGACCATCCTGGCTAACACGGTGAAACCCCGTCTCTACTAAAAAAAATACAAAAAACTAGCCGGGCACGGTGGCGAGCGCCTGTAGTCCCAGCTACTCGGGAGGCTGAGGCAGGAGAATGGCGTGAACCCGGGAGGCGGAGCTTGCAGTGAGCTGAGATCCGGTCACTGCACTCCAGCCTGGGCGACAGAGCGAGACTCCGTCTCAAAAAAAAAAAAAAAAAAAGATTCTGATCCCTCTCTAAACTGCTCCTGAGATCAGTGCTTGAGATATTTTGCAGACCCTACGCTTGATGGAGCAGCTGGCACCATCTAGTTGGATAAACTGGCTCATCTAATCTTGTGGCCCCCATCCAGGAACTGACTCAGCACAAGAAGACAGCTCCGACTCGCTATGATTTCATCCCTAACCAATCACCACTCCCGGTTCACTGGCTTCCCCCCACCCACCAGGCTGTCCTTAAAAACTCTGCTCCCTGACTGGTCGCGGAGACCGATTTGAGTAATTAATACAACTCCAGTCTCCCACACAGCTGGCTCTGCATGAATTACTCTTTCTCCATTGTAATTCCCCTGTCTCAGTAAATCGGCTCTGTCTACCTTGCCCAGCGGGCAAAGTGAACCCCTGGGGCGGTTACAGGCATACTTGCCCAGAACAGTGCTTCACCAACCAGTAGCTGGGGACAAGGTGAGAAATTCTGATTTCCTGCCCCTCCTGGGAAGAAACTTTCCTTACTGGGAGCCGGAGGGAGGGGACCTTTAGTCTGGAATGGAATTTCCATCTTTTTGAGCTCAAGGGGTGGGGAGCAGGTCTTAATTTCAATACCACAGACTCTCACTGTTCTCATTAAATTTGAGTAGATTTGTTGAATAAATGTTTATTCATCTTTTGAAATGCCTTTAGGACCATTTCCAGAGGGTGTCTGGCTGTGGTGAGCTTCCCGCCCCCGGTGGACAAGAAGCATGAGGAAGAACTATTTCTTTGCTGTGTTAAGCCCTAAAGAGGAGAGTTTTCGTGATGACAGCAAATCTAGCTCAGGGCTTCTCAAACTTGAGCATTCATTAGAAACATCCAGAAGCCTTGTGAAAATTGGGCCCTACTCCAAGAGTTTTTGATTCAGCAGATCTGGGTTGGTGTCTAAGAATTCACATTTCTGGCTTTATTCTTTTTTGGTGGGAGGGACAGAGTCTTGCTTTGTGACCCAGGCTGGAGTGCAATGGCATGATTTCGGCTCACTGCCACCTCCGCTTCCCGGATTCAAGACAATCTCTTGCCTCAACCTCTCGAGTAGCTGGGATTACAGGCACCCGCCACCATGCCCAGTTAATTTTTGTATTTTTAGTAGAGATGGGGTGTCGCCATGTTGGCCAGGCTGGTATTGAACTCCTGACCTCAAGTGATCTGCCCACCTCGGCCTCCCAAAGTGCTGGAATTACAGGCGTGAGCCACCGCACCCAGCCAGAATTCACATTTCTAACAAGTTCCCAGGGAAAGTCCATGCTGGGGGGTCCAGGGATCACACTTTGAGAACCACTGCTCCAGCCCATCCTCTCCGATACTGGTGGATAAATAATAGTACAATAGTGTTTATTTCATAAGCCAGTTACAAGTTATTGCATTAAGATCTGAAAAGCAGTTAGAATAGTGTCTGGCACACAGGCAGCCTTAATAATTAACCATTATTAATATGTCCCAGGATTTTCTTTTCTTTTTTTTTTTTTTTGAAACGGAATCTCACTCTGTCACGCAGGCTGGAGTGCAGTGGCACGATCTCGGCTCACTGCAAGCTCCACTTCCCGGGTTCACACCATTCTCCCACCTCAGCCTCCCGAGTAGCTGGGACCACAGGCGCCCGCCACCACGCCCGGCTAATTTTTTGTAGTTTCAGTAGAGATGGGTTTTCACCGTGTTAGCCAGGATGGTCTCCATCTCCTGACCTCGTGATCTGCCCATCTCAGCCTCCCAAAGTGCTGGGATTACAGGCATGAGCCACCGCGCCCGGCCTCTTACTTGTTTTTCTAAGTCAGCATGCTGGCCCCCGCAGATCTGAAAGGAACTCTGTCCTGTCTGCATACAGACACAGGGGTCTTGTAACTATAGATCCCTCTGTTCCCATTGGGGCTGGACTAGGTGTTTTGCTTCTTAGAGAACCAACAGACCTAAGTCACGTTCCCAACATGATGTTAACGGGAAGTAAGCGGAGGGTAAACAACTGTCAAATGTCTTCCTTGTGAGCAGATTGTATAAACGGAAAGATAAAAACCGAGCCCCGTCAGGCAGAAGGCGGTGTCTGTGTTCTCTGCTGAATCCCAAGCCCTTCTTCCAGTTGCATAAGCATTCAGGGGGTTGTCAATTGTGGTCCCAAAGGAAACAATCCGGGGAGAAGGTCAGGGCAGATCCCTTTAGTTTTTTTTGTTTTTTGTTTTATGAGAGAGAGTCTCGCTCTGTCACCCAGGCTGGAGTTCAGTGGCGTGATATTGGCTCACTGCAAACTCTGCCTCCCAACTTCAAGCAATTCTCAGGCTTCAGCCTCCGAGTAGCTGGAATTACAGGGGCTCACCACCACACCCGGCTAATTTTTGTATTTTTAGTAGAGGCCAGGTTTCACCAGGTTGGCCAGGCTGGTCTTGAACTCCTGATCTCAAGTAATCTGCCCGCCTCGACCTCCCAAAGTGCTGAGATTAGAGGCATGAGCCACTGCACCTGGCCAAGGTTGGATCCCTTTGAACACAGAAGAGGGAACGCATGCTGGGGCCACCGTGAGAACAACTGTGATGTTTAATATGTCGATTCCTAATGTCTTGCCATAATCCTGTTGAGTGGGTAGCTAGGCAAAGATGAGCAGGGCTGGCCGGGCACGGTGGCTCAAGCCTGTAATCCCAGCACTTTGGGAGGCCGAGACGGGTGGATCACGAGGTCAGGAGATCGAGACCATCCTGGCTAACCCCGTGAAACCCAGTCTCTACTAAAAAATACAAAAAACTAGCCAGGCGAGGTGGCGGGCACCTGTAGTCCCAGCTACTCGGGAGGCTGAGGCAGGAGAAAGGCATGAACCCGGGAGGTGGAGCTTGCAGTGAGCTGAGATCCGGCCACTGCACTCCAGCCTGGGTGACAGAGCGAGACTCTGTCTCAAAAAAAAAAAAAAAAAAAAAAAAAAAAAAGATGAGCAGGGCAGGACAGGGCCCCTCCCTTCACCAGGAATGTCAGGTGACAATCAAGCGATAATCAGGTGGTTTTTGTTTTTGTTTTTTCAAGACGGAGTCTTGCTCTGTCGCCCAGGCTGGAGTGCAGTGACATAATCTCAGCTAACTGCAACCTCTGCCTCCCAGTTTCAAGTGATTGTCCTGCCTCAGCCTCCTAAGTAGCTGGGATTACAGGCATGAGACACTATGTGCAGCACTGATGTTCTCTAGAATGTAAGTGCCAGGTGTACAGGGACCTTGCCTGTCCTGTCCCCTGCTCTACCCCTGACCCAGGAATAATGCCTTTCCCATAAGAGGTCCTCCATGAATGCCTGTAGAATGAGTGAGAGAATTCCCAGATAAGAACTGGATAAGAGGGGCCTGTTAGTGGGTTCTGTGCTCACCAAGTATTGTTTATGTTACCAGAAAGGGGTCCAGATCCAGACCCCAAGAGAGGGTTCTTAGACTTCACGCAAGAAAGAATTGGAGCAAGTTCATCAAATGAAAGCAAGTTTATTAGAGAAGTAAAGGAATAAAAAATGTGATGTGACTTGGCTGTGTCCCCACCCATATCTCATCTTGAATTGTAATTCCCATAATTCCCATGTATCCTGGGAGGGACTCGGTGGGAGGTAATTGACTCATGGAGGTGGGTCTTTCCCATGCTGTTATTGTGATAGTGAATCAGTCTTACACGTCTGATGGTTTTATAAAGGGGAGTTTCCCTACACAAGTGCTCTCTTGCCTGCCACCATGTAAGACGTGCCTTTCACCATGATTGTGAGGCCTCCCCAGCCACGTGGAACTGTGAGTCCATTAAACCTCTTTGTCTTTATAAATTCCCCAGTCTTGGGTATGTCTTTGTCAGCAGCATGAAAACAGACTAATACAGAATGGCTATTCCATAGGCAGAGCAAACCCAAGGGCTGCCCGATTGGCTATTTTTATGGTTATTTCTTGATCATATGCTAAACAAGGTGTGGATTATTCATGAATTTTCCAGGATAGGGGCAGGCAATTCCCAGAAATGACAGTTCCTCCCCTTTTTAGACCATATAGTGTAACTTCTGGACATTGCCATGGCATTTGTAAACAGTCATGGTGCTGATGGGAGTGTCTTTGGTATGCTTATTAGCATACAAAATATATATATTATATATATACACATATATATATTTTTTCTTTTGAGACAGAGTCTCACTCTGTCACTCAGGCTGGAGTGCAGTGGCACGATCTTGGTTCACTGCAATCTCTGCCTCCTGGGTTCAAGCAATTCTTCTGCCTCAGCCTCCTAAGTAGCTTTGACTACAGGCACGCACCACCACACCCAGCTAATTTTTGTATTTTTAGTAGAGATGCAGTTTCACCATATTGGCCAGGCTGGTCTCAAACTCCTGACCTTGTGATCCACCCGCCTCAGCCTCCCAAAGTGTTGGGATTACAGCAGTGAGCCACTGTGCCCAGA
Organism: Chlorocebus sabaeus; assembly: GCF_047675955.1. Classification (NCBI taxonomy): domain Eukaryota; kingdom Metazoa; phylum Chordata; class Mammalia; order Primates; family Cercopithecidae; genus Chlorocebus; species Chlorocebus sabaeus. The sequence goes on along the minus strand of NC_132931.1, from coordinate 9,093,993 downwards.
CGCCATGAGAATATATTATAATTACCATTAATGAGCAGTGAGGATGTCCAGAGGTCACTTTGGTCGCCATCTTGGTTTTGGTGGGTTTTGACCAGCTTCTTGATTGCATCCTTTCATCAGCAGGGTCTTTGGACCTGTATCTTGTGATACCAGACTTGCCGACCTCCTATCCCATCCTGTGACTTAGAATGCCTTAGCCGCCTGGGAATGCAGCCCAGCCAGTGTCAGCCTCATTTTACCCAGCCGCTCTTCAAGATGGAGTCACTCTGGTTCAAACACCTCGGTCAGTTACACAAAGGAAGCTCAGAAAAGAGTAACTCCTCCGAGGTCTCCTGGGGCGTGGTGTGGCCAGAACCACTGCTCAAGTCCAATTAGATGAATTAAGTGCCTGCAGCCTCTGCCAGGATGAGAGCCTCTCCCCTCAGTGCCCAGGGCATGGTGATGTTCTGCCAGGCAGAGGCCGCTGCCCGGGGAAGAGGGCCGGACTCCAGAGAAGGCGGAGAGGGCACCTTGCCACCCGCTGGTCGGGCCGAGGCTGGATGCCCACACCCTGGACATTACGGGAGAGAGACGCTGGAGGCAGCTGCCTGACAATCCTGAGCTTGGACACAAAAGGAATTTGGAGTTTTCCACTGTGAACCAGACCCTGGGTTGTGGTTGGAGAGACCCCAGTGTGTTCAAATCCCAGTGTGTAAAATCCCAGTGTGTAAAAATCCCAGTTCAAATCCCAGTGTGTAAAAAGAGAGATAATAGCTGCTGCAAACATGTGTTGTGTGGATTGAATGAATGTGCTTGTGAACGGTCGCTAGGAGGTCCTTCCCCACCGGCCCTTCCCAGACCTGACCCGGGGCCTGATCCCCAGGAAGCCTACTTCCCTGCACCCCCAGCCGGGAATGGATTCTTCAGAGAGAGGCTGGGGCACGGGAGAACTGGGTGACCAGGGCAGAGTGTGATCATGCCCCAAAGAGGTTGCTTTTCCAGCCTGTCACTTTTTCCCACAGTTGCTGACCTAGAGACAGCTGGAAAACTGGCTGGCCCGAGGGGAAGGGATGGCAGGGAGGGCACAGAGGGACACCTTGACCCTGTACCCCCTCCCACCTCCCAGGGCGCCAGTCTTCTGGTGGGGGCTGCCTCAGAGTGGAGGTCGGGGGGGCCAGGGACACTTAAGGCAGGGACAATGGCTCTTGGAGCTGCACGGCAATGGGGCGTTGTTTAAAACGTGGCTCTGGGGCCAGGCACGGTGGCTCACGCCTGTAATCCCAACACTTTGGGAGGCCGAGGCGGGCGGATCACCTGAGATCAGGAGTTCACCAGCCTGGCCAACATGGTAAAACCCCATCTTTGCTAAAAATACAAAAAAATTAGCCAGGCGTGGTGGCACATGCCTGTAATCCCAGCTACTCAGGAGGCCGAGGCAGGAGGATTGCTTGAGGCTAGGAGTTCAAGACCAGCCTGGGCAATACAGCAAGACTCTGTCTCTACAAAAAAATTGAAAATTAGCTAAACATGGCAGCATGCGCACCTGTGGTCCCAGCTACTGCGGAGGATGAGGTGGGAGGATCGCTTGAGCCCAGGAGGTCAAGGCTGCAGTGAGCCATGATCACACCACTGCACTCCAGCCTGGGCAACAGAGCAAGACCCTGTCTCTTAAAAAATATAAATAAATGTGAAATGATAAATTAAAAAATAAAATGATGTAGCTCTGACCCCAACCCCAGAGAGTCCATGTCTTGGGGGACTCGAGGCAGGCCCTAGAGTCTTTATCATAAGAAGCCCCCAAATAACCCTGCTGCAGACCCCAGGCTACACTGGCAGAGGAGTCTCCTCCCAGTTCAACCCTGGCTCCAGGTCACCCTAAGCTCCTCCCTTCCCTTCTGCTTCAGTTTCACCTGCTGTCAGATCACAGAGGAACCAATAGTGCTTTTTAGGAGCTTTCAACTGAAATCTCTGCCTCACAGTCCGCACCGCTGCTGGCTCTGACTGTTTCTCCACCTTGACTTTGCCCAGGGGTCTGTCCTGTCTCCTCTGCAGCTGGCCTGAGCCAGCCCAAGTCAGCCGTCTCTGCCGGGCCCCTCTTCTCCAGCAGCTCAGTTAGTCCCCGTCTTGGGAGACACAGGGCAGGCAGTAAACTGCTGGAGGAGGAGAAGAAGGAGAAGAAGGAGGAGGAGGAGGAGGAGGAGGGGGAGGGGGAGAGGGAGGAGGAGAAGGGGACTGGGAGAAGGAGGAGGAGTAGGGGGAAGGGGAGGGAAAGAGTGAGGAGGAGGAAGCGGAGGGGGAGGAGGAGAAGCAGGGGAGGAGGGGGAAAAGGAGAAGGGGGAGGAGGAGACAGAAAGGGAAGAAACCTGGTCTCCATGGGCAAACGGGGCTTGACCAGCGGGTGGGGCCTGCTTGGGGGCAGGGTGCGGGGGGGACGCAGGGTTGGCCAGGCCATCTCTGCTCCACACACAACCACGTGCAGGATGCCATGTGGCTATTTTTACCCCTGCCGAGGAAATAGCCTGATTTATGTGAGGCCTGGTCCCGTTTGTTCGGGCCTGTGTTATAAATACACCTGGTTCTACACTCGTGTTCACTTGGACAGAGAACTCAGGCCCTGGCCTGCACAGCCGCTCTCCGGCCTCCCTCCCCACCTCACCCTGCCATGCAGCCTTGTTGAGAAGTCCTTCTGTTACCGTAGGGAGCTAGTGACGCAGGAGCAGGGCAGGACCCCCACAACCAGCAATGTCAGGCAGCCACCAGGTGATGGTCAGATGGTTGAGTTTTTTTGTTGTTGCTTTTTGTTTTTTTGTTTTTGAGACGGGGTCTCGCTCTGTTGCCCAGGCTAGAGTGCAATGGTGTGATCTCGGCTCACGGCATCCTCCGCCTCCTGGGTTCAAGCGATTCTCCTGCCTCAGCCTCCCGAGTAGCTGGGCTTACAGGCGCTCACCACCACACCCGGCTAATTTTTATATTTTTAGTAGAGACGGGGTTTCACCATGTTGGCCAGGCTGGTCTTGAACTCCTGACCTCAGGTGATCACCTACCTTGGCCTCCCAAAGTGCTGGGATTACAGGCATGAGCCACTGTGCCCAGCACCTGCCCCAAAACTTTTTAATGAACTTTCACTCCTGCTCTAAAACTTGCCTCGGTCCCTCACTCTGCCTCATGCCCCTTGGTGGAACTCTTTCTTCTGAGGAGGCAGGGATTGAGGTGAATCCACATGGATTCACCACCACTAACACTTCCCCGATATATCTCCCACTGCTGGGCCCAGCTCACCTCAGTTCCCAAGGCCTCAGTGTGAGTGAGTTTATCAGATGCATTCAGGAGTGGCACGTGTCTGGGAGCCAGCTCTGATAAGGGAAGAGAAGGAAAGGGGCTTTGGATTTGAGGTCCACACTTTCTTCAAGGAACAGGTTTAGCTGGGCATAATGGCGCACCTGTAATCCCAGCACTTTGGGAGGCCGAAGCAGGAGGATCGCTTGAGGCCAGGAGTTCGAGATCAGCCTGGGCAACACAGCGAGACCCCCATCTCTACCAAAATAAAAAATAGAAAAATAAGCCAGGCACAGTGCTGCGTTCCTGTAGTCCCAGCCACTCTGGAGGCTGAGGTGGGAAGACTGCTTGAGCCCAGGAGTTTGAGGCTGCAGTGAGCTATGATAGCACCAGGCACTCCAGCCTGGGCCACAGGATGGGACCCTGGCAAAGGAAGGAAGGAAGGAAGGAGGGAGGGAAGGAAGGAAGGAGGGAGGGAGGGAGGGAGGGAAAGAGGGAAGGAAGGAAGGGAAGGAGGGAAGGAAGGAAGGGAAGGAGGGAGGGAGGGAGGAAGGAAGGAAGGGAGGGAGGGAGGGAGGGAGGGAGGGAAAGAGGGAAGGAAGAGAGGGAGGGAGGGAGGGAGGGAGGGAGGGAGGGATGTGGGTGAAATTCAGGCCAGGCTGGACAGACAAGGGCGATTTTCAGGCCAGGCAGCTACTGTCAGATCACCCTCTCTCCTCTGAGGATCACTGGTCCCTCCTCCGTGAAGTGGGGGCACAAGCAACTGGAAACAGGTCCCCACCACTGCTCTGCCCCTGAAAGAAGGCTGGGCTGCTTCCCAGTGAGCTCCTGGGGCACTCAGTTCCTCTGTTCACAGGAGGCACTGAAAATTCGATGCCGCATCCAGTCCAGAGAAATGGGTCTTCTAACCCGGCTGACCAAAGGCCAGGAGACATCCCTCGTAGACACTTGAAGCTTCTGGGGGCCTCAGGGTTCATCTGATTGTACCTGTCAGTCACTGCCCCAGTAAGGCTGCCTAACACACCACCCCAAAACCCAGAAGCTTAAAACAAATATTTATCACCTGGCAAAGTGGCTCACACCTGTAATCCCCGCACTTTGGGAGGCCGAGGCAGGTGGATCACTTGAGGTCAGGAGTTCAAGATCAGCCTAGCCAACATGGTGAAACCTCATCTCTACTAAAAATATAAAAATTACTTGGTCTTGGTGGTGCATGCCTGTAGTCCCAGCTACTCGGGAGGCTGAGGCAGGAGAATCGCTTGAACCTGGGAGGTGGAGGTTGCAGTGAGCTGAGATTGTGCCATTGCACTCCAGCCTGGGCAATAGAGCGAGACATAGTCTCAAAAAAAAAAAAACAAAACAAACCTTTATCTCTCGCTCAAGCTTCCAGTCTTGCTCCCAACCACGGCTTCGTCCAGGACTATGCCACGTGCCTCCCATCCTCCCCAGGGCCAGAGGGCTAAGGAGGGGCTGGGGTGTGTGCTTCCCCTGGCTAAAGGCAGGAGCCCCGGAGGACCAGCACCAAGCACAAGCCCACTGCAAATCTCTGCTCACCTTGTCTGTTACATCCCGTTGGCCAAAGCGATTCACCTGGTCAAGCCTAACAGGAATGGGTGGGGATATACATTCCTCCCAGGGAGGGGAGTTTGTGGGAGAGGAGTGGTCACTGCTGAGCAATAATCTAGTCTAATAATCGAACTGATTTTTCCTTTTTTCTTTCTTTTCTCCTTCCTTCCTTCCTTTCTTTTTTTTTTTTAGACAGTTTCACTCTTGTGCAGGCTGGAGTGCAATGTCACAGTCTCAGCTCACTGCAACCTCTGCCTCCCAGGTTCAAGCAATTCTCTTGCCTCAGCCTCCAGAGTAACTGGGATTACAGACGCCCGTCATCACACCCAGCTAATTTTTTGTATTTTTAGTAGAGATGGGGTTTCACCGTGTTGGCCAGGCTGGTCTCGACCTCCTGGCCTCAGATGATCTGTCCACCTCAGCCTCCCAAAGTGCTGGGATTACAGACATAAGCCACTGCACCAGCTGAACTAACTGATTTTTCAATTGCTTGCTGCACAATGGCAGAAATTCCTGGAGATTCTCTGAAAGGGGAGGGAGAAGGGAAAACCATAGGGTTTTCCATAGAGTTTATTTCCATAGAGTTTATTTATTTATTTGTTTATTTAGTCACTTTGTCACCCGAGCTAGAGTGCAGTGGCGTGATCTTGGCTCACTGCAGCCTCAACCTTCCAGGCTCAAGAGATCCTCCTACCTCAGCCTCCCAAGTAGCATGTACCTCCATGCCTGGCTAATTTTTCTTCTTATTTATTTATTTTTTTTGGTAGAGATGGAGTTTCACCATACTGCCCAGGCTGGTCTTGAATGCTGGGCTTGAGCGATCCGCCAACCTTGGCCTCCTACAGCACTGGGACTAGAGGCATGAGCCACCATGTCCTGACTATTTATTTATTTGTGTTAGGCTCGTCCAGTGAAGCAGTGGGAGTGGAGAAGGAACAAAAAAATCTGCAACTGGTTGTGATCAATTAACTGTAACCACCACTGCACTCGGCCAGCTCCATCGAGTTCATTATGAGGAAGGAGAGAAGACGGGAGAGCTTTCTACTTTCTAGACCCTGGGGTTTGTGGGGAGAGGAAGGCTGAGGGAGGAGAGGAAGAGATTGGATACAGCACCCTGCTCTGGGTGTCTCCATCTGGACTGCTGCTAGAAGTGGTGGTTGTTCTCTTGTTTTTCTTTTTCAGACAGAGTTTTTTTGCTCTTGTCGCCCAGGCTGGTGTGCAGTAGCATGATCTCAGCTCACTGCAACCTCCGCCTCCCAGGTTCAAGCGATTCTCCTGCCTCAGCCTCCCGAGTAGCTGGGACTACAGGCGCCCGCCACCACACCTGGCTAATTTTTGCATTTTTAGTAGAGATGGGGTTTCACCATCTTGGCCAGGCTGGTCTCGAACTCCTGACCTTAAGTGATCCACCCACCTCGGCCTCCCAAAGTGCTGGAATTACAGGCGTGAGCCACTGCGCCCAGACAGTTGTTCTCTTAAGAGAGGCAGGATTCTCTGGCCCTGCTGCCCGGTGGACCCATGGAGGAGACCCATGCAAGCTGCTCCTCCATCCTGGGCTGGGAAACATCAAAGCAGATGTGGGGCCAGCATGCTTATAGCGGGGACATCACTTCCCAACAGCCTGAAAAACTCCCATTTACCCTTAAAAACTCATCAGACCTGGCCGGATGCGGTGGCTCACGCCTGTAATCCCAGCACTTGGGGAGGCCGAAGCAGGCGGATCACGAGGTCAAGAGTTCAAGACCAGCCTGGCCAACATGGCGAAACCCCGTCTCTACTAAAAATACAAAAATTAGCTGGGCGTGGTGGCAGGTGCCTGTAATCCCAGCTACTTGGGAGGCTGAGGCAGGAAAATCGCTTGAAACTGGAAGGCAGAGGTTTCCGTGAGTGGAGATTGAGCCACTGCACTCCAGCCTGGGCGAAAGAGCAAAACTCTGTCTCAAAACAAAAATTAAAAAAAAAAAAAACAAAAAAAAAAACTCATCAGACATCTTTCTGCAAGCTCCCCCACGCCAAAACTCTCACAGACAGAGCTAGCTGCCCCCCCCACTGTGGGTCCCCTACTCCATTATCAGAGTCATTGAAAGGCCTGTCCCTCCAGCCAAGCAAACTCAGGGCAGGCAAGGGGGCCACACCCTAGGCTGTGCCAGACACAGTGTGGGGCTGTGGGAGCCCCAGGCGGAGCCTCTGCTCTGTCCTTAGGGGGCCTCTGAGAAGAGGTTTTGGACAGAGAAGACCAAGGGGCCGTGGTGGTGTCAGGGCTGGGGAGGAGAGGGAAGGGCTGCACCAGGGAAGTGCGAACTCCTCTCCCTCGAACCTTCCACTGCCCACCCCTGGGCAGACACAGTCCAGACATCATTGCAGCAGCTGTAGGAAGGACCTGCTAGGTGAGCTCATCTCTCTGAACACTGACTGGCAAGGGAGCCCCCTCTGTAGCCAGTGTTCCTCTGAAACAGCGATGCTATCAGACGACTGGCTTCAAGTCCCTGGGGCCCCACCCTTCCTGGGCACTTGCTGTTTCCCTGCCTCCTCTTTCTCTCTGTGCCCAGAGAGAAGGAGCCCCTGCCTTGAGGACTGGCCCCTTGCACTGCAGGGAGAGGAGCAGGGCCCTGACACCAATGGTGGGCACCTGGTGTCTGGCCTCAGGGATCCACATGTTTTGAGAACAGATGTGGTCCCAACTTCAGATTGAACCCTGCTGTTCTAAGCATATCCACATGTGTCTGGGTTGAAGTCAATATTCCAGAGAAAAAATCCATCTGTTCCTAAAATTTCAGTTTGTTTGTTTGTTTGTTTGTTTTTCGAGACAGAGTCTTGCTCTGTGGCTCAGGCTGGCATACAGTGGCATGATCTCGGCTCACTGCAAGCTCCGCTTCCTGGGTTCAAGCGATTCTCCTGCCTCAGCCTCCCTGAGTAGCTGGGATTAAAGGCATGCACCACCATGCCCAGCTAATTTTTGTTTTTTGTTTTTTGTTTTTGAGATGAAGTTTTGCTTTTGTTGCCCAGGCTGGAGTGCAATGGCACGATCTCCAGTCACCCCAACCTCCACCTCCTCAGTTCAGGCGATTCTCCTGCCTCAGCCTCTCAAGTAGCTGGGATGACAGGCACGCGCCACCATGCCCGGCTGATTTTGTGTTTTTAGTAGAGACAGGGTTTCACAATATTGGTCAGGCTGGTTGCAAACTCCTGACCTCAGGCGATCCACCCGCCTCAGCCTCCCAAAGTGTTGGGATTACAGGCCTGAGCCACCACACCCGGCCTTTAATCCTTTTTTTTTTTTTTTTTTTTTTTGAGATGGAGTCTCGCTGTGTCGCCAGTCTGGAGTGCAGTGGCGCAATCTTGGCTCACTGCAACCTCCGCCTCCCGGGTTCAAGCAATTCTCCTACCTCAGTCTCCCGAATAGCTGGGACTACAGGTGAGCACCACCACACCCAGCTAATTTTTGTATTTTTAGTAGAGATGGGGGTTTCACCGTGTTGGCCAGAATGGTCTCGATCTCCTGACCTCGTGATCCGCCTGCCTGGGCCTCCCAAAGCGCTGGGATTACAGGCGTGAGCCACTGCGCCCGGCCAGTCTTTTTTATCTTGTTTCCAAACGAAATCATACCTAAAGACAACTTCCTTCTCTCGGACGAAAGAGCACCGACCTCTAGCTGATCCTAACTCACACCTCCCACCTTCTCTATGGCTCCTGCTTAGACACCAGGACACTCAAAGCTGTGGGCCCTCCCCCATCTGCCTTTCCTGAGACTTCCAGATCCCCCAGGTCAAGTTGACCACCCTTACCCCCACCCCAACGTAGCCCATTGGCATCAGACGTGCTTTGCTGTAGTGTACACTTATTTATTTATTTATTTATTTGTTTGTTTGTTTATTTTGAGACAGAGCCTGGCTCTGTAGCCCAGGCTGGAGTGCAGTGGCACAATCTCGTCCCACTGCAAGCTCTGCCACCCAAGTTCAAGCAGTTCTCCCGCCTCAGCCTCCCAAGTACCAGGAGGGATTACAGGCGTCCACCACCACGCTCGGCTAACTTTTTGTATTTTGAGTAGAGACAGGGTTTCACCATGTTGGTCAGGCTGGTCTCAAACTCCTCACCTCAAATGATCCACCCGCCTTGGCCTCCCAAAGTGCTGGGATTACAGGCGTGAGCCCCTGGGCCCAGCCGTACACTTCTTTTAAAGAAATAAAAATGATCAGAAACCGTAAATAGGCCTGGCTTGGTGGCTCATGCTTATAATCCCAGAATTTTGGGAGGCTGACGAGGGAGAATCCCTTGAGGCCAAGAGTTTGAGACCAGCCTGGGCAATATAGTGAGACCCTGTCTCTACAAAAAATAGTAACAATAAATTAGCCAGGCATGATGACACATTCCTGTAGTCCCAGCTACTCAGAACAGGAGGAAGGAGGATCACTTGAGCCCAGAAGTTCGGGCTGCAGTGAGCTGTGATTAAACTGCTGTACTCCAGCCTGGGCAACAGAGTGAGATCCCATCTCAAAAAAAAAAAAAAAATTAAAACCTTAGTTTACAGGCATATATTATCATTGCAAAGGATTGCTGCAAAAGACAGTTCTCACTGTGACAAATCATGGGATCTTTAAAAGTTATCATTGATAAAAGATGACAGAGGCCGGGCGCGGTGGCTCAAGCCTGTAATCCCAGCACTTTGGGAGGCCGAGACGGGCGGATCACGAAGTCAGGAGATCGAGACCATCCTGGCTAACACGGTGAAACCCCGTCTCTACTAAAAAGTACAAAAAACTAGCCGGGCGAGGTGGCGGGCGCCTGTAGTCCCAGCTACTCCGGAGGCTGAGGCAGGAGAATGGCGTAAACCCGGGAGGCGGAGCTTGCGGTGAGCAGAGATCCGGCCACTGCACTCCAGCCTGGGTGACAGAGCCAGACTCCGTCTCAAAAAAAAAAAAAAAAAAAAAAGATGACAGAGTGGGGGAAAGGAAAAGGAAAGGAGGCCGGGCGCGGTGGCTCATGCCTGTAATTCCAACATTTTTGGAGGCCAAAGGGGGCGGATCACTTAAGGTCAGGAGCTCGAGACCAGCCTGGCTAACATGGTGAAACCCCGTCTTTACTAAAAATGCAAAAATTAACTGGGCGTGGTGGCTGGTACCTGTAATCCCAGCCACCTGGGAGGCTGAGGCAGGAGAATCACTTGAACCTGGGAGGCAGAGGTTGCAGTGAGCCGAGATTGCACCACTGAACTCCAGCCTGGGCGACAGAGTGAGACTCAGTCTCAAAAAAAAAAAAAAAAAAAAAAAAGGAAAGAAAAGAAAAAGTTATCTTTTTTTTGGAGTGGCGGGGTGGGGGTGCAGGGTTTCACCATGTTAGCCAGGCTGGTCTCAAATTCCTGACCCCAAATGATCCACCCACCTCGACTTCTCAAAGTGCTGGGATTACAGGCATAAGCCACCGCGCCTGGCCGAAAAAGTTATCATTGAAATGAAATTGAAAATTTCAATCCTCAAGGAATTTGAAGATCTCTCCAAATGCATTTTCACATCCCTGTTTTGAGAGATATCTCTGGGAAACATCGCCCCCACCCACACACAGCAAGACCCCAAGGTCCAGGATCACCTCGCTGTGTAAAGTCCAGGACAGAGAAAGCACCTGGTAAATGCTGATGGGTGATTTTTTTTTTTTTTTTTTTTTTTTGAGACAGAGTCTCGCTCTGTCGCCCAGGCTGGAGTGTAGTGGCGCGATCTCGGCTCACTGCAAGCTCCGCCTCCCGGGTTCACGCCATTCTCCTGCCTCAGCCTCCCAAGTAGTTGGGACTACAGGCGCCCGCCACCACGCCGGGCTAATTTTTTGTATTTTCAGTAGAGACAAGGTTTCACCACATTAGCCAGGATGGTTTCCAACTCCTGACCTCTTCATCTGCCCACCTCGGCCTCCCAAAGGGCTGGGATTACAGGCATGAGCCATCGCGCCGGTCACTGATGGGTGATTAAGTGAAGGAAGGAAAGATCTGGAGTGCAAGCAGGGGATGAAGACAGATGCAAAACATGGGTTCAGAAGGTTCCCCTTCCCACAGTGGAGTGGAAGAATCTCCAAGGCAGGGGTCCGTGGTCCCCAGCTGGTCCGTGGCTTGTTAAGAATCAGGTCGTGCAGCAGGAGGTGAGTGGCAGGTGAGGGAGCATTACCGCCGGAGCTCCGTCTCCTGTCAGATCAGCAGTGGCATTAGATTCTCACGGAGCGTGAACCCTATTGTGAACTGCGCGTGTGAAAGACCTAGGGTGCCCATTCCTTATGAAAATCTAATGCCTGATGATCTGACGTGGAACAGTTTCATCCCCAGACCCTCCGGCTCACTTCTACCCCCAACCCCAGCTCCATTCGTTGAAAAATTGTCTTTTTTGAAACTGGTCCCTGGTGTCAAAAAGGTTGGGGGGGTTGGGCGCAGTGGTTCTAGCCTGTAATTCCAGCACTTTGGGAGGCCGAGGGGAGCAGATCCCTTGAGGTCAGGAGTTTAAGATCATCCTGGCCAACATGGTGAAACCCTGTCTCTACTAAAAATACAAAAATTAACCAGGTGTGGTGGTGCATGCCTGTAATTCCAGCTACTCAGGAGGCTGAGGCAGGAGAATCGCAGTAAGCTGAGATTGTGCCACTACACTCCAGCCCAGGCAAGACAGCGAGACTCTGTCTCAAAAAAAAAAAAAAAAAGTTTGGGACCACTAGAGGACAGGGAGGTGGAAGAAGGAAAGAGAGAAGTGTGAGGGGCGTTTTGTCTGCCCCTGAGCTCTCTCACACCCGCAGCCCAGGCATTTGGAGGGTGGATGGTCTGGGCAGAGATCAGTTTGAAACTTCAGCCCTGGAGTGAACTGGAGCTGAGGCTTTATCTTTATCCCTTTCTTTATTTTAACTTCTTATTGTGTTTTAGTTTTGTAAAGATAGGGTCTCACTATGTTGCCCAGGCTGGTCTTGAACTCCTGGGCTCAGGCAATCCTGTCACCTCAGCCTCCCAAAGTGCTGTGATTACAGGCATGAGTCACTGCACCCAGCTCTTTCCTCCTTTCAAAAACAAGAAACCTGGCCAGGCATGGCAGCTTATGCCTGTCATCTCCACATCTTGGGAAGCTGAGGTGGGCCAATCACTTGAGGCCAGGAGTTCAAGACCAGCCTGGCCAACGTGGTGAAACCCTGTCTCTACTGAAAATACAAAAATTAGCCGAGCGTAGTGGTGCACGCCTATAATCACAGCTACTCAGGAGGCTGAGGCAGGAGAATCGCTTGAACCCGGGAGGCGGAGGTTGCAGTGAGCCAAGGTCGTGCCACTGCACTCCAGACTAGGTGACAAAGTGAGACCCTGTCTCAAAAAAAAGAAAGAAAGAAAAGAAGCCTGAGTCACAGGAAGAGGCTTCTCTCCAGCCCCTGGGAAGCAGAGGAAGCCCTGGCTGGGACAGGCTCCCAAACTCAGGGGTCCTGCTGGGCGCCTGCTGTCACTCTCAGTACCGACCTGGGAGAAGGTAGTGGCCCATTTATGACACTGCACCCCGCTAAGCAGGCAGAGCCTCTGGAGCCCTTCTGCAGCTGGAGGTTCATTTCCTTCCTGATGTCATAGTGCTCCAAGGTGGCACAGCGAGGACGGGAGCCTAGGGAATTGTCATCCACCCTAGAGCCCTTTCCGTCTCTCAGCTGTTGTCCCAGCCCCGCATCCTGAGAATTCCTGCCGAAATCGGTGGGCCCTGGGCTTCCTGGATGGGGAACCACAGCCCCCGAGGCAGAATGGCACAAACCCTCCAGTGGGTCCCGTTCTCTTCTCCCAGGGATCCATGAAGCCCAGGGCGTGGGGGCTCAACCTCGGTGTCCCAGCCCCTCTGGTCACACAGCAGCTATTGCTATGGGGTTGGGATGCAGGGAGGAAAAGCCCAATGTCCCCCTTTCCACCCCAGGCCCCAACTTCTCTGTATTTGTTTATTTACCTTGGAAAAGGCCCCGCAGCCCAGGCAGGAAATGGGCCAATTCCAGGAGGCTGGGCCAGGGAACAAGGAGCTACATTGTGCTCGGTGGTGGCTCCCCACCCGGGCCTGCCCGGAGCCCAGAGAGGGGGATCTGCATGGGGGCCGGGCAGGAAGGAGGCGTGGGGCTCAGGGGCTGCCAGTGCTCCCAGCCAGCCGGCTGGCCTGTGAAAGGGCTTCTGTGCAGGGGGTGGGTTGGGGGCTGCGGCTCCCCACCCCACCTGGGAATGAACAGAGGCTGGGCATGGGGGGAGGCAGACGCTGGGCTGGGGCTGGCCCCTGGTCGTGACCCAGGGCCCACCTGGCACCAACCTGCTTGCCCAAGGTAGACCCTGGCCCAGGAACCCCATCTCCTTGGGCTGAGATCCCACCCTGTGGCTGGGGAATGTTCCTGCCCTCAGCCTCCCTTCTGGGGCTCTCAACTCCTGCCAGGCAGCTGGCCTGACCTCAGGCTGCCCCTAGCCCAAGGCCGGGGACTGGAGAGCCCTGTGGTCAGAGCCCTGCCCTCCATGCCCAAGCCCAAGCTGGCACTGGGATTGATGTCGTCATGGGAGTGTCTTGAGGAGAGCTGAGCCCTCCCTGACCATAGACTCTTCTTTTTTTTTTTTTTTTTTTTTGAGACGGAGTCTCGCTCTGTAGCCCAGGCTGGAGTGCAGTGGCCAGATCTCAGCTCACTGCAAGCTCCGCCTCCTGGGCTTACACCATTCTCCTGCCTCAGCCTCCCGAGTAGCTAGGACTACAGGCGCCCGCCACCTCGCCTGGCTAGGTTTTTTTTGTATTTTGTAGTAGAGACGGGGTTTCACCGTGTTAGCCAGGGTGGTCTCGATCTCCTGACCTCGTGATCCGCCCGTCTCGGCCTCCCAAAGTGCTGCGATTACAGGCTTGAGCCACTGCGCCCGGCGACTCTTCTTTACTGACAGGCTATCGTCCGTATGGACTGATCATTCATTCACTATTCATTCATTCAACACGCTTCCTGTCTGTTCCACGCACACTCCCCTTCTCTCCACTTCTGGCCCCGTTTCCTCTAATCCTTCATTCCTTGGTTCCCAGAGGGTTAAATGTAGATCGATAGGTCACCTCTGGCTCTGAAGGTCTCTGAAGGGCTGGGCGTGGTGGCTCAAGCCTGTAATCCCGGCACTTTGGGAGGCCGAGGCAGGTGGATCACCTGAGGTCAGGAGTTCGAGACCAGCCTGGCCAACATGGTGAAACCCCATCTCTACTGAAAACACAAAAATTAGCCGGGCATGGTGGTGGCGGGCGCCTGTAATCCCAGCTACTTGGGAGGCTGAGGCAGGAGAATCACTTGAACCTGGGAGGCAGAGGTTGCAGTGAGCCGAGATCACGCCACTGCACTCCAGCCTGGGCAACAAGAGCGAAACTCCATGTCTCAAAAAAGCAAAAAACAAAACAAACAAAAATAAATAATTAAAAAAATAAGAGTCTCTGAAGACTTCCTGCTGGGTAAGGCCCTGCGGGGTCCACGCCCCTCCTCTCCACCCTCCACTTCCCACCGGGCTCTTCAGGCCCCACCCTAGATAACATCAGGTTATTCTTGGTTTCCTGGGGACTGGGTGTCAGGAGGGAAAGGTGGGGGGAGTGTCAGAGAGGGGATGGATTTCTCCCACCCACACTCGGGGAGGCCTCCGGATGGACATGTCCTTCCAGCTGATGGACCTCAGGATTGGGAGAAAGATTGGGGCCAAGAGACGGGCATGACAGTCACCTGGTTTCTTTTCCTTTCTTTTTTTTTTTTTTTTTTTTTTGAGACTGAGTCTCGCTCGATCACCCAGGCTGGAGTGCAGTGACACGATCTTGGCTCACTGCAACCTCCACTTCCTGGGTTCACGTGATCTTCTGCCTCAGCCTTTCAAGTAGCTGGGATTACAGGCGTGCGCTGCCACGCCCAACTAATTTTTAGATTTTAGTGGAGATGGGGTTTTGCCATGTTGGCCAGGCTGGTCTTGAACTCCTGACCTCAAGTGATCTGCCTGCCTTGGCCCCCCAAAGCATTGGGATTACAGGTGTGAGCCACCTCACCCGGTCACCTGGTTTCTTCCATGACAGCTCCCTGTCTGCTCAAATAGCATTTCCCACCCCCACCCACGGCATCACTCTCCTGCTGCCATTTTCATCAAAGACTGATGTCACCTGGCATGCTTTTAGGATTTTTTCTGGTGATTTTTTTTTTTTTTTAATTTTAATTTTAAAGATGAGGTCTCACTATGTTGCCCAGCCTGGTCTCAAACTCCTAAGCTCAAGGGATCCACCTGCCTCTGCCTCCCGAAGTGCTGGGATTACAAGCATGTACCACCATGCCTGAACCACATTGCATGCAGTTTATTTACTTTTTTTTTTTTTTTGGTGGAGTCTCATTCTGTCACCCAGGCTGAAGTGTAGTGGTGTGATCCTGGCTCACTGCAACCTCCGCCTCCTGGGTTCAAGCAATTCTCCTGCCTCAGCCTCCCGAGTAGCTGGGATTACAGGCGTGAGCCACTGCGCCTGGCCTTTAAGATTTGTCTCTTTAACTATTACACCTGTAATCCCAGCCCTTTGGGAGGCCGAGGTGGACAGATCACCTGAGTTCAGGTGTTCAAGACCAGCCAGGCCAACATGGTGAAATCACATCTCTACTAAAAATACAAAAATTGGCCAGGCGCGGTGGCTCACGCCTGTAATCCCAGCACTTTGGGAGGCCGAGGCGGGCGGATCACAAGGTCAGGAGATCGAGACCATGGTGAAACCCCGTCTCTACAAAAAATAGAAAAAATTAGCCGGGCGCGGTTGCGGGCGCCTGTAGTCCCAGCTACTTGGGAGGCTGAAGCAGGAGAATGGCGTGAACCCAGGAGGCGGAGCTTGCAGTGAGCCGAGATTGCGCCACTGCACTCCAGCCTGGGCGACAGAGCTAGACTCCATCTCAAAAAAAAAAAAAAAAAAAAAATACAAAAATTAGCCAGGCATGGTGGCAGGCACCTGTAGTCCCAGCTACTCAGGAGGCTGGGATTACAGGTGTTAGGAGATTACAGGAGAACTGCTTGAACCTGGGAGGTGGAGGTTGTAGTGAGCCAAGATCGCACCACTGCGCTCCAGCCTGGGCAGCGGAGTGAGACTCTGTCTCAAAAAAAAAAAAAAAAAAAAAAGTGTCAGGTGCTGGCAGAGACACTGCTTTTCCCTAATTGACCCATTTGGTTTTCACGTTAACCGTATTTTATAGCAACTATCATTTACAGGTAAGGAAACTGGGCCAATGAGGAGGTGAGAAATCACTCAAGGCTGCTGGGTACAGTGGCTCATCCCTGTAATCCCAGCACTTTGGGAGGCCAAGGGAGGAGGATTAATGGAGGCCAGGAGTTTGAGACCAGCCTAGGCAACATAATGAGACTCCATTTCTACAAAAAAAAAATTTTAAAAATAGTAGGGTGTGGTGGTGCATGTGTAGTCCCAGCTACTCGGGAGGCTGAGGTGGGAGGATCAATTGATCCCAGGTGTTTGAGACAGCAGTGAGCTATGATTGCACCACTGCACTACAACCTGGGGTGATGCAATGAGACCCTGTTTCAAAAACACACACACACACATAGACACACACACACACAAATTGCTTAAGGCGAGCCTGGTGTGCCAAGCCCCTGTTCTGAGCACTTTGCTTATATTATCTCCCTTAATCCTTCCCACCACCCCACATGCTAGATACTGGGATTAATTTAGTTGAGCTGTAATACATCAATACTGTGTGAAACACTGTGCAACATCTAAAAGGAAGACAGGTGGAGCTTTTATTTATTTTTTATTGTACTTCTTTTTTGAGACACGGTCTCGTTCCATGACCCAGCCTGGAGTGCAGTGGCACGATCATAGCTCACTGTAGCCTCAACTTCCTGGGCTCAAACAATCCTCCCACCTCAGCCTCTCAAGTAGCTGGGACTACAGGTGCACGCCACCACAACTGGCTAATATTTTTGTTTTTGTTTTGAGACGGTGTCTTGCTAAGTTGCCCACGTTGATCTCAAATTCCTTTTTTTTTTTTTTTTTTTTGCTTTGGAATGATTTGGAACTCCTGAGCTCAAGTGATCCTCCCACCTTGGCGCCCAAAGGCCTGGGATTACAGGCATGAGCCACTGCACCAAGCCCAGGTTGAGCTTTTAAGGTATTCAAGATCCACTAGGTGAAAAAAAAGAGCGAATGGTACATATACTGTTTAAAGGAAGCACAAGAAAACTCCTATTTTGTCTCTGTGTGAATATAGGGACATAGATGCCTAGAAAAGTGTCTGGGAAGAAATGAAACCAGATTGGCCACAAAAATCACCTCTGGAAAAAGGAGAAGACTTTCAGTTTTTGCTTCATATGTTTCATGTACCTTTTTTTTTTTTTTTTTTGAGATGGAGTTTCACTCTTATTGCCCAGGCTGGGGTGCAGTGGTGTGATCTCAGCTCACTGCAACCTCCACCTCCTGGGTTCAAGTGATTCTCCTGCCTCAGCTTCCTGAGTAGCTGGAATTACAGGCATGCGCCACCACGCCCAGCTAATTTTTTGTGTTTTTAGTAGAGACGAGGTTTCTCCATGTTGGCCAGGCTAGTCTCGAACTCCCGACCTCAGGCGATCCGCCTGCCTTGGCCTCCCAAAGTGCTGGGATTACAGGCGTGAGTCACCGCACCTGGCCATCTTTTTCTTTTTAAAAGTAAAATATAACAGAAAACTGCACAAAACCAAAACAGAAGTGTTCAAATTAAATTTTTTTCTTCTTTTTTTTTTTTTGAGACAGGATCTCGCCCTGTTGCCCAGGCTGGAGTGCAGTGGCTCATTCAGAGCTCACTGCAGCCTCAAACTCCTGGGTTCAAGTGATCCTCCCACCCCAGCCTCCTGAGTGGCTGGAAGGTCAACGGAGTCCAGGAGTTTGAGGCTGTGCCACCACGCCCAGCTAGTTTTTTGGGTTTTTTTTAAAAATTTTTTTGTAGAGACAGGGTCTCGCTATGTTACCCAGGCTGGTCTCAAACTCACAGACTCAAGCAATCCTCCCATCTCTGGCCTCCCAAAGTACTGGGACTACAAACATGAGCCATTGTGCCCAGTCCCTAGAACATGTTATCCAGCAAACACTGATGCAACCCTCACTCAGCCACGAAGTAAAACATTGCCAGCCAATCCCTAGACGCCTCTGACTGCCCCTTCCCAATCCTGACCAATGCCTTCTCCTGACAAGTATGATGGGCATGTCTTTGCGTTTCTCTAATGTTTCCCATCGTTATCTAACTAGTTTTGTTTTGCCTGTCTCCAAACTTGGCATAAATGAGCATCATGTGTCTGGTGGACCCGGCTTCTTCCACTCAACATTATGATTACAAGATGGACCATGTGGTGCCCATAGCTATTGTTCTTGCATTTTCAGTGCTCGATAGATACTTACTCAACATACCTTAACATTTTTTTATTCTGAAATAAGAGGGGGATGCTATTAAAAAAAAAAAAGAAAGAAAGAAAAATAGAGAACAGAAAAGTCCTCCAGTAAATTTAAAATACGGTAGTTAAGGCCGGGCGTGGTGGCTCACACCTGTAATCCCAGCACTTTGGGAGGCTGAGGTGGGTGGATCACCTAAGGTCAGGAGTTCGAGATCAGCCCTGCCAACATGGCAAAACCCTGTCTCTACTAAAAAAATAACAAAAACAAAAATTAGGCAGGCATGGTGGTATGCACCTGTAATCCCAGCTACTCAGGAAGCTGAGACATGAGAATTTCTTGAACCTGGGCGACAGAGGTTTCGGTGAGCTCAGAAGTGCCACTACACTCCAGCCTAGGAGACAGAATGAGACTGTCTCAAAAAAAAAAAAAAAGAAAGAGAGAGAGAGAAGAAGAAGAAGAAGAAGAAGAAGAGGAGGAGGAGGAGGAGGAGGAGGAGGAGGAGGAGGAGAAGAAGAAGAAGAGGAAGAAGAAGAAGAAGAAAGAGAGAGAGAGAAAGAAAGAAAGAAGGAAAGAAAGAAAGAAAAGGAAGAAAGAAAGAAAGAAAGAAAGAAAGAAAGAAAGAAAGAAAGAAAGAAAGAAAGAAAGAAAGAAAATTAGAGATTAATTCAGGAGATTCAACATCCGCCTAGTAGAGAACAGAGAGGCCAGATGCAGTGGCTCACACCTCTAATCTCAGCACTTTGGGAGGCTGAAACAGGAGGATTGCTTGAGGCCAGGAGTTGGAGGCTGCAGTGAGCTATGATCGAGTCACTGTACTCCAGCCTGGAAAACAAAGCAAGACCTCATCTCTAAAAGTAATAAAAGGCAGGGCACAGTTGCTTACGCCTGTAGTTCCCACACTTTGGGAGGCTAAGGGAGGCTAAAATAAAAAAATTAGCCACGTGTGGTGGTGCACATCTGTAACCCCAGCTACTTGGGAGGCTGAGACAGGAGAATCGCTTGAACTCAGGAGATGGAGATTGCAGTGAGCCCAGATCGCATCATTGCAGTCCAGCCTGGGCGACAGAATGAGACTCTGTCTCAAAAAAAAAAATAATAATAATAATACCAATAATAGAGTTAAACATAAATAAACAAAAGCAAATTAATAGAATGAGTTTTATTTATTTGTTCTGTTGTTGTTTTGGAGACAGAGTTTTGCTCTTGCCGCCCAGGCTGGAGTACAATGACGCGATCTCGGCTCACGGCAACCTCTGCCTCCCGGGTTCAAGTGATTATCCTGCCTCAGCCTCCTGAGTAGCTGGGATTAGAAGCATTCGACACCAAGCCCGGTTAATTTTTGTATTTTTAGTAGAGATGGGGTTTCACCATGTTGGCCAGTCTGGTCTCGAACTCCTGACCTCAGGTGATCCACCCGCTTCAGCCTCCCCAAGTGCTGGGATTACAGGCGTTAGCCACCATGTCCGGCCAACTTTTTATTGTTTTTTTGTTTGTTTGTTTTTTGTTTGTTTGTTTTGGTTTTGAAACGGAGTTTCGCTCTTGTTGCCCAGGCTGGAGTGCGATGGTACGATCTCAGCTCACCACAACCTCTGCCTCCTGGGTTCAAGCGATTCTCCTGCCTCAGCCTCCCGAGTAGCTGGGATTACAGGCATGTGCCACCGACGCCTGGCTAATTTTTGTATTTTTAGTAGAGAGGGGTTTCTCCATGTTGGTCAGGCTGGCCTCGAACTCCTGACCTCAGGTGATCCACCCACCTCGGTCACCCAAAGTGCTGGGATTATAGGCGTGAGCTACTGCGCCCAGCCTTTATTGTTTAGATGCATATATACCGTAGTTTAAAGTTTGCACAAAACATTACGCTTGTTATTTTTAAAGATATGATTATAGGCCGGGAACAATGCCTCACACCTGGAATCCCAGCACTTTGAGAGGCTGAGGCGGGCAGGTCAGTTGAGGCCAGGAGTTCCAGATGAGCCTGGGCAATATGGTGAAATCCCATTTCTACTAAAAATACAAAAATTTGCTGGGCATGGTGGCTCACACCTGTAATCCCAGCTACTTGGGAGGCTGAGGCAGGAGAATCGCTTGAACTCAGGAGGCAGAGGTTGCAGTGAACCAAGATCACACCACAGCACTCCAGCCTGACTGACAGAACGAGACTTTGTCTCAAAAAAAAAAAAAAGAAAGGAAAAAAAAAGGTGATTATAAGTGATATGTATTACGTTTCTTTGTCCTTAAGAAAAGTAAGCACAAAGCCACAGTCAAGAAGGGTGCAGCTGGCAGAAGGACTGTCTTGGGCAAAGATGCGAGCCAAGCACTGGGCCTGCTGGTGTGTCTGGGCTGGGTGAGAGACACAGGTGTTGGGACCCCAGGCTCTATGCGTGGGGCTGGGAGAGCAATGGCAGGTCACTGAGGCCCGGCAAGACCTAATAACCAGGCTGAGCCATGTGATAACCAGATGAGAGCCAGTGAAGGCTTTGGAGCGGGTTAGAGGTGATGTCTGGCATCTGAAGGACCTGACCTCTCCTACTGGGTGGCTGGGGCTGAGACACAGGGGAGGGCGCTGTAGCCAAGGCACCCCCAGGCTGGCTCAGCCACCCAGGAGGGAAAGCCTGGGCCCAGAATGCTGGAGAATTCTCCTCGGCCAAGGATGTGGGAAAGACTACAGGGTTCTCGTGGGCCAAACCTCCCACTTTTCTAGGAGGAAGCTTTCTTTACCCAGGTGCAGGGAAGAGGGAAGGGAATTCCAAATCAGACAGAAACTCTGGTCAGTGTGTCTGCCCACCTGGGGGAAGTAAACCTCTGTGTGGAGGGAATGAGGCTCCACCAGACAGCCAGGGCTGCCTACCCAGCGGGCACAGGGGGCACCATGCCAAGAGCCAACCACACACTCGGGGGTCCCCAAATGCCTTTCTTTCTTTTCTTTCTTTCTCCTTTCCTTTCCGTTCTTCTTTCTTTCTCTCCTTTTTTCTTTCTTTTTCTCCTTTTTTCTTTCTTTTTTCTCTTCCCTCCCTCCCTCCCTCCCTCCCTCCCTTCCTTCCTTCCTTCCTTCCTTCCCTCCCTCCCTCCCTCTCTCTCTCTCCTCCTTTCTCTCTTTCAGGCAGAGTCTTGCTCTGTTGTACAGGCTGGAATGCAATGGCACGATCTCGGCTCACTGCAACCTCCTCCTCCCAAATTCAAGCTATTCTCCTGCCTCAGCCTCCAAGTAGCTGGGATTACAGGTGCCCACCACCACGCCTGGCTAATTTTTGTATTTTTAGTAGAGACGGGGTTTCACCATGTTGGCCAGGCTGGTCTCAAACTCCTGACCTCAGGTGATTCACCCACCTGGGCCTCCCAAAGTGCTGGGATTACAGGTGTGAGCTACCGTGCCCGGCCTCATTTCTTTTAAAATCAGAAGGAAAAAATACATAACTTTTAGGCCCAAAATGTCTTTATGTATATTAATAGATTCACCTTTTCCCAATGTAACCATAAATATCATTTTTAAAATTATTATTATTTTAGAAACAGGGTCTCACTCTGATGCGTAGGCTAAAATACAGTGGTACGATCTTAGCTCACTGCAACCTCCAATTCCTGGGCTCAAGTGATCCTCCCACATCAGCTTCTTGAGTGTGACCTCAGGCAGATGTCACCGTGCCTGACTAATTTTTAATTTTTTTTTTTGGTAGAGATGGGTTCTCATTATGTTGCCCACACAGGTCTTGAACTCCTGGCCTCAAGTGATCCTCCTGCCTTGGCCTCCTAAGGTGCTGATATTATAGGATTGAGCCACCAAGCCTGGCCAAATATAATTTTTAATTTTTTTTTTTTTTTTTTTTTTGAGACAGGTTTTACTCTTCTTGCCCAGGCTGGAGTGCAATGGCACCATCTCGGCTCACTGCAACCTCCACCTCCCAGGTTCAAGCGAGTCTGCTGCCTCAGCCTCCCGAGTAGCTGGGATTACAGGCATGCACCACCACACCCAGCTAATTTTCTATTTTTAGTAGAGACAGGGTTTCTCCACGTTGGTCAGGCTGGTCTTGAACTCCCGACCTCAGGTGATCCCCCCGCCTCGACTTCGCAAAGTGCTGGCATTACAGGCATGAGCCACCACGCCTGGCCTAATTTTTTTAATGAAAGAAAGTCCCCAGGAAGTCAAAAGTGCCTACGACCCATGAAAATCAAAATGAGGACAACGGAGCCTGGGTGCGGTGGCTCACACCTGTAATCCCAGCACTTTGGGAGGTGTGGCGGGAGGATCACGAGGTCAGGAGTTCAAGACCAGCCTGGCCAACATGGTGAAACCCTGTCTCTACTAAAAAACACAAAAATTAGCCGGGCATGGTGGCAGGCACCTGTAATCCCAGCTACTCGGGAGGCTGAGGCAGGAGAATCGCTTGAACCGGGAGGCGGAGGTTGCAGTGAGCCGAGATCGCACCACTGCACTCCAGCCTGGGGGACAGAGCGAGACCCCGACTTAAACAAACAAAACAAAACAAAATGAGGACAATGGGGCTTCCAGTGGCAACTCGAGACATTAGTTTACTCCAGAGTCATGGAGACAGTGAATGGAGTGTGTGTGTGTGTGTGTGTGTGTGTGTGTGTGTGTGTGTGTGTGTAAGAAAGGAGGGAGGGAGGGTTATAGGACTGTGGGAAAGTCAACAGGAAAAGCAGGGAAGGTTTGCTGTGAATTGACAGTCACTGTGACATCACAGGCATGTGCGGAGTGCCCGCCCCACCAGGCACTGTGCCAACGCCAGTACCTTCATGTCATGAGACCCTCTCAGCAACCCTGTAACCTTGTCCCCACCAGAATATTCCTTTCACAGCTGAGAAAACGACAGCACAGAGAGGATGAATTAAAAATTGACTAACATGCCAGGTGCAGTGGCTCACGCCTGTAATCCCAGCACTTTAGGAAGCTGAGGCAGGTGGATTATCTGAAGTCAGAAGTTTGAAACCAGCCTGGCCAACATGGTGAAGCCCTGTCACTACTAAAAATACAAAAATTAGACCGGGTGCAGTGGGTCACACCTGTAATCCCAGCTCTTTGGGAAGCCGAGGTGGGCGGATCACGAGGTCAGGAGATTGAGACGATCCTGGCTAACACAGTGAAACCCCGTCTCTACTAAAAGTACAAAAAATTAGCCAGGCAGAGGCGGAGGCAGGAGAATGGAGTGAACCTGGGAGGCAGAGCTTTCAGTGAGCCAAGATTGCACCACTGCACTCCAGCGTGGGCAGCACAGCGAGACTCCGTCTCAAAAATAAATAAATAAATAAAATTAAAAAATAAATAAAAATTTTGAGTTCCATCTCAAAAAAACAAAAAAACAAAACAACAACAACAACAAAAAAACTTAGCCAGGTGTGGTGGTGGGCTCTGTAGTCGCAGCTACTTGGGAGGCTGAGGCGGGAGAATCATTTGAACCTGGGAGATTGAGACTGCAGTGAGCCATGATTGCACCACCGCACTCCAGCCTGGGCAACAGAGGGAGACCCTGTCTGAAAAAAAAAAAAAAGCACCTATTTCTGTGGGGATGTCAGGGGCCTCCTTGCAGGCCTGGCCCCACCCCCAGGCCCACAAGCAGGCCCTGGGTCCACAGCTCACGGCACATGGCAGGCAGGAGAAGGGACAAAGAGGAATAGAGGGAGGAGGAGGCCTAGAGCTCCAGGATAATGCAATGGGGGGATGACAGAACCCCAAATGGCCATGAAGTTAGCAGATCGAGGACCCAGGTGAGCATCTCCTCCTTGGGGTATCCAACTCTCATTTCCAGAGGACTTAATTCAACAGATATGTACTGAGCACTGTGCTGAGGGCACGGTAATGAACTGGACTCAGCCTGGGGGACAATCGGGTGGGAGATGACAGGGCAGGTTAGGTGGGTGTGTGGAGGGGGTGATGGCTAGTGAAGTCCTGGGACTGAGTTAGCTTGAACTAGGTTAAGTACAGCTCGGGCATACCAGGTGCAGGGGCCTCCTGAGGAGTGAACTGCAGACTCTGGGTCCTGCCTGCAGTCAGTGGGACTGGAGTACAGTTAAAGACTGGTGTGGGGCCGGGCGCGGTGGCTCACGCCTGTAATCCCAGCACTCTGGGAGGCCGAGGCAGGCGGATCACAAGGTCAGGAGATCAAGACCACCCTGGCTAACACGGTGAAACTCCGTCTCTACTAAAGATATTAAAAAAATTAGCCGGGAGTGGTGGCAGGCACCTGTAGTCCTAGCTACTCAGGAGGCTGAGGCAGGAGAATAGAGTGAACCCAGGAGGTGGAGCTTGCAGTGAGCCGAGATCGCATCACTGCACTCCAGCCTGGGCGACAGAGTGAGACTCCGTCTCAAAAAAAAAAAAAAAAGACTGGTGTGGGATGTGCCGTGGGGAACCCCGGGGAGGCCGGATCTGCAATGAGCTGGTGTAACGAGGACCAAGGGCTGCTGCTTACAAGTCTAGGAGGGGTCCCCCAGGTGACCTGGCGACAGGGTGCAGCTCTTCTTTATTTTATTTATTATTATTATTATTTTTTTTTTTGAGACAGAGTCTTGCTCTGTCGCCCAGGCTGGAGTGCAGTGGTGCGATCTCTGCTCACTGCAATCTCCACCTCCATGGTTCAAGCGAGTCTCCTGTCTCAGTCTCCCATCTCAGTCTCCCAAGTAGCTGGGACTACAGGTGCGCACCACCAGACCCGGCTAATTTTTGTATTTGTAGTAGAGACGGGGTTCCCCAATGATGGCTAGGTTGGTCTCTAACTCTGAACCTCAAGTGATCCATCTGCCTCAGCCTACCAAAGTGCTGAGATTACAGGCATGAGCCATCGCACCTGGACAGTTGCAGATTTTGTTGTTGTTGTTGTTGTTTTTGAGATGGGGTCTTGCTCTGTCACCAGGCTGGAGTGCAGTGGCGCGATCTTGGCTCACTGCAACCTCCACCTCCCAGGTTCAA
Organism: Chlorocebus sabaeus; assembly: GCF_047675955.1. Classification (NCBI taxonomy): domain Eukaryota; kingdom Metazoa; phylum Chordata; class Mammalia; order Primates; family Cercopithecidae; genus Chlorocebus; species Chlorocebus sabaeus. The sequence goes on along the minus strand of NC_132931.1, from coordinate 9,068,883 downwards.
GCGATTCTCCTGCCTCAGCCTCCTGAGTAGCTGGGATTACAGGCGCGCCACCAAACCCGGCTGTATTTTTAGTATTTTTAGTAGAGACGGGCGTTTCACTTAGGCTGGTCTCCTACTCCTGACCTCGTGATCCACCCGCATTGGCCTCCCAAAGTGCTGGGATTACAGGCGTGAGCCACTGTGCCCAGCTCAGGTGCAGCTTTTTAAAGCTCTTGCTGGGCTGGGTGCGGTGGCTCACATCTGTAATCCCAGCACTTTGGAAGGCCAAGGTAGGAGGATCCCTTGAGCCCAGGAGTTTGAGATCAGCTTGGGCAACATGGCAAAACCCCATCTCTACAAAAAATATTTAATACAAAAATTAGCTGGATGTGGTAACTTGAGCCTGTGGTCCTAGCCACTCGGGAGGGCTGAGGTGGGAGAATGGATTGTGAGTCCAGGAGGCAGAGGTTGCTGTGAGCCAAGACACGCCTCTGCACTCCAGCCTGGGTGACAGAGTGAGACCCTGTCTCTAAATAAAATAAAATAAAGCGCCTGCTGTGACCAGGTGGGGCCACTAAGCACTCATAGGAGGCTGGGAAGAACTTGGTGTAGGGCTGGGAGCAGGGAGTGGCACCCCCACCCTAAAGACGTCCCGCCAGAGCAAGGGCAGTGGAGACAGGTACCCTTGTCCCCCGCCCCGGCAGACATCACTGGGGCAAGGTGAGGGGCTGGGCCAAGTGCTACCTGCCCCTTGGAAAAGGGACTGACCCCTACCTGGAGGGACTGAAGGGAGACAGTAGGGAGGAACAGGCTGTGCCAGTGGGGAGCCAGGAGGCCCACTCCTGTCCTGCACACACACCCCAGGCTGAGAGAGGCTGTGGTCTGCGGAGGCTGAAGGTCACAGCCCCACCTGCCCCACCTTGCTGGGCTTTGCCCCTCACACCTGGAGAGGCAGATGGGCCCTGACCCAGGGACCTGCGTTGGCTGCAGTGGCCAGGCGGCGGCTGGGCCAGCCAAGCAGGGTCAAGAAAGTCCCCAAAACACCTTAGGGACCATCTCTCCCAGAGCTTCCTCTAGGCAGGGGCCGGGCACAGTGCAGCTTGCTGGCCTCAGGGGCTGGCCCGGGAGTCAGGCAACATTCCCTGGGGACCCCGCTGGGACCAGCACAGCCTCTGAGAAGGTGGGCTCCCGGACCGGGGCTGGGGCAGGGCTGTGGGCCGTCTGAGGCCCAGGATGCAGGGAGCAGGGACCTTGAGTCCTTCCAGGTTCCCGGGCCCCTCTCTGGGCCGGACAGGCCGGCGGGAGGGAGGGTGGGGGTGGGGGACGCTGGGGCCTCTTTCCTGGTCGCCCGGCGGCAGCTGAGGTTATTTTTTCCCCCTGTCCGCTGCAGAATTTCCCTCCGAGTTGGATAAATAAGCAGCAGAGTCCAACGTCAACGAAACAGGAGCTCGCTCGGCCGCACAAAAGCGGCTTTCAGCAGCGGCGGTGCCTCCGGGCCTGTCCCTTGGCCGGAGCTCCCCGAGCAGCCCAGAGAGCGGGGCTGCCCGTGGCCCGCGCTGCGATTGCGGCTTCAGAGGCCTCCTCCCTCCTGGGCTCCGGCGCTTGTCCACTTCTCTTTTTTATTTTTATTTTTAATTTAATTTTTTTTTTTTTTTTAAAGAGATGAGGTCTTGCTCTGTCTCCCAGGCTGGACTGCAGTGATACTATCACAGCTCACTGCAGCCTCCACCTCCCGGTTCAAGCGATCCTCCCGCCTCAGCCTCCCGAGTAGCTGGGACTACAGCTGTGAGCCACTGAGCCTGTGTTCTCTTCTGTCCGATCTCTTCTGGTCCCTGCCTGCTCCCTGCAGAACCCGTGCTTGCCCTTTGCCCCCACAGCACTCTGTGCAGACCCTATTAAGGACTCCCTCCCTTAAAACGTATGGCTCTGCCAGGCGTGGTGGCTCATGCCTGTAATCCCAGCACTTTGGGAGACAGAGGCCAGTGGATCATGAGGTCAGGAGTTCGAGACCAGACTGACCAACATGGTGAAGCTCCGTCTCTACTAAAAATACAAAAATTAGCCGGGCATGGTGACAGACGCCTGTAATCCCAGCTACTCAGGAGGCTGAGGCAGGAGAATCACTTGAACCCAGGAGGCAGAGGTTGCAGTGACCTGAGATCGTGCCATTGCAGTGAGCCGAGATCACGACATTGCACTCCAGCCTGGGCAATAGAGCGAGACTCTGTCTCAAAAAACAAAACAAAACAAAACAAAAACCTTCTGAGGCTCCTCATTGCCCGAGGGAAGATCCTGGCTTTCCAGACCCCCACCATGAAGTGGGCTGCTTCCCGTTTCTCACCAGTGCTTTGCAGAGGCTGGTTCCTCTGTCAACAACACCCTTCCCTCTCTTCTACCTGGTTCCCACTTGGTGTTGAGATTCAGCTCCTGCATCGTTGTTGCTGACTCCAGCCCCTACAGCTTCTCTCTCTAATCACAGGCATCAGCTGACACCAGAGTGGTCACTGCTCTGATTGTGGCTCCAGATGACCTTGAGCCACCCTAGGGCAGGAGGTGAATCCTTTTTTTGTTTTTTTTTTTTTTTTTTTTTTTGAGACGGAGTCTTGCTCTGTAGCCCGGGCTGGAGTGCAGTGGCCGGATCTCAGCTCACTGCAAGCTCCGCCTCCCGGGTTCACGCCATTCTCCTGCCTCAGCCTCCGGAGTAGCTGGGACTACAGGCGCCCGCCACCCTCGCCCGGCTAGTTTTTTGTATTTTTAGTAGAGACGGGGTTTCACCGTGTTAGCCAGGATGGTCTCGATCTCCTGACCTCGTGATCCGCCCGTCTCGGCCTCCCTAAGTGCTGGGATTACAGGCTTGAGCCACCGCGCCCGGCCTTTTTTTTTTTTTTTTTAAAGGGATGGGGTCTTGCTCTATGCCCAGGCTGGAGTGCAGTGGCGTGATCATAGCTCCCAGTAACCTCAACCTCCTAGGCCCAAGCCATCCTCCCGCCTCAGCCTCCTGAGTAGCTAGGACTCCAGGCATGTGCCACCATGCCCTGCTAATTAAAAATATATAGAGATAGAGATAGGGTCTCACTATGTTGCCCAGGTTAGTCTCAAACTCCTGGCCTCAAGTGATCCTCCCACCTTGGCCTCCCAAAGCATTGGGATTCAGGCATGAACCACTGTGCCCGGTCCCAAATTTGGCTCATCTTGTATCCCCAGAACCCAGTCTAATCTTTGCTACATGCTGCAGAGGCACAAAAGGGTCATTACCTGGCACGGAGTAAGTGCTCACTTAATGTCTCCTGTTAAAAAGCAACATAAGGCCGGGCGTGGTGGCTTAGGCCTGTAATCCCAGCACTTTGGGAGGCCAAGGCGGGTGGATCATGAGGTCAGCAGATCAAGATCATCCTGGCTAACATGGTGAAACCCCATCTCTATTAAAATACAAAAAAAAAATTAGCCAGGCGTGGTGGCAGGTGCCTGTAGTCCCAGCTACTCAGGAGGCTGAGGCAGGAGAACGGGGTGAACCTGGGAGGCGGAGCTTGCAGTGAGCCGAGATTGCGCCACTGCACTCCAGCCTGGGTGACAGAGCGAGACTCTGTCTCAAAAAAAAAAAAAAAAAGTGACATAAAATCAGGCGGACGTTACAGTGAGCCCAGATCACGCCACTGCACTCCAGCCTGGGTGACAGAGGGAGACTCTGTCTCAGAACAAAAAAAAAAAAAAAAAGGGACATAAAATCATAATAATATTACATTTTATATAACAAATGCAAACTAATCAGTCATGACAAAATGCAGTGCAGTGATTGGCTGCCTGACTACAGACTCAGGGAAGGGAGGGAGAGCACAAGAAAACTTTTGGGGTGATGGATATACTCACGGTCTTTTCTTTTCTTTTTTTTTTTTTTTTGAGACAGAGTCTCACTCCGTTGCCCAGGCTGGAGTGTAGTGGCACGATCTTGGCTCACTGCAACCTCCGCCTCTGGGTTCAAGCGATTCTCCCACCTCAGCCTCCTGAGTAGCTGGGATTACAGGTGCCCGCCACCATGCCCGGTCATTGTCTTAAAAAAAAAAAAAAAGTCCTGGCATTATCACTTGCCCAAGTTGCTTCAACTCTCTCTAAATATCAATGCCCTCGTCTAAAAATGAGAATAAAAGCTCACCACCAGCGGGCGCAGTGGCTCATGTCTGCAATCCCAATACTTTGGGAGACCGAGGTGGGTGGATCACTTGAGGTCAGTGACCAACATGGCGAGACCAGCCTGGCCAATGTGGTGAAACTCCGTCTCTACTAAAAATACAAAAATAGCTGAGTGTGGTGGTGCACACCTGTAATCCCAGCTACTCGGGAGTTTGAGGCAGGAGAATCACTTGAACCTTGAACCCTGGAGACAGAGGTTGCAGTGAGCCGAGATCACGCCACTACACTCCAGCCTGGGTGACAGAGTGAGACTCCGTCTCAACAAAAATAAACAAATAATCACCTCATAAAGTATTATCAGGATTAAATGAGATACAAATTAATAGTTAATAAATTGTAGTTATGATTACGCTCATTTCACAGTATGTTGTAGTACGTACTAGTTATTATTATTATTTTTTTTGGACAGGGTCTCACTCTGCCCAGGCTGCAGTGCAGTGGTGATTGCAACCATAGTTCACTGCAGCCTCAACCTCCTGGACTCAAGTGACCCTCCTGCCTCAGCCTCCCAAATAGCTGGGACTACAGGTGTGTGCTACCATACCTGCTTAATTTTTTCTTTTTTCGTAGACATGGGGTCTCACTTTGCTGCCCAGGCTGGAGTGCAGTGGCATGATCATAGCTCACTGCAGCCTCAACCTCCCAGCTCAACCAATCCTCCTGCCTCAGGCTCCTGAGTAGTTAGGACCACAGTTGCACGCATGACACCTGCCTAATTTTTAAATTTTTGGTAGAGATGGGGTCTCACTATGTTGCCCAGGCTGCTCTCAAACCCCCAGGCTCAAACGATCTTCCCACATTGGCCTCCCAAAGTGCTGGGATTACAGGTGTGAACCACCAAGACTGGCCAGTTGTTAACATTTTAATGTGCTACTTTCCAGTAAGATATTTGCATTTTAACTGGAATATGTTCATTATGTGGACCAATCCTGATGATGACTGCATATATATAATCCATAGATCAAAAATCATCAAATTGGGCCTGGTGCAGTGGCTCACACCTGTAACCCCAGCACTCTGGGAGGCCGTGGAGGGTGGATCACCTGAGGTCAGGAGTTCAAGAACAGCCCAATCAACATGGTGAAACCCCATCTCTATTAAAAACACAAAAACTAGCCGGGTGTGGTGGTGCACGCCTGTTAACCCAGCTACTCTGGAGGCTGAGGCAGGAGAATCGTTTGAACCCAGGAGGAGGAGGTTGCGGTGAGCCGAGATCACGCCACTGCACTCTGACCTGGGTGACAGAGTGAGACTTGGTCTCAAAAAAAAAAAAAAAAAAAAAAAAAAGAATAAAACAGATAGTCTAGTATAGCCCTGATATCTCGTAAAGGGAAACTGAGTCAGAACCAGGGCTCAAGCTACAGAAGGGAAAATACTCCCTGAGCCACACCCAAGGTCTTCCCACCCCTTCCCCTGTGCACAGCC